>NC_090924.1:884006737-884633971 GCF_040938575.1 Ambystoma mexicanum
ACAGCCCCAACCCAACATTGGATGCAGTGGTTTGTAGGGTAAATTCTTTGTTGAAGTTAGGCACTATCAACACTGGCTCACTACAGAGGATGTGTTTAAAGTGTCGAAGCTGGCCTGATCTTACTTTTGCAAACACAAATTGCGGGGCTGTGCATTTTTAAACTTATATGTTAAGCAGGAGTTATAGTTCAATAGTTGGGATACATCTTTGATAATATCATGTGAGTCCCAAATATGACAAAGATCTCTCTACATTTTCAGGGGAGGGGTCTCCTGAACTGCCAGTTTTACCAAACCATTCCCCACAAAGAACCCTAAGTGCTTCACAGCTGACTGGGCCAAATGATATTTTTTGGGTTTGGCGGTCAAACCAGCTTCCCTAAGGTCTTGTGTGACTTCATATGCATCGAACATATGTTCCTCCCAGGTTTGACTGTGGATCAATATATCAAGGTATGCACCAAAACAGTGCGAAGAGGGTTGCAACACCTTGTCCTTCAGTAGTTGAAATTACTTTTGTGTGCCCCATGGAGCCCGAAGAGAAGGACACTAAATTGGAATAGTCCCATGGGTGTGGAGAAAGCTGTCTTCTCTTTATCAGCAGGATTCAATGGCACATGCCAATAGCACTTAGTTTGATCAATCATGGAGATGAAGACAGCCGATCCAAGTTTGTCAATCAGATCGTCAATCTATGACATCAGATAATTGTCAAACGGGGATACAGCCTTCAGTTTTCTGAAGTCTATACAAATTCTCCATGACTAATCTGGTTTGGTTACGAGGACTAATGGCAAGGACCATGGACTTTCTGATGGTTCTATTATGTCCTTTTTCTCACTTCTGGGATCCTCTAGGATTTTAGGTAAATTACCTTTCCAGGAGGTGTACGAATATAATGCAGAAACCCTTTTACCTTTCCACACTCATTGTTAAAGACAAATACATCTTAAATATCTTATTGTTGGTAATGGTAAGTCAGAGGGAACTACATTATTTTCACATATTTTCTCAGATAATTATGCAGCAATAAAAACACGGGTGTTCCACTGGGCCCTCTGCCCAGCCCTTCAAGAGGTTTACAAGATGGAGCTGGGATTTAGACTTTCAATGAGGTTGAACCACCTCATAATGGCATGGACCTGTTCTTTCTAATATTTCGTATGGCCCATACCAACATGAGTGCATCTTATACTCTGATGTGTGTAAAAGTACAAGTACTTTTTGACCAACAGAGAATGATCTTTGTACTGCTTTCTGATCATAATGAGCCTTTTGGTTTTCCTGTGCATGTCCAAGATGTTTTTGTACCAAATCGTAGACAATAGCTATTTGTTCCTATAGGCACTGTGCTGTTTGTGCCATAGGGAAAACAGCCTCTTCCCTTTCCTCCAATGTCCCTCGGAGCATGTCCAAAACATCTCATGGATCACGTCCATAAAGGAGCTCAAAAGGGGAGAACCCTAACAATTCCTTTGGGGATTTCCCAATGGCAAAAAGAGCACATCGTATCATGGTATGCAAGTTACGTTCATCCATTTCCACCAACTTCTTGAGAACGTTCTTCAATGTTTGGTTAAAACGTTCCACCAAACCATCAGTCTGTGGGTGGTATACAGAAGTGTGTCATGTCTTAATCTGTTCCATTTGTTTAACCTCTGCCCTCAACTTGGACATAAATGTGCTCTTTGGGGAGATAAAATTAAACAAGTAGGGACTAGCTGGCACTCTCCTATTTCTATGGTAACATCACTACTACTATGTAAGTCGAACCCAGTGGATTCACTAGTGGCGATAGTGGGGCCAAAAGCATTATTGCTTAGTTTGGAATATGGAAGGGTCCCCCAATTTATATCAGCTGGGCCAGATCCCACTACTGGCACCATATGTGAGGGTGTAGAGATAGGAGACTGACAAGGAGAGGTGATGTTTGGGGCGACAAACCTTTATTATGAAAGAAAAACCCTTTCTCGCTCTACTTCTAGGGGGCTTGCCCTGCCAAAACCTAGGAAACTTTACTGACCTGACAGAAAGTGCATTCAAAAATAATATGTTCTCTATCCTGTCAGAAACCTAGAAATTTAACCCTATCACTTAAACCAAAAGTCTATAACAAAAGTAAAGTTCCTTCACCAGGAGAATGACTCCCTTCTCCTGGTGTATTGCTTCAGTCTTCTCGTAACAGTAATTCTTTCAGTAGCCTCTCAAAACAGGGCCAAGGGAGATGACTCCTGTTGCACTCTGCTGGAACAGTTGTATTGGCTTGGAAACTGCAACAAGGGAGATGACTCACGATGCACTCTGCTGGATCAGTGCTATTGGCGTGGCCACTGCAACGAGGGAGATGCTTCCAAGGAACTCTGCTTGAGCAGTAGTATGGGTTTGGTCACTGTGATGAGGGCCTCTTCCCTGACCCCACCCCTGTCTTCTTGCCATTCCTCCTCCTTTTTGCTTCCTGTGCAGCTCTGTGACAGGCTCGTGGTCTCAGCATTGTTTATGACCCCGACGGTCTACCTTGCAGCGATCATGCCACCACGAAGTGAGTCGGCTCCCTGCCAGCTGTCAACACACTCTGGCAATGTCCTGCCTTTCCTCTCTCCCTCACGGAGAGATGCGATTGCACCAACTGCAGCATTCCGACTTTGAAATTTGCAGGCTTTGCTTGCATACTGCTGGATTTCACAATGAGATCTCCTTTTCCCGTTCTTGCTTTTCTGTTCATACTGTCTATGCAGCAATCGCGTAACATCAACACCATCTGTAAAAGTCTCTTTGCCACTCATCATGCCTCCAGTGAGCCACCTCATTACAGTACTTGGCTGACTCTTCATCTGGTTACTCCATATGCTACTCATGTTCTTCTTCATCTCAGTAGGTCTTATACTTGTCACAGTCATGGGTTTACAGTAGCACATGGTTTTACTATCAAGGGTGGATGAAAAGATGGATGTCCTTATTCTCAAGGAGGGGGGACCTCTACAGGGGCATTTGGGTAGCAGCCTCGCCTCCCTAGCCTCATAGGACAGGGCTCTCCTCTGGGGAGAAGTGACAAGACCTAGTGAACCGTCACAACATGGAAGCTGGTTTAGACTACCTAAGCAATAATATAAGTATTATACCTTTACAATTATGGTCAGATTAAAGCTAAACAAGAATTTACATATTACAAATATTTGCATTCAGGGCCCATTAGCTTCTGATGTCTTTATTGAAGTCTCTGGTTAAACTACACACCAAAGGAGTTTAATCTGTTGGGTCTCTCTGAATTATTTTCTACACTCCTTAAAAGCAGCTAAATCAGTCACTAAACTGTTATTCTTTATATTTCTTGAACAGAGAATAAAAGATTGTTATTGTGTTGAGATACAAATAATCTCAGTGGCACCCTATTTTACATTTGTCTTGCAGCTTTCCAAAGCTAACTATGGGTCCAGAGGTAACCTGCTGGTGCTACCAGCGGTTGCCACTGAACAGAAAAAACGTTTACGTCACCTGAGATCCCGGTGCCACCAGGACATTACAAGTCCTGGCGGCCCGGGATATCAGGTGGCAGAAAATGTTGTGCCACATTCCCACAGGACCCCACGGGAATGGGTGCATGGAAGCATCGGCAACGTTGTCAGTGGTGCCAGTGCTTCCATAGCAACCCTGCCTACCGGGGCCGATGGGCCCAGCAGGTCAGACCTGCCGGCACATTGGCTCTGGCAGACAGAGTTTGCCAGTCCGAAAAGGGTGCTGGTACGTTATGATATGATATGGCATTTATAACGTGCCTATACACAAGTGTTTCAAGGCGTGACGAGGCAAGGGGGGGAAACAAAAGGAGGACAGATAACAATCCTACTAGGCCAAGTGTCATTCAGATCGCGCAAGTGCATGGGAAGGGGTGAGAAAGGAAAAGTGCGCGGGGGAAGGGAGAGAGGAAAGTGCAGTACATGGGAAAATAAATAAGAAAATAAATAAACGGCCAGCTGGTGGCAAGTGCAAGGAAGTGCAGACAAAGTGCTGGTAAGGGGACTGTAGGGATACAGAACAACGGTGCCCAGGTGCAGGGGTTGCCAGGGAGGCAGTGCAGGTGAGCAATTGACGGGGCCTGGGCCAGTGATCAGAAAGGGTGGGCAGGTAACCCGAGCAGTTTCAGTCAGGAAATCAGCAGTGGGGGAGAGAAAGCAGAGGCAAAGAGGAAGGTTTTTGAGGTGCTTCCGGAACCAGAGATGGTTCTCCTCGAGTTTCAGGGAGGCAGGAAGGCTGTTTTAGAGAGAGACGCCAGCCGAAGAGAGTAGTCTGCCACCAACTCGTTGCTTAGAGAAGAGAATTGAAGGTATTGTGGCCCCAGACCCCAGAAGGCCTTGTGTACAATGCAGAGGGTTTTGAACTTAATCCTTGCAGCCACTGGGAGCAAGTGCAGAGCTTTCAGTCCTGGAGAGATATGATCCCTGGGCTTGAGGCCAAGGACAAGTCTCGCAGTCCTGTTCTGGATAAGTTGCAGAGGGCAGAGAGTAGAGGCAGGCAGATTTAGATAGAGGCGTTTACAATAGTCCAGCTTAGAGAGGACCAGGGCTCTGGAGTGAGCTTCTGGGGGAAGGAGAGGAAAGGAAGAATACCTCTAAGGAGGTGCAGCTGGTAGTGTGACTTCTTAGAGACTTCAGAGATGTGAGGGGAGAAGGAGAGAGCAGAGTCGAATATGACCCCGAGGTTTTTAGCCTTGCAGGTGGGAGTAGGAAGAGGGCCAAGGGAGGCCGGCCAGAGAGTAGCTGGGAAGGAGGGAGTGGGTGTGCCGATGAGTAGAATCTCAGTCTTACGGGTGTTAAGGCAGAGGTCGTTGGCGGCACACCACTCCTGGATGGCAGACAGACAGTCAGAGATGAGGGAAGGAGAGGAGGAGGCCGAGGGTAGCCTGAAAATGAGCTGGGTATCATCCGCATAGCACTGAAAGTTTGGACAGAGAGCAGCGATGCGGTGGGCAAGGAGTGCCAGGTATTGGTTGAACAGCCAGGGAGAGAGGTTAGATCCCTTGGGGACACCACAGGTAGAGAAAAAGATGTCGGAGAGGAAGGACCCCAGTTGGACCTGGGAGGGTCAGTTGGAGAGGAAAGAGGTTAGCCATGCCTGACCAGTGATACCCAGGTTATCACGGAGACGGTTGAGCAGGATGGCGTGGTTGACAGTGTCAAAGGCAGAAGAGAGGTCAAGCAAGATGAGAACGCACAGGGTATTAGAGTCGAGGTTGGTGAGCAGGTCTTCACGGATGTTCAGGAGAGCAGTTTCTGTGTTTCTGGCAGCTCTGAAGCCAGACTGATGATCATGAAGACAACCAGCAGATTCAGTGTGGAGATTAAGCTGTGAGATGGCCAGTTTCTCCAGGAGCTTGCCCAGGAAGGGAGTGATGGAGATTGGCCGATAGTTAGCCGGGCAGGAGGGGTCTGCAGAGTTTTTTTTAGAAGAGGGTGCACAAGGGAGTGCTTCAGGGAGGACGGGAGGACTCCAGTGGCGAAGGAGTCATTGCAGAAATCAGCCAGGGCAGGAGCCAGGTAGCGGATGTTGTCCTTGATAGTTTTGGAGGAACAGGGGTGAACCTGTTTTGACAAGACTTTCATAGATCGGACTTGTCTAGAAACCTTGTCTGCAGAGAAAAGGGGAAAGGCAGAGAAGGAGGGAGATGGGGTGGCTGAGGAAGGGCCAGAGGAAGAGCAGGGGATAGAGGGGGAGCGGCAAAAGGAGGAGAGTGACAACAGGATGTCCTGAGTGAGAAGCCAGTGCCGGGCAGAGGGCCTGGGAAGGGACAGGAGAGGTAGAGACTGCAGCAGGATTGGCCAGTTCCTTGCAGATTTTAAAGAGTTCAGCTGAGTTGTTAGATGCCGCAGAGATGCTTTCTTGGATATGAGCTCTCTTCTTGGTGAGGACAGAGAGCCGGTATTGCCTTTGGAGCAGGCGGCAGGCCAGTTTGTCAGAGGATGAACTTGAAGCATGCCATTTCCTCTCGGCCACCCTACACCTGTGTTTTAGGGTGAAGAGGTATGAGTCATATCAGGAGTTACACTTGGCTTTGGGCTTCAGGCGGATTCTCATGACAGGGGCAAGGATATCGAGAGTATCAGATATAGAAGAGTGGAGCGTGGAGAGGGATGTGTCAGGGTGAGAATCAGCCAGAGGAGGAGGAGGGGGTGAGAAGGTGGCGGCGAAAGCCTCAAGTGACACGCGTTTTAATGGGTCGGATGACCGAGAAGGTTGGTGGCAGTGACGGAGGTGGCTTGGCCTGCGGGATAGGGAGGGTGAGGTGGGAGGAAAGGAGAAAGTGATCACTCCAGGATAGGGGAGTAGAGAGAGGGACAGAGAGGGGGAGGTCAGAGGAGATCAGAACATCAAGAGTGTGTCCTGCAGAATGAGTTGGGCCAGAGGGGAGAATGGTGAGTGAGAGAGATTCACAGAGGTCGTGAAACAGTTCAGAGGGGGGACAGGAGGCATCCAGGTGGAATTTGAAGTCTCCAAGAAGGAGGAGTTGAGTGGTTGAGGCCAGGAGTGAGGAGGACAGGTCTGCCCACTTGGAGAGGAAGGAAGAAATCTGACCAGGTGGCTGATAGATGGTAGCCACGGTAAGGGAGTGGCTAGGGGAGAGAGAGAGCCTACAAACAAGGCATTCAAAAGAGGAGTAGGCCTGTGTAGGAGTAACAGAGGCAGGAATTCACTCAGTGAAGATGAGGGCTACGCCCCACCAGAGCGGTTGGTCCTGGGAACGGAGAGGATCTTGTAGCCATCAGGTAGGAGCGTGTCAAAGCTAGTGACGGAGCTGGCTGTAAACCATGTCTCAGTGACCGGCACCCTTATTTCCAGACCGGCAGACTTATAATGAGGCCCTATGTGTGCTGGTTCGAGAGTTTGCACAAGTATAAGGCAAGACCTCCAGACAATCAGAAAATAAAAACAGTCCCATGGCTTGCCCATTTCTACTCTCCACATCTGCTGTACCTGCAATATACACTGCGCTGGGTTCTCATGATCTCGCATAGTTTGTGCCACTATTGAATGGAGATCTGGCATGTCTGGGTACGTGTGCTGCAGCACTGTCCAAACTCGGGCCCTACAGTCAATAAAACTGGCCCATCAAGGCTATGGTCCCCTAGCTGTACTCAGAGATACCCTGCCTTGACCCAAATGTCACCTTCCTGGTCTCCAAATAGTGCGGTGAACAAACTGTTCAAATCACCCACAGGTAGTGTAATGCAAGTGTAATGCCAGCAGTCTGTTTTTCAAAGGCATATATCCATTTACCCATGCCTGCTGTAAGGGATAGGAGCATCTTAATCAAATTGTTCCTGTCTATGTGTGGTCAGGGTAAGTATTGTGCCCTCACAGGACCTTTGTGCAATAACAGTAACCATGCCCCTACTGGCCTCCCTGTTTTCTGATTCCCTCCTTGTTTCCCTTTCATTATCCCCATGTACACATGGCACAATTTCAATCTTGGTCCATACAAACTTTCTACCTGTCTATATAGTATGCAGGGCCTCATCCTCCCCCTGCTCCTCCCAACAGTGGCTCTCTGCCCATCTCCCCTGCGCAACTTCAACCTCACCAACTTCTTCTGTCTTTCTTATAGCCATCTCTAAATCCCTCTGTGGCCTCCTCTCTGGTTCCCTGTGTGCTGGAGCTCGACCAGCTGCAGATGCTACATGGATTGAGATATTATCATACTGTGCAGAAGCTGAAGGAGGAGGGTTGGTGGCAGGCAGTGGTACATATGCAGGATTGGTGTACCCTGGCACTGCACGCTTGTGATAACACCCAATTTAGGAATGCAGCGCTGTGTGTACTGTGCTCGGAGGGACCGGGAATTCCTGGATGCTCTGTCAATAGGAGTGGACGGGGGTATCTCGTATTTCTTCCCCTATTCTTGGCCACCAGAAATGTATACATATGGCCCATTACCTCCTTAGTATGTGTTCCCTACTCTGGCCATGGCTTATACATGCCTCCTCCCATCTCGGCCACCCATTCCTTATGATATTTGATAATTTTCTCCCGAATCAAAGGGAGAGCTATACACGTATACTCCAATTGAGTCGACGGCTACTCATCTGGGCATTACTGCGATGACAGCGAACAAGGAAGGAGTCATACGGAGTAATGAGGGAATAACTGAGACCAGGAGGCCCAATGAGGAGGTAAAGGATAAGCAGGAGAATCACTTTCCGCGGTCTAGTTGTTCTCCCATATATGAACGCAGTAAAATAATAAAAAGGGAGAAGGGACAAAGACAAACTGAAAGCAGTAGCAGCAGAAGCAGCAGTAGTAGGAGTAGGAGATGCCGTAGAAGCAGGAGGATGTAAGGAAAACCAAAGAAAGCTAGAAACACCACCAAACAGATCAAGAACTGTTCAACTGATCTGCACCCACTGGGAAGAAGGAAAGATCAAGGAGCAAGCCAAGAAAGGGTTTACCACACAACCTTTGCTGAGTGGGACTGGCACAGGTGCGTGAAAGAGCAGTCAGACTTCCCAGGTCCCGGAAGATGGAGTGAGAGAGACCCTGCTCCAGAAGAACAAGGTCAGCTGGTCACACTCATGACCTGGAGTAGTCGGGCAGAGCCTTATAGTTTCTGTAGCCTTGAAGCACTGTAGCAAGAAACCAAGCAGCGTGACTGAGCTGCCAGGAGCTGGGGAAGGAACATGGAAGGTATCTGCAAGTAGAGCTTGGAGGACTGGTGCTTCTACCGCTGAAGGTACTGGGAATGTGGAGATGCTAGTGAACTGAGGCATGATGCCTTACACACACTGCACTTGCTTACCTGAATGCCTGTGACATTGAACCAAGAAAATCAGAGAAGCTGTTGGGCTTGTACTCACCAGAGCTGAAGGTGAGGTGCTTTTGCCAGAACAGAGCCACACTCTCAAATGCCCTCGGCAGGAGGCCATATAGCACCAGGCAGTGTTGAGTAGGAAAGAAAACCCAACCTACCTGAAAGAGCCGTAAAAGTAAGAAGACTCACTTTGGGTTGAAGATACTAATCATCACCACCTCTCTTCCTCGTCCCAGTGGACGAGAAAATAAAAGGGCACATAGACCTTTGCAGGAGAGTATATGAAGGCTGTGAACCATTGGGAAGCCTGGTAAGAGAATCCAGGCCACCAAAATAATCTACACAAATAATATGTCCCCTCTGACTTTGTCAGGAAAGAAAACCAAGTCTGTGAGGCAGCCTAAAGTTAATTACAGAGGATTAACACTTGTGGGAAGTTTTAAGACTGTCAAAAGAAAGGGAAAAAAAATCTTTTTGAGCCAGGTAGCACTTTCCTTTTGGAGCACTTTAATGGTTTTGCTGGAACTTTCTTTTGGAACTCTCTTTTGGAACAAGAAGCTTCGGAAGAGACATTTTTCCCATTTCACCTTTTGTTGAGTTTAGAGTGCGAGGGACAAATTAGGTTTTGGACAAAGGATGAAGTACTTTATTTTGGACACTTTTTCTTGAGGCTGGGAAACCCCTCCTAAAGTTAGGCAAAGATTGGAGTTTCTCCAAATACCCTCCTTACATTTACTTTCAATAAACGTATATACAGACAACCATGCCACCACTGTGTCCGAGTCTTACTTCTGATCCCTCAGACCACCCTCAGAGTAATAAGTGCTTTTACTGTTGCAGAGTAAGGCACATTCCTAACAATCAATGTTTTCCAGCAAGGATGGCAATATGCTTACATTGTAAAAAGAAAAGACATTTTCCTTGTCAGGAGTACGACAACCATGAATGCAAATGAAAGAACAAGAGCAAAGGTCTAACTGATATATTCAATGTGGGAGACAAGTAGATACTCATGAAGGTGGACAGTGGGTCACTAGGGACCATACGTTCACTGACGACATACCAAACAGTACTTAAGGAGTTGACACCACAGGATGTAAATCCTTTTGTTCATGGGGAAGTGAGAATTGACCTTGTAGGTACATTCAGAGACACAATATTGTATAAAGACAAATCTTAAGAGGCATGCATTAATGTAGCAAAGAAGGGGTCATCTGTGTTGGGATGGGAAGAGCAAAGGGTGCTTCACATCTGCATAAAGGCATATGCAGATCAGCACATATCAGTATCTGAAGTGATTGATTGTTGGACACAGAAGAAATAGGAGAGCTTAAGGACTTTGACCACCACATCAGATTAAAAGAAGGGGCAGCACCAGCATTGCATAGAGTTTGGCAAGTGTCACATAGTATGAAAGAAGCATTGAAATGGGAATTGGAGAAAATGCTGCAAAAAGGCATAATTAAGGAGTGATTATCACCAGTGGTGCTAGTAGCCACAGGTAACTGCAAACTAAGGGTGTGTGTTGATTTAAGAGACCTGAATAGAAGCATCTGGGCAGAAAGGCACCCATTGCCTAAGATTACTGAAACATTGGCTATGCATAAATATGGTCACATTTGAGCGTAAATTACTTACAGTCAGGATACCAACAAGTTAAGTTGTTGGATCAATGTCAATAACTCCCATCTTTTGTGGAACCGCTTGGATCGTTTACTTTTTTTGTATGTCATTTGGATCAGCTTTGGTGGCCGCTGTCATCCAGAGAATCATGTACAACATTTTAGTGTATGGGAGCACTGTGGAAAGTCACATTGCTATACATAGGAAAGTATTGGGTAAATTGAAGAGTGTAGGCCTCACAATACAGTGCACTAGGTGCAAGTTGGGTGACTCTGAGGTAGATTATTTGAATCATAAGTTAACAGCAATGGGGCCTGCAGTGCGGCCTGAAGAGGATCTAGTGAAGGCTATAAAGATGGATCCACCACCTATGCATAAGGAGCAATTAAGGTCCTTTTTGAGGACTAATAGAATGTTATCACAAATTTGTGAAGGATGTTGCTATGAAGACAACTCATTTTAGGGGCATTCTTAGAAAAGGAGTGCAGTTTGAATGCTCACAGAGTTTAACGTTTTAAGGACTGTGGGGAACCTTGCATACAATCCCATTGGGACCTCTTCTCAGGTGGCCAGGGAAAGGATATCACTCTTGGATCCCAACCCTGCGGCAGAGAAGCAAGGGAGGATCTCCTGTGGGGAGAATCCTTTGGGATTGGAGATGAGATGTCTCCAGAAATCTTGGGATTCCATGCGTTGAGTTATCAATCCTATGCCGATGGTACTCAGATCTTCATTAAAATTGCCAATTTTGAAGAAACTCTTGCCAGGGTCAGTCAGTGCTTACAAGAGATCAGGGAGTAGATATCTATTAACCAACTTCAATTGAATGCCTCTAAAACAGGGTTCATCCTGTTTGGGCTCAAACATCGACCCACAGTTGTCGAAAACAGCCAATCCCCAATCTTTTGGGAGCTGAACTGAGTTTCACCTGTAAGGTAAAGAACTCGGGGTGTATCTGGCAGGACAACTTGGGCTGTGAAGGCCAGGTTGAAGCTAAGATACACACAATTTTCTATTTGTTGTGATTACTTTGCCAGGTTCTTCCATATATCCCACAAATAGATCACGCAACAGTGGTGGGGGCCCTGACTAATGCCCATCTGAACTACTGTAATAGTCTTTTGATGGGCATTCCAGCAAAACAACTCCACAGGCTTCAGAGGGCCCAGAATGCAGCAGTTAGACTGGCCTGTGGACTGAGTAAAATAGCCTATGTCTCCCCCTCCTGCCAAGCACTACACTGGCTGGCTCTGGAAAAACATATTATGTTCACAGTGGCATGTCTTGTATTTAAATGCCTGAATGGACTAGCACCTGGCTTTCTGAGGGCCAAGATTAGCCTTTATCAGCCCTCTAGGTACCAACGATCACAGGATCTATTTGCTTTTGAGTTTCTCCTCATCCGCCTTTGTAGCAAGGGAGGATAGAAGATTTGCTGTCTTTGGCCCAAGGCTCTGGAATAGTATTCCCAGAGAGATTAGGGCTTTGGACTCTCTTTATCAATTCTGTAGGGCACTCAAAACATTTTTTGTTTAATCGGTCTATCAATCTGCCTATGATATGAACCCTGTTTAAACTCAAAGGTGGGATAATCTGTCTTTTGATCCCCTTCATAATGTTAGCTGCGCCATTGTACGGTTCGGTCTGCTGCGTGGGAGAGACCAACAGAAAAACCCTTATGTATGGAGGCAGCCGTGATGGGACCAGCGCAGGAGGCAGGTCGCTGGCAGAAACCCCAAAGAACTTGTGTGGCCCAAGGCAAGTGGGTTGTGTCGTTGCACAGGTGTGGGAGCCTCCAATGCAGACTGTGAGCTGCGAAGAAGCCTGAAGAGAGAGGACGCCATCCATGTTGGAAGAGTAGCCTCTCTGAGTGACGGCGTGCAGGGAAGACTGCATGGCAGGTGAGCAGGGCTTGCATCAGAAGGGCAGCCAGCCTCGTGGGCAGAGAAAAGCTACGAGGGCCGTCAGAGGGAGTTGCCATCAGCCGGTGAGTGTCTAAGGGAACACTTGGGCACCGGGGCGCTCCAAACAGACTGGAATTGGTAACAGTCTTTGAAACAAATACAATATATGCCTATTGAATACCGAACAAAGCAGAAACTTGGGAACTACATACAAGTGCAGTATAAATACAGAACTGCATGAAAACATACAATTGAGCATAATGAATGCATCGTAATTACCAAACTGAATGGTAACTTCAAATTAAGCCTCACAAATGCATTTTAAACACTGAACTGAATGGAAAGATGAAATGAAACATAAAAGAAGTATATTGAATACCAAACTGAATGAAACCCTGACATTAGATACAGAGAATACTGAGAGCTTTAAAACTTTATGAACAAAGCAAACCTTGAAGAACAATTAAAGTGCCCTACAGAAAAAAGGACATAAGTGTGAAAGAGTGCCACAGAAAGAAGATAGGAATAACAACCCATGAGGGTCAACTTTTATGAATGAATGAAATGCGGCAAGGCCACAGACTGGCGAGAGGTGTGTTATACATGGTGGCAAAATCAAGAGGTTGACAAGGAGAAACCAAAGAAGTGTCAACTTGCACATATGCCAAGAGGCCAACAATGTGGAATCAAGTAAAAGTGACTTAGTACACAGGGGCAGAAGCTGAAGAACCCGTGTGGCCCATGTGGTCCGACAACTTCACCTAGACCGGTGAGCCCTGAATGAGTGTGAAACAAACCTTGGACAAATATAGTGAATAAACTGGTCAATCCAACCAAAAGGAGGATCAAGTTGAGCTCGAGTTTTGTTGCAATTTTGAAAAGACTAAAATAAATTTGGCGGAGATGAAGTCTTGGGGAAGGGCACCCTGAGACTTGAGGAACTGTGCTGCTTGAGACTTTTTTGTGGAACTTTCTTGCACTTGGGGAAGGGAAGCCGAAAGAAAGCTCAGAGCTGGAAGAAGCTCAGACTTTGAATTATGTACTATTTTATTTTGTTAGTAACATCCCTACACATTGTTTAGCTTTAGCTGTGAGGGCAAGAATAGGTTTTGGACACAGATAGACTTTTAAGTTGAACTCTTTGACTCAGAATGTGTCACGCTCACCTGGTCTCCACGGGGGAGTAGCTCGTGGCTGGAGGCTGCTGTCTTCACTGGTGTTGCACTGCCTATAAGATGGTGCTAGCCCACGCCTTCCCTTCGTTCTCACCTCGGAAGGTGTTTGCCTGCAACGTCGAAACAAGATATTAGCCAACTGAACGGAGCTGGATTGGCTTCACCACCTTCTGATTTCCTTCTCTTCTTCTGGCTCACCTTGGGTTTTTAAAAGGTGGGCTCTCCGTCCTGCACTCTCTGGCAGGGGCGAGGTATGTACAGTCTTTCCCCAAGATCAAGTTACTTCACTGATCCGATGGAGGTTGCTGCTGATTTTGGAAGAACCTGGGTAAGCAGGTAAGTCTCTATACCAATGCCTTCTTGGAATAGATGTTTAAAGTCTCTGTCGCCCAAGTTTTTAACTAGCGTTTTGTTCTTTCTTTTAGGCCTGTTGTCGAGCGGTTTCCGGATGATGGATTTACTCTCCTTGCAATGTTAAGCAGGTTTCTTGCAGGTGAGTATAGCGCTATGCGAGGCGCGACGAATGTTTGAATAGCCTTTCTTGCTGTGCGTGACTAACCCGCTGTGACTTTTCTATTCAGCAGGTGCGGTGCGATTCCAGGAAGATGATGGAAGGACCGCTCGAAGAAGTTCCTGGAAGATGCCGGCCCAGGTGAGGGTGGATGCTCATCGGTACCTTCTTTTCTGCTTCTTCTCTGCAGATGCGGCTGTCTGGGAATAAGCGGAAGGCAAGGCCGGAATGTTTGATTGCAGGTAAGGCCTTCGTCGCTTAATAACTCCTGTTCCATTCACAGGTGCCGATGGATAGAAAACTCTGGACGGGCGTGGCTGAAGAAGAGCTGAGCAGACACGGTGAGCGTTACGCTGCAGGAGTGCAGAATAACGCGAAGCGTGTTCTGTTTGCAGGGTGCGGTTTAAATAGCCTTGCAAGTAGCTCCAGGCTAATAGTCCCTTAGAAGTATCCTGCCACTT
The DNA here is from genome assembly GCF_040938575.1 of Ambystoma mexicanum. Taxonomy (NCBI): domain Eukaryota; kingdom Metazoa; phylum Chordata; class Amphibia; order Caudata; family Ambystomatidae; genus Ambystoma; species Ambystoma mexicanum. The sequence continues at coordinate 884,021,209 of NC_090924.1, forward strand.
CAGGTAAAGCAGTCCCACAGCCACACCCTGTACCGGAAGGCTCAGCCTCACTAAGCTGAGAATATAGTTCCATGAGTTCAACACCTACTATGAGCCTGGCGCCAGCGGTGCCAGGACTGAGTCCAGGAGATTCTAGGGTACTCCTTAGGGGCTTGATAAGCCCTTAAGGATGCCAGTGTCAAGGGTGCCCTCACCAGTTTCAAGGGTTTGGGAGCATGCACGATGACAGCACTCCCCCACAAACCTCCCCTAATGGCGGGTTCACCCATTGGTCCTTGTTTGTTCGGATTGCGGTGGAACTTTCTTAGCAACCGTGGAGCATGCACGTGTTCGCTAGGTTCCCTCGATCTTTCATGTGGTCCGTATCCTTTCCAGTCTATTAAGTAAAATAGTTTTGATTTTGTGATTTGTGAGTCCAGGATCTCTTTGACCTCAAATTCAGGTTCTCCATTGACTGTGATTAGTTTCGGTGGTTTCAAAACTCGTTTCCCAGGTTGCACCGGTTTCAAAAGTGAGACATGAAACACAGGATGAATCTTCATGTGTGGGGTTAAGTCCAATTTCATAGCTACCGGATTGATTATGGCTTTAATGGTGTATGGACCTAAATATCTAGGATTGAAGGTATGAGTTCCTTTTACTGTTATGTGTTTTGATGACAACCAGACTTCATCCCCAACCTGGTATCTTGGAGCTTCACTTCTATGCACGTCAGCCGATTTCTTGTATCTTTCCTTAGCTTGTTTTAGATGGTCCGTCGCTTGTTTAAAGCTTGAGTGATGGTAGAATGCAAGCTTCTCACTGCAGGCATTTCCAGAACTTGAGGCGGGTCAAGATTGGAAATTCGTGTGTGTAACCCATATATTGTATACAAAGGACTCTGGCCAGTGTTGGAAGGTAGGGAGTTGCTGTAGGCATTTTCGGTGATCCATAAAACATCCTTCCAGCTGCCTTCCATTTGATGCAGCATACACCTGAGATATTGCTCCAAGGTCTGGTTGGTCCTCTCAGTCTGACCATCAGTTTGGGGATGGTGACTGGTGGAAAGTCTTACGTCAATTTGAGCTAATTCACAACATTTCTTCCAGAAACGTGAGATAAACTGGCTGCCTCGGTCTGAGATCAGGATGGAAGGGAATCCGTGTATTCGGACTATCTGTTCCAGAAATTCTCTAGCCAGGATCGAAGCTGAAGGCAACCCTTTCAGTGGGATGAAATGGGCCATTTTAGAGAACAATTCCACCACCACTAGAATTGTGTTGAATCCGTTACAAGGAGGAAGGTCTGTTATAAAATCAAGAGACAGGGTATGCCATGGTGTAGGTGGAATATCCAATGGCTGTAGCAGGCCAGGTGATTTCTTTTTGTGAACCTTGTTTTGAGCACAAACTCCGCAGGATAATACAAACTGCTTGATGTCTTTACCCCATGTGGGCCACCAAAAGTGTCATTTGATCTTGGCCTCAGTCTTAGCGATTCCATGATGACCTTCTACTAATGATTCATGGTAATTGGAGATTACCTTTTCTTGAAGTTCCATGCTGGGCAGATAGAGACAGCCTCGAAAATATGGTAACTGGTCTGAGATGGAGTGGTGCGCACTTCTGGTCGGCCACTCTTTTAGGGTGTTGGAAACAATGAGATGTGTGATTTCTTCTTGGATGTCATCCAATGTTAGAGACATTGTAATGCCGAGAATCTTCTCACCAGGAATGATGGGGACTGGGTCGGGGTTGGTGAATACGGGACAATGCATCCGCCTTGCCATTTCGACAACCAGGTCGGTAAGGAATTACAAAGTCAAATTCAGCAAAAAATAATGCCCAGCGGAGTTGGCGAGAAGATTGAGCTTTCTCCACCTTCAGGTACTGTAGATTGCGGTGGTCAGTGATTACTGTGATTGTGTGCCTTGCTCCTAAAAGATAACGCCCCCAAGCTTTGAAGGCCGCCTTGATAGCCAACAGTTATTTGACCGTAATAGCATTATTTAACTCGGGAGTGTCATGGGTTTTGACCCATGTTGAATCAATAGACTGGATAGATGTGGGGATGAGCTGTCGCCGCCCACATTCACGCCAGAATAGGAGAACTGCGCAGTTGGCACGATACCACTCCAAAGATACAACCTTCTTGTGGGGAATTCATTTTCTTAATCCCAAAAATGGTTGCATTACCAGTACTCACCACTATCAGAAAGCCGGCGTTTTAAAAACCACCAGACTTTTGTGTAAAACTGCACAAATGAAACAAAACTAGACCAAGGAAAGACTTGCTAAGAGGTGGATACAATGTAAAACTATATTCTGAAATGACTTGAAGGAAGTAATTATTTAATGTACATGTAAAAATTGTAAGTGATTTAAACTGGGGAACAAAAAGTGACATTTTAGCTGAAACCTGGCTTAATGAAACTGAATTCTGCCTGACAACTACCCCCAAAAGGAGTTGATACTGGACCAACAGCTGTGTTCCCAGGCCTGGCTGCCAGGCCTGGCTGCATCCTGAGGTCACATGGCCCTGTTGATTAGATTAGGTGTGGAGCAGCTGGGGACTACAGGGAGGTGAACAAAGGCCTGTCCTGGACTCAGGCAAATGTTATATTGGGGGCATCGTAAAAGTGGCTTCCTCTTGGCAGAAACGGGGAGGGGCAGCCCCCTCTGAGAACAGGCTGAGCTTAAAGAAAGTGGGCAAACTGGTTTCTCAACCATGTGACCTGGGAAGACACACCCCTGTTGGCCAGAATATGATTTTAAGAAAGATGTATAACTCATGGTGCGGACTTGTCAAAATTATCTAAATGATACCATAATTCTTGTGATTTTTCTGCCCACATTTTAAGAGGTTTTAGGACCCGGTGGTATGATCTGGGGGTTTACGAGCGGAAAAGAGGTTGTTACTCTAAATGTATGCAGGTTAAAAATCTGACACTTCCTTATCTAAATGCCCACATGCCTTGCACACAATTGTATAAATTTGGAGAAAAATCCGATATGGGGAAAGCTACTAAAAAGCGCAAAATGTTGCCATTTCTGAATGCAAGCCCCCAGGAAGAGCAGAGTTTGAACAGAGTATACCTCATGTGATATGTGATGGGTGCATGTAATTTTAAACAACTGCGTATCTGTGCAATATGTATTTGGGTCAAATATAGATTTGTGTGGAATTTGACAGGGGAGTGTCCTTTCTGCAGGCCATAAAACAGCATCACCATGACTCACATTTCCTTTCCCCTATCAAGGAAGAGAGAAAAGCTTGACCAATGATCAGTTGAGAGAGGGGCTGGCTTAGTGATGCTGCGCACACACCCACTTTCAAAAGACATAAAAAGAGCCACTGGAAGCTAGAGAGGAGATTCAAATCCAGTTGCTGCGGAGCGTTTTGCCAGACCACACAACATCTAGAAGATACCAGTTCCAGACTGACTCCAGCTACATACTCCAGAACCTAGAAGTTATACTTTAGAACCTAAATCAGAGGCCTAAAACCACAAGCTGAGTTCTCTGCAGCAGGCCTCAAATCATTGCAAGCTACTCACAGCCGGGCGAGCTGCTTGAATCCCTTGCCAAGAACTTTTGCCAGGACCAGTGCAGAGATCCAGGAGCCGTGCAGAGACCGCTGTATCCGGACAGACCAGACCAGTGCCAGACCAGACCAGACCAGACCGTGCAGAACCGCAGACCCAGAGACCAGATCGCTGTGAAGTGCCGCTAGCCTGATTGATCAGATCCGTGACGAGGTCCAGTCCTTCCAAAATATATTGTGAGTACTTAGGTCAGATTGTGACAGAAATAAGCTCTTAGTTTAAAATAATCTAGTCCAAACTATTTTAATCTAACCAGAACTGCCTCCTAGAAGTTGTCACCTGTCATTTTGAGTTTACTTTAAATCCGAAAAACGACCTTTACAAAATCTCTGGAACCGTTTGGGCTACAAACTTGGTTTAACTTTCCTCTGAAAGCTTAGAATCTAAGATTTCCAACAAGCCTAGAACCGACTTCCTACTCCTTATACTTCTTCCGCAATCACGATTCACACTCGCAAATTTTACCGCGATTTGCGATTTGGTTAAAAATCCAGCCACGTGTAACCATCAGCAGTCATTTCTTTCCTTGGTAAAAATTCATTTGCCTCTTAATCACCATCTCTGAATCATTGCTAAAGTGAGCCTGAACTCATCCCAAGTATCTCTCACTCACCCTGAACCTCCTAAAGGGAATTAAAAGCTTTTTCAGCATATTTCTCACTTCATTGCCACCACATTCAAAGCACTTGGGCCTGTGTTTTAAAACTCATACCTGTTTTCTCTAAGCTTGCTGGGGTGGGAACTGAATTTCGTATTGTATTTGATTGCATTCCTGAGAACTGTGTGCTCCTCTTTCCATCTCCTTCCATTTCTTACATTGCATAGGGGAGGGGGGTGAATTGCCAGAGAAAAGTGATTATCTTGTCTTTTGCTAAAATCATATCAAGTATTTCTGTACTGCATTTTATTCCTCATTGCTTTTCCCTTGAAATCATACAAGTACTTTGCTACTTTATCCATCCTATACTAACTCCTCATTGATTGTAAAGAAGTGTGCTAGTGTCAGATTACCCATTGTTGATTAACATTATATTTATAAGGGAGATATCGATTATTAATTTATTATAAAAGTGATTAATTTATTATAAAAGGCGATTGGTGACCGACATTTCTCCATTGATTTAGGAAATGAACTGTTAGGACCAATCCCCAAGGACTGTTTTGACAGTGACAGTGAGGACAATACAACACCAGACAGGATTTTCACCCGGCATGGGGGGAACTTCCTGGTGTACACTTCTTGCCCTTATGGTAAGGAAGATGTGACTTGTGACTTCAGGAGGGATGAGGTGATTTTCCAGGTCCATGAGGACTGCCTTACCCACCTGAAGCCTCCAGTCCAAATCAGCACTCTGACCAGGGACTTCTCCACCCAGCTGGAGGAGGCCGCTGAGATAGCCAAACCAGAAGTCTTTCCAGGCTTCAGGCAGATGGTGGAAGAGAGAGTCAACCTAGCTGATGCCTGTGTGACTCTGGAACAAAAGCAAAAGTTGAAACAAGTTTTCTTGGATTTCCAAGATCTCTTTGCGGTAGACTCATATGACTGTGGCCGCACCGACATCCACACAACAACAATCCCCACGGACCCTGGCATGACTCCAGTGTTTGTGAAGCAATATCGCTTGCCTCTCGCATCAATGGAGTCCCTTACTGAAATAATTAAGAACCTGGAGTCCCGGGGAATAATCCGTCCAGTTCACAGCACCTTCAATAACCCGGTGCTGGGAATATTGAAGCCAAACGGCCAGTGGAGACTCTGCGCCGACCTCAGGGAGCTCAACAAACGGGTCCATACTTCGCGATGGCCTCTGCCCTACATTGACCAAGGGCTGGCCCAGATCCAGGGGTCACAGGTATTCACTGCAATAGACCTGACCAATGGATACTGGACTGTGCCTGTCAGTACGAAGGACGAATACAAACTGGCTTTTACCTTCGGGGGCCAGCAAGTACACATGGACCCGGACTCCCTTCGGATACCTCAACTCCGGCAATGAATTCAACATTTTCCTACACAAGGCCATGCCCGACCTGGGTGCAAGGGGTAACCTGGCTTATGTAGATGATGTCCTCATCAAAAGTTCATCTGTGGAGGAACACATAGCGGAGATCCGTTATGTTCTGACCCAGTTGAGGGCCGCCGGAGCAAAACTTTCCTTTCAGAAAGCACAGAGGGGAATGACACTCCCATGGTCAGATTTACAAATTGACTTTGTAGGCACGTGATTCGCTCTGCTAGGGGGAATAAGTACATGTTGACGGTGACATGCTTGTTTACCAAGTGGGTGGAATGTCTCCCAGCCCCAAACTGCAAGGCAGAAACAGCAGCTGCCCTGATGATTAACCACATCTTTTCCCATTTTGGTCTACCTCAAAGGATTGAGTCAGACAGGGGTAGCCACTTCACCAGTGAAGTAATGACAAAGATGTGGGAGATACTGGGGGTTAAAAGGAAGCTACACATTGCTTACAGGCCAGCTTCTTCTGGAGCAGTGGAGAGATACAACCGAACCATTGTGAGCATATTGAAGAAGTTTGTGGCAGATTCTTGGCCAAGTTGGGATATCCGATTACCTCTGGTCCTAATGGCCATCAGATCTACCCCTTCATCTGCAACCAAAATGTCACCATTTGAGTTGATGACTGGACGCAAGATGGTGCTTCCCCAGCATTTGCTCTACGGAACCCAAGAGCAAACGTTGATAAATGCCTCCACAACTCATGAGTATGTGGAGAATTTAAGGAAACACCTTCAGCATGTTTTTGCTTATGCGGAATCTAGAAAGATCAGCCGAGAGCATGAAGACCCACTATGATTTAAAAACTACCCGAAAGGAATATAAGGTGGGTGACCGGGTCTATTTATACAACTTCCAAAGAAACCAGGCAAGACAGCACAAATTTTTGCCTACATGGAAGGGACCCTTTGAGATTATAGACAAGATCTCCCCTGTGGCCTACAAGATCTGCATCCCCAAAGGCGGTTTGGCAGAGGGGGAAGACAAGTGGGTCCACATAAACCAGTTGAAGTGTTGCCATCCCAGGCACACTCTGCAACAACTGGAGGAATCCACTGGAATCCCAGAGGGGGCCACTCCAGAGTAATTCAGTTCCAACCCTAAAATATCCGACATATAGCCTATCAAATTCTGTGTTTCTCAAGTTTATGTGTTCCTGTCTCTTAAGTTAAAAAAATGTGCATGTTCATATCTGTTGAGTTCTAAAATATATATGCCACCCCACTATATCAATGGTGGGGGAGAAATGTCCATGAATAGGTATTGCCGCTCTTCCTTTGTCGTCCTAGGAGAAAGAAAACCTGGAGACTGGCCAAGGAGGACGATCCGGAGACCGGGAGCAGAGACCCAAGGGGCCCAGGGTACCGCCCAATCCTCCCATTAGGACCAGCAAGGAGAACTGATTGATCGACTGGAGGGAGGAAAAGATGCTGAACTGTGCCACCTACAGGAATGGAAGAAGATAATGGGGACATACCAGCGCAAGGGCTCAAAACCTCCTTTGCACCAGACTTCCCCTCGACTTGAATCAAAGCGCAGTCGGGCGGGGGTTTTGTCATGGGTTTTGACCCATGTTGAATCAATAGACTGGGTAGATGTGGGGATGAGCTGTCGCCGCCCATTATTCTATCCCAGAACAAACTAAATCAATAGACTGGGTGGATGTGGGGATGAGCTATCGCCGCCCACATTCACGCCAGAATAGGAGAACTGCGCAGTTGGCACGAGACCACTCCAAAGATACAACCTTCTTGTGGGGAATTCATTTTCTTAATCCCAAAAATGGTTGCATTACCAGTACTCACCACTATCGGAAAGCCAGCATTTAAAAACCACCAGACTTTTGTGTAAAACTGCACAAATGAAACAAAACCAGATCAAGGAAAGACTTGCTAAGAGGTGGATACAATGTAAAACTATATTCTGAAATGACTTGAAGGAAGTAATTATTTAATGTATATGTAAAAATTGTAAGTGATTTAAACTGGGGAACAAAAAGTGACATTTTAGCTGAAACCTGGCTTAATGAAACTGAATTCTGCCTGACAACTACCCCGACAGGAGTTGGTACTGGATCAACAGCTGTGTTCCCAGGCCTGGCTGCCAGGCCTGGCTGCATCCTGAGGTCACATGGCTCTGTTGATTAGATTAGGGGTGGAGCAGCTGGGGACTACAGGGAGGTGAACAAAGGCCTGTCCTGGACTCAGGCAAATGTTATATTGGGGGCATCATAAAAGTGGCTTCCTCTTGGCAGAAACGGGGAGGGGCAGCCCCCTCTGAGAACAGGCTGAGCTTAAAGAAAGTGGGCAAACTGGTTTCTCAACCATGTGACCTGGTAAGACACACCCCGGTTGGCCAGAATATGATTTTAAGAAAGATGTATAACTCATGGTGCGGCCTTGTCAAAATTATCTAAATGATACCATAATTCTTGTGATTTTTCTGCCCACATTTTAAGAGTTTTTAGGACCCGGTAAACCAGGGGGGGATTACGAGCGGCAAAGAGGTTGTTACTCTAAATGTATGCAGGTTAAAAATCTGACACTTCCTTATCTAAATGCCCACATGCCTTGCACACAATTGTATAAATTTGGAGAAAAATCCGATATGGGGAAAGCTACTAAAAAGCGCAAAATGTTGCCATTTCTGAATACAAGCCCCCAGGAAGAGCAGAGTTTGAACAGAGTATACCTCATGTGATATGTGATGGGTGCATGTAATTTTAAACAACTGCGTATCTGTGCAATATGTATTTGGGTCAAATATAGATTTGTGTGGAATTTGACAGGGGAGTGTCCTTTCTGCAGGCCATAAAACAGCATCACCATGACTCACATTTCCTTTCCCCTATCAAGGAAGAGAGAAAAGCTTGACCAATGATCAGTTGAGAGAGGGGCTGGCTTAGTGATGCTGCGCACACACCCACTTTCAAAAGCCATAAAAAGAGCCACTGGAAGCTAGAGAGGAGATTCAAATCCAGTTGCTGCGGAGCGTTTTGCCAGACCACACAACATCCAGAAGATACCAGTTCCAGACTGACTCCAGCTACATACTCCAGAACCTAGAAGTTATACTTTAGAACCTAAATCAGAGGCCTAAAACCACAAGCTTAGTTCTCTGCAGCAGGCCTCAAATCATTGCAAGCTACTCACAGCCGGGCGAGCTGCTTGAATCCCTTGCCAAGAACTTTTGCCAGGACCAGTGCAGAGATCCAGGAGCCGTGCAGAGACCGCTGTATCCAGACAGACCAGACCAGTGCCAGACCAGACCAGACCGTGCAGAACCGCAGACCCAGAGACCAGATCGCTGTGAAGTGCCGCTAGCCTGATTGATCAGATCCATGACGAGGTCCAGTCCTTCAAAAATATATTGTGAATACTTAGGTCAGATTGTGACAGAAATAAGATCTTAGTTTAAAATAATCTAGTCCAAACTATTTTAATCTAACCAGAACTGCCTCCTAGAAGTTGTTACCTGACATTTTGAGTTTACTTTAAATCTTAAAAACGACCTTTACAAAATCGTTCATATGTCTGGAACCGTTTGGGCTACAAACTTGGTTTAACTTTCCTCTGAGAGCTTAGAATCTAAGATTTCCAACAAGCCTAGAACCTACTCCTTATACTTCTTCCGCAATCACGATTCATGCACTCGCGAATTTTACCGCGATTTGCGATTTGGTTAAAAATCCAGCCACGTGTAACCATCAGCAGTCATTTCTTTCCTTGCTAAAAATTCGTTTGCCTCTTAATCACCATCTCTGAATCATTGCTAAAGTGAGTCTGAACTCATCCCAAGTATCTCTCACTCACCCTGAACCTCCTAAAGGGAATTAAAAGCATTTTCAGCATATTTCTCACTTCATTGCCACCACATTCAAAGCACTTGGGCCTGTGTTTTAAAACTCATACCTGTTTTCTCTAAGCTTGCTGGGGTGGGAACTGAATTTCGTATTGTATTTGATTGCATTCCTGAGAACTGTGTGCTCCTCTTTCCATCTCCTTCCATTTCTTACATTGCATAGGGGAGGGGGGTGAATTGCCAGAGAAAAGTGATTATCTTGTCTTTTGCTAAAATCATATCAAGTATTTCTGTACTGCATTTTATTCCTCATTGCTTTTCCCTTGAAATCATAAAAGTACTTTGCTACTTTATCCGTCCTATACTAACTCCTCATTGATTGTAAAGAAGTGTGCTAGTGTCAGATTACCCATTGTTGATTAACATTATATTTATAAGGGAGATATCGATTATTAATTTATTATAAAAGTGTGGTATCTATATTTTGTTTTATTTCTCAAATAAACCTTTTAAACTTGCAAAACAGAACTCCTTCTTGGCTCATTGGGGTCAGGGGGATTCTAAGAGAGCGGTGTTATATAGGGGTAGTCATCCAGAACTCATGAACTGGACATAAAGATATATCAATAAGGGTTTCCATTCAGTATCCCAGACTAGGCATTGACTTAGCTGTAGTGTTGAATTGAATCTTCTTACAGGAGCCGTAAATTTCCGTGACCAAAAGTCTACCGGGTAAAGTTGACCAGTTTCGGGGTCTCTTTGCGAGAGGACCGCTCCCATTGCCAGGCTGGAAGCATCCGTCTCCACCACGTACGTAAGATCTGGACGAGGGTGTTTCAGAATTGGGGCTGATATGAATTTTTGTTTTAACTCCAGGCAAGCTTTCTCAGTCTCTTCAGTCCATAGGAAACATTTGTTCTTGCGCAGCAAGGAGTCAATGGGATGCACTAGTTGCGAAAAACCTGGAATGAAACGACGATAGAAGTTTGCAAATCCGAGCATGCTCTGAACTCCTTTTATTGAGGTTGGAGACGGCCAATTGAGAATGGCATTGACCTTTCGTGAGTCCATGCGCACACCATGAGGAGTTAGGACAAATCCAAGGAACTCAACCTCAGTCACATGGAAAAAACATTTTTCCAGTTTAGCAAATGGTCTGTGTTGTTGAAGTTTGTCCGAAACTGCACGGACATGTTTCACATGTTCTTGTTCTGAACGGGAGTATACCAGAATGTCGTCTATGTATAGTACGACACACACAACGATCAATTCCCGCAAAACGTCATTCATGAAATACTGGAACGCCACTGGGATGTTACAAAGACCAAAAGGCATCACCTGGTATTCAAATAGCCCGTATTTGGTGCGGAAGGCGGTCTTCCATTCGTCCCCTTTCTTAATTCGTACCAGTTGGTATGCTCCGCCAAGGTCTAACTTGGTGTAAATCCGGTCATCTTTGACTTGGTCCAATAGTTAGGGAATTAGAGGTAACGGGGAACGTTTTTTTACGGTGACTTAATTCAATGCACGGTAATCGATGCAAGTCCTAAGGTCACCTTCCTTTTAAGGCACGAAGAATAAGGGTGAAGCCGCCGGGGACTTGTATGGGCGGATGAAACCGTTAGCCACTTACTGGTCTAGATACTTTTTTAAATGCAGGTTCTCAGGTTCTGTGAGTGCATAGACTCGACCGCACGGAATCTGTGCGCCTGGTATAAGGTCGATCTGGCAATCATAAGATCTATGGGGGGGCATTGTGTTGGCTTGATCCTTCTGGAATACATCCTGATAGTCTTGATATACCAGAGTTAGTGGGTTTGTTAGGCTCATGATTGTTGCCCCTCCTGTGACCAAAGGTTCTTTAGTTTGATAACAAGTTTGAGCACATTCAACTGAGAAGGTCAGCCTCTTAGCATGCCAGTCGATGCAAGGATTGTGTGATTCTAGCCATGGCATTCCCAAAATTATTTGAAATTGTGGAGCCTTGATTATATCAAACACAATGGCTTCCCGATGTCTGTCTTGGCACAAAAGTGTCATCTCTGTCGTAGAGTGCGTTACTGGGCCCGAAGCGATTTCATTTCCGTCGACAGTGGTGACTAAGTCTGTTGTTGCCTTTTCACAAAGGGGAAGATTCATCCTTGAAGCCAATTCTTGATCCATATAATTTCCAATGGCTCTGCTATCTATATATGCACTGACTGCATGCATTTGAGACGGCTGTTGGTGATTTATGAGGATCATAGGCAATACTAGGTGCAAGGTCTGGGAGTCCTTCGTTTCGCTCGACAAGCGGACCTCTACACTTGTCGGGCGGAGAAGTTTTCCGGCTCAGACTCTGCCTCAACCTTGCCAGCAACCCCTACTTCCTTTCTGGGTGGATTCACTGGGCACTCTCGGAGGAAATGGCTTGCTGACCCGCAATATAGGCACAACTGATGTTGTCTTCTCCTTTCCCTTTCAGCCTTGGATAACGGCCCTCGCACTCCTCCAATTTGCATGGGTTCTGACACGTCGGTGGCCTTGGAAGTGTTTTCCTTTGGGCGCACATATACCCGAGAATCCATTCTAGCACGATCTGCCTTACGGTTCTGCAGTCTATGATCTAGCTGGACCACCAAGTCTATGTATTCAGCACAGTCTCTGGGTGTGTTAACCACTTGAGCTAAAACGTCCTTTAACTCCCCTCTCAAGCCCCGGTAAAAGACCGTTGTTCTCTTGTCATCTGGCCAATCAGTTTCCACTATCAGTTTGTTAAAGGTTGCGATGTAAGTTAGCAGATCCTGGTTGCCTTGACGCAAAGACAAAAGCTTGTGATCCAATGCCTGCCCTTGGAAGTTGCAGGCAAACAGCTTCTCCATGTCCAGTTGGAACCTCTGGAAGTCTTGCAAGATGGGATTGTCCCGATTGACCAGCGGTACTGACCAGTCTGCAGCACTGCCACTGAGGTACAAAAGTACAAAGGCCACCTTAGATTGGTAGTTTGGAAAGGCTCCCGGCCTGCATAGGAAATGTAAACGGCACTGATTCATAAAAACCGCATACCTTTTTGGGTCTCCTGCGAATCGTTCTGGAGGTGCCAAAGGTACCAGCTCCTGGGAGAACCACCTTAACTGGATTGCTTGATGCAGTGGGTACCATTGACCCCATCCCTGGTAGTGGCGTTTGACCCACCTGTGACTGGAGCAGCTGTCTGGCCAGTTTGTCAGTGCGGTCCTTGGGTACAATCAGTTCTCTTCTCAAGGCATTCGTTTCCTGTCTAGCTGAATGTACCTCGGCCCTGAGTTCCCCCAAAAGCTGGGCTAGCTGATCGGTTTCCGAAGTTTCCATGACGCCCAGGTAGAGAATTTATGTAAGGCTTTGCGTTCTGTCACGCTCACCTGGTCTCCACGGGGGCGTAGCTCATGGCTGAAGGCTGCTGTCTGCACTGTTGTTGCACTGCTTCTAAGATGGTGCTAGGGCTTAGCTCGTGGCTGAAGGCTGCTGTCTTCACTGGTGTTGCACTGCCTTTAAGATGGTGTTAGCCCGCGCCTTCCCTTCGTTCTCACCTCGGAAGGCGTTTGCCTGCAACGTCGAAACAAGATATTAGCCAACTGAACGGAGCCGGATTGGCTTCACCACCTTCCAATTTCCTTCTCTTCTTCTGGCTCACCTTGGGTTTTTAAAAGGTGGGCTCTCCGTCCTGCAATTTCTGGCAGGGGCTCGGTATGTACAGTCTTTCCCCCAAAAATCAAGTTACTTCACTGATCCGATGGAGGTTGCTGCTGATTTTGGAAGAACCTGGGTAAGTAGGTAAGTCTCTACACCAATGCCTTCTTGGATTAGATGTTTAAAGTCTCTGTCGCCCACGTTTTTAACTAGCGTTTTTTTCTTTTCTTTTAGGCGTGTTGTCGACCGGTTTCCGGATGATGGATTGACTCTCCTTGCAATGTTAAGCAGGTTTCTTGCAGGTGAGTATAGCGCTATGCGAGGCGCGTCAAATGTTTGAATAGCCTTTCTTGCTGTGCGTGACTAACCCGCTGTGTCTTTTCTATTCACCAGGTGCGGTGCGATTCCAGGAAGATGATGGAAGGACCACTCGATGAAGTTCCTGCAAGATGACAGCCCAGGTGAGGGTGGATGCTCGTGCGGTACCTTCTTTTCTGCTTCTTCTTTGCAGATGCGGCGGTCCGGAAATAAGCGGAAGGCAAGGCCGGAATGTTCGATTGCAGGTAAGGCCTTCGCCGCTTAATAACTCCTGTTCTTCTCTTTTCCATTCACAGGTGTCGATGGATAGAAAACTCTGGACAGGCGTGGTTGAAGAAGAGCTGCGCAGACACGGTGAGCGTTACGCTGCAGGAGTGCAGAATAACGCAAACCGTGTTCTGTTTGCAGGGTGTGGTTTAAATAGCCTTGCAAGTGTTCCAGGCAAATAGTCCCTTAGCGGTGTCCTGCCACTTCAGGTAAAGTAGTCCCACAGCCACACCCTGTACCGGAAGGCTCAGCCTCACTAAGCCGAGAATATAGTTCCATGAGTTCAACACCTACTATGAGCCTGGCGCCAGAGGCACAGGGACTGAGTCCAGAAGATTATAGGGTACTCCTTAGGGGCTTGATAAGCCCTTAAGGATGCCAGTGTCAAGGATGCCCTCACCAGTTTCAATGGTTTGGGAGCATGCACCATGACAGAATGTCCTTAGTTTTGTTCAGGTAGGGAAATCCCACCTCAGTATGGGGCAAGATAGGCCTTCAATCATGTTGTCATTTCAGTTAATAAATATCTTTTGTTTGACGTTAAGTCTGTTTTCTGTTTCTGACTTCATGATGCCTTCACATGACAAAGGATGACATAGTTAATGTCCCTACATTGGGGAAGTTTAATGAAGGGTGAAACACAATATTCATGGTGGACGCCAGTAGGTTGGGCTTGGAAGCAACCTTGACACAAAATTCAGGAAACAGGAATGAATGGTGGCTATTGCTTCATGCCCTTTGAGAGGAACAGAATTACCTAACTCAGTCATTATGAGAGAAGCTCTAGTGGTTTATTGGGCAATGATGTATTTTACATTTTATTTGTAGGGCAGATACCAACCCCCACACATGTTCATGCAATGGTTGGAAAAAGGCATCCCTGTGCATATCTAGGTGACTGTTGGGTCTGCAAACGTAAGACTTTGAGGTGGTGCATTTACCGGGCAGCAAGAAGGCTTCAGTAAACTGCATATCCAGTTTACCAAACCCACAGGCTGAGAAAAGTAAGGAGGTACGTGGGAAGTGGATAGTGGTAGCTGAAGAAGGGCTTCCTGCAATATCGGAGACGTAATGGGAACATGCAGAGGAAGAAGACAGAGTAATGAAGTATATTAAAGAATGGACCATCAGTGGGTATCCAGAGAGGTCAATACTAGGTGATGAGAAGGGAGCATGGTTTGATGTCATGGATGAATTGTGCATGATCGAGATTCCTCTTAGAGTGTTCAGCTGGTGATAAGACCAAAGTCAGTAGAGAGCCGCCGCTGTTATCATTTCCAGCTCCAAAAGAGCCTTGGACAAAAGTGGCAGTGTATGTTTTGGGAGCTGTTCAGGGATTTTGCTTAGGGACCAAATATGTGTTTGTCATGGAGGGGTATTCCATGAAATGGTTAGAATGGACTGGAACAGTGTTGCCCAAACTATTGAAAAGGCACATAGGTTGAACAAAAAGAAGTTTGATGAATGACATGGGTTCAAAGATCAACAGTGGACCGCAGGAGAATCTGCGTGGGGGAAAAATTCATGTGTGAGTGCCAAGTGCCAAGGAGGTAAATATCTAGGGCCTGTGAGCATAGCAGAAGTGAGATAATGAGTTATGATCCTGGAGGGGGGAGGTATGGTCCACTGGGCGCTTGGTGAGGTGTGTCAACCAATCTTGAGCAAGCGAAAGGAGGTGCTCAGTGGAAGGAGAAAGGCGAAAGGGAGATTGCAATCAAAATAGGAAACATGGAGGGCATGGAAAGAAAAATGATGCGTACCTGTTGGATACAAGATTATGTCCATAAGTGAGAGCAGTTCGAACATGAGTCACACCAAGTGTAGTGATGTTAGTTGGAAAATACATCCAAACCATTGTTTAATCGTTTTATAGTATATGCATATATTTGTACGCCATGTTCTTTGTTTTTTCCAGTTAGTTAAATTGTACATAGTTCCTCCCCATTGTGTTTCAATTTGTGGTGAATGAGAGGATGTGTTGGGGCTTGGTGCAAATTGGAATTTTGTGGGCTGAAATGTGGTGTATGAGGGGCACATGCTAGATGGTTGTTGGGTGATTTGTTGGTGGGTGTTCCTGTATGGCGGTCCAAGAACAAAATAAATTGGAAGACCTATGCACCATACCTCTGTATGTGAGCCTCATTAAGCGCGTACAGGAATATTTGTTTTTACTTTGTTTTTATTCAAACGAGCTCTTAGCACCCACATGTGATATCAACAAGTGGTAAGGGAAACCATAGGAAGAGGGATATGGGCAAGCAGAGAGATAGGGTGGGAGCTCAGGCTGAGCTGCACTCAGGACCTCAAAACAAGAGCTTATACCAGTGAATGCAGTCTTTGTTCCGAGTTTCCAGATTAGCTAGATCTCTGCGCCAAGGTGCTAAAAAACAACAACGCCCTTTAATGCAACCCAATGTTAATAGTGTTTATTTTGCCTAATGGATACAAACAAAAGCCAATCAAAACCCAACTCCAAAGAAAACCAAAAAAGTAACATGCAGGTAAAAACAAGGGAGAGCTATACACTCACCCTCTACTAATAAAATCCATACACAATGTACAAGTAAGAGAAGAGATAGCTCTCTCTTTGCAAAGTACAAACGCACCAACCACCAAAATGGGGCTCATTCCTCCACCTCCAATAAAAAAGAATGGAAAACAATTAGCTTCCAAAATAATTTGAACAGACGGTCAGCCCATAATATAGATGACAGACATGGGAAACACATGTTTAAATTAAGTAACGTTGCAATAAAAAAAATGAAAAATATAATTTTACATAAACTTTTCTGTTGTAGAGTCCTCAGTAATGTCAAAGAAATCTGACAGGTCGTGCTACTCACTTGTCAGTGACCAAAGAAAGCATGTTTTAGAAGCAATCATTGACAGCACATGCAAACTAAAAGAAAAACTATGAGTCAAACAAAATTAAATCACTAACAAACCTAGTTACAAAATTAACGTGCGCAGTGGTCACACATGTGCTAATTCCCTTCCAATTATCTTGCTAGGCATTCTTTCATTAAATCAGATTGATGACAATGTTTTTGTATTCTTGAAATATCAGCATCTTTATATCAGCCACCATAGTTTGGTCTGGCCCAACCAGAACAGCATTTCTCAAAGCTCGGACAATACTAATAAACATGGAAAATATTCTTTACTGTCTAAATGGGTGCCTAAATATGTGCCTAAACATAAATGTCTCTAATATAAATATTGTCCCAAATGTCCGTCTTGTCCCTGCCTTTGTGTTGGTCTGAGTGCCTTCTTAATCTTTAATGGGCTTGTTGTAACTTCTTTATGCGTGCATTAAGATTATAAGTATGTTTGTGTATCTTATGTTGTATATATGGTGGACTGTGTTCAGGTATTGTGTCCAGCATTACAAAATGAGAATTTAAACTAAGAAACACGCACAACTTCAATGTAGATAACTTCAACTTTTGTGAGGGTGATTGATATCACCCTACCAGAATAGAACCCTACTACAATCAAGAAGCCTACAACGATCCACATAAAAATCCAATTGAAATAGATACACAAAGTAGAGGCTATGAGATAGTCAAAGGAATTATTATGAATAAAGAAACTTTAATACAAAATCCTTCACTAAGAAATATTAAACCCAATGCTCCTTCTGTCCAGACACTACAAATGGCCATAGAGCTTGATATGCAATGTGCGTCCCCAGTAGTTCACATCTGTAAAATATTTTCTAAAACAATACATACAAGTAAAAGACAAAAGTATAATTAAAACTCTTCAAAACGTGGGCCCTCTGAGAAACACTCCCTCAGAATCTTCCCTTCAGGTGGCCAGGGAAGGGCAATCGCTTCCCGACCCTGGGAGTGGGCAAGCTAGGGAGGATCAGCTGATTGGAGGGTTACGAGGGATTGGAAGGAGGATGCTGAAAGACGAGACACAATTCCCACAATCCAAAAAATACCACAACCTACTCTCCCTCAGCCTTTGTGGGGTATCTTCAATCTCACCTCATGTCCCCCTGCCCATTTCCAACAAATACTGAGACGTCGAACAGGCAAATTATATCAGTAAAGATTTCCTGTAGGAATAACACAGGGAAAGTAAGGGCAACCTACCCTAGAAAGAACTTTAGTTTTCCCACTAATAGAGTCAGGCAGGGTCAGCCAGTTATTAGTGACCATTTACACCTGACTCCACTTGACTGGTTATTTCTCTATAAAAGGTGTGGTTTTTACACAGATGGACGAACGAGCTGGAGAAGCCACAAAGCTGGGAGCTGCAGGAAGGAGAATCCAGAGAAGAGCGGCGTGCTGCAACGCTGGCCCGGTGTGTGAGGAGGGCTGCAGCGTGGCTGGGGAGCCGTGTCTTCTGAGAGCCCGAGTGAGACAGCTGGGACCCTGCTGACAGAGTCTGTGCAAGTGCCTGTTCCGAGCACCTAAAGGTGTCTGAGGGGCAGGTGGTGAGGCCCTGACCTAACCCAAAGCATCCCGGAGAGACCGTTCAGCAGTGCTATGCTATCCAGTGAGTTTCGCATGACAGAGAGGGAATCTCGGGAGTGAGCGGTTGGCTGGAACTGGAAAGGGAGAAAAAGCAAGAATGACCAAACGGTACAAAGCAGAAAGCAAGAAGCTGGAAGTGGAAAGAAAGAAAGCAAAAAAATGTTGCGGGTGAGTGGCGCTGTAATAAGAGGATAGAAAGTAAATTTAAAAGAAATTTAAAGGAGATAGAAGCAAAGGAAAAGGCAGTGTGAGGCAGCACATGAAAGTCAAGAGAGGGCAAGTGGCCTGAAAGGAAAGTAAGGAAAAGGTGAGAGCAAGCACGGAGCAGGAAAGTGCCAGTATTAAATGTACAAGGACGCAGGACAAAGAAAAATAAGTGCAAGAGGCACAAAAGGAGTTTAGAGTGGAAAGTGCAAGTGTGCACCCCAAAGTGAAAAGCAATAAAAGACAAAGCAAGTGTGCACAATTAATACCTGAATATAAAAGGTGCCATGGAAAGTGCAAGTACGAAATACAGAGAGGGGCAAAGGGTCAGCGTGGTTGTGCTGAGGAAAAGCAAAGAGCCTGGCATTTTTCAAACCCTCTGATTCTACCCCATGAGAAGGTTGTATGTAAGAAAAGTTGTAAACAAGAAAAAGGCATATCCTGACCAGCTGACTTTGTGTTTGGAATTAAAGGGCTTAAACCTGAGGAAGGGCACCCTGAGGAACCCAAAAAGGAACTGAGATATATTTGGTTTTGTGTTTAAGGTTGGAAAAGGACACTACTTGCGGAAGGGAACCCTGAGAGGCCTGTTTAAGAAATCATAGTACATCTCGATGAAAAACAGACTTTGTGTTTGAAAGCTGGAAGGGGCCAGAGCTTGGGGAATGGAACCCTAAGAAGCCCGGCTAAGTTGGAAATGTACTGGTTTACTTTATAGAACTGAAAGAACGAAAGCTTGGGGAAGAGAACCTCAACTAACTTAAAGACACTGAAGGTATTGGAGTTTAGTGCAAGGACCCTCTGGCGAAGGTCTTGCAAACAGCCCTGTCTGACTGAATTCATTTTTGATAAGCTTAAAACCATGCCTGGAAAGGAAGCCACCGGAAGCCAAACCCGGTTTCCTTATTTTTCTGTTGAACCACTACTTTTCATTTTTGACAGAAGACCCTCTAACACATTTTTGTATAGAATGAGAGCAAGCATAGGTTTAGACACAGACGGTATTTGTATTTGGACTTTCACACATCGACGCCCTTAGAGGCATCATTTCAGGGAAACATCCCTGTAGAGCTAGGGCTTGTTAGGTATTACACCAAGCCTGAAACTTTAAATATAGCTTTTGAGATGTTACTTTCTGAGTCTATGGGCCTCATTACACGGACAGCGGTAACCATGGCGCTATTACCGCCATGGTTGCCGCCGGTATTTTACCAAGTCTGCCTTGGTGAATGGGGGAATTACCGCCCCATTCCAAGGTTGGCGGGGCGGTAATTCCCCATTCACCAAGGCCCTTCCCCATTCCCATTTGAGCCCCCATAGGGCTCAATGGGAATGGGGAAGGAGCAAATAACGGTACCGCTATTAGCGGTACCGTTATTTTCCCTGAGGTCCCTCAGCGGGTCCTTTCCTTAACTTGTGGTCTGGCCACACGTTAAGGACAGGACCCACTGAGGGACCTCATAGTATGGCGCTAAGAGATTACTGGCACTGGTGCCCTTACCGGTGCTGGTAATCCCTTAGCGCCATCCGTGTAATGAGGCCCTATGTCTCTCTTGTCACCATGCCTGTCTCACAGACCTCATTCCAAGTTATCCTTAATGATGGCTGTGATTCAGCCAATCCAGTAGTATTTTTACTGGCTACCGGCATGGCGGAATCACTGCCATCTTACAACACCTCGGGCATGCACATCTGACAGATCTGGAAACTGTGACACCGGCAATGTGCTAATAGGGGATCAAATGGGGAGATGATGTTGCCACCGCCGGATAACATGCCGGTAACACTGGATCCATCCCATTGAAGCCATAAGCACCAGCACCAGAAACACCAGCGCCGGAAACACCGGCACCGAAAAAATGGCATCATCGCAGGAACCAGAAGCTGGCCGACAGCCATTTTGGAAAACACAATCCAATTTAAATCAGGCATTTCCTGTATGCGTCAACACCAGGAAGCACCTCCAGGATGTCTGGAAGCAGCAAGAGCAGGCTCCCAGAAGTCCGTCTCGGGAAGCAACATTTTTCAGAGGCAGAATTAACAGCATTAACAGACCACATAGAGGACAATGCAGATACACTATTTGGCAGGGACAACAGTCGCACCAACCAGCTGCAAAAGTTGGCTATGTGACTGGAGGTGTCCAGTCGAGGCACTGTGGTCGGGTCTGTCCCCAGAAAATCCCAAGACTGCTGCAAAACGTGGGATGACTTTCGGCGCAGAGTGCCGAACCTGCTAGCAGACCACTGCCATGATTAAATGACCACATGAGGCGGGACGGTCTTACCCATTCGACTGATGCCCTGGGAGGAGCGATACAGCTCAATCATGCATCTGGAGGGCAAAGAGGGTGTTGGAGGCGCTGAGGCCGGAGCTGGGACCCAAGCGGACGGCGGTGAGTAAAACAAGCCAGACCAGAATGCCATGCACCACACAAAAGCTGCACACAAAACATTCCAGGGAAATGTTCACAAGGAAAGTTATATAAGTAGTGACATCAATGTCTAAAGCCCCTGAGCACACAGAAATGACAGGGGTCGGACCCAATGTAACACATGCAATGCCATCATTCCCAACAAGCAACTGTGCCCATGTGCACATGCTATGCACACCATGGCATGACTGGACAGTTAGTACTACTCTTATTTACACACAAAAACAAACCACAGTGCAATGAGTCCAACCAAAACAGACAGAACCCAAACATGCATGCATGCGCACAGCAGAGCACAATTCATGCCCCACCACCTCTTAACCAGGTTAGGGAACATGCAATGTCCAAGTAGCGTAATACAAGTGCATGGAAGTGCCACACAGGTTTCTAGCTGCTATGTTTTCTCACCCTAACAGGAACATCCACTGACAGTGACGGCAATGGCGCAGGTGCATCCACAGGCCATGCAAGGCTGAGTCAAGCTTCCCAATGGCCCACCCGTCCACCAACTGTGGCAACAGAGGCCACACAGGCACTGCCATCAGCCTAGGAGACCCAGCCACCACCGCAGGTCCAGCCACCACTGCAGGCCTATCCAGCTGCCCCAGAACAGCAGCCTGCTCCACATGCTCAGGCAGTGGCACACCCATGGCTGCCACACACACAGAGCGGCCATCTGCCATCATGCCCCTGCATCACATGGCACCACCTCTGATGAGGCTGAGGCTGCAGATGGTGAGCAAGACACAGACAAGACGCCCCAGTGCTCCACCTATCCCTCCCCTCCAACCTCCACAGCCCGCCACATCCACCAATGCTGTCCATCAGGGAGACGGATGAGCGCATACAGCAGAAGGATGCCCGACATGAGGAGATGTTTGGCATCTGGCGGGCAGCAGCTAGCGGAGGCCCAGCTCATTAGGGAGGCCATACAGGCCACTCGCCGCCTCTGTGCCTGTGCCCTGGGCCGTACCACAGCAGCACTCGTTAAACTTGCCAAGAGGCTCTGTTAGGGTAATGAGGGAGTTTCGGCACTGGCTGAGTCTGTGGCAATATCTGTCCAGGCCCACCAGAAGGGCATGGCCGCACAAGGGTTAGGCCGCACCTCCAGCCGGGCCACCCCTGTCAGCTCCGCGCAGAGCAGCACCAGGCGCCACTCACAGAGACATTTGTTTGTGCCTGCCCTGGCAAGGGTCCACATGCCACGAGGCACAGGGAGTGAGACACTGGACTGGGAGAATAGACAGTTCGTAGTTATGTTGTGTGGGGTTGGGGCAGTGGGTGTGTGGGGAGGGGGTGGTGGGTGTGTGGAAATGGGGTGGCGGTCAGGGTGTTTGAATTGTAGTATCTTGTAATGGTAAATACATTCAACTATTCACTTGCAACAATCAGTGTACAGAAGTTATTCATGTGTATGCATTTTATTTAGTGAGCACATTAATTACAGTGGCATAATATGGGTGGTGCACAGTGAGAGGACCTCAGAAGGAGTTGTCAATGATTTCTTGTCATACAATATGCCCGTCCCTGGCATCCATGTGCATGTGCCTATGCCTGGCTGGTACTACCTTGCCAGCATCATCACCATCATCATCTCCACCCTCAGGTGGTGGCATGTCAAGGTCTGGGGCAGGTGTATGTTTCTCCTTATGAAGATATTATGCAACAGTGCACAGGCCAGAACTGTCTGCCCCACCTTCTCTGGCCTCTACAAAAGTGTCCCCCCTAACTGGTGTGGGCACCTGAAATCTGCCTTTCGGAGTTCAAACGGCTGTTCGATGGTTGCCCTTGTTCACACATGGGCACGGTTCTATGCCACATCCTATTGTGACTGTGGATGCTTCAGTGAGGTCATGAGCCAGGGCAGCAGTGAATATCCAGAATCACCTACAAGGGGGGTGGACACAAAGTGATCCATGGCATGGATTTGGCCGGACTGACATTGTAACAGCATGTTGCTTGGTACCCTGATACCCCATGCATCCAGTACCATTGTAAGTATGTGAGTCATGAACTGTTAGGCACCTTGTGACTGCAATTGTGTTTCATCTGCACCGGGATGCGGTTTACTCCCTGGAGTGGATTGATGTGGGTGGGAATGCAATAGCCACCAGCAGTCCCAGCATGCATATCCCCATGGTGTGGCGTGCTAATCACAACGCCACTACCCATACAGTGTCTGCACACCCCACATGTCACACTGCGATCAGTACATGCATGCACCTTGCTAGGTCATGCCTTCATTGACCTGGGTGGGACGGTGTACTGCAGGTATGGATATTTGGGAGCGGCAGTGTTGCATTCTGGCATCCGTACTGTATTGCCGGTTTGATTTGTCAGGGTCGATGTCTGCACTTGCCCCTAACTGACACGTCAACATTCTGGTGTTATACCCGTCCTTCGTGGACTGGCTTTTGGCCATGCACTGGTCGTACCCTCTGATGCTTGGTGGTTGTGGTTCATGCATTGGTGCCATGCCCCTCCCCTTGGCCTGTGCATCATGCAGCAATGTGTGTGTGCTTGTCCATGTACTCACCCAACATCCAGGTGCTTTGTTCGCTGTGCCGTGCCATTTATGCTGGCAGGGTGCTGTTCTGCAGACCATGGAGTCATGGATTAACCCTGGCAACCATGCGTAACAGTGTGTGATGGTGAGGTCAGCGTCACAGGCCCTCTGTACATTGATGGAATTGTACTGCTTGCAGTTCCTGTACACATCCTCTGTGGCATGTGTGGGCACCAGCTCTGCATGTGTGCAGTCCAATGCTCCAACCATGTTTGGCACGCTTGCAAGTATGTAGATGCGGCCCTTGGTGATATTCACCTGTGCCAAGGTGATTAGGAGGGGGATGTGCAGGCCCACATGGCGCAGAAGGGCCTCCAGTACCCTCACCAGCCCTCTGTAGTAAGCGGGCTGCGATATGCCATGCAGCTGGCCCACAGAGTGCTGGACCGTGCGTGTGGCTAGGAAGAGCAGGACCGACACCAGCTTCATCAGCGGTGGTATGGCTGTACAGATGCCGATCCTGCTTCATATGTCGACCTGTATTATGGTCCGTAGTTCTTGCATTGTCTCCCTGTTTAGCCGGTACAGTGTATGTATCTGCCCATCTGTCAGCGCCGAGGCTGTGGCCCTTGTGCGCGGTATGACTGCTTACCTCCGCCTCACCATTTGCATCCCTGTCCTCCTCCTACTCCTCATCCTCCTTCTCCTCTCCCTGGCCTCCTGCCACCGCTGGTGCTGCTGCAGCTCATTCAGCTGAACTGCACCTGCGGCACCTCCATGTCCATTGCTATCACTGAGAGAGGAAGCATGGTTATGTAGGTGGAGTGTTTTGTGTGTGGATGTTATCCTTTTCTAGTGTTCCTAGTTGTATTGGTTGCACCTGGGGGGAATTAGTGCACCTGTCACCGATTTGGGCCCACCTGGCCCCATTTACTGCCTGGTCTGCGATGCCAGTGTTTCCGGTATGGTGTTTCCAGTGCTACCAGCATTTCTCTTGCCAGTAGTACCAGTAATACCATGGTCGTAATGGCCCGATGGCTTTGTGCTGCTGGTGATTTTGGCATGAGTCTTGGTGGTTGCTAGTAATTCTGTTGTCTGTGCATCCGGCGCCGGTAGCACATGGATTGCTCCTATCGATGCCGATGTCTCAAAATTGTGCAGCCCAGAAATAGTGCCACTACACAGTGCTACCAGCACTATGTTACCGGACTGTCTAACTGGTAATGAGGGCCATGGACTCCTGTCCTGTTCACATCCACGCCGGATTATGTAGACGCATTCTGGCCTCCATATTAGGAGAATCGTGTGAAAGCACCTTTCATCATATAGATTTATAAGCAAAACACCACTCTACAATGCAGACTCTTTGGCATAAAATGTACAGTGCTAAAAGTCTAGCTCTATAACTACTCAAACTAAACAACACTCTCCAAACCAGTACGGGACAGGAAGTCTTAAGACCAATAAATGGCATGCAAAGTATATGCTTTTGGTACTGGAGTAGAACAAAAACAATGAATTCGCAAGCTAGCGACCAAGAGTTTCTAAACAGCTTCTTTCTTTGCATTTAATATAAAAAATCAATAGCATTGTTTCAAAACACCTCTTCTGAAGTACGAGATGAAGCATGTGGCCGCAGTCATAGACCTTTTTAACAAGCAAAATGCAAAATAAGTACAAATGCCACAACATTGAGGACAATGAGCAATCAGAATGGTTTAAGAGCCTTGGCACAGCCTAATCCATTGGATACTGGAAAGATTGGTGTCGGAGGCGGCCTCTGCTTGTGCTTGTACGTGTACATGTACAGAGCATCGGGGGTGCGGCTTGACACTGTGAGACGTGTCGTTTGACACATCGCAGGGTGCTTTCCTCTGTCAGCTGAACGTGGACACGGATGTGGCGCTGCTCGCGGCTCGCTGGTTTCTTTGCAGCTTGCGGCTCCGTCTCCTGCAGCATCAGCATCAGACGTTTTCCTCCGTGGTCCCATGCTTACGGGACCCTTCGCTGAAGTACAATAACAGCGCAACGGCAGAACAGCTGCATGCGGCCCCGTGCCTTTACTAGTGCCTATTAGTTGGCCTTTCTAGTAAAAGGGTTCCTTTGGGGGATGGCAGGAGGTGAGTGTAGAGTTGGAAGCGTGCTGCTTGTGGGCTATTTTGACATGCTATCTGGCCATACCCTCCCGCTGATACATTTTGAGGGGCACTGCAGGAGGTGAGCGAAGAGCTGGGAGCTGAGAGCATGCTGCTTGTGGGCTATTTGACACGCTATCTGACCCCTACCGCGTGACCTCTCCTCCTGATACATTTTGAACAATAAGTGGGCAGTGTAGCACAATTATAGTGCTAAATTACACAACTGCATAGTAACCTAATTAACTTGACCTAAAGACTTCACTTCCAGGAGACTGTGGGCTTAGGCCTTTGATCCTGGGTACCTTGATACTTTGAACACCTGCCTACTCTCCGGTGTTTGAGTGTGGGGACTTACTTTGACAGCCCTTGAGGCTGGTGGTTCTCCTTATGGGAAAGTTTTCCTTTCCTTGAATAGACAACCTTGGTGGCTATTGACCTCCTTCCTTCCCTGACATGCAGGAAGGGGAAAAGTCCTCCCATTCGAGTTTCAGCCTGCGGAAAACCAAGACCCTACCTGTAGAGGGGAACATGGAGACTCATACAAAGGGTGGCAAGTCTAAGAAGAAGGCGAAATACGCCAACCCTGTGGACCAAGGTGCTATCACCGAGTTCTTTCCCGTAAATCCTCCTCCGGAAACTAACTCAACTACCATCGAAGAAACCGCAGCTCCAGGCCCGAATGGCAGCATGTTAATGAACACTAACAATTTCGAGGACATTGATAACAATTCCCTCTTAGACTTGTGTCTAAGTATCCAGAGAGGGATGACATCCCATACTCCTCTGGCGACAATAAGTGGCGCATTACCCCACAATATAAGCAATTTGAGTACTCCTTCTGGATTACATAACTCCATTGGAAGCAGTGGACGTTTGTCTGCTTCCTCTAACTTAGCAATGGCATCTATGGAGGATGTACCAGACAAAGAGGATGTGGACTTGGACTGCCAACATTCTGGTTCAACCGAGATTGCTGAATTGCAGTCATCAGTAGCTGCCCTACAATTTGCACTCAAGATATTACTTCAAATGTCAGGTCGTATCCTGACTAACACGAACACCCTAACCATGGCACTAGACCAGAAGGATCATCTTCGCGAAGAGGCGGAAGCTAACTTATCTGACGCCTTACATATTGTGGAAGGAAGTGACGACCAGGACAATATGGAAGGCACTGTAGCTAACCCATTAGAAACCATAATCAGTGTTGGAGACCACGATACACCCCAAGAGAATGCTGCTGATCCTGAGACGACACAAAGCCCATACGTTTTCTTCTCACGGAAACAACGCAGACTGGCGAGGAAGGCGCTGAAATATAAAAAATCCAAAATAAGTGCCTTACCCCCTAATGTTGAGCCACGGTTGGGGCTAGATGCATGTTCCAAAAAAGCTAAGAAGACACTAGCCAGAACAGCTGCATTGGAGCCTACGGCCAAAGGTTCCCTTGCTGGCTGGCTGGTGCCTGAAGACAAACCCATTAGCCCGTTCGCGGACAAGGACTTTCTGAAAGATTTAGATTTGGACGAGGACCTTTTGAAAGACTTGGACCGAGAATTGAAACCTAGCTTACCAGTAGCCACTGAACTACCATCAGCACCCACACAAGAGGGAAATCTATCGGTGCCTGCACATCCTGAACTTGGGAATGACCCTAAAGACATAATTGGGAACCGCATCTGTCGCATAAAGAACCTTTATCAGAGCGGCAAAAACACTTGGCTTGCGCGATCTAAGCTATTAGTAAGACTTTATTGTATTCCCCAACTACGAGTACTGAAATCAGACGATTTTATGTTTGTAGAGCCGCTGTCAGGACCGAACCCTTACGTCTCTGCCTTACATTGTACCTTTTTGTCAAGAGCACGGCTGATCAGAAAATACAAAGAATAACTTAGGGCTGTTGACGTCGACATTGATGTGGACCTGAATGAAGTTGATCCTAAAAGTGGCCCTGACGACACTGTAGCTCCAGTTTCTGTACTTAATTGTCTTAAGCAAGCGGATGTGAAAAACCTTGAACTCGCTGAAGTCCAACAAGTGTTAAAATGGCTAATGGAGTCCCTCCCGGGAGTTCTACACAATCATTGACCCTTTTCTATTCTCACTTGGAATTGCAGAGGCTTTGCCCACTTATGAGGGCAGAGGGCTCCGTGGACTCTCTTTGTAAATATAACTGTATTTGTCTTCAAGAAAACTGGGCAATGGACCCTCTGCTATGGGATGGTTTCATTGTATATCAATCTTTCGCAAAACGGGGTACAAGGGGCTGCCCTTTTGGCGGTCTGCTCATTGGGATGGTAAACACAATGGCTTCCCGAAGGGTCCACTGTGAACTTGAGGATTACCTCATGGCAGTAGAGGTTGAATATGAAGAGGAAAGTGGCTTTTTTAGGTTTCTCCTTGTTAACCTTTACAATCCACCAGGAGCTACTACTAGTGAAGCTTTACAAGAAGCAGTACAGGTCTTAATGTCATCTTGACTAATGAAACCTGGTAATACCGCAGTGGCGGTTATGGGGGACTTCAACTGTCACATGACTGGGGAGGGTTTTGCATCATCTAACCCTAACCTCAGTACAACTTGTTTAATGACCCACGAGAAAAGGGAGGCTGAAGGGTTGGGCTGGCTACAATTGTTTTCCTTTTGGGATCTTGAGATGTTTAACGGTCGCACGCCCGGGGATAGAACGGGGAAATATACCTGGACAAACGGGACAGCTGCCAGCACTTTGGACTACATATTCATGTGCCCTGAGATGCAGACAAAAGTGGCTGACATGAAAGTGATTAATAATAACTGGATTGACCATGCGATACTCCAATGCTTTCTCCGATTACCTAGTCATTCCACTCCTATTCTTAATATTGGCACAATTAACACCAATAGTGCAGGCTCAAGAATTGTATGGTCAGAAAAAAACATTAGATCAGCTACGGAAGCCCTGAAATATATTCCCACTGTAAACTCTCTGGACTTTAACAGCATGTCGGTCAATGTCATTGAAGAATGGATTCTGGCATTTACTGGAAAACATGCTGTGACTAAAGTGAGCCATATGCTAAGAACAGAGAGCGTTAGTCAACCTTACAACAAAGGAATTAGAGACGCTAAGAGAGGGCTGAGAGCGGAAATTCGTAGCATTAAGTCCTTGAATTTACCTGCAGCCCTCTACTGCGAGAGGATTAGAAAAGCCAAAAACCACTATAAAATGAGCATTAGGCATATAAAAAAGGCTGAGAGAAATAGTGCTTACCAAAGACTGATACTGACTATTTGCTCTAGGAACTCTCGCAGCATTTGGTCTCTGCTGAATGTGACTAGGGAGAATGGTAAAGGCCATCTAGTTAACCCTATTAGTGAGGAGATCTGGGTAAAGTTTTTAGAAGAACGTAACTATGGGGAGTGTGAACCTCTTAATATACCTCTGTCTAAGGCTCCCACCTACCCGCCCTTTGAAGTTTCCCCTGTGCTCATTTGGAACAAAATTAAAACTCTTAAGTCCTCAAGAGCCCCTGGCCCAAATGGGCTGGCTAATGTAGAGATTATGAATTACCCCGAATTTTGGGCAGAGGTGTTTACAGTTCTCTTTGAAAAGGTCTTAGCGGAGGGGAGAATCCCGCATTCTTGGCAAACAGCAGTCCTCATCCCCATTTTTAAAAAGGGCAATCGTGCTGTTCCCAACAATTATAGGCTCCTATCCATGTTGGATATATCAGGTATACTTTTTGCTTCACTGAAGTTAAGCGAAATGCAGAAATGGGTTGATGAGGCCAACATACTTAGTAAATTCCAGTGTGGATTTCGGCGGGATTACTCCACCTCACACAACCTTATGGTAATGGACATAATTCGCACACAAGCGCTCTCTAAGGGGCAGCCTCCTTTGTACGCATTGTACATTGACTTTAAGGCTGCCTTTGATTCCATCCCTAGAGACAGGTTATGGCAGAAACTTGAAGCATTGGGATGTCCGGAAGGTCTCTTGTACTACCTTAGACTCTTACACCAAAACACTTCTGCCCGTCTTAGGTTAAACCAAGAAGGCAGCATGACTAAAAAAGTGACCCAAAAGAGGGGGGTAAAGCAGGGATGCCTTACGGCACCCCTGATTTACAACCTCTTTGTATACGGCATCCCGGTAGTACTAGCCGAAACTGACAATTGCCCACCTAAAATTGGCGAGGAGCCTTGTACTGTACTAGCATACGCCGATTACCTGGTAATATTTGACAACACCATCAGTGGGCTACGGCGCTCTGCTACCACCTTATGGGAATATGCTAGTACGAATGGTTTGACCATTCATTTAGACAAGACCAAAGTACTCAGATTTACGGGGAAAAGAGTTTCCCGAGTTAACTTGATGGTGGGTAAAACGATTGTACCTTATGCTCCCTCCTATCGTTATCTCGGAATTGACATTGAGCCTAATGGCGATTACCATTTATGCAGACAAGGCCATAAAATCAGGGCAACGCAAGTTACTGCATTGATTGCTGCATTCTCTAATAAACAGGGTGGTTTTACACTTTGGGGGACACGGCACTTATACATACAGGTGTTCATACCAGTGATCACCTATGGCCTTGAAGCCCTCCTCTCGTTTGACTTAGCTTGGCTCCAAGTGATGGAAGGTAAATTTTGGCGTCGAAAACTGGGACTGCCCCGGGAGTACCGATGGCTTTGATAAGACTGGAACTGGGTCTTCCATCGCTAAAAGCCACGGTACTCAAAAGGAGAGCTGGATTTTACCTCAAAATGACTAGTTATTGCTCAAACCCTCTATTGTCTGTAATACATCAAGAGGTGGCCAAAAAACATACCACTTCACCACTATTCAAATCAATGACTGCATTTGTTGCCGTCATAGGTTGGATACATAGAGGGGCAGTTTACAATAAGGAAGTGCATAAAGCACTTGGGAAAAGGGTGGATCTCTGGGACTGGCTCGAGAATTTTTCACACTTGAGCACGCTAAAGAGTTATCAGTTCATCAAGTACAGACTGTACACCTATATGAAGCCCCAATCTTATTTGAACCTCTGCCCCACGAAAAGACTCAGACGTTTTGTCACCTTATTTAGATTGGAACAACTACCTACCCTGAGGATCGTGGGAGCAAGGGAAAATATTCCAGTACCTGAGCGAGTGTGCCGCCTTTGCAAGTCACCTGAATGCTTGGAGACAGCTAAACATCTTCTAACGGAAAGCCGGCTACTAACTAGCACAATACTACTGTAGCTTGGTGAATTTGTACATAAACCCCAATTTATCTGCGAAATGCCTTTTTGGATATATTGTAAAAATACTTGTAATATGCATTTGCTTATAGCCCTTTACAATGTATGGCTAAAAATCGAGCTAAGCCTGGGCCCATAGATTTGAGCAACCGGAGACCCACAATGTGAAGAAAACATAGGACAGTGTGGACTTATCATTGGCACATCTGGATTTTAGCTGTACACATGAGCTTGATGTGAGTTGTTATTGCAAACATGCATACTACCACATATAGTGTACAAGTCTGCAAAGCATTTTGGACCAAGTTAATAATAATAATGATATTGTGCATCCTCATTTTTTGATACATGTTATATTCACTAGTCTTTTTATTATTTTCTTTTGCTTGTATATCTGTGCACACTTGCTGAATATTATTTGTGTATTGTTTTAAGGACATTAATCAAAATTGTTTTATTATGTGTAAAGTTTGAATTTATTTTCAATCTGTATCACATTAAAAAATAAATACGAATGGTTTAAATTGGCTATGTAGCTCTCATCAGAAAATAAATTCAATATAAGAGATTCTTTATCATTATGATCATATTGCAATACCAAGCTCGATGACAACCAAATGTCATCTAAAGCTATATTCCCACTTCTGATTGCTCTCTAACAACTAAATCCATGTCAGCATATTATAATTAAGACAGTACACCCATTCCAAGCTGTACATTGATTACAATTGTGAAGGTATCATGAAGCAAGACACAGACAACAGAATCACTTTTTTAACACAAAGACTTATATTTGTATATATCAGGATGGACTAAGGCTTAATTTGCCCTATGCTAAGGTGGGATTTTCCTACCTAAATAATCTCAGGATAGTCTGTGTCAGCAAATTCAACTTAAAAGCATGTCTGTGTCCAAAACCTATACTTGCCCTCACAACTAAAGATATACAATGTTTAGGGATGGCAGCACCAAAAGAAACAGTGTTCAAAATAAAGTTCTGAGCTTCTTCCAGCTTGGGCTTGCTTCAGCTTCCTCTTCCCCAAGTTCAAATAGTAACAAACAAAAAGGTCTCAGGGGTTTCCTTCCCCAAGTGTAACACAGTTCCACATGGTTCAATTCTCTTGATTTTCACCAATATTGTCAGCTTCACTGTACACTCCGTTTGACTGGTATCAAACAGATGCTTTCTTTCACTTTAGCACTTGTACTACACAGCCTTTGTTTTTGGGCTTTTCTTGGCTCTTTTCCAAGTCGGGCTAATTGGTCTAGCCGCAGTTGTTGGAGCACACGGTCCACCCATTACAGGTCAAGCAACCGATAACCCTTGGCATTTTGTGATGCTCGTAGATCTTCTTGAAAAACACCTGTTTTCCACCTAGCACAAGTGCCAATATTTAAAATGTGCTGTGATTTCTCTTTGACAGTTTTTGTATGTCTTCTTCCACCACCTTGCTTTCACCTTGCCACTCTTAATTCAACAACTTGTCTTTCACATTCGCTTTTTATTTAGTTCATAAGTATTCACAACAGCTTTCACTTTGTTTTTCAATGTTTTCAAGCAAATGTCACTTCTTTCACCATAGCACATCATTTGCTTTCCACTCGTGCTATAATTTCACATGATTTCCATATCTGCTCTTTTGTTCGGTATTCAATATATGCCGTTGCATTTTCAAAAAGGCTTGACACCTTTTTCATGATTAATTTTTTCTTAATTCGGGTTCCAAACACCTTTATTATAACCTTTTTGCTAGTTCGCAAACATTAAATGTCCAAGATTCGCCCCCAGAGCACCCCAGTATGAGTATTCACTGTCCCACACTCACATGGGCTGCTCTGCTTCGCCAGGCTCTTCTTGCTGTTCTCCATACTTCTCTCTTCGAGAGCTCCAGCGAGCAGCGCTCACTGTCGCAAAACCTTTGTGCAGTATCCCACATCGGCTAGGAGGTTTCTGTGTTCCCCAGCTCCAGCTGGGAACACCCTGCTCCGGTCATTGCTAGGGCTTTGGTACTCTCGTGGGGCACTCAGGTTGTGGCACCACTCTCTTCCCCTAAAAACACAAAGCATCCTCTCTGCCGGTCCTGCTCCAGCCTGCTCCTTGCCACACAGATGCCACTTTCTCCCCAGGCAGGTGCTCCCTGCTCTGATACGTGGGCCTCCTTTTAAGCAGCTGTAGCCTTCCAATAGGTTGCAGGTCTGAGTAGTTTGCCTGGCCCTTATTACACCATTTAACTAGACATGCCAGATCCTTCATAGGCATCTTCCTCATCTCAGTACAAAACTGGTGAAACTGAATAAAAGTGTGCATTACTCCAAGTCGCCTCTTCCTCCTCCCCGTCTTAAAGGTATATGATTTAGGGTCATAGTGTGTGTTTGGAAGAGATAGGGACTGACAAAACCCTATGAATGAAGGGAGAGGGTAGGATGCATTCTCGTAGGGAAAGAGGGATACCATGTTTCACCTGCAGACCTCTTCTACCCACTGCCCAAGGTCCCTCCACCCAGGTGACCCTCCTCTGCATATGCAACTCCAATCTTTCCCTGGCCAAATGAGAGGAAGATCCAAGGAAGGTTGATGGGAGGATACCCTCAGGTTCCTCACACAACCCAAGACGACCAAAGTGCCTTCATCTGAAGTACTTACAGGCATTGGTTGAAAGGTTGCATATTTCCCTTAGACCTGTGATGAATTGTGTGAGGCTAGGGAGTGAGCCCACTCCGCAACACCCTCCCCAGGGGTAGAGGCAAGCGGGACCTCCCCAGGAGAGACTCCCTTGCAGGGACCAGGTATCTCATTCCTATGAGGAACTTCCTTAAAGATCCCTCCAATATCACCTCTTCAGACCTATTCTTCGAAGATCTGTATGAGGACAGATGAAGGATGTGTTATTACAATGCAGAAACTGCAACTATTACTTTAAATTACTAACACCATTTTACTGGGACGAGGAGGAATAAGAAGGAAGATAAGAGCCTGAAGGAAGAGAGAAAGAGAGAGAGACAAGCTGGGGAAGGCCAACGGTTATGTCAGAGCTCAGAGAGGAGGAGACATTGAACTTGAGGAGACCTTTAAAGTTTGAATCAGCTGGAGAACTGAGAATGAAGAGCAGAATGCAGTGCGCACGACGAGTAAAGGAGAGAAAGCATCTACCAGTGGGGCGTGACCACAGAGAAACTGTCATGGACCAGAGAGCCTTATAACAACACTGATAACATAACCTGGAAGAATCAGCATGACATACAAGTACATGGAATACCAGAAAATGACCCGAACCAAAGAGATGGAGGACAACAAACTGAACGAAGGAACAAAGTTGGGCAGTCAAAGACGGGAGCCCAACATGAACGAAGCCAAGAGATCCCTGTGAGGCATTCCCTGAGGCTTTCAGGTAAAGGAGAAAGCGGGAGGCCCGGGAGGGAGAGGGCAAATCATGACCTGAATGTTCAAACTCGTCTCAGTGATGACAAAGAAAAGATAAGAGAATCAAAGAAGAATCATTCCGAGAGTGTTCCGATGTGTATCAGTGACGATAAAGAGACGAAAAGAGAATTAAAGGAGAATCATTACAAGAGTGTTCATGCTCGTCTGAGTGACAAAAAAGAGACACTAAGAGAATTAAAGAAGAATCATTACAAGAGTGTTCATACTCGTCTGAGCCCCGACAACGACTGACAAGATAATGGAAGGAGACTCATTACCAGAGTGTTTAGGTACATCTCAATGGAGAGAAAGACACAATCCAAGTGGAAGAAAGAGGAGGGAATGAAAATCACTACCAATGTATTCATACTCGGCACAGTCCAATTAAAAAGAACATCTGTAAACAAGTAAGAGGGCTTACAAGTGAAACAGATGAACTGAAATATATGTTCAAATAAAGATGAAGTACAGAGGAAAAAGGGAGTGTACTGTATAAAAATGAACATAATTTAACGAGAGAGAATCTGATGTGGGTTGTATACACATCTTGCGAAAGGGTGAAAATAAAACTTAATAGCAAAACAAAGAGGAAAGCGTTAGGAGAAAGGAAACACTCTGGAGGGAGAAAATATAAATAAAGAGACAAATGAGTTTGATATTGAGAATAAGCCAAGGTTTAAAGAAGTCTTGAGGGAAATGTATGGTCACCTGAGACTCTTTGAAGATCAGCTACTGAACAAGAGATTGATGGAAGCAAAATGCAGGAGAATGGAGTCATATTCCTGCCTTCAGTTCTTAAGATAGTGGTAGGGTCAGTTAGTGTTATTTTGAGTAGTGGACATGCTCTGTTAAGACATTTTATCAGACGACCGACAAGCACCTTAGCGAGTGTTGTTAGGTAGGGAACTCCCCATATAAGTAGGGAAAGGTAGGCATTTTCCATTTCTTGACTAAAAGAACATATTAAATATGTCTTACAAGAGTTCTTGTTCTTCTTCTAACCCACCACAGACCTCAAAGAAAACATTGAAACTCTAGGAGTAGGACGTCCAATAAATTGGCACAGTTTACTGGACAGTCATTCTCAACTCGGGGAGTCCCCCCCAATCAAGGTGTCGCACAACAAAGCGCTTAGCAGATTCTAATGTTGTTAGGTCTCCAACCTGTATAATATCACTCAACTGATACCCCCTATATCACCAATAAGCCAGGAACTAGGCCGGTGTATAGAACTAATAGTATATATTTATTTACATTTATACAATTGATAATAATTTCTCAACAACAACACAATTATTAATTATTATTATTAATTACAACATCCAACTCTGTGGCACAACACAATAATTACTTATGAAATTTGATTGCATCAATATGACCAACATGTATTTTTGAATAAACTTTCAATTGCAACAAACAACACAGCTTGAATTTCAAATCAGTTCAAGGGATTTCTCTGCACTTCAACACATAGGACACTTTAACAATGCACAATCTTCACTGCATTGATCAATATGTTCTTTTCTCCCAGCACACCTACCCCCATAGGCATCAGTAGTCTGTGACACCCCTGAGTTTAAAGGCATAGTTTAGAGAGTGGGAATAGATAGGGAATTTCATTTGAGATTTTAATTTGGAAAGGCAGGGTTTGGTAAAAAAATCTCAATGGGAAATTTGTTTTGGGAACATGCATTCAAATGAAATGCATGGGATTTTGAGAGTCTGGTTTGGAAATAAATGGGAACATTTGTTTTGGAACACACTACATTGAAAATGACATGCAGGGCTTTTTGGGATTCTGCTTTGGGAATAAATGGGAAAATAGGGTCACCCAATTACTTTATCGACTATAATGGCTATAACACACTGGGAATGCGATTTGTTGATTGCGAATTTTAACAAAACTTACTCCATGATTTTTTCTATATGGGAATTAATTGAATTAACTTTAGTAAAATGTGTTAAAGGTCTACACAGTTTCATCCCCCTCCCACAATTAAATGGAAAGGGCTAAGGCACGCAGTTCCCAACACAATGGATAGCTTTGGGGATATATCTATACTTACACAGGAGATCCCTATTCTCAGCTCAGAAGGCCAGATCTCAGTCCCTCATTTGGAAACAGGTAGGCAGCTCACACCTCAGGCCTCTGTCCACAGCATGGTCCCACCAGCCACAATACTCTCTCAGATAGGGCTCCCAGATATCCAAACAGAAGTCCCCAGCAAAAGTCCCAGGGTATCCTGTCTGTCTTGGTTTAGCTTTTATCTCACTTCTCTGATTGTTCTTTCTCTC
This sequence comes from Ambystoma mexicanum, assembly GCF_040938575.1. NCBI lineage: Eukaryota > Metazoa > Chordata > Amphibia > Caudata > Ambystomatidae > Ambystoma > Ambystoma mexicanum. The sequence goes on from NC_090924.1 coordinate 884,057,573, forward strand.
CTTCTTTTGGTCTCTCATTGTCTCTCTTCCTAGTTGTTCCTCCTAGTTCTTTCCCTTTCAGATTGAAAATTGATATTATATAGTACTGATGACATATACACATTATCAATATTACCACACTTTGAATAGGACATCTCTCTTCCTCCCCCTCCCATCAATCCACCCACTGCCAGCCGATAGGACAATAAGTTTAGGAGGTCTGGATTATGGATAATGAGGGGAGGAGAGAAATGGATCATTTCAAATGTCATTTGTTTTTACATATTTGGTTTTCTCAGAATGTCACTACATGGCAACTATTTTCATATAACTGCATAAACATATACTTTTTTGAATGCTACAATTTATTAAAAATCGGGGAACACACATTTTATTGTGTTATGACCTTCATGGGATGAGCTATCATTTTTGTGGTTTATTCATGAGCTGAAATAGTTATAAATATCAAACTTCAAAATACACACATTAATTTTTATTTCTATAAGCTCACCAAGTTTTGTATTTTTCTGATTTATAGGAGTGTCACAAACATATTTTCATCTCTAACTCAAATTACACACATGGCATATGGTTAATATGTACATAGAACGAACAGGTTTTTGATGATCTTCGAAATGAGTAATGAATGAGCCAATCACGATGTAGGGTTCTCCCATTATTAATGAAAAGGTGTCCAATGTGTTTTAAATGGTAATCATGAATATAGAAGACTGCAGTTTCACATCTAGCTCACCCCCAATGAGTTTCCATTTCTCAAAAGTCACATGACTTGGACATCTGCTTATCAGTAATGCCTGTTTCTACACAGTCTTTGAAAAGCCATTAGTTGCTTCGAGTGGTAGTTTATTGGGGTCAAGACAGTCCTGAAAGGTCAATGCTGTTGGCTGCTTTATCTGCTGCTTTATCTGACCCTTCCAAAATGTCGATCTAAAATCTTTGTATTACTTTGGATTTAACTGAAACAGACCTGGTTCCCAGCCAAAGGTTTTTGAGGACAGAGTTCCAGGGACACAGGCTTTAGTTCAATGGGGAAAAACAAGCTACATACATAATTCTGAAAGAATAGCATTTTAAATTAAAAAGATGTGTTTTACACATGACTTTTTGTATTGCATGTGGGCCTACTGTCCATGAGTACAGTCTTTCCCTAATATAATATTGATAAGAAATGAGTATGTCTTTCTGCATTCTTCACAAATAGGCCACAGTTTATGATGGAAAACCAGTATTCACTTTTAAAACCAAGTAGACCGTTCCTTTTGAATCATGCCATTTTGGATGTTGGAAAGTAAATGTTTTAATTTGTGTCAATTCCAATATGCTTGGCTTCACTTGGATCGCAGTCTTATGTTGCATAGAAGGGAATGTAACATGTTGCTATTGGTCTTTTCCAGTCAAATAGTGGCTTCGCACAGTTTATGAAAACAGCATTTAGAGCAACAGATGTCTTTTGGAATGCATTGGGCACATTCAGCAGTTTCAAGTTTTCAGGCACACTTTCCTTCACTTGAGCACCTGTCCACTTTGGTAATGTTTAAAGAGGGCCATTTGTGTTCATTCACTAGGCCTTATATTGGAAATCAATGTTTTGAACTGGCCTGTATATTCCAATGGGTCTCAACATCAGCCAGCTTCACTCTCACAATAGGGGCCTTGCATGACTTCTCAGTTTCTGTCACTCGGGCTGTATTTGCACCCCACAAAATCAATGTTTGATTTTATTGGTGAGTGGCGTAACAACAGAAGACATTAACATTTGTCTAGAACTAGTTAACTTAAACAAAGCAATATAAACTCTTATATATGCCAAGGGACACAATCAATACAATACATACATAAACATTGACAATAACATAAAATAATACAAGAAGCAACCCTCATGTATGACGATACACCAACCTTATCAATTTGAACATGCTGATCCGAACAGTTTGGATAATATTTTTGGCCACTACACAATCCACATACTACATTCAAGAGACAACATAGAGTATGCTTTGGAAACATACCAAACATATAGAGCTAAAGGCTCTCCAATATTCAAACATTTAGAAGCACACTGTTTACCACACCTCTTCCCTACAGGAAGCAGTGGAAGACAAGATGACAGCTCTTTGAAAAGCAGCACATCAGAGTATCATTCTCTCAGAATGAAACATCCAACATACAATCAAAACACTGAATACATGTTCATCTATTTGAAAGTGAATTATCAACTCTATGCTCTGGTGTTGCTCTTACACTAAAGACTGGAAATACATTTCACCAATATGTTATCTAGTCATCTACTTCAAAAGATAATAGACAAAAATGAAATGTTGGATTGACGTATTACACATATCTTGGCAAGTATGTGTGGCACACAATAATACTTGCTCCAACATCACACCAGTTTGCTGTATATGCTAAGGGATCTAGCTGCCCCCACTTGGTTTGTCCCATTCTATTTTATGGAATATGAATCAGATGAAAAACATTATTTCCAACACAATTCAAATCAAAATAAAAAAATAATAAATTTAAAAAGTGCAGGAGAAATGTCATTACTAGTACCAGTAAATGTTTCATGTTATTTGCACCACTGTTTTATTGCCATGTTACATTTAATGTGCAACAAAGATTGCCCTCAACTAGGAGAGGTAGAACATTACTTTAGAAATACCAGTCTACAGTAGCACCATGCTTTTGTGGATAAAAAATGTTACAGAATTTGGCCATGACAGTAATGCCACTGTCTTACAATTTATTGAAAAATACTTTACATGCAACATCACTACAGAACAAATAATGACCTATGAACTAAAATATTGCATTTCTAATGACAAAAGTATATTGAATAGTGCCAACACCAACATAGAAACACAGACTAATACCACACTAAATGCCATTTTGGATTCCTAGACCTGTTCGCGCCAAAGGTGAGATAAATAGTTTCATGTCCATTGTCACACATCTGACACAGCGTCAAAGGATAGTATCTTAAAATGCATGCATCCATGTGGCATGTGTCCATACATGGACATTCAGTACATTTCACCCGTCCACTAACAATTTTACCCCTCTGCTTACACAGCTCAAACTCTAACCAAACACAACCACAAGCCTGAAATGCAGCAATCCGCACAAACCTCACTACACTGCAACAACAAAACAAACCGCACATAGACTTGCACAACAGCACACGACGACTACCGATCGTAAAACACCCAAAGCCCAGCCAACGGACCCACCGGGCTGAGGCTGCCAACAGCAAATCACTGCTCTCTTGCACTTTTCCAACCTATTCCCACTAACTCGACCCCCACCCCCTCCCTCTTTCAGAGCCGCCAGAGCGCCAGGGGACCACTCCGGTGGTGACAGTGTGCGGTACAAATATCCTTTAACATTAACATTAACATTGCAGACAATTCACCTGCAATTGCCAGCTATATCGCAGCCTATTTCACCAACGCTGGGAAAACTGAGAAAACTATCACTTGGATGACATTTCTTCTGAACAAACCCTTCCTCAAAATCTGTACAGCTTTGGAATTAGAAAGTTCTCACTTAGAGCTTGATAATCATATGAAGCTTAAGATGGTTTAAAAGGAAAAATCTTTCTGCAGTAAATCCGAAAATATTCTCTGTCTAACCTTGGTCCAAGTTCACCTTGTAAAAAAAAGTACTTTAATAATTCCAAGAATTTGAACTTCTAGCACAAGAAAATCTCAACAGCGAAGACATCTTGAAAATACCTCATTGATACATACAATCCAAATGGAAGTACTTCTTTGTAAAGTATGTGTTTATATAAAATACCACACTACTACACACAAACAGAAGAAATATCTCACCAAATCAATAGGCTGGCAGATATGCAGTTTTAAATTGTGAAGGATGTTGGGTGACATTTAAAAATAAATCAGCCCAATTAACCATGTGAAACTATCTTTCAAATCTGCAGACCACAGCTAACTTTATTAAATGGCTCTACTAGAAGTTTTAAAAGCTTGGAGAAAAGAATGATTTGATAACTATGTTATATTTCAAGCTTCTTTTGATAAAAGCCTGATTTGCAACAGCCTTAAAAATGAGAAATGTAAACAACTAAAATAAATATTAGAAGAGAAGCATCATTAAGAAGAGCAGATAGAAACATAAATTGGTAAAGAAACATCTGAAAGGAGTTAAATATTTCTTTCAGGTAGCCAAGAACCACTCAGAGACCCACTTATTCTAAATGAAGCAAAACTAGCATACGCAAGGTAGAAAACACCATGGTACAATCCAAGCAATATGAAACAGATTGATCAGTGCTAATAGCATAGTTAAATAATGAACAACTCCTCATATTAACTGGATATAACTGAACAAATAGAACATAGATTGCACCATGAGAACAAAACATGCAATGGTAATAATTACAAACCTTTTCTTTTTTATATTAGTGGCGAAGCTTGTTCCAGGAAAACCTGTCTCATTAAAGCAATAAACACGTTTATGCAAGAAAAATAGACAACAGCCTTTTGGCTGCTTTTACAGTCCCCACAGGTCTTTCTCCATGCTACATAATAGGAGGTGTAACTTTACACCGACGATCACTCCTCCCAGTTGAGCATCAAAACAAACTAGAGTATCAGAAATTGTCTGCAGAGGCTGTATTTCAAGCAGGCAAATACCATGATAAAATACAATTCTCTTCAATGATGCCTTCAGCATGGTTTAGAACTTAATTCTAGCTTTCTATCAGCTTAGGATGTAAGATAATCTAATGAATGGATATGAAGAACTACTCAGATGAAATTATATCATTGTACTTGGTGATGTCCTACAGTTAACACCAGCCAACCAGTATTGAAAACATTAGATCACAAAGAATGGCATGCCCACTCTGCATCATAGAGAATATAAAGCTGTGGCATCACATTTGCTACAGAAAGCACTTACGAAATATGCATCAGTCTACAGACCCAACATATTGCGCAAATCTAAAGAACATAAGAATTGGTGTACTTACAGAGCAAGCTAAAACTACCTTAAAAAGTCAATTTATACCTGAAGGGTATTGACAAAAGACATCAGACCCTCAAATGATGGATTAATTCAAACAGAAATAAATGCTTCATAACGAAAAGCAACCCATTGTCCATATCAAGTGATAAACAAATTAGAAGTTCATGGGATGACACTCCATATGTGTCAACACGTCATTGCATGCCTACATCACCTACAGACATCTGCATCCAACACAGCTAGATTAGAAAAAGTATTGACTCTCTGCCTTAACTGCAGAGTAATTCTAAGACACAGCCATGACATAGGCTGTGTTAATGGAACAATGAGAACAGTTGTTAGTTTATAACCACAGCCAAATGGAAATAGTATCCAGTGAGTCATTATCAAATTTAACAAACTTTGTTCTAAAATAAGATTTTCTTTTTTTTAAAGATTTGTATGTAAGCCGAAATACATGCTGTCTCTTTCGTACCCTGTAACAATTCACACGTCACATGGTCTAACCCTCGATCATGCACCTGTAGACATTGCCAATGAAGTCTTCAAAGAAGGTATGAGTTATGTAGCTATCTCACTCTCAAGTGTATGTTTACCGAACGTTGATGAAAACAAAGTCAAAGCAGACATCCCTTACATTCTTGATTATAACAAACTATGTACATTGTACACTGCACATTAGGAGATATACCCTGTTCCTAAAAAACGAAACATTTAAAAATAAAATGCGTTAAATGAAAACCCATCAGTTCTCGCTATAATACATGAAAAAACAATCACATAGTGCCTCAAACCTATCTCATTCCACATCGACTGGCCCCTTTTTATTTCAAAACATAACCAGAGTCAATTACTATGCAAATGTTGCAATCAATCTGTCATTTCAATTGTCATCACTTGTGAAAAATTCTACTTGCAAGACTCAGAACAACTATGTTTAGAAGTCCTACAGCACGGATATGACAAACAATCATGGCATCCCCTATCTCTTATCCTGATCAGTGATGAGAAAGGTAGTGGATCAATGTGTAGGAATTTATGAATTCACTATAACACACACACAATAGGATCCTCAAACATTCCTCTTTAACTTACTTGACGTTCTAGAGAGAGAACACATCCCTCTAAATGAAATTCTCCAGATTACATACACTTGGAAATAAACATTTAGTTTCTGTAACCATGTTTCACATGACCTTATTCCAAATTAATGATTTGCATATACATCTATACAAACTTGTGATATGTGACGACATGGCAAACAGAAGGGTCTCAGACTTTGGGTCGCTTCAAAGAAAATACTTTATTAAGCAGGTGTAACTGAAACAGGGTTTAAAAACAAAGCAAAGTATTCCAACATAAGTGACTTAAAAGTCCATTCCTCAATAAACCACCCAAATTTAAGAAGAACTTCACCTATGAAGGTGCCAAAGTACTAAAACCCCTAAAGTAAGCTTGCCTGTCACAACTAATCCTTGAACTTAAAAGAAAGGTTTCCTGAATGAAAAGTTCCAAAAAGTGAGTTGTCAGAATAGCTAAATCAAATGGTGCAATGAAGAAAATAACTCCTTCCCTTTGTTAAAAAGTGTTGAGGGTTAAACATCTAACTTAAGATACTTCCATAAATAAGTCCATCAATTCAAAGAGGTCTTCCCTTCCCTTATGGTTTCCTCAGACAGACAACCAACAGGGGTGCTTACGTAAAGCATTCAAACTGGGAGCAGTAGTTGCATTCTAGGTGCAGGGTCTCTTAGACAAGGCATCAGCTGGGAACTGTTCTTTGGTTCTTTATCTCAGTCCTTTGGGTGAATCCCTCACTCTCCCTCTCTCTTGGTGTGGCTTCTCTTTCGTTCTGGAGGCTGTCTTCTTTATGTGCCTTTTCTCTCTCTTTGCACCTGACATCTTCAAGGAGCCTGGACTGTTGCCCCTCTCCACTTCAGGGAATCTTTGCGTTTGACCCTGTGCTCTTAAGGGGACTTGAATTTCCCCTCTTCTCTTTAGGGGTCCTTGCTTCTGCCCTGGTCCCTTCACCAAGATCTTAGCAAGGTTTCTCAGGCGGGTCAGCTCAACCACCTTTCTAGTTTAGGTGGTACTGAAGGGGTACTTTTGTTCTCCACCGTGAGCTAGTCAGTTTCCTCAGCCTCTTCTTAGACTTCTCAGGTAGGTCAGTTGTTCCACACTCTTGGCTAAGGTCAGCTGCAGGGGTATTCTCTTTCTTTCCCCTGGGTCAATCAGTTTCCTCAGCTTCTTTAGGCGGCTTCCAGGCAGGCAGTCCTCCACAGAAGTCAGGCTCTTTCCCCGAGGCAGCAGCTCATGCTTCAGAATACAGCCCCTCTTCCCTCTACCGGTGTCTGGAAAGAAGGACAGGTAACCTGTCCCGGACTGAAACAAATTCAGAGTGAGCTGGCTCTGCTTTTATAGCCAGACTCCCCCTCATCCTGTTGGCAGCTAATTGGTGGATTGCCGTGCTTACATGATTGGTTGGCAGGGTGTTTCTACTCTGGTCTTCTTGTGTTAGGCTCCCTCTCCATATTGACCAGTTGGACTTCTGTTGTTTTAATCATGATTTCACTTTCTTTATTTCCTTTCATGTATTCTTCTATTATCCTGGGCCTCTTCACAATAATATTTGTCTTGCCCTGGAGCTCAGGTGCTTATTTTATTAATTTAGGTACACCCATACATTTCCCCAGGTTCCACTATGGTGATTTGAAACTGTATCTTCCCATAAGCTCTATGGTGTTCCAAACACCTGGGACTTGTCCTGTTGCGGTCGAATGAGAAGGCTAGGGCCTTTATTCTGAGGTTCTGCAGTGTATTTCTGCTGTCATCTTTCATCCACTTCCATCTCTCAGAGCTGCCGCCCTGGCTCCTGGTGTTCCAGCACAGACATGCTGAGGAGTGGATACCTCTTTGTTCATCCACGTATTGTGAGCTGCGCCACTGCTGTCTCCATCCCGTTGGAGTGGGCAGCACTGCGACTGCCATGAGGCCTTTTCTGGGTAAGTCTCTTGTGTGGATCGGGACTCACCACAGATAATATACCATTTCAGAAAATTCTAAATAGTGCATATCATGGCAAATTGTGCCCATTTTGCCATGCAGACATTCTTTCCACTACAAAAATGGACACACAAAGCCAATATGCCACAATCATGTTTCTAAGATACAGAGCTAAGATAAGATAAGATATCAAACTACTTTTCAACATTAAGTACACCACAACATTCATAGCTATAGATTTCTATCTGTGTTTGTTTTTTCTTCTCATGACCCAGTGATTAGAAATGTGTTAAGACAACAACAATTGCCCACACATAAATGTTGTACAAAACAAAAAGATAATGGTTCAGAAATATAGCTCAGGAGCAATGCGCTTTTCTAGGAATAAAGACATTGCAGAGCAGTATTGAATGAATATCTATTCCCGTGATTAGAGGATGAAGTCCAGCATGCAGTGCGTTATAATATAAACAATGTAATAATCACTGGTTCAGTGGTAACTGGAAAAAGTGTCAGTAACAGAATTACTGCCACTGATACCAATCCGCCAAATGAAGGATTACTGAACATGTGTGCTAATTCCTCCAGCGTAATTAGCCCAGAAGGATTTAGCTCAAGCGCAATTACCAGTGAAAGACCAGTGGTAAGTCCCACAGGGCTAATTCTTTAGGAGGAATTATCATCAGAAACACAAATGCTAATTTCACTGCATTACAAATACTGCCTAATATCACAGGAAATATGCACCAATTCTGCCAAAAACACAGGTCAGTTACTTCGACCCAAAGGGTGGAGGTAAATGTAGCCAGGTAATGGAGAGGAAGCCTGCCCTGAAAAGGTATGTAAGGCACACACTGCTGCACACACTTCCCAACACAATACTGGCACTGGCAGTAGAAAATATTGAGCTCCAGGACCTCCTATTGTACAATGAGGCTCAGAGGCATGCACAACAGTATCACAGAGTGCATGCAGCAGAAAGACGGAGACAATGGGCCTCATTACGACCCGGGCGGTAAGTGAACAACGATGGCGGTAAAGGATTACCGGCATCGCTTACCGCTCCGGCCGATTATGACACAATTATCCGCCATTAGCGGCACCGTAATTAACGGTGCCGTCAATAGCGCCAGGAGCGCGGGCATGCAACCAACCATGCTGGTATGGCGCAAACAGGGGAACGTCACAAGTCAGGCGGACATGCAAACAACGCTCTACTGAAGCCCGAAAACTACCTTACTGGCATGGAGCTAATTCCGGCATCGCGGACCACCCGTAAACGGCCTTGTGCAGTGTTCCCAACTGCCACAGGTGCAAACAATCAACACAGGTGGAGGCAATACAGACTGGGCCAGCACAAAAGGAGCACACCCCACCCCTTCCCACACCCAGTAACACTCCACAATGATTCCAATACTACTAGCAATGCTGGGGCTGGAGGATATGATTGCTGTGGAACTGCTGCAACAACAACAACTGGCAGCACAGAGGAGACGCAGGAGGAGAAGGAGGGCGAGGCAGGGCCGGCATGCCCCACCAGTGCAGCCAGTGCCACCACGTAGGCAGCCCCCAATCCCTCGCATCTGAGCCAGTCCATTCAACCTAACCCCTGAGCAGATCCACACCCTGTAACGTCTGGATCGGGACACCATCGCCACCATTGTGGATATGATACTTGAAGACATTGTCAGCCTGATTGAATCACACACCGCGATCCCACCCCTACTGAAGGTAGTGTCTGTGCTCCACTTCCTGGCCACAGGCCCCTACCAGCACACAGTGGGGCACATGCAGAACTGCAACCACCTGACGATGAGGATGTGGAGGGTGGGGATGGGGCAGCACCTCAGGGAGGCAGCGATGCACAGGAGGGACGTGACATGTGTCAGACTCTGATCAACCAATGTTTCTAGCACACATGGACGTGGAATGTGACATGGATGTGGCACTCAGGGCACTGGGTGTGTCAGGGACATGGACACTGTAGACTGTTCACCAATAAAGCACACGTACGCAATAAGCAATGTCCACACATGTGAATCATGAGTCACGAAAATGTGTATTAAAGAACCATAACAAAGTGAACAAGCCCTCCACCCCACACACCCATCCCCAACCCCCTCAACTCCCCCACACACCCTCTCCCCCCTTCCCCTCCCCCTCCCCTCTCAACTTCCCCACACACCCTCTCCTCCCTTCCCCCTCAATCCCCCACACACCCTCTCCCCCTCCCCCCTCTATCCCCCACACACTCTCTCCCCCCTCCCCCCTTGACTTCCCAACACATGGTGTGCAGTAGCACGCACCAGTAGTCCACATGGCACCAGTATGCATCGCTGTGCCTACTGCCCTCCCCCTCTTCCAGCACCAGGTGCCCCCCTGTCCAATCTGCGCAGGTTCCTGCTAGAGCGATGCACAGGGCTGGTCCTAGTAGAGCTGGCATTTGATGATGGTTCAGATTGTCCTGGGAACTGCGGTGGATGCATGTCCCGCATTGCTGCCACCATTTCCGAGAGGACGTGGCGCACTGCTGCAAGTTCCACGCAAATGTCCTTTGAGGTGGACTCGATGGCTGTTTTTATGGATGCAGCACAATCCCTGATGTCATCCCTTGCACGGGTACATTCGGTAATATGCTGCGTCAACAGCCCCGTGAGTTGCTCCTGGCGCCTCTATATAGCCATGATCCCCTCTTGGGTGGTTGTCACTGGGGTGGAAGTGTGAGGCATTTCCACCATGATTTGGTCATCAGGCACAGTTGGCATGGGGCTGAAACTTGCCGGTCATGAATCTCCAAGTGACAGCCGGTGCATGCTGCCGTCCACCATGCTGCATGGGGATAGGTGTGGTGAGTGGAGGGGGCCTGTGGTGGGTGTTGCGCCATGCAGTTGTACGTCACCCTCATCGTCCGATATGGCTGCTGTGGCAGCTGTCTCACCGACTGTGCTGCTGGCAGCCGATGGTGTGCCCTCTGCCATTGCCTCCTGGGTGATGGTGGCTGGTGTGGGTGTTGTTGTGGGGGCCGTGGTGCACATTGGTGCTGTGGCCTCTGTGGTTTTCATGGCCTTCCGAGGTGGTGCAGGTTGGCCTCTGCCCCTTGAGGTTGAGGGGCGGTGTTTACCCTCCTTGGCCCTGGCCTTCTTCTGTGGTGTGGCACCGGTGTCCTCATCACCGCTGTCAGAATGTGTGCCTGTGGTGGACCAAAGGAGGGAGAGGGTTAGTGATGGGTCTACGGGCATCGGGCATGCATTGGGGTGGCTGCATTGATATGGAATGTGTCTCCGCTAACATGGTGAGCTCCTCTCTGGAGAAAAGCTCCTTGTGCAGACGATCCCCCGTGTTTTTCACTGCTTTTGCCATGCTAAATTGCAACAGGTAGTGGTGGAGGTGTGTTGGAGTTCTGGGGGTCAGATGGCTCCTGGTTGTGGTGGATGGCAATGGATTGTGCTTTTAAAGATGGCCGCCGTGTTCTTTCCTGTTCCTGTGCGATGACGCTACTTCCGGTTACGCGTATTTACGGTCACCGCTAATAGTGGTTACCGCTATTAGAGGTGACCACTATTAGAGGTGACCACTAATGCCGATGGCTTGGATGCCGGAGGAGCTATTTCCACTACAGACGGTGCCAGAAAGGGGGATTTTTCAGACTTTTACGGCATGGCGGTGAGGTCATTACCGGCATGGCGCAAAGCTTGTGCCCGCGAACTCGTAATGGGCCACTTTTAGCGGTCTATTGCCAGCACGGACACGGTAATTGCGCCATGCCGGTAATGACCGGTACTTACCGCCCGGGTCGTAATGAGGCCCAATGCCTTACAAGGAGAGTGACCATTTCCAGGTATGACCATCACCCTGGGCACTAACCAGTGGGCAACTGGCAACACTATACCACCTTAACAATGAGTCCATAGTTGACCGACTCTCCCTGATACAGGCACATCTACAATTCAGGATCAACGTATGACAGCAATCCAACCACTGCAGAAATGTGTGTCAGTATGGCCTTTGTCCCCAAAGGCACCTTCCTGCACACTGAGGGCATGCGCACTGCATGCCATAACCCACATTTTCTGTTGTGCTTGCTCAAGACCTGGATGTGCTTATGCACTATGCACCTCAGCACATCTCCCCACCTAGCACCTCTGCATGGGAAATGCAACAAAGGTATGAGTCTATGCATCTGCCCTAAAATCATTGCAGCTCTGGGCAGCAGGCATGTCACATTGGTCCCCCCTCCACAGACATCAGAAGAGTTGTTCCGGAACAGGAAACAACAACATTCCCTTAATGTACAGTTGATCTGTAAAGTAGAGCTCACCATGACTCAGATCTTCGCCCGCTTCCCACGTTCAACCTAGAATGCTATGCTCCTGTGCAAGGATATATGGAACCCCACAGAGCAAAGGACCTGTATCCTGGGTAATATAAGGGATCAGGAGTAAGACACACTGTTGGGTATTGGTTATAGATTTTTATTTATCTATCCCTATTTCTAAGAGGGGTTTCCCCGTCTCAATAAAACTAAGGAACTGTGTTTCATGATATTAAACAAAGAAAGAACATCCTCCATCCTGTGTACAAACCCTAGACTAACAATTACACTCTAAAATTAATATAATGTGCACAAAGGGGATTCACATAAGCTATCACTCATAGCTGTCCTTCCAAGTTCCAAAACACAAAGGGTTCTAATGCGCAGAAAGGAAAAGAATAACCAAGTTCCACCAGGAAATGGGATTTCCCTTACCCTAGATTTCTTCTGGTAATCAAAAAGTTACTCAATTCTAGTTCACATTCAATTTCTCAGAGGTTGTATTTCCATTGGTTTCAAGGGGTTACAGTTCTTTCCTTCCACTCTGATAATTCCTCTTAAAACTCCGGGTGTATTCCCCTACTAGGATATTTATGGTTTTCTCATTTATCCTTCAAAAAGGGGCATCCTTCTGCCCTTCAATACTTGCAAGTTTACGTTTCCAAGTTTACTTTGATTTCCATTTCTGGAGTACTCTCCTGCCAGGATGTTGCTATTTCACACAATTCAATCTTACTTTCTTTCTCACTCCTGGTTTACTCTCCTGCCACAATATCACTGTTTCATAAATGCAAGTTCACTGTTTTCCTCACTCCTGGTTTACTCTGCTGGCAGGATATCACTGTTTCATGAATGATAGTTCACTTTCTTTCTCACTCCTGTGTGTGTGAGTCCAGCCTCACTGTTTGCCGCGTTCACTAACCTGCCAGGGCTTTGGTCCTCCCCAGTTATTCTTTCTTTTATCCACAATATTATATTTGTCAAATATTGGGTTGCTGACTCTCTCTTACCAAAATTCATAACACTCTATTTCGGGTTTTGGGCTACTGCCTCCTTTTCACCATTATTCACATTAACTCCTCTCTTCATGCAGCAGACCCTTTCTCATTATTATTTGCAAAGATACCAATTTTCTCAAAAGGCCTCGCTTTGCCTTTCTTGCACTACTTCTGTAACACAGCATCCACTTGCAGGCGCTCTGGTAACCCATTCGGCTTCTCTGGGCTTAGCAGATGTCTTTTGTGTCTCTCACATCTCTGTTTCTCTGGTTTCTCTGGTCTGCTGGCTTGGTGTGCGTCCTGTCAGCCGAGTGGCCCTCACGTTGCCTCTTCCTGTAGCGTATGGCTCCCGCTGCTATTCTCACAGTGAGCTTCCTTCGCTCTTCTTTTCCCACACGCTTCTTGTGTCAGCCACAATCATTCTTCTTTTGTTTTGCTCATGTTCAGCGTTCTCATCAGCGGCAGCACCAGTCACCAGCTCACTTGGTTTCTGCCTCTGTCTCTGACTGCTTTTACTGTTGTTACATTTGTGCTTCTACCATTGTGAGATTATATTGTTATTTGGAGTGCTAGAACACATTTTAGAATTTTAGTTTTCTTGCATTGTGCTTGTCAACTTTTAAAACTTACTTTATTGTACTGTTAACCATATTTTAGTGCTTCTTGCCTAATCCTTCTCCTGTTCCTCCCCATGTGATTTAAAGCAGCCCTTGTCTGCACGCACGTAGCCTCTCTTACTGTGAAACTACTATACCCATCGGCCTTGTAGTTTTCTTTTTGCGCTGTTTAACTTAAACAGGGCACGTGCACGGGACGTGTTGGACAGAGGCGCTACAGCTGTGTCTTACCGCTATGGGAATAATGGAAGTCCTCGCAGCAATCTCCGCCGCAGGAAATTGCTCTAATATTCGATTGCTGAGCCTGAGGGAAGAGGTTATGGTATGTTGGCCATTACTTAATGTCTCTCCGTCCTTGGCGATGGTGATTCCGGTCGTCCCTCCTAATGCGGATACTGATGCCACTCTATTGCCGCCTAGTATTCTGGTAGAGAACACTCCTGACTCATTTAAGGAGGCTCTGAAAATTGGCGATCTTCCCTTTAATAAAACTTACATAGAGGTAGATAAACAAACGGCCATCATCAAAATGAGAATACTTCTCTCAGAATTACAAGCTCTGCAGGCTGTGGAACCAGCCCAGCAGATTACACTGCAGATAGCTGAGCGAATTAAACCACCCTTAGATGATGATACTCTTAACTCAACACAGGTGGGTTTATCTTCCATGGGAGATAATATAAAATATATAACTCACTATACAAAGGTAAACATAGTTAAGAGAAAGAAGAGAATAGCTAACCATGAACACCAAGAAAATAACATATCAATTGATAATACCAAAGAACTTAAAGTGAGTTTATTAAACACGAGGTCGTTGAATAAACATGCAGAATGCATCCACAACCTTATTATGGAGGAAGACCTAGCTATGTTGTTTATCACAGAAACATGGTTATAGGACCCAATTGGACCTACTTGTTCTTAGGCAGTTCCTGAAGGCCATTATATATGCTATATAAATAGAGAAATTGGGACGGGAGGTGGCGTAGCCATCATTATTAAGGATTCTATCCACACCTATCCATCCACTACGACTTGTACTGGATGTGAAGTCCTACACTTGAAATTCTCACCAGCAAACAACAGCACTATAAACATAATTTTAGTTTATCGACAGCCATCTCTTAAAACAGACTTCAATATGGAAGTAGTCCAACATCTTAATGTGCTTGAAGGGCCAAACACTGCCACCCTGGTAATGGGCGATTTCAAATTGATGGGGAGGGAACAATAAAGATAAGGAAGCTATAAAGCTGGAAAAAGCACTTAACATTAATTTTCACGCATGAACTCTGACCCAACCATGATAAATGGACACCAGCTAGATTGGGTAGTTACACATAATTTGGAAGCAAGTAACTACCTCACAACACCCTGTATATGGACAGACCATTGTAGATTAACTTGTAATCTGATTCCCCCGCCCCCTAAACAGAACAACCACAATTACACAAAGAAGATCCTAAATCCCAATTAAAAAAACATTGCAAGGGTTGATCTGGAACTGTATATAAATGTAATATGGATGCACTCAAGGAAGAGGACACGTGGGAAAACATATTGGCCCTCATTACGACCCTGGCGGAAAGTAACTGACCTGACCGCCATAGCGTAAATAGCGTTTCCGCCATTGCACGACGGAGTAAAGTGCGGCTAATTCTGACCCATCGGGCACGAGCACTACGCCATGGAGGAAGTGCAAAGTCCACGATGGCGGAAATGTCCCCAAAACGCCCCTCACCGCCGTCGTACGGCACCCTAGGTGCAATTCCGTCACCCATCATAGCGGTCACCGTAATGAGCGGTAATCGCAAAATACGGTGACCGTAAATATACGGAAACGGAAGTAAAAACATGGGCCCGGAACGGGAAACAGCACGCCGTACACCTATAAAATCAGAATCCCAACACAACCATCAAAAATCCTACCCTGAGACACATCCCAACCCGTTAGCCACCCTAGTGAAAACAATAAAAATGGGAAAAGTTGCTAAAAAAGCATGCGACCGCAAGCGGCAGGTCCACTTCTCCCATGAGGAACTCACCGTGCTCACAGAGACCCTCCAGGAGAATGCTGCCGCCGTCTTCTCGACGCAAAGAAGGCCATATGGGCCCTGGTGGCACAGCGGGTAAGTGCGGTGGTGACCGCACCCCGCAACCCACAGCAATGCAGAAAGCGATGGGACGACTTGCGGATACGCGTACGGAGCATACTATCAGCCAACCGTAACATTGCCACAGCTACCGGGGGAGGATCGGAATCACCCATCAAGTTGACCCCCTGGGAAGAAATCTGTGCCTCCACCATTGGAATGGAGAGTATAGAGGGAGTCGGAGGGATGGAGAAAGGAGTGCAGACATCCGAAGAATCAGGTAGGTGGGCCAAATAAAACAATGCTAAATCCACAATGTCCAATCATGTGAAGTACCATGTGTCCACATAGTGCAACAGAAACACATGTCCAGGAGAACGTCCACATACATTGGCCTGATAGCGCACTTTAAAAGTCACTTTAAATACATAAATAATTAAAAATCCTAAAAACACCCTCTACACGTGCAGCATGCACACCCTAACTGCAGGCTGCAAAACAACTGCATCCTCAATCCACACAAAAATGAAACCACCTCCAAGGCCCTGACCCAAATCACCCTCAGGTACCACCCCAATGCATGTGATACATTGCCATTCCAATTTCCACAGACCCATAAATAACGCTCGCCCTCCTTTACTCCAACACAGGGTCCGATTCAAACGACGAGCTTCAGGACACCCCTACCAGCACACCTGCAAAGAGGGCCAAGACCAACGGCCAAAGACCCTCCACCTCAGCTGCACGGATCAAGACACGGCAGCAGCACAAATCAAGTGGCAGCACACAGGAGGGGACTTCAACAGGCACCCCAGCAGCCAGCATGCCCACAACAGCAGCACCACAGGTCCCCCCAATGGATGCCACAGAAGGCACTGCTTCTGGTGGCAGCAGCACCATAGGTGACACTGCATTAATGGCAGCATGCTCCGACACAGAAAACGGTGCTGTCGATGTAGGATCCATCCATGACCTGTCTCAATCCCCCTGTTTGTTTCATCCCGTACACCATGAGGATACCACGCAGGGGCACCCACAAGACGACGACTGGCCATCCCCCACAAGCCCTGTGGCAAGGCAACATGAGGTGATCAGCCCCTCTGTGACACCACCGCAAATGGGCATGGCCCAGCAGAGGCAACAGTCCCTCGACCAGGTGATCGTGCAACAGCAGCAACTGGCCACGCTCCTCAAGGAGCATGCTGATGAATGTGGGGGTACTAAGGCAGCCATAGAAACATCAACTGAGACACTTAGGTCAGAAATGGAGAGAAGCACAGAGACACTAAGGGCACAAATGGAGAGAAGCACCGAGAGCCTGAGGGTACAAATGGAGAGAAGCACCGAGAGCCTGAGGGGGGAACTGCATGCGACGTCCAAAGACGTATGTGCTGAACTTGCCGCTGTGCGCCGTGTGCTCACTGAGCTCTCACAAACCCTTAGGGACATGCATGGACGTGAGCAGGCAGAGACATCATCCGTTGCAAGTTCCGTCCAGGGCAGCCCCCAACGTAGATCTGGGAGGAACCTGCGCTCCACAGGCAGGGGTGCCCCTGATACCCGGAGAGGGGGCTTGCAATAGCGTCTGCCCACTGACAATGAGCATCTTTGGACACTGGTGTTCGGGGGGGAGGTAGGAGGGTGGAGGGGGTGTGTTGGGCTTTCTTGGGTGGCGGGTCGATGGGGTGTGTAACATAATTTCACATATGCTATAAACATTTCACAATCATCCAATGAGATGTGTGGACATTGATCTTTGTGTACGAGGCCTTTATAGGCGTACAGTCCATATTGTGCATGTTCCAGACACACACAGTGCCATGTATCAGCCACCAGGCGTGAGTGCTAGAAGCATGAATCTATGAGAATCTGACGAATTTCACGGCCCTCCTGTGCCTCGCGGACTCCTTGAGGTGCTGCCACATCCCCACCCTCATCATGACCATCTTCAGGTGCTTGCAGTTCTGCGTCAGGGGGCATGGGCACATTTCTACGTACGCACATGTTGTGTAGCATGACACATGCCATGACCATCTTTGCAACCTTCTCATGGCGGTACAGGAGTGCCCCGCCAGACCTGCTGAGGCAGCGGAAACGAGCCTTCAGTAGGCCGAATGCCTGTTCTATGACTACACGGGTACGTGAGTGGGCATGGTTGTAGTCTTCCTCATGCTGGTTCTGTGGGTTCCGGAGTGGTGTAAGGAGCCATCTCTTAAGTGGATACCCGGCATCACCTGTATGTGGACAATAAAGGATGTTTGTGGAATGACATTGCTACGTACGCATCCCCCCTCCTTCCTGCCAGGTCATTGCCGCATCACATACCCCACATTATCATGCATGAAATGAGACTCACCGAGTAGCCAGGATCTGTTCCCTGCGTGTCGCTCCATGTAGCGTGGTATTGTAGAGTTCCTCAAGACCATAGAATCATGGGTTGATCCAGGAAATCGGGCACAACAATGTGTAATGATCCTGTTGGAGTCACACACCATTTGTACATTAAGAGAATGATATTGTTTTCGGTTGCGGTACTGGGCCTCCATGGCATGTGGGACAACCAATTCCACATGGGTGCAGTCGATGGCACCAATGCAACCCGGTATGCCGGCAAGTGCATGGAATCCCACTTTTGTGTTCGTAATTTCCTGCTCCGAGCGTGGTAGAGAGATGTAGTCGTCTGCGTGCTTCAGGAGGGCATCGAGCACTTGCAATAGTGTCCGTGACAACAGTGGCTGTGAAATGCCATGTAACTGTCCGACGGTGTGCTGGTAGGTGCCTGTGGCCAGGAAGTGTAGTACAGACACCACCTTCAGTAGGGGTGGGATGGCGGTTGGGCTATCTATCATGCTGGCAAGGTCAGCGTGTGTCATGTCCACAATGGCGGTTATGGTGTCCCGGTCCAAACGGTAGAGGGTGTGGATCTGCTCATCAGTGAGGTTGAACGGATGAGCTCGGAGGCGTGGGATTGCGGGCTGCCTGCGTGGTGGTAGTGGCTGTGCTGGTGGGCCTTGCTGGCCCTGCCTTGCCCTCCTCCTCCTCCTGCGTCTCCTCTGTGCGGCCGGTTGTTGTAGTAGTTGGTGTTCGTCTTCTTCTTGAAGTTGGAGTACTTGCAGTGCTATCAGGTCCCCCAGGGCCAACGTCGCTAGTCCTGCCGGTAGCATTTTGGAGTGGGTGTGGTTGTGGGAGGGGGTTGGGTGTGCAATTTATGTGTTTTCAGGCAGTATAGCCTCCACCTGTGGTGATTCATTCCACCTGTGCAAGCTGCAATCCCCTTTGGGCGAGCACGTCCCGCACACAACGCTGCAATTCGACGCATGGCATCTTGCTATTACAATCATGTATTTAATCCCGATGGCAGTGGAATATTGGTTCATATGTTCATTCTGCTATGGTCCCATTGTTTCACATACTATCTTTACAGTCGCGAACAAACTTGTGAAGGGTCAGTGGAATGTAGTACTCGATTAACGCTGGACCCTCATGCAGCACTGTACCGAGGTTCACCGACGGGCGGGGCGTCCCATTTGTGAGTGAAGGCAGTTGCCATTTGCACACACTGCCGCACTACATGGATGAATTTGTGATTTCAAGCGGTCACAGATGCCTTTTCGACGTGATGTTGCAAATGAGGAATTCGAAGGACAGCGCTTTCGGTTTTCAGCTAGCGGCGAGGAGACGCCCACAGGTCTGACTGCAGATATAAAGTTCTATTGTTTAATGTCCTTCGGACAGGGGCCATGGCGAGAATGCAATGATTGATATGAATAGTATGGGATGCGCAATAGCGTAGTGGACGATAAGGCAGGACGTTCCCAAATACATGTTACTTCACAACACTAGAATTCCGGGCTGGAGCACAGTGGATTTTGCAGACTGCATTACGCACAGACTCAATGGAAATTTCACATGTTATGTGAGTAAATAATCAGGCGTTTTCATACCGGGATGAGGGTATGATGTATGGATGCATGGACAGATGATTTAATTGAGAGTTTACCATGTACATGGCTTTTTGGAATCTATCCACTTCCCCTGCGCTATGTGATGCAGAGCTGCCATAGTGGGACCATCGTCTATCTGCCCTTGTTGAACCCTCCCTGTCTCGACGCGCCTTCAAACACTTGTGTCTATGCACGTTACTAATCCCATCTAATGGATTCTGTTTTAACAGACGCATGCACACAAAGACTTGTTTGTAATAGTGTATTCACCTCGATTTATATAGTTATGATTCGCAAGTGATTTTTGGGTGGGAATAATCCTTTTGAGTGGGCTAACATGCATATGGCTGTAGATTTAGTGTGATCATTGAAGTGAGTAATTCAAATTAAGTTCTGATGCCCATACCATTCTTTTTCATTTCATTTGGGTGACAGGTATCTCCTCCCCTTTTGCCGCTGCCATCTGTATGCCACTCCTGCAGATGGCTTTTACTTCCGACACCTGCTGCTTCGTGTTAATCAGTGGAGCACCATTACGATCTTATGGGACGATCGCCAATGGGCCACATGCCCTTACGCAGTACTAGTGGCTAGGAGCAACATATCGACCTTTCAGCTGGACTAGTGCCTACCTAATGGGACGGCCCTGCGGTTCTAGGCGCTTCCATGTTGCCTTTTTGAACGTGAATGTAGCCCCTGTGTACCATGAAGGAACAGGGCGTCACACAAGAAGAAGCTGGTCATTTATTGCGGATGCAGCCCACAATAATGAAATATATTTTGGAGTTCATGACCTAATAGCTGTATGGGCTTGGTGATTTTGTTGTGCATTAAATTTATATTATGATATTAACCGTGTAGCGTTATTCTTTGCAAGTAATGTAGCATATTCCTATTTGTGGAGCGATGTATTGTGAGAAGATCTGCATTGGGTTCCGGCTTCTGCGTATAGTTGCGTGGTACTGTACTTGGCGCGTTTGCCTACGAAGCCCAGTGAGGTCAGGGATAGGGGCTGCCATTATGACTGTTTTAATGATGTCATGCTCAGGGGCGGGGGATTAGCTTTTGTGTAACAGATGCCGGTCAGCCAGGTGGATTGGTGGAATGATGTGATTATCAGAATATGGCTGGTCACAGGTGCCTGTGTTTGCGTGCGTTTCTTGGAGGGAGACTGAGGTCATGTCCATTGGAATAGCTTCTGTATTCGTGCCATCTGTGCCCTGCAGCTCCCATTGGCCCCTCTTGAGATGGGCCTGGCTGCTCAGTCACTCTGCCAACTTGTGTGGTACATGCTTGTGCTGATGGTTGGTTTGTTTACTGGCAAGAGTACAGGGCTGGTGCAGTCTCCCTCAGGTTACTGCTTTGAATGTTGCCTTACACTGGTGTCAAGCGATGGAGGCCTGTTGTTTTGTCTCATATTTCAGTTCATATTGCTGTACTTGAACCTTCACATGCCTGTGCTGCATCAGTACGGCAATGGTGACATGGCAAATATGGATGGCCACTCACAAGGCACTTGGAGCCCCTACATTCATTTGTTCGTTGGCATGCATGGGTGACTTGTACATTTCACTGGTTGCATTGTGTGACTTCATTGCACCTACGAGGAGTTGTGCAATGTGGCCAGGGAGTGGTGTACAGGCACTCAGTAGGGCCATTTACGGTTGGTTCGCGTTGCCGTACTTCTCACCATGGCGGAATGGTACTTTCCGCCATGCTTGATGGCTTTAGGTAAATGTCCGCTAGGGTCAGAATTCGCGTACCGTTGCGCCATGGTGGTAATTACGGTTTCGCATGGCGCGCGTGCGCGTACTTGGTGCAGTTAGCGTTGGCGTTCACTACGGTGTCGCTAATGGCATCGTACTTTACGGTGACGGGTCATAATCGCACCGAGCGCTATTCGATGGAGGTATTGCATTTCCACCATCGTTTTTCGATTTCCGCCAGGGTCGTAATGAGGGCCATTGTCAGTTTTCTCCCATCACCTGACTATATTAGTGGATATAAAAGCACCACTAACATCCAAACTGATTAGAACCAAAAATACTCACCAAAAATGGTTTAACTCTGAGTTAGAGACACAAAAAAGGAAACAAGAAGAAGGGAAAGGAGTTGGTTGAAAGAACCATCAGCATCCAAGAAAGATAGCTGTAAGGAATCTGAAAATACTTATAGGAAGGGTATTATCTTTCCAAAGAAAAAGTACTTCAATGACCAAATAAAGTCAGCAACTAACGCTACTGGTAAACTCTTTAACATATTAAAATGTATCGAAAAGCCCACAGCCATAGAAACTACATTCACCCCATCCCAGGAAGATTGTAATAAAGCCCAGTTAGCATTTTTCAGCAAGATCAAAAAAGCCCGGGAACTGGTCATTAATGCTCAAACATCGAAACCAATATTCGCCCAGCCAACTATTAGGACCACTTCCAACCACCCTAAAACCTTTAATTTCCATGAGTTCACCGTAGAAGATACTATGAAAATCCTTGCCACTATGAAACCATCAGCCTGTGCCGAGAATATTCTACCTCCAAAAATGATTTTGGACAATGCAGACATATTTGCAGCAGTGCTAACACAAATAATAAATAACTCATTTCAGGACAACAAAGTCCCGGCTAGTATTAAGACTGTCACAGTCACCCCACTGGTGAAGAAACTGAATTTGGATCATAAAGATCTGACTAACTTAAGACCAATAACCAACTGCAATTTTGTCCTTAAGTTTATGGATAAGGGGGCAACCAGCCAACTACAGGCTCATGTGGAGGAAAATGAGATTCTGCATCATAAGCAATCAGGTTTTCGGGTATCTCATACCACGGAAACAGCTCTGTTAGATCTCCAGATGCATATGTTAAACATAGTGGACAAAGGGAAAACCAACATCCTCATCCTCCTTGACTTAAGCACAGCCTTTGACCTTATCGACCACGGTCCGATTCAACGTGCCCTGGAGAGAGTTGCTGACTGTTCAGAGGAAGCAACTACCTGGCTGATGTCATTCCTAACCAATAGGAAATCCAGGGTTCACTGGGGAGACAGTTTTTCACATATAATGGACATATTATGCAGAGTGCCTCAAGGAGCCAGCATCTCCCCTCTCCTCTTCAATCTATACTTATGCCTACTTTGCGAAATTCTTGATAACATCAAGGCTTATTTCGCTAATTACGCAGACGATACTCAGCTGGTAATAGAACTGAGTGGAGATTATGAGAAAGATAGGGAAGCCATCAGGACCCTCTATAAAAACATCGAATCTTGGATGGACCATAATTGGCTCTGCCTTAACCGCAAAAAAACCGAGCTGATAGTTTTTGGGTCCAGCCGAAGCTTGTTCCAAACAGACAGCCCAATATGAGTCGTTTCACATTAAAGATCTCCCAATACCAGTTATGAGTAAGAGCAAGACCTTGGCGGTGTATCTGGAGGCCTCCTTGAGTATGGAGGCCCAGGCATCATATGTAAGCAAGAACTGCTCATATTATTTAAGACTCTTAATAGCAATTAAACCACTCTTAAGCGAGGAGAACTGTGCCACTTTGGCTAGAGCAATCATCCTCTCCCGTCTCGATTATGGGAATGCCTTAATGCTTGGGGCAAGTAAAAAATGTTTCACCAAACTCCAATACATTCAGAATGATGCGGTCAGAATCATTAAGCACTAAAAGAAAACTGAACATATTAGGAAACAATTGCATTGGCTTAAAGTGGAATGCAGGGTACAGTTTGAGGCAATGACCCTGGTCCATAGGTGTCTTCATGGGCAAGCCCTGGCTTACCTTAAATCCAAAATCGCACAATATGTGCCAGGCCATACCCTTAGATCGGAAACAATTGGCCAAATCCTGGTACCCACATTTAAGAGACTGAAGGGATTAGGTAGTGCATTTTCAACAGTGACTGCTGGTGAGTGGAATAGCCTACCACTAAATTTGAGATTAGATCCTAACCTCATGAGTTTCTGAAAAAATTGAAAAAATCATCTATTTAAGTAATTGAGATACATATACCATCCTGTATAACTGCTTCCTTCATCCTTGCTAAAGCTGTCTTGTCAATAATTGTCCCTATGTTTTGGTGTCTATTTGTTGCGCCCTGATGCCCGCGGGCAGCCGGCGCGATACAAACAGATGAATAAATAAATCTCTCAACTGTGGCAGATTTAAACTTCCTGGGTTTGCCGCACAGTTTCCACAGACTCTTGTTTCTGCTTTTAAATGTGACAATGTCACTTTCTGCACCCCCACCCAACCTACCGTCCCCGACAGATTGAACCCCACCCTCTCCCACAGTTAATTTACTTAATCAGGGGGTTTTAACCCCCCCTGAAACCTCCTTTTAACCCACCCACCAACCCCTTTCCCATCATAATACACACTCACTACACACAACACACTCACCCCCACACACACATACAGGCATTCACTTACCTTCCACTCCGGGTCCATGTCAGCCTGTCAGCCCCTGCGTGCACTCGTGTGCGGCAGGGATTTCACAAGTATGACAGTTCGATTTACAAAGACCGTTCTGTGCAGTCACGGAGCAGTCTTTCTAAATCGATCATTTTTCTATGGGACCCCTATAAAAAGGTCAATTCACTTAGGACCATTACAAAGCTGTGTTGGTTTACTGGTCCTAGTCATCTTCCTTGCTCTGTTGCTTTTCCTCGTCCCATAATAAAAGGGTGGGCAGATACTGTGATCGATTGGGAACACCTATATATTCTTCATCTATATCACAATCGGCCATATAGGTATGTTGTATGGGTACATGGATTTCATCAGAAATTATAGTTACTTGATTACTGTGTGCCATGGTTTCCTACCGCTCTGGAGTTGGTCTTCCCTATGTGGTTCTCCCGCAGCAAACCACTCCCAGGGTCAGGATCAGGTAACTTCTGACTTTACATGGCCACGAAGGAGAAGCTTCCCTCCAGAGAGTCAGTGGCGGTATCGCTAGATTTGCCACAGTAAGTAGACTCACTGTTAAACAACACAAACCAGCTTCACATATGTGAAGGGTAGGAATTATGGCAATGTAATGCGTGTCCTGTCATAGGCCTGTGCATGAAGGGACTGCCCTCTGACAGAACACATGAGAAGCACTATTGCACATGACATGGCAAGACAGCAGGGAAATGCACAAATGCAGAAAGCCAAATTTACTAATAGAGAACTACATGTACCACAATGCATAGGGAAACCATACCTAGACAGGACACAGCACAGTTCACCTGTTCAAGATGACAGTGCAACAATGACAGGCAGCAATGCCATGAAGGCTACACCCCATGTATGCCAATTGCTAAGAGCATGATCAATATTACTAAGTGCACAAGATTATAAGGAAGCATATCAAAGCAAATAATTGAGTGACAGTGCTGAAAATCCACAGACAACCTAGTCATTGGGAAAATCAGTTGCAATATAATATATGACTGTTTCCCCTCATTCTACTAGGCATAAAACATTGCAAGGAGAGAGAAAAATCCTGTGAAAATCAAATATGCCATATGTCCAGTAGCTGACATGTTCACCACCATGCCATGTCTTCTTGCTATACTTGCAGATTGTTTCACAATCAAAACAAATACCAACTGCCTTAGCAGGTTGTCTTTGGCTATCTCCAGCTTCTGTAGCTAATGACATCTGTCTGGAACTCATGGACAGCATAGGAGGAGGTATATGATGAGGCACAAAGCAGGACCCTGCTTTGTATGAAACATACCTATGACCAGTTGAAGGGAGGGTTCCGTGTCTCCATTAGACAGGAGGCACCCTAATGTACAAGCCAGATAAGGTGGGCAAAATATTTTTTGTAAGGGCCATGCTGCACAACCTGTACATTAGGGGTCATGTCCCCTAGTCCTAGATGTCAACATGGCACCCACAGAGGAGGATGACTAACATCACACAGTGACTGAAATGAAGGCAGAGATGGACATCTGGTGTGGCAATAAATTATTGAGAATTTATTTTAAGGATATTGGATAAGACACTATGGGCCTCATTAGGACCCAGGCGGAGTGGGTTTCCGCCAGCGCTAATCGCGGCGGACCCGTCCGCCGTACTACGAGTTCCCTTAGCGCCATGGAGGTTTTCTCCGCCTGGTTTTACCAGGCGGAGAAAACCATGGCGCTACGGGACCTCGTTGTTAATTACGCCACCGTATTTTACGGTGGCGTAATTAACTCCTTCCCCACTCCCATTATACCCTATGGGGCAAGAATGGGAATGGGGAAGGGCAGAATGGGGATTGGGGATTTACCGCTCCGCCGAGGTCGGAATGGGGCGGTAAATCCGCCAACCCCCATGGCGCTATCGTCGGCTTTCCGCCGTGCTTCGCGGTGCATTTAGCACCGCGAAATCCGCCTGGGTCCTAATGAGGCCCAATGTATTTTTTAAATGTATTTACCTATTTATTTGGTGTATTATTTACATGCGCTGACTCACCAAATGGCTTCAAGGCTCACCAAATGACATCTGTAGCTGACAATTCAAATGGAGAGAAACGACAATTGGAGGATAAGTGCATCAACAAATGATTTTGCAGAGCTGCAGTTTGAGAGGAGGTAGAACAGCGAGGGGTGAGTGGATGAGCTTGTCTTCAGAGGGGATAGGTCATAAAGTCTCAGAAAGAGTAAGGAGGGGGTCAGAAAAGAGAACAAAGGGGTATGAGATAGATACTTTCAGGTACAAAGAAGTATAATACAGCAATGGAGGGAAGGAAAAGAGGGAGGGTGTAGAGGATTAGGTGATAAAAGGGTAGGGGAGAGAGTAGGGTGGGGAGGCAGATATGAGTGTAGGTTTGTGTGTGGGGGAGGGTGATAAGGGTGTTGAAGGTGGCGGAGGGGTGCTTGCACCATTGCATATAGTTGCATAATGTATCCCACCCAAATATGACTGTGCTTCAAATATGACCTGTTCCCGCCCACCTCCCTTATTCCCAACACCCATGTCCTCTCATCTCCTTTATCTTCAAAACTGTTGCACTCACACCTCCTTCTTCCCCAACACCCTTGCTCTCCCCAGGAGGACTGGTCCATGTACTGCTGTCTCATTTACATGACTGTTTCATCATGGTATGTTGCTCTGCTTGCATGCATGCCATTGGGGCTACCAGAGAACTGTCTACGGAGGTTTTAGAAGTTGAACTTTCTGACTCCTGCCCCTGGATAGGCTGAACGGTCCAGAGGAGTGTCGTTTGCATGATCTCTGCCTCTGACAAAATTGTCTCTGTCAGCTCTCTGACTGCCTGGCCCATCCCTGCATTTATTGCTGTGGCTGCAGAAAGGTGGCAACACTGCCTGTCCATTGTCCTAGCCATATGTTGGGATTATCCCTGAACAGAATCCCTAATGACCTGTTGGTGTAGCAGCTGCAATCTCACAATGTTATCTAAGCATTACCTGCCTGTGCTGCGCGCTCAGTGTTGTTCAGCCTTCTTCCGATCCCTTCATGGTCTGTGGGTCTAGCTCATGTTCCTGCCCCCTCTACCTGCATCCCCTGATACAAATCCAACATCATCAGTCCCTGTGTCTGTGTCATGATGCTGGTGGCACTGTTTCGATGGAACAGGTGAGGAGTGGGAAGGAGCCCCCGCAGAGTAGATGGCATTGCTAGCTCATTGGTGGCTAGTGTGGTATGAGTACAGTCACTGGCCTCCACAGAGGCCTGAGGCCACTAGTGCTGGCAGCAGGTGGGACTGTAGCATATGAAGCAGTGTTGGGTTTGGTGGCAGCATGTGGTGGCACATCGTTAGTGGCAGTGTCAGTAGTGGTGGTTTCAGTGTCCACAACTGCTATGGTGGAGGCAGTCTGGCTGCTGGTTGCAGCTAGCATGCTGGTGCTGGCACCAGATGCTATCTTGGAAGAGGTTTTCCAGTCGCTTCCATGACTGCAGGGTGCAGGGGTTGTGGCTAAAGTGCTAGTTGTTGGTGTCCACCCCTCAGTGGCATCTCACATTGATTGTTTGTACTGGGGCAAGCTTCATGTCCTTGAGTGGCATGTGAACCTGTTGGGTGATGAATGAAATCCCTTGTGGAAGATTTCTTTTGTTTGGAAATAGTTTGTTTAGCATGGCTAACTACCTTGTCCATAAGGACCTGGAGCTCTGCTTCTCTGAATTTTTGTTTTCGAACCTGCATTTCAGGCACCAACTTCTGATACTCCTTTGCCTTTGTCACCTGGGATGTTTGGCATTTCGTCTGGGGTTGAATGGCAACAGGAAATGGGTGATTTAGAATGGATTGAGTTTTAAAATATGACTGCTGCTGACCTTCCTATTTGCGAGATTACATCATTTCAGCTCTGTGCTAATTCCGTCAGCAGAATTACTGTTTGGTAACTCCCTCAATTCCCTGGGTCGCAACTATAATTCTTCCAAGCATTGTGGGATTTCGGGACTAATTCTTCCATATGGAATTACCATTAGCACACAGACACTCATAATTTGGTGCTAATTCCGCCAAATGCCATTTCAGTCATTATAATTCCATATGGCGGTATTAGCACCATATTTACCAGCAAACTCGTAAAGAGTCACTAATAACTGCATCATCAATGCCGTAAAGAAGGAAGCCGTCCACCAAGAATGTACTGCATGTGCTATATAAATCAGTGTCAGGTAAGAATGGGCCTAGAGATTCAAAAATGTTCAAAGACACCAAACAATGCATCATCATTCCACACAAGAGTATGTTTATACCTTGCCTCTAGCAGGACCCAAACCTACCTTTCAAAGGTTTATTCACAGCTCACTTTGAATCAAATGGGCCAGTGATTATAACAAAACCCACATCAACAGGGCAAGGGAAAAGTTGATCCAGGGACAAGCCTGCCGTTAGGATCAAGGCCCACTGTCCTCTGGCCCTGATGATAACAAAACTCATAGCATGAGCAGTGCCAGGGAAAACAGGTCAAGTGTGCTTGATAGCTGTCAAGTGCTCATTTTGAGTTGGAGATCTCATGCTGTCTGCCTGTCAGTGACAATATCAAGCTATTAACCACCTCAAAGCAAGGACTAATATATATATATAAATATAGGAAAGGGTGGGGGGAGCCCAGAGGCAACGCGTTTGTCTTGGAAGTAATACAATGCAGCGCAACACAGGTTCAAATCCCAATTCTGCGCTTAGAAACTTCTCGTTGGTTTTAAACGTGTTATTAAAAGAACAATTATAATAAGAATTATACATGTTCCCTACAGAGATATCGGTCTACTCAAATCAAGGACATGTCACTTTAACTGATCTTTTGCTGTCTAAAGGCATATCTCAAGGTGTTAACATATCACTGCAATTTTCAGCTGGCCCTGAAATCATCCACATCTGGGAAAGATGCAGAAGACAAATAACACCAATAAAAAATACTTAATGGTTTTCATAAAATCAAAGAGTATTTTGGGAACATAAGATCAAGCTATTTATTTTTATTTATTTATTTTTATTTGAATTTATATAGCGCACATCTGCCCAGGGGCATCGTGGCGCTGAAAGTAGGCTTACTTAGTACATAGCATACATGTTGCAGAGGTTACAGTTACAACAGCTAGATCGTAGACAGCTTTACTTACAGGTATTACATTAGGTACAGCATGTTGTGAGATCAACTCCTAGATACATACAGTTGTAGTATTCAGTAGTAAAGGGGCGAATAGAGTGGGTTAGTTGAAGAGAGTGGTTTTGAGTAGTTTGCGGAATGCATGGCGTTCCTCAGTGCAGTGGGCAGTGCGTTCCAGTTTTTGGGTGCTAGGCGTTGGAATCTGGATCCTCCGGCTTTGGTTCTTTTGTATGTGGGTACATATGTCTGATTGGTCAGGTGTGACCTAGGGGGTCTGGTGGATGTAATGCAGGTGATCCTTTCGGAGAGGTAGGGGGATGCTTCAGAGAAGAGGCATCTGTGGGTGATAGCCATGGATTTGAAGAGGCTACGTTATTTTATTGGTAACCAATGGGCCTCTTTTCTGGCTTGGGAAATATGTTCCCTTTTTGAGATACTCAGGGCTGCTCTCAGTGCATTGTTTTGAGTGACTTAAATTTTTTAGGTTTTTTGTAGATGTGTCCAAGAAGAGGGCATTGCAGTAGTCCGATTTGGTACCTACTGTGGCTCTATTGACAGGCAGTTTTTTGTGTATATATATATATATATATATATGTGATATATCTGTGACAGTGATTGAAGCTTGCAACACTTCTGTAAACAGAAATTAAATAAGAAAAAAGGTTCAGTGTGCGTTATAATAACACCCTACCAGAAAGGTGATGGCTAACTATGAGTCATCTAAATGAATTTTGAAGACTTGTTTTGGAAGTCAAATGCTGGCAGTCCTACTTCAGCAGACATACATCTTCCCTTCAACACACTCACGTGAGTGAACTTAAGATAGGTAGATCACTGCTCAGGAGAATTCATCTATTTCAATTTCATACAACAAATGTTGCTACAAATATATGAGGGGTGATTTTAGGGTAATAAATAATGTGGAGGGCTTATTGTCGGCTGTGGGGGGTCTCCCCACATATATTTGTGGCAAAATCGAACCCATAAAATTATATAATTCAATGAAAATCGAATTCTATTAAATGAATTTGAGCAGATCACATAGAACCAGTGATCTCCACTAGTGCCGAGTGCTGCTCGTGGTGGACTGAGGAAAACGCAGTAGAACCCAGTCTCAAGTGTCTGAGCCACCTAAGATAAAAGTGATGCTGTATTCCACACCAGGCCTAGCACTAGGTGTCTGTGGACACCATAACATGCCACTGAGCACATGGGTGTCCACAAACATCTAAAAGGAGACTTGTATTTTGCTGCTTATTTCACACGTCACCCCATCCTCACCTCCCCAGAGGCTGTTTCATATTTATTTCATATTAAAAACAAGTGTAATCTAGTATTTTACAAGGCCATGAACATTGAGTCCTCAAACATTTTACTGTCTGCAAACATCGGAAAACAAACGTCCTTTCAATGCCCTTAACTGTGTATACTCTACGCCATACCCACAACACCTCACATCCCCAGAGATTGTTTCATGTGTAAGACGTGTGTAATGTTATGTTTTTCTAAATTTTCTTACCATGTTGTTGTTGGACCATGGGTACAGGTCGCAAATCCAACATGGATTTCAAAACGTTTGACATTCATCCCATTTCTCTATTGACCAAGCAGCACGATTGTGTGTTGTCCACGAATGTTACACATCTCCTTGAATGGTCCAGGTGCCTCCACGGACACCAAATCAGGAAATGAGTTTGTGGACTGAAAAGATAGATCACTACCTTATATTACTTGCTTTTTGCCCATTATTTAAAAAAGCTGTCGGAAGGATTAACACCAGATGTGGAAAGGCACGCTCTTGGGCGGTGCAGGTTTCATGAAAGTCCATTCAGCAGTTCGGACTGTAGGTGCGACAGACATTGATTTCCCAATCAAGTCCATCTGCGCATCAACATTTTGGGACAAACCCTTATATATTTACCCCCCTTGACAAAATTGCACCACATTCAAAATGGTTCCACATTTGTGCATATATTGTATTTGGAAAGTTTCATGCAGATTTGTCAAACAGCGCCAAACCTATAAGCCATCAGAAAATGGTCTTCCTCTGCGGAAGCCAAGGAGACATATATACTATGGGGTGATTAGTTGGAGAGAAAAACACACTTACCTTGCAGCACACTTCGGTGCCAAGCCCTAACATTTGATTTGTTATAATGACAGTAAGTTGCCCACCATATGTTGATACGTTGACTTAGAAACTGCCCACTGTTGTGTATGTTGTATTCTATGGCAGACAGGTGTAAAGTTGTTATCAGAATACTCAAATGTCTTCTTTGCATAGGGAACTGTTTATTGAACAGAGTGATAGAGGTGCTAGAGAATGTCATGATGGCGAAAGCTCAATCAATACAGAGTAACTCTGATGCATAACAACACCATGGTTGTAAATGGACAGTACTTTTAAATGCAAACTCTGACGAGGCAGAATCCCCCCATATGTGCAGACACACGATTTTCAAATGTTGCATCTCTCTTCCTTACAAACGTGTTCCGCTGTACTGGTGAAGTCACTCATGATGCCATATGTGATGTCATATGTGATAGCATCAGTGATGTCATTTGTGATGTCGTCAGTTTGCTTAGGGCTGCACAATGGCGGCATCATAGTTTAGGTGGCACAGCTTTGGCACCTGTCGAATTCCAGGGGTTTTGTGGCATGCAGTCTACACCTTAATGCCACTTCACCTAAAGTTTTTTCATCGGATTTGAAGGGTTTCATTGAATCAGATTGTTTCAACTGAACGTCACTGTAACTCGAGTTTTTTCACAGTATATAAATATACACATATATATACATATATTCACTGAAAAAACCTTAGTTAAAGTGCATTTAAGTTGCACAAGTTTAATGCAACAAAAACCTGGAAATTCAGTGGTTGTGGGACGTCATGACCAGCTTGGCTTGGCGCATTCCTACTGATGTCCCCCATAATGCCATTTTGGATGTCATTGGGAATCCCTTCTCTTACAAAATCCATGTGCTCATGAGCTTGGCAACGGAAACGTGCCCAGCTAAGCTGCTAATGACGTCCCACATCTGCGGAATTCCAAGGGTTTTGTTGCATTAAATCTGTGCAGCATAACTGCACCTTAACTAAGTCGTTTTCAGTGAAATTCACACATCCTTCAGTATTCTCTAAATGGGGAGCTCTGCTCAACATCTTCCTGCCTCTGAATCAGCGGTTCCTGTGCTATGGCAAATAGAACATTCACCCCTCAGAGCTTCCACCTGCTGGAGTTTACCTGACTGATACTGATCCAGTGGAATATGTCCATTTGTGTGTTTCTCCTTGGAGTATATGCCATAATTGCCAGGTGTCAATCGATTGGACATAATCATTTCATTAAGTTTTTCTTGCAGAATAATGTATTCTTCTGATAACTTCGAGATCTAAAACCAAAAGAAAACAATTGTGAAATACACAAACGCAGATGATTAGTAGAGTATGACAGAAGAGAGGAGAAGTGATGCAGTAACTGTGGGCAGCACGGCAAATATGTGCACGAATATTTTGAATCTGCACACGCTTCCATTTCGCTTGCAGGTAAATGGTCCACATGAGCATCATCTTGTTTGTCAAACACCGCACGCTAATAAAATGAACAGCATGCACTGACATGCAAAACAAATATGTAATTGAAGGATCAGCTCATCTCACACCTGAGCATACTGACGTTATTTCATTCTCGCCTGTAGCTGATATAGTAAATTATTGTTATTGCTCGTTTCCAGTAGTGTCCCCTTATTTCATCATAGGACATTTTCATCCCATCGACAAATCCCTCATATTTATTTGCGCACACAGATTTTCCCATTTGCACTGTGTATGCCCTTCCACCCACATGCTAGAGTTACTGTGAAACACGCATATATTTTAATCTGGAAACAAAAATTTACTGCAATTGCCAGCTTCAATGTTTCCATCTATCAGTCCTAAATATAAAAGGGGGAGTCTTTCACATCAGGGACGATACTATCAGTTTACCACAAACTTCTCTTTGTTTTTTTATATACAGCTGTGACTAGATTCTCAATAGTCACAAAAGGTCTTGTCAAATGCTACTTCACTACGACGCCTACTGTCTAAGCTGGCCCTAGTGTGGGGGATTTAAAGGGCAGAGCCTTTTCTCTATCTAACTCCTTTAGGGACCGTGTAGGTGAACTAATCAGAGGTAGTCTGATTCTTCTCTCCTCTCTGGTTTCTGCGGACCAAGATGCCACTTTCCCAAAATGGACACAAGATTTCTTCTCTTGGCAGAAGAATGGATATGCACAGTTGTACTTTGTGTCTTGTGGTGAATGTTTAGGAGGATTCTCCCAGCCCCAATGAGGCAAATCGGATTGGACTGAAGATTTCCTTGGCGTATCCTTTGGTAACTGGGGTCAAGCAGTGAGATTTAGGTGGCAAGAGCAATGCACCTTCTGATGATGAAGAACACAGTGTTCTTAACCTCTCTGTTGGTTTGTTAAGTACAGTGCATTTTCTTTCTTTCTATTTTAAACGTTATAAATGCATCCAGGTTTTCAGAGTTCTTATGTGGCTGAAAAGCAGCTACTTTATCTTCAAACATGGCTTCGAAAAAGGCACCAGGAGGTAGTGAGTATTTTCTTTCATTGAGAATGTGTGTGGATCCACAATCGATGTTGAAAGCACATCCACCTCACCAACCAAAACATGAGCATTCATCATATCAAATGCAAATGGGTCCTTTCCTCCCCCGCCTCACTTTCCACCTGTGGCGTCCCTCAGGGTTCTATCTTATCGCCATGGCTCCTCAACATCTCCCTGGCTCCTCTGGACCACTTCATCTCCACATTTCCTGCCATTTCAAGTGGTATGCAGATGACACACAGCTCTCCTTTAAGTTGCCATCCTCTACCTCCTCCCCCTCCTCTCTCATAACCGACTGCTATTTAGGCATTGTGCTCTGCCAATGATCTCTGCCTTAATGGCAGTAGGACAGAGATCCTTCTCAATGGGACATCTGCACCTTGCCCCCCCCACTCTGTGGCCACCTCCTCCCATCACCCCCTGGTGAGGCAAACAACCTTGGGATCATCTTGAATCCTTGTTAGGCAGAAACCTGTGCAGTTCCCTCTGGGACCACTGCAAAAGATTTAAGACTACAGGTGTTCGGCAGTAAACCCACTTGGTAGCAGTCTGTACTACACAGATTCACTTGGTAGCTGTGGCTGAGCAGTCAGACGTCCCTCAAGAAGAGTTAGGCAGTATACAGAGTATTCACAATAGGTCAAAAGAACACAGTAGAACAAGTAAACACTGACCAGAGCTAGGTGTAAAAGAGATATAATTATTTATTTAAAACCACATCTAGAAAAACACACAGGCACTAATAGTAAGCAATTCAAAAACACAGTCACTAAAAGATATACACTCCCTTAGAAGAATATTAGACAAGTCTTAAGTAAATCCCCACTTATTTTCATACAGCGGTGAGCGCCTAACGCAGATGGCACTCTAATAATTCGTTAAAAAGGGAGAGAAAAGCAGAGTATAATATGAAACAGATCCCAACACTTTCATAAGATCAAAACAATAGAGGAAGGCAAGTACAACCGTGAAGTTAGAGTTCAGTAGGCCGGATCCACTTTAAGAGGATCAGAACGAAATGTGTCCAAGGTCACACGGTTGAAGTGCACAAGAGTCTTGCAAAGGTTCAAAAAGAGTTGGACCAAAAAGAAAGGGACCAGTTAGAAGGTCAAGGCGGCCAGCCCAGTCCAGAAGGTTAAGGGGTTATTATTACCTTGTAGCAATCTTTAGAAAGGGAGGCCTGGCGGACACTGAACCTTAAAGTGGTGAGAAGACTCCAGCGGGGGCAGTTGTTCCTGGCAGCGGAAGCAAGTCGGTGCTTCGTCCGGGGGAAGAGAGGATCTCGTCGGAGAGGAAGACAGGAGTCCGTTGCACTGCCAGGGAAGAAACCAGCCGCGGATTTCTCAGGTAAAAGGAGCGGTCCTTTTATTCGCGGTCCAGTGGTAAGTGGCTATCCGGTTGCTGGGGTGCTTGGCACGGGCAATTCGACCACAAGACGGCCTGGGATGCAAAGAGAAGAAGGTAAACTGGTTGTGCCCACAAGTCAGGGGAGGAAGCCTCTCCAGCCGGAAGATCTTCTCTGTCATCGGGAAGTGGTGAGTCGGTTCTGCAGGGCTCCACCGGTGGTGTCGTCGTGGTAGGTTGGCTCAGCTTCTCCCCCTTGTCGGATTCTCAGGTCCTGTGGCGACTTCTGAAGTTCCAGTCCCCAAAGCCCTGCTTTTATGCAGCACACCCCCATTCACTCAGCCTAGCTGTCAATCAAACATGGTAAGTGGTGAGCTGGCCGGCTCACCACTTGGGCCAATCACACAAGAGTGCGACTTGAGTTACCAAGGTAACTCAGTCCAGGGTGCCTAAACCCCCTCCAACCCCCCCTGTGGTACCCAGACAGAGTGGCACCACTTTTGGAGGCTTCTGTGGAGAAGCCCGCCAAAAAGTGGAACAAAGGGCTCAACTCGGGTTGGAGTCACAGAAGAGAACACAAACGCCATTTTAGAATGGAGTCCTGGCAAAAAATACCAACTGGCGAATTAATATTAAATAAATAAACCGGCGGTATGTTCGAGGCTATGAGAATTAAATAATTAAAGTTGGTAGCCTCGAACAATGGGAAAATCCCATAGGGATCTATTTGCGGTCGAATATAAAAAGTAGTATCCACTGCCACCAGCCAAAACTCGATCAGAAGGGACGGAGACGTGCCCGCTCGACTAACACACCCCGGGGCAATCGAATTGCCCCGACCAGTATGTCCACAATATGATGATTTGTACTGGTTTCTGTTCATAATTTGGGACTAGTAAAGCCAATGGTGACTTTACATGCCTGGGAGACAGTAGTCAGTCCCAGGGTATGGAGTCTATGGTGGGGTGTCACTATGACACCCCTGTGTTACTGCACGGAGGGTGCTGTGTAACACACATAGTAAAAACACATGAGACCCTATGGGGTAAAGGACACCATAGCCCATAAAACACATAAACAGTCAAAGGAACACCATAAATCATGTCCAAGAGTGGGAGAAAAAGAGTCTCACTCTTGGCAAGAGAAAAAAACAAACTCCAGAAATCCAGCAAAGCTACTGGGGGACTCACTAGGTTAGGAAATTCAGCCTAAAGAGAGAATTCTCCCTAACACTCCTCTCCCACTTTCCTCACATCATGGACCTTGCCAAGAAATCTAATTTACATTTTGAAGTCAATTACTGGAAGTCCTACTTCAGGAATTAATCTCCTAATTCCTTTCCTGAAGCATCCTCAATCACTTTAATTTTATTTTAATTGTATTTATTTTAATTGGTAATTTATAATGCGCATAATACCCAGAGGTTTCTAAGCGCGGACCCGGGGATCGAACCTGTGTTGCTCTGCATCGTCTTGCTTCTAAGGCTAGCGCATTGCCCCTGAGCTATCCTCCCGAGACACGCTCACACTCACATGAAGCATACAACAAAAATGGGTACCACTCTCTCAATCATACCACCATACCTTCACTCTCTCAAAAGTCTCTGCCAATACCTCTTTCACCTGTTCCCTACTCCTCTCTAGGCACTTAGCCTCCTTCGCCACTTCTGAGCTTGCCCAAATGCCTCCCATAGCAGACAGACTCTGCTGGCTTTTTATAGGCGGCCCCCCTCCACAGAGGCATTATACCTTTCCTCACCTTCTCTCAGAAATTCAACATCTGCAGAGCCCTTGTTCTCTTCAGGCTGGACTATTGCAACAGCCTCTTCCTCAATCTGCCCTTTTGCTCCCTTTGCCCCCTTCACCTAATCCAGAATAGGACTCTGAGACTTATCTTTGGCCTCACGCCCAGGGACTTAATCTCTCCAGCCCTACAATCTCTCCACTGGGTCCCGGTGACTGCAAGGATCAAATTCAAGACCCTTTGCATCATCCACAAGCCTGTCTGGGGCCTGGGACGTCTCTACATCCAGCTTTCCCTCCCTAAATACCTCCCTGCTAGAGTGCTTTGGTCCTCTGGCTCCAACACTTTGCATGTCAAACGTTTCTCCAAGCAAAGAGTGGGAGGTAGATCCATACCTCAGCTGGTTCCTCCTTCAGGAACAGCCTCTCGCCCCCTCACACTTGAGCCTGATCTGCTTAAGCTCTGGAAACTCCTCAAGACATTCCTCTTCTCCTCTTCCTTCCCTCTCACCCTCTCATGCTAACATTCCCTCTGCCACTGAGACCTGCTGCTGAGACTGGAGCCTGGTCCCTTCAAAGTCACACATGGGCCAGACGAACCCCCGACCAGTCCCCCCGGCATCCCTTCCAGCACTTGCCTGCAGGCACCTTTGCCCAGACTAACCCTAACCTGGTGCACTCTGTCCACCACATTTTTCCTCCTTCCCGTGGCTCTTGCCTTCTTCGCCCCCCCCAAAACTTGCTCACCCCTTCTATTGTACACCCCACTCCTCCACTTCTCGCTCCCCCTCTGCACTTACCACCTTGACTTGCACTTGCACAGTAGGATTGTCACATGGTCAATATAACCGTTCTGTTCTACTTCTTTCCTATGTCCTCCCCCCAACTTGTCTTGTGGAACCTGGAAACAATTGTGTATAGGCGTCATTCAACTGTCCAATAAATAAAATGAATAAATATCAGGCAGGTGTGAATCTTGGGGGTACACAAGGGAAAGTAACCCAATGAGCGATGCACTGTGCTGGCTAACACACTTAGTGGACTCCTTAAAAATCCATAGCACAAAAATAGACATCAAACAACAGCTGTCACTGTCTTGGCATTATGAATGCTCCTTATAAGGCTTAGCTGTGACTCTTGCACTAGTCTGTGATGACATGCCATTTTTCGCTTAGCTCATCTA
Organism: Ambystoma mexicanum; assembly: GCF_040938575.1. Taxonomy (NCBI): domain Eukaryota; kingdom Metazoa; phylum Chordata; class Amphibia; order Caudata; family Ambystomatidae; genus Ambystoma; species Ambystoma mexicanum. Next base: position 884,095,991 of record NC_090924.1, read on the forward strand.
GCAAATGAAAAATAGAATTCAAGTGGGTGGCAATTGCAGTTTGCAATTTGCGTTGTGAGGCAGCACATGTCTTGCACTGTAGGTTGGGCTGAAGTGTGATATTCCGAGGCATATGCAACAGGGCCGTAGGTTCTACTCTTTCAGAGGAGGGAGGGAGCCCGGCCCAGAGTTTTGCCAGCATGAGTGATAGAACCCCTCCCAACCTCACCTTACCTGGAGCTATTGGTGGTGGGACCACAGTGGGTCCACAAATCAATCCGAGGAGATGTCGAGATGCTGCCCCAGGATATGGAGACGCAAGCCGACCCGACACAATAACCTGCCACTGGATACAGTGTTATGCAATGGCCAGCACTACACTGGCGGCCGGAAGGGGGTGGAACCGGTACCAGGATTGTGACTGCAGCGTGACAGGGAGGCAAATGCTGTTGCCTGCAGCAACACAGAGGTCCAGCAGACACCATGAATTGTATCCCTTAAAAGCCTGAAAGAATGCAACAATAGACTGGACCAACAGTCCTGTATAGACTGCTTTTGCTTATAGGAGAGCCACATGGTAAGAAGGGGCAGGGCTTACAAGCCCTTTTGAAGCCTCTAAGCCCCTCCCCTGTCACACTTCTGGAAGTCAGGTAAGTTGATTGGTTAGTATTCCCTAATAACCTGGTAGGCCCTAAAGACCGCTAACATTTCAATAAAGACTCTTGGAATGCCTGTGGAGTGGTTCTTTCTGGCAGGCACCCCATCACATGTGGCATATCAACCTGGCTGGAAATTGATGATGGATCATGTCACCAAAAGCTGAAATACATTTGCAAAGCAAGGAATATGCATGGTCTTGCCAGCATCATACTAGCCAACATGTTACCAGCTCTGACTCCAGCGCCAAATCAAACCCTTCATCCCTGCCTCAGGCTTCAGATTCATCATCTAAGGCCTGGTGCACTCTTACATGGATGGTGATACCTACCCCTAATCTGGCTCCTCCTAAAGCCGTCCAACACACCCCAGCACACACAACTCATCACAGGATTGAAGAAATGTAACCACATTTACCCTACTATCAAGAAACTACACTGGATACCCCTCCATCTTGCATCACAGTCCAGACAGCCTGGATTATCTACACAGCTCTATTGCCCAAGACGCCATCATACTAATCTGAAATGATCACCATCTCAGGAGATCAATGCAACACCAGGAGCCAACATATAACCAGACTAAAAACTAAGAAGTGCACAAGAAGACCAGAAAACAAGCATTCTCCTGATATGCTCCCGCAGTCTGGAGAAACTTTCCTGTTAACAACAGGCTGGTTCCTTCCCTCCTTTGTTTCAGTGACAAATAAGGACCATAGACAGACAAAACAATTCCCCACCCCACTAGGTTCTACCCATCCTAATTGTAAAACACACTGTTTCTTTCTATTTAGGTTCACACTATATAACTCACCTCCATACATATTTGCCAATGTATAGGGCAGCAAGGATATTAGTCCCACTGTCAGCAGTAGAAAAGCCTAACTGTTGGTGTCATGAGCTTTGGAACTCTACTTCCCCCTTATCCATTTTCGAGATGTCTGATACTCTGTGACCTCTCCCATCAAATCATTCCATACACATGGTTCACTAGTGCAAAGCTCTATGCTTTTGCTAGCCTACAATATTACTTTGGGATTTGGACTTGCAACCATTGGCAGATTAGGGGAAATCATTCTCTGTGCTGTCATGGGCTCATTCCAAACTTGGCAGTGGTGGTGGCCAAGAGCTGGAGCTAAGTCAGGCACCACACTGGCAATAAAACAGCCAGTATTACTGGTGCAGGTAATACCGGTACCAGTGCCGGTAATACTGTCAATCGATTAATTTACTGTTGCCAGCAGCTATAATCTCCTCAAAATACCAGCAGATCAGGTGTCGGTAATGGTATTACCATTTACCAATATACCAGCAAACCTCTAATGAGCCCCCCAGTCTTTGGTCTGTACACTGGGTATGGTATCCATGTTGAAGTAGACCTTTTGTCCTGCAGACTGATCTAGTACCTATACCACTGAAAAAGTGCCTTTGCGTTCACAAACAACACACGTTGACTCATCAGAAAATGATGGCAACAAGATTTAGAGTCATTTAATACAATCTACTCTAGCTTATGAAGGATTGTAAGAACTGTTCTCTCAAACAAGTACGTTATCTTGTCAAGAGAAGTTTTCTTTGAAAGAAATTATTATTTTGACGCATCACAAAAAGGCAGAATACTGTTATACCCACTCAACGTAATCTTGTGCCTGCCAACCAAAATCTTGTCTTACTTTATTCTTCACAAGCAATAATTATGTTTTCTCTTTAAAACAGATCCACACTCAATTGCAGTCAATGAATATAAATCCCAATTTCAAATAAATGTAACACTATTTCTCTGCAACAAGAATTGTATTTCATCACTAAAAGATGGGTCCACTCATTGCCGCTGAACATAATAGCATGAATGTGATCATCTGCATGCCTCTAAACAAATTTGTGATGTTCTTCCCCATACACCTGTGGAGGCACAGCTGAACGCCTCTGCAGGAAGTCCCGCCCCACTACTACCTGTATGTTGGAAGAGTGAAACTGCACCAGCGTTAACACCAGTAGTTGTGACCATATCGCGACGAGTGTTCGAGAAAAGGTACCCATTAAGAAAACCCTATATGGTGTATCCCCGTAGAGATGACAATCTCGTGGAGGAGATTCATGAAGAAATATGAAAACAAGAGAAAGAGAAGCTGGTGACGTCACAAGAAGTGAGGTTGACGCACTAAGAAGTGTGGCTGAAGTTGAGGATGTATGGGCCTTATGGAAACTGATGACGAAATAAGGAATTAAGTGAACATTCTCATGCAGAAAAGAAGATTGCAAGAGCACTGCAGAAAATATAAGCCATTTAATAAATGTACAGCTGCAGCAACGCAAGTAGACGACGTAATCTTAGAAACTAGCTATACAAAGTGAATAGACTGCATGTGAAGCCGCCATTGTGTAGTGTCTGGACATTGGTGCCAAAAATGTTACTAAGTTCAGACCCACAGAGAAAAAAGGATCGAAAGCTGTGTGTGTTACAGCAAAGAATTAGCTGGAGAGCGCGTACTTGAAGGGCGAAGCTGTTTGGCCTGGTATCAGAGCTGGAGCAAGCCAAGGCTGTTTATCTATCCATGAAGAACAGTGAATGTGAGCAGCTCAATTATCCCTCGTTAAGGTGCAAGGAGGAACACCATGAGTGCCAAGTTTATTAATTCAAGACAATTAAATGCTTTAAAATGGGCCGAATTGGGAGACCGATGGGGGGCGCGTAACAGTATGGACTCGCGAAGATGTCACTCCGCGCTTAGCCATTGGGCCTATCGAAGTTTGTTCTCCCCTCCAGTGGAGAACTGGCTGCCCGGTGCCCCTCAGGGCTCCTAGGGCACTGGTGGTGTTGTGAATAGAGACCCCCCCAAGTTGGGTTCAAGACAGAGGTCGGGAGGGCTTCCCAGAACAGTAAACCCTGAGTGGAGAGAGAGCGCCGGCCCTGGCACCTGTGGCAGAGAGAGGATCCGGGCGTCCCACACTGGGGAGAGGAGCGCTGGAGGCTCCATGACCTCATGGAGACCCAGAACAACAACCAGAGTACACCTTGAGACCCCAGCAGTCCCTGTGAACCTGCGGACAGAGGAACCGGGGCTTTGAGCCTGGGCGCCAGGGCCCGTGAGCATCATGGAGATATCCAGCAGAGACTGGGCCGAGCAGAGCGCCCACAGGACACAGACGGATGAGACTGCACCCGAAGGATTGTGGCAGATGCGGGGGTCCGGAACAGACTCTCACCTGCAACAAAGGAGGGTTCCGCGATGCCGCCCCAGCACCCTAAGCATGGCCGCAACCTCCTGCGAGTGGGCAGCCGCAGAAGGAGGCGGCATCCAGAGGATGGCGTACCTCCAGTAAGCAACCCAAAAAAGTGAGGAGACCCGTGGAGGAGGGACGTTGAAAGATCTGCCACCTGGGGGTGCAGCTGGGGGAGAGGACTATGCGGGCCCATACCACTGGGGGCAGGACCTGGCGGGAAGCCCTGAGAACAAGGGAGTTATCACTTGAAGGGAACTGTTCAGTGGGGAACTCCTTTAGCGGTCTATCCCGAGCTACGCCACCGCCTGATGGCCCAGTCGACACACAGAGAGCTCCGCTCCCGTCAAACTTGGGAAAAGCAGGAACAGCACACCGTGAGGAAGGCCTCACACGAGACCAGTGAAGTGCACTGGGGCCCACACCAGAGGGCTCATCAAGGGACCATATACCCTGCAGGGTGCCGAGGAGAGGAACCTTGTCGGTGAGTTCGATCAGGGGAAAGTCCCAAGGCCCCAGTGTGGTTCTCTAGGAGCCAGTGGGGAACACAGAACTGCAATGAGAGGGCGGCTTGACTGGGAGGGGGGCACAGTGCCCACACAAGGAGGAGACCTGAAGCACTTCTCGGGGGACGCCTGTGGGTGAGGCCCCAGCACCAGCCCACCACATACGATCAAGGTGAGAGGCCGCAGGAGGCGAGACATAACACAGAGGAGCATTGTGTGCAACTTGGGGGACACTTACTGTAGTGACCCTCCCCCGCAGCCCTAGATCTGGGGGGTGTCCCGGGAGCAGTAGGAAACGTGGAGCAGCCCTGGAAGTTGAACGGGTCATCACCATATTGGTGGTCTCAGAGTCCATAGATAACACTAGAATAACCATTGTGTCCATTTACTGCGCAAATGCAATTCTTGAGGGAAGCCATGGGGGAGATCATGGACAGAACTGAGGGCCTCCTCATCATGGGGGGGCCTTAAACATGTGGGCAGACAGGGACATGGACCACAGTGGTGGGCTTATCCCCACAAGGAGCAGGGCTTCACAGACTACATGTGGGACCAGGGGCTTATTGATGTCTGGAGGGATTCCAACCCAACAGTGAGGGGCTACACCTTCTATTCGTTGGTCCATGGTTCCAGGACTAGAACAGACTATCTCTTCATGGAACAACAGAATATTAGCAGGGTGGGCACTTGTGACCATTTTCCCCGATCAGCTGGTCAGACCACGATTTGGTAGGGATGGAAGTGGTCCTCTCTGGTTTGAAACCCAGGGAATCCCTCTGACGATGTAACGATCTCCTCCTCAGAGACACTGTCTTTGTGGAAGAAATGAGGCAGGCTATTGAAGAATTCTTCTTACTCAATGACATGGGGGAAGTTGAAAGGGGAATGGTATGGGAAGCCGAGAAGGCAACATGGAGGGGCATCCTCATCAGGGAAGGGGCCGCCAAGAAAAGGATTAGGACCCTGTTGTCCAGTAACCTCAGAGGAGAAATGTGCCTTTTAGAAAAGGTTGAGGGTAAGGAGGCAGGGAAGAGAGAGGAAGACCTCAAGGTGGCTAGAGGCAAGTGCCAAGAACTGAAGGAGATAGAGATGGTAAGAGTACTCACCAGTCTGAAATACTTGAAACAGAGATACTATGAGAAGGGGGACAAGGCAGATGCCATATTGGTGGCGAGACTCAGAGGCCAGAGAGCGGAGAGTTGGGTACCTGGGATCCAAGGAGAAGGTGGTCAGAGGTTCTCAGAGGCAGGGGCTTGGCAGGGGGCTTTGTAGCATTTTATGAGAGATTGTATGGAAAAGAAGGGGTCATTGCTGAAGATATGCTGGGGAAATACCTTGCAGGATTGCCACTCCTGAAACTCCGATCCGGGGAGAGCCTCAAACTAAATATGCCAATCACACAAGAGGAAGTGTTGAAAGTGATATCAGGACTAAAGCTGGGGAAAGCACCAGAGGAGGATGGCTTCATGGCAGGGTTCTATAAGACCTTTGCAGGACCCCTGGCACGACACTTAGCTGTCATATTCACTGGTATTATGGCCACATGGAAGGCCCCCCATCCTTTGGGAAGGCACTGATTACAGTCATCCCAAAGATGGACAAAGACCCAGAGAACTGTAAGTCCTATCGCCCCATCTCCTTACTCAATGTGGATGCAAACATTTTCACAAGATTATTGGCCACGAGAATATGCGGAGATGTATTCATTCTGATCCAGTGGGTTTTATCCAAGGCAGACAAGGGGCGGACACCCTGCGTAAGACATTTTACCTCATGAGAACAGCCGAAGGGGAGGAGGGGAACTTGGTACTGGTGGCCATAGATGCAGACAACGCCTTTGACCCGGTGGACTGGGGCTTCCTTAATGGGGTACTCAAGAAATGTGGCTTTTGCAGGGGGATCCATCTGGGCATCCAGGCCTTATATGAAGGCCTATCGGCCTGGTCACGGTTAACGGGAGATTGGCCCAGACATTCCCACTACAAAGGGTACGAGGCAGGGGTGTACACTATCGCCCCTGCTCTAATCCCTGACGATTGAGATATTGGCTGAGTATTTTAGGAGGTCCCCGCAGGTAGAGGGCATTAAAGTGTCTGGCAGGGAGTTTCAACTCAGGCTGTACGCAGATGATGTCATGCTCCACTTGAGGCATCCCGCCCATTCCATCCCTGCAGACATGAAGGTGATCAGTGAGTTTGGGAGATTCTCGGGGTTCAAGGTGAACATTGGCAAGTCGGTAGTCTTCCCATTTGCTCCTGATTCAGCAAGAAAGATAGAGGAGTTAGAGCCTCTGGGATTCCAGATCCAATTGGAAGCAGTGAGATATCTTGTGATTAACATTGTTCGTCCAGGCCAGGACCTGAGCCATGCTAACTCCCCTCCCCTGTTATTTTCTGAAATGGAGATGTGGGGAAAGGGGCACCTCTCATGTATGGGGAGACTAAGTGCGATAAAGATTAACCTTCTCCAGAGGGTACTATATTTTTTTCAGATGCTCCCAACCAGGGCACCTTACGAACCTCTGAAAGATCCCAAGCGACGCATTACAAGGTTTCTGTGGCAGTGTCAGAAGACCAGGCTGGATTGTGAGACACTAATCCTGATGAAGGATAGGGAAGGAGTGGGCCTGCCACACTTGATGACGTACTATAGGGCAGCACAATTTAGAGCAATGATCCCACACTTGAGAGAGGACCCGAACAAACAGTGGGTGTTTCTAGCAAACCAACACCTGCTCCCGGCGATGGTGGGAGATTGGCTCTGGGTCCCTAGGAACAGCCTCTCGAGACGCATCAGAGATCATCCAATCCTGGGGGTACACTGGGAAGACATGGCAATGGGGAGAAGGGGGTGGGAATCACCACCTGGCCCTCCCCAATGAGTCATATTGGGCACCATCGGTCAGAGATGACATACCAGAGGTCGAGCGCTACCAGTCCTGATTTGATGCGGGTCTCACTAGGGTGGGCCAAATAGTACAAAATGGGGAATTTATGAATATTCAACAGCTGGAGGAGGCATTGGATATTGGTAGTTTGTCAGTGCTGCTATATCTCAGGCTTAAGGGGATATTTATGTCTGAAAAATGGAGGGAATGCATTCAGAGGGAACTAACCCCAGTGGAGAAAGTCCTAGTTGGGTACGCAGACATGAAAGGCCAAGGATGGGGTCACCAGAGGACTCTGATCACGATGGGAGAGAGACCTGGGTGTGGAAATGGGAGATAATCTGTGGCAGCAAATGTGTAGGCGCGCCTTCAAGACATTTATCTCATGCCAGTATAAGTTGCACGTGTAAAACTACTCCATCGATGGAAATACGATCCAGTACGTCTGTCTAAAATGTTCCTAACGGTGGACCCCACTGTTGGCACAGGTCCAGATCCAGGGCTGACTACTGGCACAAGTGGTGGGATTGCCCCAGGGTCCAGGTGTTTTGGACTGAGGTTTTGGGTTGGATCAGGGATGCGGGGGGGGCACACAACCTGGACCCCTTTCTCGTACTGTTTGGGTTAGAAAAGTGTGAAGACATGTGGGGTTCACCATCACCCCTAGTGCATTTCCTCCTACTGGTGGCACAAGCTTGCAGGGTCAGACATTGGAAAAGGGGGCACATCCCCAAAGTGCAGGAATGGTCCGCCACAGTTAAGGACATATATCTGATGGAGAAGATCTCTGCAGCAATCCACAGAGGTAGCTCCTCTGTGGAAACTGAATAGTTGCAGTTTCACAATATGTTTCAGCGAAGTGGTGGCAGGCATGCGATCTGAAGAGAGGAACCGGCGTAGCCTGACTACATAAACTGTGGGAGAGGAGCACCAGATACTCCACGGGGGAAAAGACAGTTTCACTATAGCACACTCGGCTAAAGACTTATACATGGGAATACGATTCAATCTTCTAGCTGCCTAAAAAGAATGTCCATCTGTATCACGGGGGGAGAGAGTGAGTGGTAGGGAACAGGGGTGTAGCACGACACATTGTCTATCTTAGTGTTAGAGGGTACCTCCCTTGTTTTGTCTCGTTTAATTACTGTATGACTTTGTCAAAATCTAATAAAAAGAAATTTACAAAATAAAATGGGCCGAATTGCAGTCTCCTGTCATGTGAGTCAAGGATGGAAATAAGAGTTGGGCATGCAGACTAGAACTGTGATAAGCATGTACCAGTACTCCCTTTTATTCCCAAGAGAAGAGAATCTACTGGAAGGCCACGTTCATAGACAGTCTGCATGGCAGAAGGCATGGGCGATGAGAGATGTGGGGCTAATTGGGTGGGAAGCAAAGTCATGTCCATCTCCTGGCACGTGGGTGTGAGTTTATGTGCTGCTAAGGAGCCAAATGTTCCAGACATTGCACGAGTGTGCCAACCAATTGTAGAGGGCCATATAATGAATGACCTTATAGTTTAACCAAAAGTCTGTGTACTTAATAAGTGTTGAGGATGACTTGCACTAGAGGCAGGTTTAAGTTGTACACCTGACAGTAGATGTCCTATCACAACCCGTTCCTGTATAGAAAGTATGCGTAGATGTTCCCCTTGAGCCAACCACAACGCCCCGTAAATTTCTCTTATTTGCCACATAGTATGACATCATGTATGACAAGTATTTACTATATAAATGTATTTTTATGTGATTTGCGCTGAGAGCACAATCGAACGTCCATTGATGCCCGTTGTAACTCCCTGTTTTAGACAAATTGATAACAAAACAGTCGGATGAGACTTTGCCAACTTCCTGAGTCAGTCTGATTGTTTGGTGTAAGAGTTATTCTGCATCCCATCCATGCATGACATGCTACTGATTAAGGACTTTATGTTCAGGTGGTTGCAGAGGATGCTTAAAAAGAACCATTGACCTGTTAGGCTCCAGAGTTTCGGACATCCTCTGCCATTTAGCTGGAAGATCGCAGGGTTTTCTTTGGAGAGCGGCCTAATTGATAACTTGAAAACAAATTGAGACAGTGGGCAGGGTCCCTCTTTGACGAAATCCCTGCCTGGTTTCCAGAGGCGCTTTGCAAATGGAAGGCGAAAGTGGTTGTTTGGAGGAGGAGATGATAACCAAGACCTTGAGCCAAATGACCGAATGGTGAGTAGATTGAGGGGAATGGCAAATGAAGGGAACGGGGTTGTGGTAATTTCTAAAGTAATGAGAGCAACGGATGTAAAAAAAAAGTAACGGGAGTAACAGGAAATATTCTATGTAGAAATAGAAATAGTGCCTAATGAGTCCTGCCTTAAGGGAGTTCCAAAAGAACTTGTCTCACACTCCAGTCACAATCTCTAGGATACGTATGAACAGGTTCATTTAAGAAGACAAGTTAAACTCTGTTATAGAGTATAGACTAGAGGCAAAAAGGAAAAAGGGTGATCACTGAGGTTTTAAGTGTGAAAGGTGGACTAGTCTGTCTGTGTATTGTGTTAAATGAAGGTGTCGAAGAGCAGCACAATGCACTGTCCTGGCTCAGGCAAATGTTATATGGGGGGGTCGTAAAATAGCTTCCTCTTGGGAGAAACTGGGAGGGGCAGTGCCTCTGCTAGCAGCTGAGCTTGGGGGAAGTGGATAAACCAGTTATTCCACCCTGTGATGTGGGAAGCCACACCCCTTTTTGACCAGGGCATAATTTTAAAAAGATAGATAACTCATAGTGTGGACTGGTCAAAATTATATAAATAATATCATTATTCTTGGGATTTTTCCGTGTACATTTTAAAAGGTGTTAGGACCCTGTGGGATGTTCTTGGGGATAGTAACGGAAAAAAGGTTGTTACTCCAAATGTATGCATGTTAAAAATCTGACACTTTATCATCTGTAACCCATATCCCTCGTGCACATTTGTGTAAAATCTGGAAAGGTTTAGAGGTCGTTATCTGGATGAAAAGGGGAGAATTCTGTCATCAGTGGACACAACATCTTACAAAGACAGGGATCGGATGGTTTGGTGCTACAGAAAATATGTTAACTGGACCTATATTATGAGAAAAATGGTACATAGATAAATATGTATTTGGATCAGAAATAGATTTGTGTGCAATTTGACAAGGGGAGGTTCCTCTGACCATAAAACCTACAGCATCACTCTGACACTCCATTTCTTCCCCCCAATCAAGGGAGAGAGGAAAGCATGGCCAATGATAAGTGAGAGGGGCAGGCTTAGCTAGGCCCAGGCACACACCCATTTTCAAAACACATAAAAAGGGCCACTGAAACCCAGGTAGGGAGTCACTTTCCACTTTCTTGTGGGACGCTTTGCCGGGAGTCTCCAGACTTCAAATCCATCAACCTCCAGAGACCAGAGATCCAGAGAGACCAGAGATCCAGAGAGACCAGAACTGTGCAGTGCAGAGAGCAGAACCAGAGACCAGACCGCTGTTCAGAACCACCCGCCAGAAGTCCCGTCCAACCTGACCAGACCTTGACGGCTTATTTCAAAAATATAGTGTGAGTACTCACTGTGCCAAAACCAATCTCTTAGTTTAAAATAATCTAATCCAAACTATTTTAGCCTATTAGAACTGCCTCCTAGAATCGTGTCATTCTGTCATCTTTAAAACTGAAAACTGTCATCTGTCATTCTGAGCTTTAAAATTTCAAATCCGAAAAACTACTTTCACAAAATCGCCCGTATCTCCGGAACCGTTTGTGCTAGGAACGAGATTTATAGTGCATCCGTATTACGCTCGACGCGCACGAGTAAATTTCCTGCAATTTGACATTTTGCACAATTTCAGCCACGTGTAAAAATCAGCAGCTTCTTGCTTTCCTTTGCTAAAATTCGTTTTAACCTGCTGGTTACTCATAGAGCATTGCTAAAGTGAGCCTGAACTAATATAAACTAGATATCATCCACCCAGAACCTCTAGAGGGAATTAAAAGCATTTTTAGCACATTTCTCACTTCATTGTCATCACATTCAAAGCATTTTGGGCCTGTGTTTCAAACCTCTACCTGTTTTCCTCTAAGCTTGCTGGGGGGCAACTGCATTTCATATTGCATTTTGTTGGGATTCTTGAAGACTGTGTGCTCCCCTTCCATTTCTTATATTGCATAGGGGGGGGGAGTGAATTGTCAAAAGAAAAAGTGATCATATTACCTTTTGCTAAATTCATAACAAGTATTTCTGTACTGCAATGTATTCCTCATTGCTTTTCCCTTGAAACCAAAAAAGTATTTTCACTGCCTTATCCAACTCCTCATTGACTGTAAAGAAGTGTACTAGGGTTAGGTTACCCATTGTTGATCAACATTATATTCATAAGTGTGATATCAATTATTAATTTCTTATAAAAGTGTGATATATATATATATTGTTTAATTTTTCAAATAAACCTTTTAAGTTTGCAAAACAAGCCTACTTCTTGGCTCAGTGGGGTCAAGGGGGATTATAAGAGAGGGGTGTTATACAGGGGTTCATCATCCAGATTATAACTTGCCATAAAAATATATAAATAAGGGCTTCCCTTGGGCATCCCAGACAAGGCACTGACTTAGTGGGATTGCTTGATTGGAGTCACTTACAGAGTGGGGGCTCGTCCGGGATCTTCTGGGTTAGATTTAGCACTTGTGCAGCTTAATACAGTGTGCTAACTGACGGGATACATACATCCGGTCGGATCACCACGCTGTGGTACGCTGTAAAGCACTCCTCAAAGGAAAGCTCTAAGGAAACGGTCTGTTTTGCAAAATAAAATACTAACTGTTGTAAGTCAGGAGGGAGATCAATCTCCAGCATGACGACCGTGGTAGATATGAAAATAGCGAGGGAGCACCTCTTACATAAGCTATTTGTGAGAGGTGAGTGGACTCATCAGGACCAGGCGGTCTGGTTGCAGGCAATCGCGCAACAGGTCACTGAAACAGGGTCAGATATATGTAGAGATCAGGGTCCCCTACATGTGGCCCTGAGCGGACTATATATGGCCCCTAAGGCAAAAGAGGAACACAATATGATTGCCAGGATAGCAGCATATTTGTATCTATATATGGAAGTCATGCAGGACAAATGTGCTGAAGGCCAAGATCTGGCAAATAGGCAACAGATGGCGTTAGAAAAGGCCCAATCTGACCTGGTCTCTTCTGAGCAGAGGCTGCATGGGAGCCAGGAGTCAGAAAATGACAGCAGACAGTACATCACTAAAATAAAGGAGGATATGGATAGGCTGCAACAGGAAAAGGCTGAACAGGATACCAGATTACTGGCCTTGCAGAAGGAGTACCAAGAAGGTTTGGACTCCCTTCTGCAGAGCCAGAAAAAGCTGGAGCAACAACTGGACTTCAAAAGGGCATGCACGGAGCAGGTAGCCACCCTGCAAATTCGATTAGACAGAGAGAAAGAGGAAAGCAATACATTGATTCTGAAAGACCTGGATACCCAGGCAGAGTTTGATCAGGAGCGCCAGAAAGCTGGTGCCTTCCAAAGGCAAAGGGACGACCTGGCGGCACAGATGCAGGCTCTTAGTCAGGAAAGGGATACCTTAGGCCAGGAAGTCTGCCACTTAAAAAGGAAAATGGAAGAAAATCACCTGGCCCTCCAGGGACTGGGTGACCTCCAAAAAGAATGCCAGAACTTGTTAGAGCACACCAGGAGGGTGGAGGATGCTCTGGCAAGAAAGGAGCAGGCCAATAGGGACACAGCTCAGGAGGTAACCCTCCTGCAGCAAAGACTGGCCCAGCACTCCAGGACCAATCAGGAGGCACAGAGAGAGAATGAGGCTCTCTGCCAGAACAATGATAGGCTCCAGCAACAGGTAGCGATGCAGGAGAGACTGATAGAGTCTAGTAAGGCCTTAACTGAGGAACTGAAAGCACAGGCTCTTGCATTGCAACAGGGAGCAGGGGCGGATAGAGATGAGGTTCGCTGGGAAAGAGAAACTCCTGAGCATGACCTCAGGAGCCCTAGTGCCAGAGGCCTTCACCTCTACCAGTCCCTGGACTCTGCCACCCCCATGTTCCCTGGCGCACATGAGCCACAGGGATGCCAGATTACTATCCAGCTAAAAGTATGGGGCTCATAGGCCAGTACCACCCAGGAATGGAGGGGCGGGCATCCGGGTATGGGCACCCAATCACAGTGCAATTTAGTGGGGAACCTCAGGAGAGTAGGCCCACTAAGGGCATCCTGAAAACCTCCGCCCAGTTAGGTCAGTGGGGGGGATACCCATCAAATCCTGGTAGCAAGGAGGGATCTGAAGACTCCTCTGAGCGTCACAGGACACAGGAGACCAGGTCAACACATTCTGCCAGCCATTCCCAGGCTCACAGAATCCGGGAAAACCTGGAAGATCAGACGGGCACCTCTGGGAGCAGTGCTTCGGAGTCAGAGGATGAATGGACCAGGGTTACCTGAACCAAAAAGGCCAATAAGGCAAAAAGGGCCTTGCTTAAGGACCCATTGAAACAAATAAAGGCAATAAGGAGTGTCATCACGCCTTATCATAAGAACGCCAAGTATTCTGTTTGGGAACATTTGGAGCTCTATGAGCAAATGATGGAGACTTTCCATTTGAAGGACAGCCAAAGCTGTATTCAATATGTAAAGTGGACCTTCTCACCAGAATACTCCAGTTTCATTGCGGGGCTGGAGGATCAAAACCATTCAAGGTGGTCCACATACAGGGCGGCCATCTTGAAACATTTTTCTGTGCACAGAAGTCCTCAAGAGGCTCGCAAGGCAGCCTACAATTTGCAATGTGGGGAGGATCAGGCCCCACAAGAATTTGTGCAGGAGTTAAAGCGTGCTTTTGCACAGACTACAAAAAGGGTGCGCACAGACAACAAAGAGTTTGTTAATACTTTTTTTCCATGCCTTGCCCAAATACATCATGACCCAGCTAGTGAGAGATTTTCACGAGAAGAGGTCACTAGACTGGGTCATTGAACAGGCTACCCGGATCTATGAGGTGCAGAAGCCCATAGAAAACAAAAATAATGCGCAGAAAAACCCCAAAACCAACAGAACCCCTGCTGCTGCCAAGGTGGCGGAGGTAAAGGTTGCCCCCGTTTTAGATTTGGAGATGGGGGGCCTAAAAACCTGCCTGCACCAAATAATTCACAGCCCAGAAGGCCCTCGGGCCAGTCACAGACAGGGAGTCGAGGAGGTAGTCCCACAAATGGGGTCCCTCGCTCCCCTGATTATGTAAGTCCCCGCTACAAGGGAAACCGACCCATCCTGGGTTATGTGCGGACTCCTCCAGCCCAAGGGGGGGATCCAGCCAAGCACCTGACCCAGGGAACTTCCCTCCTAACGTCCCCCAGGAGGGCAGAAATTCACCAAATCCTGGGCAGAACTTTTTCCCAGGTATCCACCCAATTTCCAGCCCCAAAATCATCCATCCTTCTTTCCCCAATTCCCTGAGCCCAGACAACCTAATCCGGGAGAGGGGAGGCCAAGGGTGGAGGGGTACCAAAATCTTCCCAACCAGGGGTACTACCAGAGAAGGGATAGCTACCCTTCGCGGGATCAGCCCAGGGCAGAAAATAGAGCCCCGTATCAGCCTGAGCGGGTTTCACAACTTGAGCGCCAGGTCCAAAATATGGCACGGGATCTGGGTCACATACTGAGGGCTCAACAGAACCCTCAGATTAGCATGCCATCGCAGAATGCCCCAAACTCTGGGCCTGGTGCTTCAGAACAATGACGGGGGAAGCACCCCGATAACCCACCGGTTCCCAGGGAGGAGGCACAAGGGGAAGAGGGGTGTAAAGCCTTGGAGGAAGCTTCCTTCCTCACTTGTAAACAGCCCCTTGAAACCCAGGAACCAGAAACAAAATCTCCTGCCCCTGAAAGTCTGCCTCCAAAGGAGCAGAGGGGGGGGGGTAGGAGAAACAAAGTACCCAAACAGGCCCAGTTTGTGGAGGAGGTACAGATCTTCCAATTTGAGGGAGAGGGATCCTCAGAGGATCCTGGGAAAAGGATCTTCTCCTTTAGAGATGGGGGAAGTCCTCCCAAAGAAAAATGGGTCCCAAGGGATTCCAATCCAGACTGGGGAGATATGGAGACTGAGCTACCGCCACCCATCATCTCATCCCAGAACCCACAATACTGCAATCCCCTGGTTCAAACCCATCCTGGTGACCGCCTCCAAAAAGGGGGGAGCGGCCCAGAACCGGAACCAGGGGAACCCACAATGGCTCTGATATCCAGTTGCCAACTTTGTCTTTCAGATTCTGTAACGCTCACCTGATTCCCGCAGAGGCGCCGGTCTTGACTGGGTGAATGCCGTATCTTCAAAGGTGATGTGTAACACACGGTTGGCTCTTTGGGCTGGACCTCTGTGCACTGTATGTCTGACTAGAAGAGTAAGATGTCTGCAGATAGAAAATATGGGATTAATGAACTGGGGTTATTGGGTGCCTCTCTCCTCTTCCCTTTCTCTTCTCCTGTAGAACCCCAAAGGTTAACGCCCTCACCTTAGGTAAGTGAACACCGAGCTCTCCATCTGCCTCGGGGCAGGGTGCCGTAACCAGTTTCTTCACTGGATAAGGGTGCAGGCCTCTTGACCTCAGAGGACTGCTGTCCGTTGTTAACTGCGCGAACGGTAAGTTCTGGGCACTTCAAATGTCTTAAAAGTCTTTTGTAATGATATCTCTTGTTTTGCAGGGTTCCGGCGATGGCGGATGGTGGGCTGATGAGAGTTGAGGATCGAACCCGCGTGGGGAATAGAAGCGCCTGGAAGCACGTAAGTAAGCGCTTGTAGCCTGCTTCACGATGCGCACTAACTGTCCCTTTTATCTTGCAGGTACAAGTTCGGAGCTTTAGAGAAGCTGAAGGGTGGTGGAATACCCACTGGATTCGGCGTGGGAAGGAGTAATGGCACATGAGTAATAAAGTTGCCCAATGTCTTTAAACGCACCTTCTTTTGTCTTTCAGATGCGGGATGCAGCGCCGAAGGCCTCCGGAGCGTGCAAAGAGCTGGTAAGCTTTTGTCTTTCAGATGCCGGAATGCAGTGCGAAGACCTCCGGAGCATGCGAAGAGTAGGTAAGCCTTTGTCTTTCAGATGCTGGAATGCAGCGCGAGGCGTTGGTGACAGCCGATGGACCAGGTAAGAGATGCGCTGCCACTGAAGACCGTAGTGCTAACCTGTTCTTTCTTTGTCTTTACAGGTGCTGCTGAAGACTGGATTCCAGGATGGTAAGCCTTTGTTCCCTTAGGCTCAGGATCAGAAGCAGAAGACACGATGAGCGTTCTGCTGCAGAGAATGCAGAATAACGCAAAGCAAGATTCATCCATTGGGTGTGGTTTAAATAGCCTCCTGTAGTGCTTAGGTGTCTCCTTCCACAGCCTCGCCTAGGTGCGAAAAGAGTTCCTGCTTTCCAGAAGAGTTCCAGTGTTCTGAACCTAGGGAGTGGCTCCTGCCCCACCCAACAGGAAAAGTAGTCCCAAACAGAAGAGGATCAGGGGCTCAACTGGCAGGTAAGTAAGCAGCATGGTCTGCTGCAGGTAAGTCCACCCAAGCATTATGAGCCCGGCGCTTCCAGCGCTGGGACTGGGCATCTTTATGAGCCTGGTGCCACTGGCGCCAGGACAGGGTCCAAAAGGACCCAATTGGGACTGGCTGGCACTCGGAACCTGGGTTATGGGTCTGCTTCCAAGGGAGTCGGGCAAGTCCTGATCTTTTGGAAGCAGAGATCATGACAGCACCCCCCCTCAAGGCTCCTCCCAAACCGGGCTTCTCCGGGGATTTGGGCTTGTTAGGAAATGTTCGATGAAATCTTTTGATTAGACGAGGGGCGTGGACATATTCTGCAGGTTCCCAGGATCTTTCTTGGGGACCGTAGCCTTTCCAGTCAATCAGGTAAAATAGTTTAGATTTGGAGATCTTGGAATCCAGGATGCTTTTGACTTCAAACTCGAGTTCTCCATCAACTAGAATAGGTTTTGGAGATTTAGTTAGTCGGGTTTGAGGTTTCACGGGTTTTAATAGAGAGACGTGGAAGACCGGATGTATCTTCATGTGAGGGGGCAAGTCCAACTTGACCGCTACTGGATTTATTATGGTAGTGATGGAATAGGGACCAAGGTATCTTGGGTTGAATGTGCGTGGTCCTTTTAGAGGTAGATATTTGGTGGATAACCAGACTTGATCTCCTACTTGATATTGGGGGGCTTCCTTCCGATGTTGGTCTGCTCCTTTCTTGTATTGTTCTTTAGCCCTTTGAAGGTGAGAAACGGCTTCCTTAAAGGCTTGGGTGATTGTAGAATGCAGGTGGTCTACTGCTGGTGTTCCAAGATCTTGGAGTGGATCCAACTCCGAGGTTCGAGGGTGACTACCGTATAAAAGAAAAAACGGGGTCTTCCCAGTTCCCGAGTGGACAGAGTTATTATAGGCATATTCGGCTATCCAAAGGATATCTTTCCAAGTTTTTTCAGTTTGTTGTAGCATGCAGCGCAAATACTGTTCCAGAGTTTGATTGGTCCTCTCGGTTTGTCCGTCGGTTTGAGGGTGGTGGCTGGTCGAAAGTATCACATCAATTTGAGCCGACCAACAGCAACTTCGCCAAAAATGAGAAATAAATTGACTACCTCGATCTGAAATGAGAACTGAAGGAAAACCGTGCAGTCGGACGATTTTTTCGAGAAATTCTCGGGCCAGAGTTGCTGCTGTTGGTAAGCCTTTGAGTGGAATGAAATGCGCCATGTTGGAGAATAGGTCTACGATTACTAGGATCGTATTGTATCCGGAGCATGGAGGTAGATCGGTGATGAAGTCCATAGAAAGCGTATGCCAAGGGCGAGGTGGGATGTCAATAGGGCGTAAGAGGCCGGCTGGTTTTTCCTTTTGACTCTTGTTTTGGGTGCATACTCCACAGGACATTATAAAGTCTCTGATATCTTTTTTCCAAGACGGCCACCAGAAGTAGCGCTTGATCTTTTCCGAGGTCTTGGTCATACCGGGATGTCCTTCCATTAAAGAATCGTGATAACAAGAGATTACCTTTTCCTGTAAATCTGTGCTGGGCAGGTATAACCGTTCTTGGAAATATAATAGGTTGTCCTTCACCGTAAAGTCCTTTCCCTGCAGATGCCAATTCTGTATGTCTGCTGGAGTTACCAGTAGCCTGGCTTTATCCTTAACTTCCTCTATGGATTGTGTGGCGATTACACCTAGAATTCTTTGTTCGGGAATGATAGGTACAGGTTTAGGATTGATCAAATGTTCTTCCACTCCCATCCGAGAAAGGGCATCAGCTTTACCGTTTTTTGTACCAGGTCGATAGGTAATTATGAAGTCAAACTCGGCAAAGAATAGTGCCCAACGGAGTTGTCTATAGGATTGAGCTTTTGCGGTTTTCAAATATTGCAGGTTTCGGTGATCTGTAATCACAGTAACGGTGTGTCGGGCCCCGAGAAGATAATGCCGCCAAGCCTTAAAGGCGGACTTGATAGCTAGAAGTTCCTTATCAGTAATAGTGTAATTGATTTCAGGAGGCGAGAATTTGCTGGACCAAAATGCCACGGGATGCAACTGATTGGTTACTGGGTCCTTTTGTGATCGAACTGCCCCCATGGCAAGGCTCAAAGCATCAGTTTCAACGATGTAGGGGAGTTCTGAGCGAGGATGTTTTAAGATCGGTGCAGAGATAAATCTAGTCTTCAAATTCTGGAAAGCTTGTTCCGCCTCGGTAGACCATTCAAAACGTTTGTTTTTTTTTAACAAGGCGGTGATGGGCTGGACTATTCGAGAGAATTCGGGGATAAACCTGCGGTAAAAGTTAGCGAAGCCTAACATGCTTTGAACACCTTTTACGGAGGATGGCGATGGCCATTTGAGAATTGCATCGACCTTCTTTGAATCCATACGCACTCCGCTAGGTGATAATATGAATCCCAAGAATTCAACTTCAGTCACGTTGAAAACACATTTTTCCAACTTAGCGAAAAGTTTGTGTTGACGCAATCTCTCGAGGACCATTTTCACATGTTTCCGATGTTCAGTTTCCGATGAAGAATAAACGAGGATGTTGTCAATGTAAACAACAACACACACATCTATGAGCTCTCTGAGGACATCGTTCATAAAATATTGAAAGGCGGCCGGGGCATTGCAAAGTCCGAAGGGCATGACCTGATATTCAAATAGCCCATACTTGGTGCGGAAGGCCGTCTTCCATTCATCGCCCTCTTTTACTCGTACCAAGTGGTAGGCTCCTCTAAGATCCAGCTTTGTATATATGCATGCTTTCTGACTTGGTCCAGGAGTTCAGGGATCAAAGGTAACGGATATCTATTCTTAACGGTGATCTGGTTCAGGGCGCGATAATCTATACAAGTTCTAAGGTCCCCTTCTTTTTTTGGAACGAAGAACAAAGCTGAGGAAGCAGGGGACTTGGAAGGACGAATAAACCCATTCGCTAGGTATTGATCCAGGTATTGTCGGAGGTGAAGATTCTCAGGCTCGGTGAGGGCATAAATTCTACTACAAGGAGGAGTAGATCCAGGTATCAGGTCTATCTGGCAGTCATAAGACCTATGAGGAGGTAGAGAGTTAGCTTGATCCTTCCGGAAAACATCTTGGAATTCTAGGTATTCAGGAGGTAACTGGGGAGCCTCCGAGGAAATTGCTGCCAGTGCAACACCAGGTCGAGGGTGACAAGTAGAGACACATTCTGGAAACTGAACCGTTCTTGCTCGCCAATCGATCTGAGGATTGTGCTTCTCTAACCAAGGAATTCCTAGAATAATCTGGAACTGAGGGGCCTTGATCACATCGAACACGATCTTCTCATGGTGTCCATCTTGACTTACTAGCGTCACTTCTTGGGTGGTATGCGTTACTGGTCCAGAGGCTATCTCCGTACCATCCACCGTAGTAATGACGTCCTTTACAGCCTTTGGACAAAGAGGCAGATTCATCCTCAAAACCATTTCATGATCCACATAATTGCAGATGGCACCGCTGTCGACGTAAGCTTCAATCGCATGTAATCGATCCGGATGTTCAGGGCTAATGAGGACCATAGGTATCACGAAATGCGAGGTCACGGAACTGGTTTTAACGCTCGGCAAGAGGACCTCTATTCTTGTCGGGCGAGGTCGTTTCCCTGCTCAGAGTTTGTGACCCTGGTAACTGCAGCTCCGACTGCCTTCTTGGCTGGTTTCACCGGACAGTCTCGAAGAAAGTGCCCCGAGTTTCCGCAATAGAGGCATAATTGCAGCTGTTTTCTCCTTTCCCGCTCCTTTTGTGTTAGTGGTCCTTTCAGGCCCGCTATTTGGATGGGTTCCCCGGAGTCTACTCCTTTGGTAGGAGTTGGTGGTTTGGAAAATACTAGCGCATCAAACTTGGAACGATCGGCCTTCCTGTTCTGCAGTCTGTGGTCAATTTGAACGACTAAGTCAATATAGTCCGAACAGTCTTACGGGGGATTCACTACTTGGGCTAACACATCTTTGAGCTCTCCACGTAGACCTCTATAAAACAGCGTAATCCTTTTGTCCTCAGGCCATCGAGTTTCCACTATCAGTCTGTTGAAAGACGCAATATAAGCCAAAAGGTCTTGATTACCCTGTCGCAATGAAAGGAGCTCATTGTCCAAGGCCTGCCCCTGTGAATGTCTTGCAAACAGTTTTTCCATACTGAGCTGAAAAGCTTGAAAATCATGGAGAACCGGATCATCTTGATTAACTAGAGGGATCGACCAGTCTGCCGCATTGCCACTAAGGTACGAAAGCACGAAAGCTACCTTAGCTTGATCAGTTGGAAAGGCTGCTGGCCGGCATAAGAAGTGCAACCGGCACTGATTAATAAATACTGCAAACCTCTTTGGGTCACCAGAAAATCGTTCGGGCGGAGTCAGAGGTACATTCCCAGGTAGGTTGATCTGCACTGGGTTCGTAGAGGATGTTGAAGGAAGATTTGCCCCTGATGCGGGTAACAGAGTTTGTCCGGCTTGTGACTGTAGCAATTGTCTAGCGAGATCGTCTGTTCGCTCCTTGGAAATAATCAGTTCCCTTCTTAGAGCATTCGTTTCCTGACAGGCTGCATGCACTTCTGCTCTTAGTTCCCCAAGTAACTGGGCTAGCTGGTCGGTATCCGAGGTTTCTATAGCGCCTGGGTGGGAGTTTTGCGGTTGGCTTTGCATTCTTTAACGCTCACCTGACTCCCGCAGAGGCGCCGGTCTTGACTGGGTGAATGCCGTATCTTCAAAGGTGATGTGTAACACACGGTTGGCTCTTTGGGCTGGACCTCTGTGCACTGTATGTCTGACTAGAAGAGTAAGATGTCTGCAGATAGAAAATATGGGATTAATGAACTGGGGTTATTGGGTGCCTCTCTCCTCTTCCCTTTCTCTTCTCCTGTAGAACCCCAAAGGTTAACGCCCTCACCTTAGGTAAGTGAACGCCGAGCTCTCCATCTGCCTCAGGGCAGGGTGCCGTAACCAGTTTCTTCACTGGATAAGGGTGCAGGCCTCTTGACCTCAGAGGACTGCTGTCCGTCGTTAACTGCACGAACGGAAGTTCTGGGCACTTCAAATGTCTTAAAAGTCTTTTGTAATGATATATCTTGTTTTGCAGGGTTCCGGCGATGGCGGATGGCGGGCTGATGAGAGTTGAGGATCTAACCTGCGTGGGGAATAGAAGCGCCTGGAAGCACGTAGGTAAGCGCTTGTAGCCTGCTTCACGATGCGCACTAACTGTCCCTTTTATCTTGCAGGTACAAGTTCGGAGCTTTAGAGCAGCTGAAGGGTGCTGGAATACCCACTGGATTCGGCGTGGGAAGGAGTAATGGCACGTGAGTAATAAAGTTGCCCAATGTCTTTATACGCACCTTCTTTTGTCTTTCAGATGCGGGATGCAGCGCCGAAGGCCTCCGGAGCGTGCGAAGAGCAGGTAAGCTTTTGTCTTTCAGAGGCCGGAATGCAGTGCGAAGACCTCTGGAGCATGCGAAGAGTAGGTAAGCCTTTGTCTTTCAGATGCCGGAATGCAGCGCGAGGCGTTGGTGACAGCCGATGGACCAGGTAAGAGATGCGCTGCCACTGAAGACCGTAGTGCTAACCTGTTCTTTCTTTGTCTTTACAGGTGCTGCTGAAGACTGGATTCCAGGATGGTAAGCCTTTGTTCCCTTAGGCCCAGGATCAGAAGCAGAAGACACGATGAGCGTTCTGCTGCAGAGAATGCAGAATAACGCAAAGCAAGATTCATCCATTGGGTGTGGTTTAAATAGCCTCCTGTAGTGCTTAGGTATCTCCTTCCACAGCCTCGCCTAGGTGCGAAAAGAGTTCCTGCTTTCCAGAAGAGTTCCAGTGTTCTGAACCTAGGGAGTGGCTCCTGCCCCACCCAACAGGAAAAGTAGTCCCAAACAGAAGAGGGTCAGGGGCTCAACTGGCAGGTAAGTAAGCAGCATGGTCTGCTGCAGGTAAGTCCACCCAAGCATTATGAGCCCGGCGCTTCCAGCGCTGGGACTGGGCATCTTTATGAGCCTGGTGCCACTGGCGCCAGGACAGGGACCAAAAGGTCCCAATTGGGACTGACTGGCACTCGGAACCGGGGTTATGGGTCTGTTTCCAAGGGAGTCGGGCAAGTCCTGATCTTTTGGAAGCAGAGATCATGACAGATTCCCAAGGCTCTCCACAGAATTCTGTCCATATCTCTTCTCTTGCAATGTCCAAAACCAGAAAATTGGCCCACCAGTTGTCCAAAAATGTGCATTATCTGTGCCCCCTTGAGGAGAAGGAGAGAAGATATTATGCCCCGGTACAAGTACAGAGGCAGGGTACAATTTCAGCGCTGGTGGACACTGGATCTCAAGCTACCCTTCTGTCCAAAAGGGCCTTTGATGAACTAAATGCAGGAAGGGGGGAGAATTACCGTATTCCTCTCACCTCTCTTCCTGGACAACTGCAGAACTTTGACGGGAAGGAAATTCCTGTCGAGGGGACCGCAGATTTGGACATCAAAATTGGGCGACACAAGGTGAAACACCCGGTCATAGTAGTGACTCCAGAGGGCACCCCTTGTTTACTAGGGAATGACCTCAAGAGAAGGTTGTCACCCCTAATAGATTGCGTAAACAGGGTCCTCTGGACCCAAACTAGCCGACCAATAAAATTAAAACAGAGTGTCAACCATGTTAGTTTAAATGGCACGTGCCACATGATTGAACACAAATCTGACCAAGTAGAATTTCACTTCCAGAACAACCAAATTCCAGATGTGACAGTAATAGCAGTAGGACAACAGACTGGTGATGGGGGGTCCTCTCTATTTCTGAAAATCAACCTTCCTTCCAGTTTAAGGTGGTATTCCACACTGGAAGGAAACACTCTGAAATTCTTTACCAATCCACAATCAGACACTCCCACTCCAATAGTCCAGAAAGATGTGAAATCATCTCAGAGCCTGGCTGATATTCAGCAATTTGGAGTTGTTCATCCCTGTTCAGTTAAATGATGGGAAGGACTCTGTTCTCGCTCGAGTGTGTGTGAACAACGGTAAGAGCTTCATCAGTGAAGCCATGTTCTGCCAACTCCCAAAAGATCCAGCCATTCCCACATTCAAACTGATAGACAAATGGGATATGGATCTGGAAACACCCAATTCCCAACATCTCCTGCCAAGCAGGTGTATGCTCAATATCTGCATTGGCAACAAGAGCATAGTCCATAATTGTTGGGTCGTGCGAGACGTCACTGCCGCCTTTTACTTAGGCTGTGACATTCTCAATCGCTTTCCCGATAAGCGGATAATCCCATGGGCTTTGATGATCCGGAAAAAAGCATTTAGGTTAGCTTATTTGCTGCTTATTTGCTACCTTATGCAGTTGAAATTCAGCTTAAAGAGGAAGTCACCATCCCAGAAAGGACCCGACAATTCTCCCTGGAAGTGAAAGTTAAAAGAGGACAAAAATTGAAAAACCCTGATGCTTATATTCCTCTAAATGCTTCTCTCCAACAGCAAGTGTTAGGGGTAAACCCAACACCATTAGTCAACATAGAACATGACACCATTCCAATAGAGGTGGATAACAGCGACTTAAAGAGTATTACTCTAGCCGCAGGCACCATCATTGGAATGGTGGTTGATGACCGACATTTCTCCATTGATTTAGGAAATGAACTGTTAGGACAAATCCCCAAGGACTGTTTTGACAGTGACAGTGATGACAATACAACACCAGACAGGATTTTCACCCGGCATGGGGGGAACTTCCTGGTGTACACTTCTTGCCCTTATGGTAAGGAAGATGTGACTTCTGACTTCAGGAGGGTTGAGGTGATTTTCCGGGTCCATGAGGGCTGCCTTTCCCACCTGAAGCCTCCAGTCCAAATCAGCACTCTGACCAGGGACTTCTCCACCCAGCTGGAGGAGGCCGCTGAGATAGCCAAACCAGAAGTCTTTCCAGGCTTCAGGCAGATGGTGGAAGAGAGAGTCAACCTAGCTGATGCCTGTGTGACTCTGGAACAGAAGCAAAAGTTGAAACAAGTTTTCTTGGATTTCCATGATCTCTTTGCGGTAGACTCATATGACTGTGGTCGCACCAACATCCACACAACAACAATTCCCACGGACCCTGGAATGACTCCAGTGTTTGTGAAGCAATATCGCTTGCCTCTCGCATCCATGGAGTCCCTTACTGAAATAATTAAGAACCTTGAGTCCCGGGGAATAATCCGTCCAGTCCACAGCACCTTCAATAATCCAGTGCTGGGAATATTGAAGCCAAATGGCCAGTGTAGACTCTGCTCAGACCTTAGGGAGCTCAACAAACGGTTCCATACTTCCCGATGGCCTCTGCCCTACACTGACCAAGGGCTGGCCCAGATTCAAGGGTCACAGGTATTCACAGCAATATACCTGACCAATGGATACTGGACCGTGCCTGTCAGTAGGGAGGACCAATACAAACTGGCTTTTACCTTTGGGGACCAGCAGTACACATGGACCCGGACTCCCTTCGGATACCTCAACTCCGGCAATGAATTCAACATTTTCCTACATAAGGCCATGCCCGACCTGGGTGCAAGGGGTAACCTGGCTTATGTAGATGATGTCCTCATCAAAAGTTCATCTGTGGAAGAACACATAGCGGAGATCCGTTATGTTCTGACACAGTTGAGGGCAGCCGGAGCAAAACTTTCTTTTCAGAAAGCACAGTGGTGTAGAACCCGTGTTAATTTCTTGGGGCATGAGATTACTCCTCAGGGTCTCTGTCCCCAAGAAAAGAAAGTGGAAGCACTTCAGAAACTGAAGGATCCCACAACTCTGCAGGAACTAAGGAGCCTCCTTGGACTGACTAATTACAGCTGAAAGTTCATTGAGGGCTACGCAGAGATCACTAGACCCCTGATTCATCTCCTGAAGGGGGGGTCAAGTGGGAATGGGGTCCAGAACAATCGGAGGCAGTAAGACAACTCAAGAGAAGCCTCTCACAAGCGCATTGCCTAGCTTACCCCGTCAGAAACAAGGAGTTCTTCCTGGAGACAGGGTTCTCTAATACATGCTTGACGACAGCATTATACCAAAAGCATGACAAGGTCAATAAAGTAATCTCCTATGCGAGCAAAACTTTATCCTCTGTGGAGGAAAAATTCAACGATTGTGAGAAGGCACTCCTGGCAACGGTGTGGGCATTGAAGAATTACCGCCCGTTCATCCAGGGGGAACACATCATAGTGGAGACTCCACACCAGCCTCTGCAATACCTCCAAAGTGACAGAATCCGGGCCGGAAATGTGAGTAATTCCCGAATTACTTCCTGGATTCTGTCAATGCAAGGCTTTCCTGTAGAGGTCAGATATGGCCAAAACAAGAAGAGTCCCCTCGCGCAAGGTCTGGCTGACTTGCATGATTGTGCCAGAGAAAACTGTCTCGAGGACGAAAGTCTAAAAATCAAGGACAACATGGAGGCATACCTTAATTCCCCACACAAAGTCTTTAAAGAAGACAAGTGTGAGGGAATGCCCACTGTCTATGTGGATGGATGCTCTTACCATGTTGACAACAACGGGGAGAAAGAACTGGTGGCCGGCGTAGGGAACGCATGGGTGAATGAGTCCCCAGAACCCTCCGGTGGATACAAAACTGATCCCCGAAGTAGTCAGGTGGCAGAATTGATGGCTGTGCATCAGGCCATCCTCACTGCTGTCCAACATCAACTCCACGAACTGGTCATAATCACTGTTTCGAATTAAGTACGGAACGGGTTCGTGGAGCACCTGGTTAATTGGAAAACCAGAGGCATGTTATGTGCTAATAACAAACCCCTGAAACATGGGAAGCTAATCCAAAATATTGATGATCTGGTCACATTGAATGGGATGACCATCTACTGGAAAAAGATCAAGGGTCATTCCAAAGTAGAGGGACCAGACAAAACTGGAAATGACTTAGCTGATCAGCTGGCCGAAACCGGGGCCATCCAAGGGGATCTAATTGAGATTGAGTCCCTGTTGGGGGAAATCCGGTCACTGCTATCACTAGGTCCCAGACAACTGCTCACAACGATCATTCAACTGCACAATGGAGTAAGGAGACCCCTGATGCTGATTTGATTACAGCTCAGAAGGGGGATCCAATAATTGGTAAGTTTTACCAACACATTGAGGACGCTGAGAACTTTCCCTTGACGGATACCGATTACATTGGGAAAGAGGACCTTAGAGTGTTGATGAAATGTCCAAAAATGTTCCGGATTCAAGACGGGTTGTTGGTAAGGAAATCCAAAACTGGCCATGATCAGTGGGTGGTTCCTACCTCATTCCGAAGACTGATGTTAAGTCACGCCCATGATGCGGCCACCGCCGGTCATAGGGGGTTTCACACAACACTGGAAATCTTGAGAGGTTGCATACTGGCCACACATGGGGCAGAACCTCGACCAATACTTGAAGGGGTGTCTTGTGTGTACACAATTTCAGCCATCATCCCTCACACACCGTGCGCCTCTCCAAATGAGGGGGATGACACTGCCATGGTCAGATTTGCAAATCGACTTTGTAGGCCCTGTAATTCGCTCGTCTAGAGAAACAAGTACATGTTGACCGTTACATGCTTGTTTACCAAGTGGGTGGAATGTCTCCTGGCCCCAAACTGCAAGGCAGAAACAGCAGCTGTCCTGATGATTAACCACATCTTTTCCCGTTTTGGTCTACCTCAAAGGATTGAGTCAGACAGGGGTAGCCACTTCACCAGTGAAGTAATGACAAAGATGTGGGAGATACTGGGGGTCAAAAGGAAGCTACATATTGCTTACAGGCCAGCTTCTTTGGGGGCAGTAGAACGCTATAACCGGACAATTGTGAGCATATTAAAAAAGGTTGTGGCAGATTCTGGGCCAAGTTGGGATATCCGATTACCCCTGGTCCTAATGGCCATCAGATCTACCCTTCATCCACAACTAAAATGTCACCATTTGAGTTGATGACTGGATGCAAGATGGTGCTCAGCATTTGCTCTACAGGACCCAAGAGCAGACACTGATAAATGCCTCCACAACTCATGAGTATGTGGAGAATTTAAGGAAACACCTCCAACATGCTTTTGCCTATGCTCAGCGGAATCTAGAAAGATCAGCTGATAGCATGAAAACCCACTACGACCTGAAAACCACCAGGAAAGTATACGAGGTGGGGGACCGGGTCTATCTATACAATTTCCAAAGGAACCAGGCCAAACAGCGAACATTTTTGCCTACATGGAAGGGACCGTTTGAAATTATAGACAAGATCTCCCCTGTAGCCTACAAAATCCACATCCCCAAAGGTAATTTGGCGGAAGGGGAAGATAAGTGGGTCCATATAAATCAGCTGAAGTGTTGCCATCCCAGGCACACTCTGCAACAACTGGAGGAATCCACTGGAATCCCAGAAGGGGCCGCTCCAGAGTAATTCAGTTCCAACCCTAAAATATTCCACATATAGCATATAAAATTCTGTGATTCTTGTGTATATATATATATATATATGTTCTTGTCTCCTAATTTAAAAAAGAAAATGTATATGTTCATATCTTCTAATTTATAAAATGTATATGTTCGACACACCATTAATAGTGGTGGAAAAATGTCTAGGAATGTGTATTGCCGCTTTGCTTTATCATCCTAGGAGAGATGAAACCATGGAGACTGACCACGGAAGGCGACCTGGGGACCGGGAGCGAAGATCCGAGGGGCCCGGGGTACCGCCCAATCCTCCCATCAGGACCAGCAAGGAGAACTGATTGATCGACTGGAGGGAGGAAAAGATGCTGAACTGTGCCATCTACGGAATTGGAAGAAGAGGAGGCGAACATCCCAGATCTTGCGAGTTCCATCAGTGAAAGGTCAGAATGGCCATCGCAAGAGGGGGGACTTGTGGGATGTTTTTACCCATGCATCCAAGCCCTACCATAAAACTGTGCGTTACTGGCACTGAAAACATCATGATGGCCAGAACTCCCCAGAGTGCACAGGGAAAACATGAAGAATAGGCTGCCACCCATTTTGCCTATTTTGTGAGCACAGGAGGGCACTGCCTAAAACCACCATTGGGCTACACACACAATAGCCTGAAACCATTGGGAATGGCAATGCTGATGCCAAAAGCAACCCAGAACTGCAGGGAATTCATTTTCTTAATGTCAAAAATGGATGCAATACCGGTACTCACCACTATCAGAAAGCCGGCGTTTTAAAACCACCAGACTTTTGTGTAAAACTGAACAGAGGAACCCAAACCAGGCCAAGGAAAGACTTGCTAAGAGCTGGATACAATGTAAAACTATATTCTGAAATGACTTGAAGGAAGTAATTATTTAATGTATATGTAAAAATTGTAAGTTTGATTTAAACCGGGAACTAAAGTGACATTTAGCTGAATTCTGCCTGACAACTACCCCCGACAGGAGAAACCTGCTCAGCCACTCTTCCCAGGCCTAGCTGCATCCTGCTTCCCCACCAAAAGGAGATGACACCTCTCTGATTAGATTAGGGGAGGGGCACCTACAGAACTGTGGGCAGAGACACAGAACAATGCACTGTCCTGGGCTCAGGCAAATGTTATATTGGGGGGGGTCATAAAATAGCTTCCTCTTGGGAGAAACTGGGAGGGGCAGTGCCTCTGCTAGCAGCTGAGCTTGGGGGAAGTGGATAAACCAGTTATTCCACCCTGTGATGTGGGAAGCCACACCCTTGTTGCCTTGGGCATACATTTAAAAAGATAGATAACTCATAGTGTGGACTGGTCAAAATTATATAAATAATATCATTATTCTTGGGAGTTTTCCGTGCACATTTTAAAAGGTGTTAGGACCCTGTGGGATGTTCTTGGGGATAGTAGCGGAAAAAAGGTTGTTACTCCAAATGTATGCATGTTAAAAATCTGACACTTTATCATCTGTAACCCATATCCCTCGTGCACATTTTCAAAACACATAAAAAGGGCCACTGAAACCCAGGTAGGGAGTCACTTTCCACTTTCTTGCGGGACGCTTTGCCGGGAGACTCCAGACTTCAAATCCATCAACCTCCAGAGACCAGAGATCCAGAGAGACCAGAGATCCAAAGACACCAGAGATCCAGAGAGACAAGAACTGTGCAGTGCTGAGAGCAGAATCAGAGACCAGACCGCTGTTCAGAACCACCCGCCGGAAGTCCCGTCCAACCTGACCAGACCTTGACGGCTTATTTCAAAAATATAGTGTGAGTACTCACTGTGCCAAAACCAATCTCTTAGTTTAAAATAATCTAATCCAAACTATTTTAGCCTATTAGAACTGCCTCCTAGAATTGTGTCATTCTGTCATCTTTAAAACTGAAAACTGTCATCTGTCATTCTGAGCTTTAAAATTTCAAATCCGAAAAACTACTTTCACAAAATCGTCCGTATCTCCGGAACCGTTTGTGCTAAGCTAAGCTAAGATTCTAGGCTTTCCAACGAACCTAGAACCAACTTCCTACGCCTTATAGTGCCTCCGTAATTACGCTCGACACGCGCGAGTAAATTTGCCGCGATTTGACATTTTGCACAATTTCAGCCACGTGTAAAAATCAGCAGCTTCTTGCTTTCCTTTGCTAAAATTCGTTTTAACCTGCTGGTTACTCATAGAGCATTGCTAAAGGGAGCTTGAACTAATATAAACTAGATATCACCCACCCTGAACCTCTAGAGGGAATTAAAAGCATTTTTAGCACATTTCTCACTTCATTGTCATCAAATTCAAAGCATTTTGGGCGTGTGTTTCAAACCTCTACCTGTTTTCCTCTAAGCTTGCTGGGGGGAACTGCATTTCATATTGCATTTTGTTGGGATTCTTGAAGACTGTGTGCTCTCCTTCCATTTCTTATATTGCGTAGGGGGGGAGTGAATTGTCAAAAGAAAGAATGATCAAATTACCTTTTGCTAAAATCATAACAAGTATTTCTGTACTGCAATTTATTCCTCATTGCTTTTCCCTTGAAACATAAACATATTTTCGCTGCCTTATCCATCCTATACCAACTCCTCATTGACTGTAAAGAAGTGTACTAGTGTTAGGTTACCCATTGTTGATCAACATTATATTCATAAGTGTGATATCAATTATTAATTTCTTATAAAAGTGTGATATATATATATTGTTTAATTTTTCAAATAAACCTTTTAAGTTTGCAAAACAAGCCTACTTCTTGGCTCAGTGGGGTCAAGGGGGATTCTAGGAGAGGGGTGTTATACAAGGGTTCATCATCCAGATTATAACTTGCCATAAAAATATATAAATAAGGGCTTCACTTGGGCATCCCAGACAAGGCACTGACTTAGTGGGATTGCTTGATTGGAGTCACTTACAATATGTGCCCTCCGAAGTCAGCCTGCAGACAGATAAGGAAGTAAGATGGTCAGATCTGGAACAACCTAAGGACAGGACGCCAGATTCCATACCATATCCAGAACGTCACTGAGGACAATGGTATAGTAAAAAAGGAGACTTACTGCCATATGTGAGCAGGTTAAGATCGTTACCAGCGAGGAGACGGTCAGGAACTATTGTCCCTGCCATTGATAGGCAGACTATTGGAGCCGATTGTGGGTTAGTGTTCACAAAGTTTCCCTTATTGGAAAAAGGGGGAGCAAGACTGCAGTATATTCCATGGTCACCAATGGATAAGGATAATTTAAGATTCAAACTCCTGAGTTTGACATTGGGTGCAGGAAAATGGATTTACAAATAAAATAAAATGACAGGAGGAACTACGCTGGCCATTGGAGACATTCAGGGTCTCTACCCTCTCACTAACATGACAAGTTAATGCCACAGCCTCAGCGGCAGCTTACATACCAAAACATATCATCGCTTGTAGACCCTTTCTGTCACCTGACAGTTACATCAGGTTAGCCAGAGCTCTTATCTTATCCAGATCAGACTACTGCAAAGCCTTGTACTTAGGCACTAACAAACACAACCTAAACAAACTTCAGGTGAACTGAGGGCAGCACTCAATATCCCCAAAAACTCCCATATCCCTGCAGAGAGACGCAAAGCCCACTGGCTGCCGGTCCACGATCGAATTGTCTTTAAAACTCTCTCACTGACACACAAATGCATCTCACTTTCAGCCCCAAAATACCTATGCAATAAATTCTCACAGCACAAATCTACCAGACCCAACCACATGGCATACACAAATCTTCTCACTGTGCCCAAATACAAACTTCAGAAAACAGGAGGCTACCGTTTCACAGTGGTAGCTGGCAAACATTGGAATACACTACTACTAGCCCTCAGAGCTGAACCCTCCTTCTGGACCTTCCGCAAGATTCTGAAAACATTGCTCTTCTCACAAGAATAATCTCTCCCCTTCTAAGCCTCAAGTATCAATTGACTCACCCGTGCTTACACTTGCTTGATGCTTTTGGCCTACCTGCACGTATATTGTGCCAATACTTGTTTGTATTAACTGGTGGCACTCCACATTTGCATGGTAAATCCCACTGGAAAATGTCTCGATTATCAGTGATATGTCGAATTAACTCTACTACAATGGTAGAATGAGTTTTGCACCATCATTTGTAAGACACCCCTCCTGCGATTACCTTCTATGTACCAACAATTGTAAGACCTACTGTTTTGTGCTTTACACTAAGGTATGAAATGTTCACAAGAATTGTAGTGCCCAGATTTCCTAGGGTTGGGTGCACTTTACAAACGACAAAATAAATAAATACATAAATAAATACATTATTGGAGAAAGAGCTGATGACATATGCATGAGAGCAGGCTATTCAAGTGTGACAGCACAGAACATAGTGCACAATGGAGAACTGTTTAATAATTGCAGGGCAGACGCATGGAGGGTTCTCAGAATGCAGTATCCTGACACATTAGAAAGAGGTGCAATTATGACACATAAAATGAAAGAAGATGAAGACCCTATTGTTTATATTCAGGACATTCAAGAGCATTGAACTCTTGAAACAAAAGAGCTGTGGGAAAAAACAGTGGCATTATTGTACCACATTTTATGTCAAGGGTTGCGTGAGCCAGTTCAGAGAGAAATGAAGAAATTGGTGGGAATGGAAGCCAAACCATGGGCTGAGATGCAGTTCACAATAGTGCATCACTGTCGGCTTTTGCAGGAGAAAAACAAGAAGAAATACGAGGTTAGAGAAACTGAGGAAGCTAAATTAGTTCAGAAGAAATTGTCAAAATATGCCATAGAAGGGGCGTTATTTACAGGTGGAGAAGGGCTGGGGATACAGAAAGCAGTGGGTACATCGCAGGTGAATAATCAGCGCACAGTGGACCAAGGAGGAAGTGGATTCATGCTGCAAAGCAGAGGTATGGGATAAAGAGAAAGGGGTGGATTTCAAAACAATCAAGGTCAATTTCAAAATGCGCACAATGAGAACCAGAATGTGCACAGATGATTTAACCAAGGGGGACTAGTCAGACGGTCTCCCCCTGTATGTTGGACTTGTAGGATGACAGGACACATTGCACACTTATGTGAGAGCTAAGGGAATGTACAGAACAGTTTAACCTCCACCATATAGCACACATCCTAGGGAAGGGTTTGCCCAAGATTAGACAGTATACCAGACACAAGCGCTGCAAATACAACAGACACCAAATCCAGAGTAAGTGCAAATGAATCCACCACAAGGGCAGTCGCAACACGCCCCCATGCAGACACAGCAGTATGCCAAACACAGGACAATTATTGACACCTCGAATAGGAGGTACCACTGCAGTGAGAGGGAATCCTTTCACAGGTACAGGGGTATGCATACACCCACAATAGGACAGCGCACAGGGTGTCTTGATGTGTTCAATACTATCTATGACACCAGACCCCCAAGCGGAGCCAAGGTTCAATGTGACAATAGGAGGCAAATCCTTTTCTTTTTTAGTAGAGACTGGGGCTACTCATTCCTGTATACGAGAGGGAAAATATCCAATGTCGGGAATTGCGATTAATGCTCACGGGTTCTCTGGAGCTACAAGTTGAGTTCCTTTTACTGACTCTATAGGAGAGCGTGACATGTCTGTTCCATTGTTGTATTCACGACTGACACCAGTTAACATTATGGGAAGAGATTTGATGACAAAACTTAACATGACAATTTCATTTACTGATGAAGGGATAGTGTGTTCCACTCCTGGAATACACTATTTAAACATGGGGGAGTTTGTACTGGAATTCACAGGGCAAGTGGCTCTGCCAGGCATTTCAGTTGAGTCAGAGGTTTTTCTTTGTGGGCTGAGCATTCTATTAAAATGGTTATCTGACATAGTGGGGAAGACTGTGAGAATACCTGACACATTTTTGTTTAGACCACAGATACCTATGGACCAAGAGGGGGACATACTATGCCTATAGAGCTAAAAGCAGTCATGGTACGAAGAGAAAGGGCAATGCTCGAAGGAACAGATGACGAGGGTCGACCATGGAGAACAGTGATAGCTCTCGAAGAAGGGTACAGACTGACTGACATTACTGATGATTACCTGCTTAGAGATGACCCAACAAACAATAAAGCAGTGTTCTTTAGGGCATTGTGTACTGGATAAGGATACAGAAAAGAGAAGTCCGAAAGAGAATGGAATAATGCAGCATTTTCTGAAGAAGACTTGGACAAGGTGCCAAGCATCCTTTGTACCACAGGCCCCTATGACGCAGGTTTATTAAAGGGTATAGGGGGAAGACAAAATAAAGTTGAAGCCAGGGGCAATTTTACCTCGAGTAAAACAGTACCCAATGTCTAGAGAGGCCAATGAGGGTATATTCAAGACCATCTCAGCACTGATACAACAAAGTATTCTGGTGCCCACAGAATCACTGTGCAACAACGTGGTGTATCCTGTGAAGAAATCAAAGGGAGGGTTGTGGATATTCATACAGGTCATGATACCTATTAACCAGATTGTAGAGGCACAGTTTCCTTCAGTTCCTAACCCAGTGATGATACTATGCAGTATCCCAGTGGAAGCTCAATATTTCACTGTGATTTATTTTTTCTCAATCCCGTTGCACGACTTGACTTCATTTACGTTCTGCCAGACTCGTCTGAAACACACTTGTTTGCCTCAAAGGTGCTGTGAGTCTCCATATATCTTTAACACAGTCCTCCAGATAGACCTAGCCAATGTTGATTTAAAAAGCACAGTTATAGAGAACGTAGATGACATTTTAATTTGTAGCACTACAGAAGATGAGTGTAGACAAGACTCAATTCCGCTAATGACTATCATAGTAGATAAGGAAAAATTGCAGTATTGCCAAGAAGAGGTGTTATACATAGGACAAATGATCCCACATGAGGGAAAGAAGGTGACACCTGAAAGGGCTAAGGCAATTATGAAAACTGCAAAACCGCACATGGTAAAACAGATACAACTGTTTTTGGGACTATGTAATTATGTAAGAGCCTGGGTGTTTTATTACAGTTCATACTCAAGACCCCTTTTGCAGGCTTTAAAAAAGGCACAAGTAGAAAAGGTTACAGTACAGTGGACTGAGGAGATTGAGGAAGGATTTGAAGAGTTGAAAAAAGCAATTTGTACAGATCCTGTTTTGGGGATTCCCAATTATGCTGAGAAATTGTATTTATTCTGACATACAAATAGGAATGTCATGACTGGAGTACTAACCTAGAGGACCACATTGGGTTACAAACCTCTAGCGTATTACAGTGGGGTTTTAGACTCAGTTATGAAAGGACACTTTCCTTTGCGAACAGTCATTGGCAGCTGCCACATTCACGATTGAGAAGTCTATACCCTGGTGATGGGCTGCTCTATGACTCTTTGTGGAGCATGTTCTGTTCACCTTCTTAGAAAAACCAAAGGGTCCATTGACATCTCAGAGAGCTTCTGTTTATGAAGTAATAATTTCAAATCCAACGATCAAAATTGTAAGATGTAAAATAGTGAATCCTGCATGTTTATAGCTGAACCAGTGACAGAGGGTGACCATGTGCATGACTGTGTTAATTATGTTGAATTTTATGATGATGTACCTTGTATCAAAGAGAATGCATTGCCAGGAGGGGAAATTCTCGTTATTGATGGTTCTTTGAAAATTGATGAAAGTAGTGGAGAAATGCATTTTGGCACAGCTGTAGTGAGGCATAAAGCAAACAGTGAATTTGAGGTGGTAGCAAGTGCAAGACTACTGTCTCACTTTCCTGTGCAAGCAGCAGAATTGGTAGCGCTCATTGTCGCTCTAGAAAATCACAAAGGGCAGGAAGTGACAGTGTACAGTGACTCCACCTATGTGATGTCAACCGTACACTTAGGGCTAGCACGTTGAAAAAAGAGGGGCTACCTCTGTACGGACTGCACTCCAGTGCAACATGCATCCTTATTGGACAGGCTTATTTAGGCACTACAATTCCCAGTTGCCATAGCGGTCGGTAAATGCACCGCTCACACTAAGCAAACAGACTTTATTTCTTATGGGAATGAAGCTGCAGATGTCGAAGCCAAGAGGGTTGCATATTCTCCAGATATCTCAAGTGTTGATACTCCAAATGTTAAAGAGAATGTAGTCACAGTTATGGTGGTACAAGAAGGGTTTAATACATTACTGATGACTGAATTAATGGAAATTCAAGGAAGTGCACCACAGGAAGAGCAGAAATTATGGAAAGGAAGAGGGTGTTCCTTATCCCCACAGAAGCATTATGGTGGCAGGATAGCACTGGAAAGCCGGTGATGCAAGTAGCATTATTAAATATTGCACTTGAACAGCTGCATTACCCCGCACATGTAACTAGGTAAAGTATTGCTGTAACAAGTGCGGAAGACTGGTTTATTCCAAATATGTTAGAACACGTTTCATTTTATGTAGTAAACTGCATCGTATGTCAAAAGTTTACCACTGGGCATAGAGTGAGAACAACTGGAGGAGTAATTCCTCGATCGAATTGTCCTTTTCAGCATTTACATATTGACTATGTTGATATGCTGCAGCTGTGTAGTGGATACAGGTAGCTGATAGTGGTAGTGTGTCTCTTCTCCAGGTGGATCAAGGCAGGTCCGTGTACACACCCTGATGACCCTTGTGCAGTGAAGTTTCTAGTGTGACAAGTCTTTCCAAGATGGCGTGTGTGAAGTGCTGAGATATGATAATGGGCCACATTTTGTCAATTAAGTGTTTAAACAGATAGGGCTTTTATTGAACATCAAGCATAAGTTTTCTTCTGTTTATCACCCGCAAGCAAACGGAAATTTGTGAGAGACTCAATGGCCATTTAAAGAAAGGATTGCCAAGATTAAGCAAACATTGAAAAATGGATTGCTATACTGCCTGCCCTTAGCTTTATATGCCCTAACGAATCAGCCTGGTTTGGACCATCACCTCACCCACCACGAGCTATTAAAGGTGAGGCAAATGAAAACACCTCTTACTCCTTCTTACTCCTTCATCGAGGAGTAGACGTGATGCCCAGAGTGCAGCAAAAATGTTAGGAAATGAATTGAATGATCAACACAAGCTTCAGGGGGGTTAGTCTCAGAACACAGATGAAAACCATTCAGCAACCAGATCAATTGAACTATTATCATCACCTAAACTGTTTATTGTAGACAATGTATTAATTAGAAATGTTACCAGAAAGTGGCATGAGCCATGATCTAACGTCCCCTTTTTGTTTTGAAAATGTCACTCCCTCAGCAGTAAAAGACCAAGGCAGACAAGCTTGGCTTCATTTGAACAATGTAAAATTGAAAACCAACGAGACAGCACCACCCCAACTGTCAATTCAGAAGCAAGACAAGAAGAAGAATTTCAGCGTGTACGGACTCAATCGATGACAAAGAAGGACAAAACGGTGACTCATTTATAAATGCAGATTTTCATTTGGACTGTGCCTCACCCTTGGCCACTCCTTATAGATATTATAGCAGGCGTGCATTTCTTTGCAGGAGTCACAGAAACCTTTGAAAATGAACTTTAGAAAGTTGTTGATGTGTCACAAATATGCCTAATCTAGAGTTTGAATTTCACAACTGGGAAGGAGAGCAATACCCCGACTTGTTTCTCACTGAGATTTATTGCAGCAGCCGGAGTAAAAGTGTTTTTTCCCTAATGATCACAGTAGAGATGAGGAATAACGAGGTGAACATGATTTTGGAGAATGATCAAGCCCAAGAAATTCCAGAATGGCACAAGTGGTGGGGATTAATATGTTGGTTTGTGATATACATACGCACAATTACGCTTTGTGTCTTTTTGTTTCTCCTGATTTGCCTTTTCTATTTCATTGATCCAAACAAAGAAGATGTCCCTTTCATCCTCTCCACTCCAGAAACTGCTGTTGGTTTGCCAATTATGGATGAGCCAAAACCCCTTGTGTTTTCTTCCTGTAGTAAAGTTGCTTTAGAGTTGTACCCATGGGCTGCAACCATTCTGTTAGGGAGACACAAGAGAAGCGTGGAGGATGATAATGAAGGATAAATACATACTTGGATAATGCAGCACACTTGGGTAATAACATGTTGTTTCGGCATATGAAAAAGGTGGGAGAGACAACATCTAAGGAGGGTTGCTATGTGTGCTCCCTCTTACATTAATCTTTAGAAACCTCCAGAATATTCATAGCCACAGAGGAACCAGTGAAAAAAGCTCATTGCCTGACGAAACTTGTACTTTGCCGGACAAGCATAGAGCTCCAAGGCAGAACAGCATCCATAGCGTGGATGAACATGGCAAAATCTGAATGAGAAGACAATTATGTGCAAGATTTAAAGACACGAGAGAATCCAGAAACAATAATAAAATATGAACAGCCTGGAATGGATGGGCTGGAATTAAGGTCAAAGAAAATACAATGCTAAATTGCCAAGGCAAGAATGAAGTGGAGAAACGGATATGTTGGGTAAAAAGACAACTACATATTAAAGGAAAAGTACTAACTCACGAAGGATGGGTTGATGGACTGGTTGTTTGTAAATCAGCAGCATTGATCGGACAGTGGGAAGCAGTTGTGGAAAATGCAGAAAAGGAATGCAAAGATCAATGGCCGAAGATTACATTTTGTTGACATGGGTTGATGATCAAGGAGGACCATTGCAGATACTACCGCTGAAGGATGCATCCTTATGTTTAGGAAGTATTGGTATGAAGAAGTTTGCAGAGAATCACCAGTGTGGCTGAATATATGATGTACCAGGTATGAAGGACGGGACAGCATCTTTATGGATCATTATTGGGCTTGTGGGACCAGAGCCTATATGAAT
The DNA here is from genome assembly GCF_040938575.1 of Ambystoma mexicanum. NCBI lineage: Eukaryota > Metazoa > Chordata > Amphibia > Caudata > Ambystomatidae > Ambystoma > Ambystoma mexicanum. The sequence goes on from NC_090924.1 coordinate 884,134,989, forward strand.
CTGCCCAAGGATTGGGGAGGCACATACTCCTTAGTGCGTGTCCATGTTCCAGCCTTAGTGGTTCCTCAGAGTGACCTGAACATTGGTGAATTTCCAAAAGCGGATACCCATTTGCGAAGGAGGTGAGCACTTGAATTTCTCAATCGAGCAAAGAGAGAGAACTATTTCTCAGCAAAATCTATAGAAGCTTTTGATGCTATTCCATATGTGCACAGGTTGTTCAGCAAGACTGCTTCAGAAATCATGGTTATCCTTATGCTAGGGATCGAGACAATGGCAAATGCAAAGTGGTTACAAATCACTGGCTGGGAGCTTCTGCAGACAATCAGCACCACCATCAAGGGATTCAATGCTATCAAGGAAGAGTTGAGGGCCATAGTATTAATGACCCCCCAGAACAGATATGTCCTAAATATGATTACAGCAATGGAAGGTGGAGTTTACACCAAATTTGGGCCATGATGTTGCACATTTATACCTTCTCATGATGACGATAATGGGACCTTGACAGAGGCCATAACGTTACTGACAAAACTGCATAGCAAGATGGAAGACAAGACAGAAGACATCATAGATGATGGATGGTTCGCGTCCATTTTCTCATGGGTCCCGCAGTGATGGTGAACATCTTCAAGTTTCTTGGAGCAATATTGGTAATGGTGATGTTTGGATTCTGCGCACATTTGTGAAAGGGCATTGCAAGGGCTGTTACGGCTGTGATCCCTGCAGGTTGACTGAAGCAGAAGCTGAATCGTGGATTTGTTTTGGGACGCTTTGGAACATTATCATGGTACTTGCAGCCAAATTCATCAAAGAGTGTGGGGATTGAATCTAAAACAAACGTTTATTTTGATTCTAAAACAAACGTCTTATTGCCTTCCAGTGACTTTGTGGCTCCGCCTCTGAGCCCCAGCTGCCAGCATTCCCCTTATTAAGAACAGTGCACGTGCATTTGCGTGTGCGCATTTGTGAAAGGGCATTGCAAGGGCTGTTACGGCTATTAAACTGCGGAGCTGGTGAGCAGAGAGTGAGGAAACTTTTGTAATTGATTCATTATATTTAATTTTTATTTTATTTCATTTTATTTTTAGAATTCATTGATATTATTTTTAACTTATCTGAGCCGTGAATTGTGAATAGTGGTCATCAGGTTGTTTAGTCAAAAGGTTGCAAAATGTTCACCTTACGCACAGGCATGCCGCCTGTGCTACAAATGGCCAGCAAGGTAAATTAAATTGATTTAGCAATGGTTACACCAAAGCGGGGAGTTCAAATACCTAGTGTACCGCGCAAGGTTGTGTCATGTTCAAGATTACTTTCTAACATGACGGACATTAGAACATTTTATTCAGAATGTCTGTCTGTTAGTGTAGCTATGAACGCTGTTCCTATTATAGGAATAGACGTTCCAAACATAACTGACAAATCAGAGCTTGAGGTAACTAATGCAGAGGGAGAGAAGGGGCAGACTCCACCAATTGATTTATGTTCACCCTCAGACTCTCTGATGCTGGCCTTTTCACAAAATGATTTATTGGGTGAATTTGTTGTGCCGATAAAAAAGATTCCTGCCACACCGTTAGTAAAGAACGCAGATACATGCAGCAGATAAAGGCTGCCCACTGGAAAGTAATACAAATATTGACGTGGCGAATGACATGGGTGAGGAACGAGAGAATGAGCAAGATGAAGTCTGTGAAGATGTTGCAATTAGGCCTATGGCTATCAATGTGAATACTCAGGGACTGCAATCTATGGATACAGAGGAAAGAGAACAATTGTCTCAGTTGCCAGTAATGTTCACAGATTCGCAGCACGAGTCATCTGTGCTTTCCATATCCTTTACACAACCTACACTGCGACAGTCTAGGGTGAAAGCGATAGACCAAAATGAAATTGTTGGACAAGATGTAATATTAGGAGCGGAAAACACACTACAGGAAATGAATACAGCCCTATATGCAATGGCCAAACTCTTAGTCCTTAGATCTCGTCTCACTGACCAGAATTTCCTACTTAAGGAATTAGTGGAATCAAGAATGATACATGAACAAAGAGAGGTTCCGAATGTACCTACAATACAAGATGGTAACAAACAAAATGAAGAGTTGCAAAAACAAATAGAATTTGTGGTTCGAGCGACACTACAACTAGAGGAAAAAGAACGGGCTAAAGAAACAAATGTAGTAGTTGAAAAACTGAAAATAAAAGAATGTGAAGAACAAATGAATGGTTGCGCCGTACAACAGGAAAAGGGTGAGGAAATATTAGAAGAAAGTAACGATAAAGAACAGGAGAAGATAAATAAAAATGAGACTGAACAAAAGGCCGAGGTAGTAAGTAATCCGGTCTATAATATATTTGCAGCTCAGGGTCTGCAGTTACAAAGTATAAAATGTGATAAACAGATTAAACCGACCACCCGAAAGATGGAAAAGAATCAAAAAATAACAAAACTTCAAAAAAGTAAGAATTCCAGGCAATTTATAAACTTATTAACATTGCCAGATAAATGAGTGCAGGATAAAAGTGCTGCAATTGTGAGAAAATATGTGGCTCTGACTAAATTAAAGGGGCAAAGATCGCAACCCATCCAAGTACTGACAGAAAATCCTTGCATGTCTCAAAATGAGCTAAAATATGCTCCGTTAGACAGTTTGGTGCAAGAAATTTAAAAAAATAATGAGGGGGAAGTTGGCGAGGTCAAAAAAACTATGGTTGGGTTGGGGGGACTGGAAAAATTGGATGAAGCTTCACAAGGTGTACCCCTATTCAAGATACTTACATGACACTTGAAGAGCGCAGAGAAGAAATTGAAAAATCTTTGAGACAATTCTTGGTAAGACCGGTAGTGACCTCAAAACATGTAGATGAGGCTAAATTGAAGTGGTTGCAAGAGGAGAGAAGGAGTGAGTTTGTGAGACAACCTCAGAGCAATCTGGAATCAACCAGAGGTTATGTAGCAAAGCAAACTGAACTGAGGCTGTATCAGAACACTACTGCCCCGAATATTCCTGAGTTAAAGAAAACTTTTAATGAAAAACAAACTGAAAAGAATGACAGAAGGATTGGCCGGCAAGGTAGTTGTAATGAATCTACGCATGTAAGCCTAATAATGCAGTGCAGGGGAGGAGAACATAGGTCGTATGATCTGAATAGATCATTGGTGCTGAAATTTTTTGGAAATGTTCCACGGTTACAAGGAGTGAAGTCATCTGATCTAGCCCAAATTCAATTTATTCACAAATATGATAGAACAGTGGTTAAGATATGGATGACATCAAACGTGGTAAAGGATGCGATATGGCAGGAAAGAATGGAAATGTATCAAATTGGGTTTATGTTGCTTAATTTGGCTGAGAAAACTCAAAGAATTGAGGTAAATCAACCAAAAATTTTCAGAATGCCTGAAAACAAACCTTGTAACTATGCATGATGAACGATCCTGCACCGTAAATTTCCCTGCCACCAATTCAATGATGAAGAGATGATAGCTAAATAACATCTCAGAAAAACAAGTTGTCAGGGTGGCATCTTGGAATAGGAGAGGAAATGCACATTTAACTTCCTTTTCAAAAGCACAGTTAGAGCAATATGACTTACTTATACTTCAAGAAGTGTGGCTTGTGTCCGTGCCGGTATGGGAAAATCACCAAATTGAATTGATAGCAGCAACCAGTAAAAATTGAGGTAGACCTAAGGGAGGTTTAATGGTGATATTAAAGACTGGTAATGGTTGGAAGTTGTTGCCCTAGTACTCGCCAAACAAACATATTCAGTTAGTTAAGATCATATATAACACCAAAGCCATTGCTTGTATAAATATATATTGGAACCATCTGGACATAAAAGATAGTAACTTTCTAAAAGATATGGGGTACTGTCTGGATCTAATAGCAAAAGATCTGTCTATAAATTACACTATTCTAGCTGGTGATTTGAATATGAATGTTTGGAGAATGACCAGCTTAAATTAACAGTGACTGCAAAGCAATGGAATTGGTTGATGAAAGAGAGAGGTTTGAATATGGTGAATGGTGCCATCGATGGAGATATTCTCCCTAAGCATACATGGCGCAGAGATAAATCAACATCATGGATTGATTACATTTTTGTAGATAATCATATGTTTAATCTCTTAACTGTGCTGAAAATATCTGAACTTAAACAGAGTGACCACAGTATATTGGCATTGGAATGGCAATGGATTGTAGATAATGAATGTGAGGATAAAAAATGGTATCAAAATTCCTTGTTGTCGGCAAGAGGCAACCGTTTTAGATGGACTCTGCCAATGTTGACGGAGTTCCTGAAGGCAATCTCATATCCAAAAGATATTCTTGAACCAAATGTAACATATAAAGATGGGAATTATATAGCCATATTACATTTATTCAACAACAAAAAAGTGTTCGAGTGGGTCTAAACAATCAAAATATTCATCAACATGAAAGTGACAATGAGGTGAGATTGAGAAAAGGGAAACTCAGGAAGGATATTCGTCGTATGTCTGAATGGGGCATATTAGAACGGAAAAAGCAACCAACAAATTGCTGAATTCATTGGCTGCGAAAAGCTCAGCATTGATCTGGGGATTAATAAAAAAATATATATGTACCTGTACAATCTATTTCTCAAGTTAATGCGGTCCCCGTGGAGGTATGGATTTAATACTACTCATCCTTATATGCGAGCACTGTATGGGCTAATAGGTATCCAGGTGTAATTCCTAAAGGAACAGTACAGTTAAAAATTATGGAGGAGGACCTAGTATATCACATAAAAAAGCTAAGCTCATCAAGAGCAATTGGCCCTGATCGGCTTTCTAACTCAATGCTTAAAGAACATCCACAAGCATGGGCCTCTATTTTACGAGTAATATTTGACCAAATCATATATACAAAAATACTTCCAGCATCTTGGCAGAAATCTATCATAGTTCCTATGTATAAAAAGGGGGATAGAACGGACCCTAGGAACAATAGGCCGGTGGCAAGTTATTTGCCCGATTTGTGTCGGACGAATTTAATCAATGGACCAATAAATATGAAATCAATGACCCTTTCCAGACGGGCTTTCGACCAGGGCTGGGAACGGCAGTTAATTTACAGGTCATTCATCCGATTAAAAAACATGAACTGCAGGTGAAACATAAGTTGTATATGGCATTTATAGATCTGGAAACTGCCTTCGACTCTGTGTCCAGACAGTTACTGATTAAAAAGCTGACCAATAAAAAGTGTCCTGAACATTTGAAATTCTGGATTCAAGAATTTCACATGAATACATCAATCCAGGTCAGAATTTCACTGGATGGTTCATTGACTCGCTGCATCCACACCTATAGAGGATTGAAGCAGAGATGCTGAATGGCTTCCTCGCTATTCAATTTCTATATAGCAGATCTGGCAGATGAATTCAGGAGTGTTGTGTCAGACGCACCACGGTTAATGACAGCTGCAATCCCCTGGCTGTTTTATGCTGATGACTTAGTTCTGTTAGCTAAAACAGCCAGGGGGTTACAGGGGCTTTTGGATGTACTAGGAAAATATGTGAAAACAAAGAATTGAGTATAAATCTACCAAAATCGAAAACAATGAAGATTGGAACAATACATAATAAAAAAGCGGCTCATCTATCCTGGTATCTGCAATCTCAGCGTCTTGAAAATGTTAACGAATACAAGTATTTAGGACTTAATATGAATGTTTTTGACTCTGATATGCCTTATTATAATGAAATTCTAGGGAAAATGAAAACAGCTACTGCACAGGCTTCCTTGCTGAATTATAAATAAGGAATGTTTTCCTTGAAGCCAATAGTCATTTTTTACTGTCAGAAAGCGGTCCCAACAGTGATATATGGCGCAGAGTCGAGATCTTGGAGGGATGAGTCGTTTTGGTCAGTTTTGGAAGGCTCCTATTGGAAATCATTGCTGAAGTTACCCAAATCGGTGTCAATTTGTTTGGTGCGTTATGAGTTGGGGTTGACCTCGCTCTACACAATGTATATGTGGAAATTATGTTGCATATATTGTAAATGTTTGATCACGTCAGAAGTGAATACGATTATGCAAATACTGTCTACATATATAGTGACAACAGATGATTGTGCTATGGCTATATGGAGGAAAAAGGTTCAGGAATTCCTGTTGAATGCCAATGTGTCTGATGACATGCTAATAAATAATCCAATGAAGGCCAAGAGGAAAAAGTTGATATGGGATTGGTGTAATACTTATGATAAATGTGTAAATAGCAAAAATGGAATTGATCATAAGTTTGAGATAAAAAAAGCTAAGAACAGCAGAATCATATTTATTAAAATTCCCTGGGGCAAAATATAGGGATATGTTTTTGAGATACAGATTAAACATATGGCATTCTAGAGACATTCTGGCCAAATAGAAGTTAATACCCAGAAAGATTAATTTTTGTAGATTCTGTAAAGACATGGAAGTGAAGGAAACATTACACCATTTAATTGCCATCTGTCCTTCTCTAATTGAAAAAAGAACTATGTTCTTCAAACCACACTTTGAAGGTTATACTTTAGTAACAAGCGACTCATTGTGGTGGTATATATACAATATCAGGTTAACAAAAGTAAGAATTGCAGTAGTCAATTTTTTATTGACCTTGAAATTAACAGATGATAACATTTGTGTTGGATGATGTTTATTGAGTGTGGTTATAAGGATAACTTGACTTATTTATTTATAATTAGTGTTGGTTATGGGCTGTTTGTGAAAACAAAAGTGATGGACAACTTGTACCCTTGTGCTATTTCTGTTTTAATTGTATGTATATAGCTAGAAAGATTGTGTTAGTTAGTGAAAATGAGTATGTATTTCAAATTGTTAAACTGTTAAAGATGAATTGAAATGTTTTTATTTTATTTTTATTTTTATTACTTTTTATAAATATTATTGAAAAGTTGATTTATCAACTGTAACAATAAAATAAACAAATAAAAAAATAAAAAGATTCTGTGTGATCAGGATAATTGCACAGTGCAAGAAGACAGCCAAGAAAGTGGTGGGAATGAGAATCATGATTGATGTGGAATCAGGATTTGGACCCAAAGAATTGACTGATGAAGAAATCAGAGAATACATAAAGGCTTGTATCTTAGCACCTGCGGGATCAAAGTTCCTGTATCCAAAGTACCACTCGAAGTATGTGGGACAATGGGTCTATTACACTCCTAATGGACAGTGCAGTCACATGACCTGAAGTGTGGACGAATATGTCAAATTAGCCAGTTCCCTGAAAGGAGTGATGAATATCTGTACTCTGAAGAAGCAATTCTTCAAAAAAAGGTCTCATGACATGGAGATTGATGAAGGTGTTGTCGATGAATCAACCATAGGGGGCAGTGTAGAGGAGCAGCCGAAAGCCTCTGCAGGAATTCCCACCCCACTACTACCTGTATGTTGGAAGACTGAAACTGCACCATGCTTAACACCAGTAGTTATGACCATACTGGTGTCCATACTGGTTGTAATCTGCTCAACATCACTGGAGTGAGCTTGCTTCATTCTCCCCTGGGCCAGCTTGCCTTCATGCCTGGAGGCTGTGCTTCATCTTTGACCCTCCCTGAGGTAGGAGCACCGTTGTACCCTGCTGATACCTCTTTTTCATAAAGAAAATAGAAAATGCTGTTTTGAAAAAAAAGAAATCCCATCTTTCGAAATGGCATACAGATTGTGGGCTTTACCACCATACCGCCTGCCATCACCTAAGCTATGGCATTGTTTCATCTGCAGCCGCATTTGCATTGAGTTTCCCTACTCCCTTTGTTCCTTTGAGACTTTGCCAACCTCATAGCATTTCCAAGATTGCCGCCGCAGTTTCTTTGGTGTGAGGGCTGCCTGGAATGCCCTCCGACGTCCCCTCTCTGTGGCTTATTGGCCACTTGGTGCATCTTCTGTCCAGGCTTTAGCCGGCCCCCTCACTCCAAAGGCCCACTTCCTAAGGCCCCTGCCTGCTACCTGCCCACTGCCGGTTTGGTGCGTGAGGTCTCCCTGGACCCTTACTATGCACCTTTAGGTTGGCGCTCTACCTTTTTATTTGAACCCTGAACTGCCTTGACACTATCGCCTCTGCAACCATGGGTTAGTCACCCCTATCTCGTCATTCTACAACCCTCACTTTTTCCACCTTTCACACCATCTCACTCCTTTTCCAACACTTATGGCCTGTGACTGGACTGTGTTTACAATATCTGCTACTGTTTTGAACTTAGCTTTTAGCAATATCTGCTGTTGTTTTGAACTTAGCTCTTAACAACATCAGTGCTGTTTTGAATTTAGATGTTAGCAATATCTGCTGCTGTTTTGAACTTAGCTGTTAGCAACAACTGCTGCTGTTTTGAATTTAGCTATTAGCAATATCTGCTGCTGTTTTAAACTTAGCTGTTAGCAACATCTATGCTGTTTTGAACTTAGCTATTAGCAATATTTTCTGCTGTTTTGAACTTGGCTGTTAGCATTATTTGCTACTGTTTTGATCTTACCTGTTAGCAATATCTGCTGCTGATTCGGACTTAGCTATTAGCAACATCTGCTGCTGTTTTGGACTTAGCTGTTAGCAACATCTGCTGCTGTTTTGAATTTAGCTGTTAGCAATATCTGCTGCTGTTTTTAACTTAGCTGTTAGCAATATTTGCTGCTGTTTTGAACTTAGCTGTTAGCAATATGTGATGCTGTTTTGAACCTAGCTGTTAGAAATATTTGCTGCTGTTTTGGACTTGGCAATTATCAATATGTGCTGCTTTTTTAAACTTCGCTGTTAGTAACATCTGCTGCTGTTTCGAATTTAGCTGTGCCCAGTGACTACCCTGTGCTGCCCCTTCCTGTTTTCTCCCCACATCTGTCTACCACCCACCTACCCTTCCCCTACTCTCGCCTGTCTTCCCTTTCCTCCACGACACCTATGGCACTCTCTGTCTCTCCCATTTTTTCTTACTGATTCTCCATTGACTATCCTCCCCTTCTCACAAAGTCTGGTAGGAATAAGTTCAAAAAGGAAATCTTGGCCACTAACCCTGGTCTCTGTATTACAGAAACCTACTTCAGTGCTTCCGCCAAACATACCCTCTCCGACATCCTCTTTGTTGATCCTTGGCCGGACCTTTGGACTCCTCAGATGGTCTCTGTACTCTCTCCTTTCTCTTCCTCACCCATTAATGGTGGCACCCGTTGGGAGGCACTCCGGGACCCCTTCCATTCCTCCAGGGTCATCATTAATGTCTACCTCAATGGCACCATCATGGTTCAGGGTCCTCAGGCCAACATTCTCCTCTTTGACAGATGCTACCCACGCCTCATCAATTTCCTTACTTCTCCTGATGTCCCATCTCTCCCTTCTTTAACTTCCTTGCCTCCCCCCTCTGCATCCTCCATGGCTATCCTGCCCTCTCCTCCTTCCTCTTCTGCCCTCCCTCAGGCAGATTCTACATCTCTGCAGGGTGTACCTCTGATTTGTACCCCTCCCCGGAAGTCCTTCTAGGAAGGCAACCTTCTCCATATTGTTACCCTCAACTCTTGCTCAGCTGTCAAACACTCCTCTGATATCTGCCGCCTCCTGGAAGAAATTTACCTCAATGTCCTCGGTCTAACCGAGACCTGGTTCACGGCCAGCTCTGTCACAAGCGTTGACAATCTCCTCCCTAATGGCCACTAGATCCTTTCCGCACCCAGACCCAACCATTCCAGTGGTGGTGTAGCCTTGATATTTCCGGAGTGGATACCTGCCTCTGTCATTCCCATGCAGGCCTACTCCTCTTTTGAATGTCTTGTCTGTAGGCTCTCTCTCTTACCTGGCCACTCTCTCACCTGCTGCTATCTATTGGCCACCTTGTTAGATCTCCTCCTTCCTGTCTGAGTGGGTGGACCTCTCCTCCTTCCTCCTGGCCTCGACCACTCAACTCCTCCTTCTTGGAGACTTCAACATACATCTGAATGCTTCCTGTCCCTCATCCAGACTGTTTTGTGTCCTCTGCGACTCTCTCTCTCTCTTTCTATTCTCCCCTCTGGCCCTACTCAATCTGCAGTACAACTTTGGATGCTCTGATCTTTTCAGATCTCCCCCTCTCTATCCCTCTGATCACTTCTCTCTCCTGGAGAGATCACTCTCTCCTTTCCTCCCATCTCTCCCTCGCTACCGCCCAGGCCAAGCCAACTCCAATATTTCCACCTACCTTCTTTGTCATCCGACCCATGAAGCGTGTGTCAGTTGAGGCTTTTGCTACCACTTTCTCTCACCCTCCTCTACCTCGGGCTGACTCCCATCCTGACACAACCCTCTCCTCGCTCTACCCCTCTATCTCTAATACTCTTGATGTTCTTGCCCCTGTCATGAGGATCCGCCAGAAGCCCAAAGCCAAGTGCAAATCTTGGTAAAACTCTGACCTAGTTACTGTTAAACGCAAGTGTAGGGTGGCTGAGAGGAAATGGCAGTCTTCTTGTGCATCCTCTGACAGACTGGCCTGCCGCCTGCTCCAAAGGCAATACCAGCTGCTTGTCCGCACTAAGAAGCAAGCCTATATCCAAGCCTGCATCTCTGCGGCATCTAACAACATGGCTGAATCCTTAAAAAATCTGCAAACAGCTGGCACACCCTGCTGCAGTCTCTACCTCTTCCCTTTCCTCCACGAAACCTATGGCACTCTCTGTCTCTCCCATTTTTTCTTACTGATTCTCCATTGACTATCCTCCCCTTCTCACGAAGTCTGGTAGGAATAAGTTCAAAAAGGAAATCTTGGCCACTAACCCTGGTCTCTGTATTACAGAAACCTACTTCAGTGCTTCCGCCAAACATACCCTCTCCGACATCCTCTTTGTTGATCCTTGGCCGGACCTTTGGACTCCTCAGATGGTCTCTGTACTCTCTCCTTTCTCTTCCTCACCCATTAATGGTGGCACCCGTTGGGAGGCACTCCGGGACCCCTTCCATTCCTCCAGGGTCATCATTAATGTCTACCTCAATGGCACCATCATGGTTCAGGGTCCTCAGGCCAACATTCTCCTCTTTGACAGATGCTACCCACGCCTCATCAATTTCCTTACTTCTCCTGATGTCCCATCTCTCCCTTCTTTAACTTCCTTGCCTCCCCCCTCTGCATCCTCCATGGCTATCCTGCCCTCTCCTCCTTCCTCTTCTGCCCTCCCTCAGGCAGATTCTACATCTCTGCAGGGTGTACCTCTGATTTGTACCCCTCCCCGGAAGTCCTTCTAGGAAGGCAACCTTCTCCATATTGTTACCCTCAACTCTTGCTCAGCTGTCAAACACTCCTCTGATATCTGCCGCCTCCTGGAAGAAATTTACCTCAATGTCCTCGGTCTAACCGAGACCTGGTTCACGGCCAGCTCTGTCACAAGCGTTGACAATCTCCTCCCTAATGGCCACTAGATCCTTTCCGCACCCAGACCCAACCATTCCAGTGGTGGTGTAGCCTTGATATTTCCGGAGTGGATACCTGCCTCTGTCATTCCCATGCAGGCCTACTCCTCTTTTGAATGTCTTGTCTGTAGGCTCTCTCTCTTACCTGGCCACTCTCTCACCTGCTGCTATCTATTGGCCACCTTGTTAGATCTCCTCCTTCCTGTCTGAGTGGGTGGACCTCTCCTCCTTCCTCCTGGCCTCGACCACTCAACTCCTCCTTCTTGGAGACTTCAACATACATCTGAATGCTTCCTGTCCCTCATCCAGACTGTTTTGTGTCCTCTGCGACTCTCTCTCTCTCTTTCTATTCTCCCCTCTGGCCCTACTCAATCTGCAGTACAACTTTGGATGCTCTGATCTTTTCAGATCTCCCCCTCTCTATCCCTCTGATCACTTCTCTCTCCTGGAGAGATCACTCTCTCCTTTCCTCCCATCTCTCCCTCGCTACCGCCCAGGCCAAGCCAACTCCAATATTTCCACCTACCTTCTTTGTCATCCGACCCATGAAGCGTGTGTCAGTTGAGGCTTTTGCTACCACTTTCTCTCACCCTCCTCTACCTCGGGCTGACTCCCATCCTGACACAACCCTCTCCTCGCTCTACCCCTCTATCTCTAATACTCTTGATGTTCTTGCCCCTGTCATGAGGATCCGCCAGAAGCCCAAAGCCAAGTGCAAATCTTGGTAAAACTCTGACCTAGTTACTGTTAAACGCAAGTGTAGGGTGGCTGAGAGGAAATGGCAGTCTTCTTGTGCATCCTCTGACAGACTGGCCTGCCGCCTGCTCCAAAGGCAATACCAGCTGCTTGTCCGCACTAAGAAGCAAGCCTATATCCAAGCCTGCATCTCTGCGGCATCTAACAACATGGCTGAATCCTTAAAAAATCTGCAAACAGCTGGCACACCCTGCTGCAGTCTCTACCTCTCCTGTCACCTCCCAGGCCCTTTGCACGGCCCTGACCGCTCATTTTATCTAAAAACCGCAGGACATCTTGTCCCCCCTCTCTCTCTGATTCTTCTGGCCCCCCTGCAGCCACCTTCCCTCCCTCCTTATCTTTTGTTCTCCCCGACGAGATTTCCAGACAAGTCTGATCTATGAAAGTCTTGTCAAAACAGGTTCTTCCCTGTTCGTCCAAAACCATCAAGGACCACATTGACACCCTTGCTCCAACTCTGACTGTCTTCTGTAACCATTCCTTTACCTCTGGAGTCTTCCCTCCCCTCTGAAGCACTCTCTTGTGCACCCTCAGCCGACCCCTCTTGCCCGGCTAACTATCGCCCGATATCTATCACTCCTTTCCTGGGCAAACACTTGGAAAAACTGGCCATCTCCCAGCTTAATATTCACACCGACTTTGTTAGTTGTCTCCATGACCATCAGTCTGCCTTCAGAGATGCCAGAAGCACAGAACCTGCTCTCCTGAACCTCTGTAAAGACCTGCTCTCCAACCTTGACTCCAACATCCCCTCTGTCCTCATCCTACTCGATCTCTCTTCTGCCTTTGACATGGTCAACCATGCCACCCTGCTCAACCGTCTCCGTGATAACCTGAGAATCACCGATCAGGCCCTGGCCTGGCTGACCTCTTTCCTCTCTGATCAACCCTCCCAGGTCCAACTTGGGCCATTCCTTTCCTCCATCTCACTCTCTACTTGTGGTGTTCCCCAGGAGTCTAACCTCTCTCCCTTGCTTTTTGACCAATAACTGGCACCCCTTGCCCACCGCATTGCTGCTCTCTGCTCCAATTTTCAGTGCTATGCGGATTACACTTAGCTCGTTTTCAGGCTTCCATCCGCCACCTCTTCTCTCTCCCTTATCTATGACTGTCTGTCTGCCATCCAGGAGTGGTGTGCCACCAATGATCTCGGCCTTAATGCCAGTAAGATGGAGATTCTCCTCATTGGCACAGCTGCACCCTCCAATCCTGTCACTCTCTGGCCGGCATCCCATGGCCCTCTTCCTGCTCCCACCTGTGAGGCTAAAAACCTCTGGTTCATCTTCAACTCCACACCCTCCTCACATCTATGATGTCTCCAAGAAGTCTAAATATCAACTGCACCTCCTCAGACGTATTTTTCCTTTCCTCTCCTTCCCCCAGAAGTTTACTGTCTCTATAGCTCTGGTTCTCTCTAGGCTAGACTGCTGCAACAGCCTCTTTCTAAATCTGGCTGCTTCTACTCTCAGACCTCTACAACTCATCCAGAACAGGACTGCAAGACTTGTCCTTGATCTCAAGCCCTGGGATCATATCTCTCCAGCCCTGAAATCTCTTAATTGTCTCCCAGTGGCTGCAAGGGTTAAATTCAAGACCCTCTGCATTGTCCACAAGGCTTTCTGGAGCATGGGTCCAAATGACCTTCAACTCTCCCTCCGTAAATACCTTCCCACTCGAGCTCTTCACTCCTCCACCTCCCTCAGGGTCAGTCGTTTCTCCAAACAACAAGGTGGGGTAGATCTCTTTCCTTGGCTGGGGCTTTATTCTGGAACAGCCTCCCTGCCACTCTGAATTATGAGGAGAACCATTTCCGGTTTCGGGAGCACCTCAAGACCTTCCTCTTTGCTTCTGCCTTCGCTCTTCCTCTCACCTGCTGATCTGTCTGCTTCGGCTCCGTCCACCTGGCTACCCTCTGATTTTGATCCCAGGTCCTGCTCGCCCAGCCACACACCTGCACTGCCTCCTGGAAACCCTTGCACTTGGGTCAGTATCTGTAACCCTACAGTCCCCTTACATGCACTTATCAGACATTCCTAGTCTGCGCTTTTAACCTTGTTCTTGCCACTGCATTACCAGTTGTTGTTGTTTCTATCCCTTGCTCAGCACCATCCACCTCTCACCTCTCCCTTGCACTTTCCCCCTTGCCTCTCCCCTGCACTTGCACATTCTCAATGCCACTCAGCATAGTAAGAACGTTGTTTTAATCCTCCCTTGTTCCCCTCCCTTGCTCGTTGCACTCTGAAATACACATCTACCTCTCAGCATTTACAGAATGTCTGAGTAGGACTGTAAATACTTGTACCATTATTTTTGCCTTTTGTATATATATTTTTTCTCCATATTTGCCCCTGTGTTTCTGTAACTAAGCTGTAAATTGTCATATGCAAAGCGCCTGGTTACCGCTGGGTCTGATGCGCAATACACGTAATAAAATAACAAACAAACGAGTGTTTGAGCGCGATAAAAATAAAATATCATATCATACCGCGATGAGTGTTTGAGAAAAGGTATCCATTAGGAGAACCCTAACTCATGTATCCCCGTAGAGATAACAATCTCTTGGAGGAGATTTCTGAAGGAATATGAAAACAAGAGAAAGAGAAGCTGGTGACGTCACAAGAAGTGAGGATGACACACTAAGAAGAGTGGGTGAAGTAGCGGATGTATGGACCTTATGGAGACTTATGATGAAATAATGAATTAAGTGAACATCCTCATGCAGAAAAGAGGATTGAACGTGTGAAGAGCACTTCAGAAAATGTAAGCAGTTTAATAATTGCACAGATGCAGCAACGCAAGTAGACTAAGTAATCTTAGAAGCTAGCTATATGTAGTGAATAGACTGCAGGGGAAGCTGCCATTATATAGTGTCTGGACATCGGGCCACACATTTGAGTAAGCTCAAACCCACAGAGCAAGAAGGATCGAGAGCTGCGTGTGTCACAGCAAAGAATTAGCTGCAGATCGCAGACTTGAAGGGCGAAGCTGTTTGGCCTGGTATCAAAGGTGGAGCAAGCCAAGGCTGGTTATCTATCCAAGAAGAACAATGAACGTGAGAAGCTGAATTATCCCTTGTTAAGGTTCAAGGAAGGAACACCATGATTGCCAAGTTTATTAATTCAAGACTCTTAAATGGGCCGAATTGTGGTCTCCTGTCACATGAGTCAAGGATGGAAATAGGAGTTGGGCATGCAGACTAGAACTGTGATTAGCGTGTACCCATACTCCCTTTTATTCCCAAGAGAAGAGAATCTACTGCAAGGCCAAGTTCAAAGACACTCTGCATGGCAGAAGGCATATGTGATGAGAGATGTTGGGCTAATTGGGTGGGAAGCAAAGTCATTTACACCTCCTGATATGTGGGTATAAGTTTATGTGCTGCTAAGGAGCCGAATGTTCCAGACATGCACAAGCATGCCAACCAATTGTAGAAGGCCATATAATAAAGGGCCTTATAGTTTAAGAACCAATAGTTTTCTGTGTACTTAATAATTGTTGAGGATGACTTGCACTAGAGCAAGGCTTAAGTTGTCCACCTGACAGTAGATGTCCTATCGCAACCCGTTCCTGTATAGAAAGTATACTTAGATGTTCCCCTTGAGCCATCCACAACGTGTAGTAGGATGTCATGTATGAAAAGCTTTTACTATATACATGTATTTTTATTTATGTGATTTGCGGTTGAGAGCACAATCGAACGTCCGTTGAGGTCCGTTGTAACTCCCTGTTTTAGACAAATTGATAATAAAACAGTCGGATGAGAGACTTTGTCAACTTCCTGAGTCCGTCTGATTATTTGATGTAAGAGTTATTCTGCATCCCACCCATGCATGACATGTTACTGAAAAGGAATGTAGTGTCAGTCATACTAGTCACAATAAGATGGTACATATGGCACAACCAATTAATTTAATATACTCCTACTTCAAATGAGTTGCATGATTTTCCTCTCTTCACAAAAACTGTTTCTTTATTTCCAACCTATTTTTTCTGTCATCTAAAGAACGTAATACACTAATTAATAACTAAAGAATATAATCAACTCCTGCCTCCAAAGAATGTTAAGACCTTCTCTTCTCAAGTAACATGTTTATTGTCTCATCACAAAGAAGACAAACAATGATTTGCAACCAACAAATCGGACATTTTCTTCAAAAGCAAATCGATATTTTGTTTCATCAGAAAACGATGGTTCACTAAGTTAAAACACTGAATGTATTCCCCTTCTTGCCCCCAAACAATGAAGTCACACTCTCAGCACTGTGGGTTATCATGGTGCATCCTCAAGACATAGCCATGGGTGGAACATAACTGGAGGATGGAATCTCTGCTTAAGATGGCGTCTAGGTTGCACACACTGATCTCTCCACTAGCATCCCCCAGGAAAATAACCAAAGAAATAAAACACGTTTTTACAATTCAGCAAATGCGGTGAGGAACAGCTATACTCTTTGAAGAGTTCACAGTGCCTCACACCGTAAAGCATCTTGGATACATTTTGGATACACGGCATAGCCTCAGTTCCACAGGAAGGTAGATATAAAGAAAAGTGGGTCCTTGGGAAAGGTGTGTCTCAACATTCTTGCTAGCTCCTCTTCCCTGCCTTGTATCCTGCTTTTCATACTTGTGCTTTCCAGTATAATTTCCAATGGCCACACTCCTTTTGCCATATTACCTCCACCTTTCTTGTAGACCCCTGCTTGCCAGTTCCCTATCACCTTGCCCAGCCCTCAATGGCCTCTGCTTATCAATGCACCCCAGTAACACTACAGCCAAGAACCAAGACTATCCCTGAAATTGGTCTTGCCCATGCCATCAGCATTGAGATATCCCAGGGAGATACCCCATCCATCTTAACGGGGAAGAGAGATCAGGGTGGGGCGTGCAATGAGTTGTTTCATTTGATGTTCTAAAAATGAGAACAAAAGTGAACATGTTGTTCCACACTATTGATATGGTTGTTGCTCTGTGTATGTGCACACTTGTTCATACCTAAATAAAGAATAACAAAAAAAAACTATAGTGACCATCATAGTCATCCACTAGAGTGCTTAAACTGTCTCGGTGCCTGGATATTCATGGGTGGTTCTTAACCATGGTGCTTGAAGTTAGTCAAATGCCAGCCTTTTAATTCTCCCTACCAGACTGATTGTGGTACCTTATCAGAAATGTTTTCTATCACTGCTGATTTGGTTGCGCTATTGGCTGAGATTGTGACACGTAGGTGACCATCTGAGCCATGGTTCAGTGAGGATGTCAAATCCCTCCATCTTAAACGTAGGCAAGCAGAACGCAAATGGTGTTCCTCCTATAGGGGGGAGGACCAGGCTTGTTTCTGTGCCACTACATCCTTATATCACCCAGCTATTGGGCTTGCCTGGAAAAACTACTATACCGCCCAAATCAAAAATTCAATTTTTCAGCCCAAGGAGCTTTTTCGGGTAGTTTGCTCTCTCTCAGCTAGGGACACTTCTGACAACTCTATGCCATTGTCTCAAAGAAACTGTGACTCTCTGTCTAAGTGTTTTGTGAATAAGATTGAGAACATCCGTGAGCATATTATGCTGGACGATGACCCTTCTGAGGTCAAACTTGGCCATTTACCCCCCTTGGTCTCAGGTACTGTATCAGCTCAGGTGGCCTGTGGGACTCTTTTCCATTGTTTACACAGGCTGACTTGAATCAGGCTGCTACTCCCTCAGATGCTATTCCACTATCCATGGTGAAAGATATGTTTCTGTTACTCTTGCCTCAGATCACTGCTTCAGTGAATCTTTCATGCTCCGGGACTATTCCTCCGGTGTTGAAGTGTGCGACAGTGATTCCCCTTTTGAAAAAGCCATCTCTTAATGCACTCCTTCCTGCTAATTTTCGGCCCATCTCTCTTCTAAACCTCTTTATGAAGTTGCTTGAGTCTCTGGTATCCCCTCTGTTGATCAAATTCTGCGAGTCCATGGCTGCGTTCGACACGTTCCAATCTGGCTTTAGACCAGGCTGGGACACTGAGACTGTGCTGGTCTCAGTGCCTGATGACCTGACGCTTATTGCTGATCAGGGTGGAGTGGCTGCCTTGATCCTTTTGGATCTTTTGGCCACTTTTGATACCATCGACCACACCATCCTGATCAGTCGGCTGTCAGATATTGGGATGTTGGATGCTGTTCTTGCAAGGGTTCGCTCTTTTCTTTCTGACCGGTCTCAGCAACTGCTACTTCAACCTTTTCACTCTGCAGTTGTGGCTCTGCTATGTGGTGTCCCACAGGGCTCTGCCCTGTCCCCCACATCGTTCAACATCTACATTGAGCCTCTGCTTGCCCTAATCCGATCCCACGGCTTGATATGCTACTCGTATGCTGATGACACACAGATCTTGGTCTGGCTTGACACACTACATCCATCTCATGCCAATCATCTACGAGATTGCCTTGCGGCCGTGGGATTCTGGGTGAGTGAAAACTGGCTAAAACTCAACGGAGATAAGACAGAGGTGTTGATTGTGGGAGTCGATATTGTTCCTTCACTCTGGGCACCATCCCTCTGGCCATCTGCACCAGGTACTTTCCCAGTGGGGGTTCCTGCTGTTAAAATCCTGGGTGTTAAAATATCGCTTCCCTTTCTACGGACTCTCAGATCGGTTCGGTCTGCCAGGCTGCTCACTTCCAACTTAAAGTACTTAGGAAGGTTTTGCCTTATATTCCGCTTCATCTGCCTGCCCCAGTAGTCTCTGCCCAGGTTGTCAGCATGATTGACCTCTGCAATTCTTTATATCTGGCTCAACCAGATTATCTAATTCATCGCTTGCAGGTGCCACAAAATTCTGCTGCTCGCCTCGCTACTGGTACCCCATACCGAGAGCATATTTCACCTGTTCTTAGGTCTCTCCACTGGCTTCCAGTGGCTAAGCGTGTGTCCTTTAAATCCCTTTGCCTAGTGCATAGGGCTTTTTATGATGCTGGTCTGGAATATTTGCAGCTGAAATTTTGACCCTATGTTTCGGCTCGTGCACTGTATTCGGCTGACCGCTACCTTCTGGCTGTCCCTAGAGTCCAGCATGCAAGAATGGGAGGCTGCTCTTTCTCGGTTAGAGCCGCCATGTTGTGGAATGCCCTGCCGATTGCCCTTTGGGCCTGTCCAATTCACATGCTTTTTAGGAAAGCTTTAAAAACTCTACTCTTTTAGCTTCCTTTTTTTTCTCTTGCTCTGCTTAATTTAGCCTCAGTCTTTAGCACCAGGCTGCCTTTTTTGGTGTTGGTTGCTCTGTACCTCGGTACAAAAAATATATACATATAATATTGATCTCTGTCTCTGCAGATTCAGACCTGCCAGTTATCTGGACAACCACACAGACTCACATTCCCGCAACACCAGGTAACAAACAGGCACGCAGCATCAGCAGGACTCACACCTTGATAGGTTGAGGTGCATTTACTCCACTTCCAAAGTCCAGATAGTAGCCTTACAGGAACTAAGAGCTGAGTTACAGGCTTTACGGCAGGGAGTGGTGAGCCTGAATGATAAAAACAAAACCCTGAAAGAAACCATTAATCAGGATATGAATGCTACTTTAATAAAGAATAATGTAGCCCAGACCAATTCATTCAATGGGGACATGCATAAACTGCAAGTTCTGTAGCCATTACAAGATACAATTTCTTGTCCATCCCTCACACTTCCTGAGTGATAAAAAAAAACACGATTGATTAAATCCAATATAATTTGATTGGATTGGGCTGCACCTTAAAGTGTTAGCTAGAAGCACATTACTGGACATTTTGACCGACTTCCAGAATGCTTTAAAAAAATGTTTTCCAGTCTCCAACCAGCCATGGCCAAAAACAATCTAGTATAAACAAGGAAGGCATGACTTAATGTCTAATAGCAGCTTTATTTTGTCAGACGGCTGCTGACTCTTTATGGCCAGAAATCATCCAGAGAACACTCTTCAAGAGAGGGTTACGAGATGAGTAGAAGGATGCTTTTTTCCACATTCCCAAATATGCTACTCTACAGGAATTGATTGACCACATGTTTTGCATCAATCATTTGCTCACAAAAAGACGAGGCGAGAGATGACGTCAAGAAAGCAACTATCAAAATGATTATCTCACGCCGTTATCCCAATTGTAGTCTCAATGGAAATTCCTGAAGACCTGGGGCCAGATTATTTAACATTTGCACCACTTCTAAAAATTGAGCAAATGCTTAGATAATATGGAATTGAGATTTGTTGCAATCTGTATTATCTTAAAAACTTGCAAATAATTTGTTGTACTACTTTTGCTATATAACATGCAAAATATGTTTGCTAAATGTATTTGAATGTTGTACAGCACACCTACCACATGAAAGAGTCTGCTTCAATTACGCCCTAGTGAAGCAGTTTTAGATACTGCTAATTGCCGCTAAACCTGTTTGCTCCATTCTACACTACCTAAGAAGCAACATTCCCTGATGTTTGCAGACCCCATGCAGTTGGGGGCAATACACCCCCCTGACCCAATACAAACCAAGAACAGACCAGCCAACCAACACTGCAGTAGCTCTGATCACTAAATTACCCAGCTCATCCAAGCAGGTTTTCCAGAAATTGTAGGTCCTGTTGACAGAAAGAACAGGGCCAACAGGCCCATCTCTAAATGAGAAGACCCTTCATGATTCACCCATCCATTCTATATCCCAATGCCTGTCTTTGCCCTCAAAGCCAATCTATGTTCGGGAACTGGTCCTGACAGAATATTGTGATGCCCATTGCCTTACTAGAGTCAGAAGCCTCTGGTTACAATATTGATCTGAGCTTTCTCTAAAGCCATTCAATACCTTTATATGGAAGGCAATGGAGGCAGCAGCTTATTTATAGATGGAACATCACTTACCTCACGGCTGATCATACAACAAACTGGTCCATGCTGATTGGCAATATATCAGCACAAGAAAAAGATTGCATTAGATTTGATAAATCCTTCCTATTCTATGATATTGGGACTTATGTGGCTTGTCTTACACAATAATTACATTAAATGGTCCACACACAGGAACATCTTTGGCTCAAAACTATATACCCAGGCCTGCTATTGATCTTCAATTGCAATCATGTCAAGAACCCTTTATTTGATGGCAAAAGATCACAACAAGGAAGCAATTAATCTCTTTTGGACAATACCTCCCAGCTATCACGAGTTTTCTGACGTTTTTGCAGAACCACAAGAATGACCATTGCCGCCACACATTCCATATGATTTAGAGATCAGTCTGATGGAAGTAAAACCTATTCCAATTGGTCCATTTTATTCCTTTATTCACCAGTGCACCTTTATTTTCTGTGTCCAAAAACTAAGGCACCCTTCATCTTTATATAGGTTATTACAATCTGAATGATATAAAGCTGCAGGACAGGTATCACATGCTTCAGATTCATGCTATATGTGACAGAGTGGCACCGTGACAAAGAATCACGCTGACTCTTAAAGAAAGTCCACGCTGAACATAAGTGGTCAGAATTGCTTTTCATTCTCCAAGTTCTTTGGGTCTACTGGGGTCATTTTGGGACTGGCACTAGGGCTGGCCCTTTTCTCTCTAGTATGTCCCGGTCTTGATTCCCACCTCCCTAACCCAGATGTTCATAATGGGGTGTTAGTGAAACTAGGATCAGTAACCACTATCTGTCTTTTCTTCTCTCTGTACTTCAGGTTGTTTTCCTAAGTCGCCGGCTGTCTGGCTCCCTAGAGATCTAGCACTCTCCCTTGCACATTCCTGCATAGTATTCTCAAGGAGCTAACAAGTGGTGCCTTCAATCGCCCAGAGTCACTCTCCATCTGTGCTTACACTCTTGTACCTGACATTGATCCCTTTTAAAACTGCCTCCTCCCCCTTCCTTAGTAACTCCTCCAAGTCTCTCATTCCGCCTTTCAATTTCCACCCTTTGATCTTACTTCCTTCCCTACTCCTTACTGTTTCTCTGATTCCAAGTTCTGTTTTACTCTATACCAAATAGCTACTCCCACACCCCATGCACTGTCACTCTCCCAGTCTCTTTCAATTGTTATTCCCCCTCCACTACTACCCCTACCCTTCTCTACCTTCCTTGTTCTAGACTCTCAGGGATATCGTGCCCTACTCATGCCCTCGCCAGTCCAAAGTTAAAACTCTAGGAGTAACTCTGGACCAGGATCTCTCCATGAAAGCACAGGTGAACAGCTTGGTCTCCAGCACATCCTACCACCTGAAATTGGTGGCACAGCTCCATCCCTTTCTTAATAACACCAATTGTGCCACTATTGTTTGCACTGTTGTAGGGGTCAAGTTGGACTATTGTGCTAGTCTCCTGGCATTGCTATGGCAGAGCTCTCCCTGCTACAGGTCATCCAAAATAATGTTGTACGCATAATGGAAGTGCTGCAAAGAAGAGACCACGAATCAAAAGCCAAAAGAGCCACGCGTTGGCTCCCAGAGAGTAGCAGGATTATGTTTTGCATCCACTGCATCATTCATCAATGCCATCAGTCCAATAGCAGCCTGTGGTTACCAGCTCGTAAAACACTATTTTGTAATGACATTCCTTTTAGCCACACCACAGACCAAACTTGAATGTGTAGCCCTTGGGTCCTACCCACATGCAGCCCCCTGACTCAGGAATGCTTTCCCCCGGATTTGAGAGCGTGTGCATCATTCACCAGCTTTAAATGAGGACTGAAAACCATCCTATTCTGCTAACTTCCACTATCCCGTTACTGCCTCTGAATCTAGACCACTTTTAGGTTAATTGTTGTCTGTTCGGGTCAGAGCCTTTATGACTCCGGGCTATGTTTTGCCCTATATAAATAAAATAAATAAACCTGTCCCAACTCTAAATCTAAAGATATTTAAAAGGGCGCCTGGCGGAGCCCTGATCTGCCCAGGAGGGTACCTGTATACAAAATACTAGAAATCAGGGTGGGAGATAGGTAGGCAGCTATCTGATTTGGAAACTATTTTATTTTGTCTACAAAACAATTTTGCACAGATGATATAGTTAAAAGTTTACATGACTTTCGATAAACACGAAAGTATACGGACAGATGTTGTTTCAACACAGGAAATACAGGTAAGTATTGACCTCTCTATTGGTGAGGTACAATTTCCGAAGTGATGCACAAGTACGCAATACAGGCAAGTGAGAACAAAAGATTTTTGCAGGGTGCTGCCCAGGACTGTAGTAGGTCCGGGGACGTTGAACAAACGGTGTACACAACACTATCTACAAACACATATACAATGGGGTTGTGTCACGGTACATCGACACTGGAGTGTTTCGGCCATGTAGAGCTAGGTGAGAGCTCACAGTTGCAGGAGAAGAACTTGTCACTCTTGAAGAAAAATGTATAAACGACAAAACCATCACTGAAGCTAAAATGTCCATGCAACCTCATCTACATAGGGAAGACCATCACCCATCCAGCAGAGGATAAGCGAACATAGATCATGCATTAGAAATTCCATACAGGACAAACCTCTTGATGAACATTTCAGCAAAAAAGGTCACACCCATGAGCAACTCTCTTGGACTGTCTTGCAGCAACTTCAACAACAGAAACGAGGAGGAGACATTAATTTGGCTCTCACTAAACTGGAACAAAAGTGGGTCCACCGACTTGACACAGTAAAAACTGGCCTGAACATCACTGTAGAGTGGAAACACTTCTGGAATTGACCATACAGCCGGCCTCTTTAATCCTATTGTATGCGGCCTCAGTATCACGGTCCTCTTGCACCGTAGTCTGCCTGCCTCAGCGTTACCAGTGCATGACAATGATTTTGACTCCATACTCCATTAGCTGCACCACCATGTCAACACTTGACACTATATTTGCTCTACCAGTCACCAACTGTACCATGCGATGTGCTCAGTTACCAGTCATTTGAAACTGCATTTAAACCAGTTACCAACTGTACCAATCTGTCGCCAGTCACTATGTGCTTTGCATTACTCACAATAACAGTTTCAATAAATTGTGGGTAGCCGCCACCTAGCCACCAGGTGCACCTGATGCTATGCCTCCTGTTTGGGGTGTCTGTGTTACCCCAGTTACTATACTAGCCGTATCTGCTTATGCACAGGGCCACTAGTGACCTCACCCCATGAGCAGTACCAACATGTGTGTCCCTTGTCACAATACATTCCACCCCGTGATTAGTGCTGGGTTTGCCACTCAATACCAGCTCATCCGCACAGTTAGTTGTCCTTGAATGCCACGAGCCACCCTACTCATTTTACATGACAGCTCTCAGCTTTTCTGGTGAGCAACCGCTGGTTAATTGGGATAGGAACTGCCCTTGGATGACATGAGCTGTCCCTCTCAATTATGCTTTTATGCTTCACTGCACTCACCTCTCCCAGTAAGCCACCAATGGCCATTTGGGTTATTAGCCACCCGGCGTCTGTGCACGTGTCCCGTGATGGGCACTTTGCACTGAAACCGTATCTCTCCAGCGTCCTGTTTCACTTTCGATTATCTCGTACGTTGTGTGCACAGACCATTGACTCATTTCCAGCCTATGAAAGGAGCCGCACGTTTCACCCATGAGCTACTAGCTGACTCACTCACACACCCTCCACCCGATTGGTCGGCTCTGGAACTGCGGGCATGTTTTTATAGTTTGCATCGTCATGCCCTCACTAGCAACCATTGCATCGAGGAGGTCAGCCACATCCATTGCGCTCCGGTGAGCCTTTTCATTTTCAATTTCCGGCTCTTTTGTATGAGAGATCGCGATCTGCACAATCAGGAATCACACTCTGGCAGGCACCTCACGGGCTCTCCCCAGGCTGTACTCCACTCTCTGGTTTCATACAAGCCTGTCTCTACAGTACTTTTAAAATTTAAAATTATACCGCACCTCGATCCACTGGCCACATTGAGCCCGCACTCTGTGATACTCGATTATTGGAATAAGTCTTACTCAGACCATTAGCAGTTAAAGCCTCCAGTACCGCAGCTATCCACTAGTGGCTACATGTAGCTCTCTCCACACTGATCGTTTTACAAATGCAGCACGTTGCTGTCACTCGAATAGCGTGCACTACCTCCAGCCAGCATGCGTCTGGTATTTATCTCCCTATCACTGCACACTGCCCAAACTCGCTCATGATCCACCTGCAGTCTGACCACCTGGGCTGCACTAGCATGTTCTGTGCAAAGCAGTCCCACTTTTTCGGCACCATGACCACGGTTGCCAGGTTTACAGTACTTGTATGCACTGACACCAGCAAAATCCGATTATAGATGTGCTTGTAGCCATGCATCAAAAATACTGCCTAGGTTGGGGTGAAAGTTGTGAAACCTTCTTTTTCACAACTCCTAGACGTACCTTGCCTAATCTTCCCGCCTGTAGGACCTGAATTAATTCCGAGTCAGCCCATGCCACTCCCTGGCATGGTTTCCTCATAGTCCGGCATTTCTCCAGGATTTTCAAGCACAGCGTCCCCGCTGCAACCACAGCAGATGGTAAGCTGTCCTTATGAGCACACGACACTGTGTGTTCAGGCACTAATCAGCCATTATTTAATAATATTTAAAATGAGAATTACTCCTCTGAGATCCTTACAGCTATCCCTTCCCCCACAGATTACTCACACAGACAGTCTCAAAATCAGCGTTCATCCTGATGAAGGCCACTGCAACTCCAAGCTCTCACCCAGCTCTACATGGCCGAAACGCTCCAGTGTCGATGTACCGTGACGCAACCCCATTGTATATGTGTTTGTCGATAGTGTTGTGTACACCGTCTTGTTCAAAGTCCCCGGACCTACTACAGTCCAGGGCAGCACTCTGCAAAAATCTTTTGTTCTCACTTGCCTGTATTGTGTACTTGTGCATCGCTTCGGAAATTGTACATCGCCAATAGAGAGGTCGATACTTACCTGTATTTCCTGTGTTGAAATAACATCTGTCCGTATACTTTCATGCTTATCGAAAGTCTTGTAAACTTTTAACTATATCATCTGTGCAAAATTGTTTTGGAGACAAAATAAAATAGTTTCCAAATCAGATAGCTGTCTACCGATCGCCCACCCTGATTTCCAGTATTTTATATACACCAACCCTAAATCTGACTTCTAAAAGGTAGGAACAGGAGAGAGTGGCGAGCAGGGTAGAAATCAACTAAATTTGTTTTGGAGGGAATCACAATACTCCATGCAGGTTTTTCACCAAATGCAGCTGAGGCCTTCATTTGCCTTGGTTGTTCTTTCCAATTCCTTTGGCTAGTTCCACTTTCCACGTTCAAATTGAGCGGTTAACGGGGTTGTAGCCTTTTCTCATGTATTCCAAAGGTCGTACCAGCATTTAAAAGCACAGTTGCTCATGGAGCTTGCATGTGTACTCTAGTTGCACATTTTTGACAGCGCAAATAGAAAGATCTTTGAGAATTGCGTCCATAGAATTTGATGGACATATTACAGGGCGAAAGATTGCCTTCGTTGGAAATAAAGGTTCAAAGAAAGACAAATATACAAGCAGGTGTAGCAGGAATGGTTTTAGGTCCTTGCTGAGGAGATGATGGGAGGGGTCAGAGAAATCAGTATTATAAAAGGAGAAAGGTAGAGAAAAAAACTATATCATTGAGCTTTGCACCTACTGAGAAGTAAACATGTTTAAATGTAACTTGGTGCTCATTTTCCATATCACAAGAGTGTAAAAAGGGGATTTCCTTTGTTTATGCAGGTATATTGCATTAAAATGAGACATACATTTTTCGCTACGTATTCCAGCTTTGCCTGGTTTTATGACAACATGACGTTTGCATGCTGGTATGGAAGAAATCCATCTGACTTTTTGCACCTGGAATGAAAAAGGCAGAATCCAAAGAAATCCACTGTAAATGTTTTCTGCTATGCGTAAATGTCAGGCAGCATTTACACTATGCATGTGTATTTTTTTGCAATTCCGCCTGTTATTACACTTTCCTTTGCACTGTGCCTAACACATGTGGAACACGCACCGGGACCCAAGTCGATAATCATTGTCATTCCCCTCCATGCAATAACCACTTTTCAGAAATGGAGAACCGCTCCTGCGTTCCTTGTTGACTTGATGCAATGCCCTAGAGGTTTCTCACATGTAGAAAATGCGCCCGTTGTTGGGAGCGCAAGTCTATTTGCAAAATAGATGTCTCAAACAGGTCCATGCACTTATTTAACAACTGATTTGAAAACGTGACATCATAGGATGAAAAAATAATAGAGGTACAGAAGAAACGTCTTGGCCTTCCCGCAGCAATGGCAATAGGGTAAGGGTGATTTTGCCGTTTTTAAAAGAAGAAATATAAAAATGCAAAAATACATATGGCAGCTATCAATGGCCTGACGAGTAGGTTATGTTAAAGATGCTTGAACAGCTATTCTGGAATGCTGAAAAATACCACATTTAATTCAAGTGTTTGGCAAGAGACTGCTTACCTGTACTGTAAAGTTAGCTATCTCACGTGCTTCATTTTTGGACACATCCCTGTGTCTGCCATGAGGTGCTGTGGAAGTCTCTTTAGAATTTGTTTTGCTGTGCAGTTTTCCCTCTGTTTTCAGCTGTTCCCTTTGTCTGTACCCTCTATAGTGACTCTGGATCACGACTGCTGCATTTTCCTGGTCACTGGGGACTTTACTATTGGACTGGCTTATCTTTGAACCATGCTTTACTGACTCTTGCATCAGCGAGGATCTATGCTCCACGGCCTCCCTGGTTGACTTCTGGGGGTTTCCTGGCAACTTCCCGTCTTCTTTAAGCCTTTTCCTTTCATGGTATCCGCGGTAATTGCTTTGAATGACTATAGCAGCCTTTTCATTTCTGTCCACACCCTTGCCCTCCTCATGCTTTACACCTGGAGTGGTGGTGTCTGTTGTTTCCTTGCTGCTGCTCGATGATACTTCCTGTACAGGCTGACGCTTCTCTTTTAGTTTCTTTCGATCTCTATACCCTCGGAAATTACTCTGAATGACAACAGCTGCTTCATCCTGGGTGGTGTTTGAAGAGCTTTTCTCAATGTTTGTATCGCTGTTATTGCTTTGTAAAATTTCATTTTCTTCATGGGCTGTACTTGGTGCTTGATTTATAGTTTGTTTTTTCATCATCATCGATTCCCTGCAATAGAAAAAAAGGAAAAATAAAATACATACATATTGTAATGGTAGACAATTGAATAGCATGCCTGTGATTAAGTAGCCAGCACCAGGATTTCTGAGTTAATGTCAGCATCCCGAGTGAGCGGCAGCGTCTCTAATCTCTGGGTGAGGGGTGTCAGCATCTCGAGTGCACGTCCACATCTGCCAGGAGGTACAAGAGGCTGCGCAATGCAGGACATCACTTTATTACCCCAGGAACCCCTGTGTGTGATCTAAAGACATTCTGCAGAAGTCAGGGACTAAATGGAAGGCTGTCCATCATACACTCATATCCTTATGGGCTCATACAATTCCATTCGATAAACATCTATTATTTGGGAAGCCCAAAGACCATTCAGGGATCATCTAGGAGACCATCACACTATATGGGACATCCAGAGACTATAGGCCCTCATTACGAGTTTGCCGATAACTTGCCTGTACTACCGGCAAACTCGCCTTACCGGTACCAGTGCTCAATATACTGGTTTTACTGGGATATTACGGGTCCGGCAACGGCGGTAAAGTCCCATTCCATGGAGTCCCACAGAACTCCATGAAGGGGGTTTGCCCCAATCACTGTCACCGGTACTACCGGTGTCAGTGATTGGGGCAATTCTTTGCTGGTAGCGGCCTGAACTCCCAGCAGGTCAGGCCTGCGGGTAGTACACTGCCCCTACCAGCAATCGCTGATCTGTTATTACCAGCATTTTATCTGGCATTTTTACCAGACCGGCACACTCGTAAGGAGGCCCATGGTAAAGACAGATGATGACGTTGGCTGACAGACTCTCTTGGGAGCACTGAGCAACATATGATACGCAGTGGATCTGTGTAAAACTAAAACTAAAATAGACCACAGGATGGCCATATCTGCAGCAGAAACCAATGGGATTTCTTAGGCCCAGATAACTAGTTGGCAAAAATACATTTTGGAAGACCAAAACGACGCAAAATATAACCAAAACTTGTTAGAACACCATCATACACTCTTTTCTTATTTGGGTGCCTGGTCATACGGCTCAACAGGGGGGCATCAAGGAATGTCCCACAGTTAACAGATTTAAAGAGAAATTACATGTGCACCTTTATATTTCAATCTGTGAGCCAACTATGTACCACCTATCTTAAAATCAATCTATCTTCAATCTCATGGCATGTGTGCCAATACTTTGGAACACCCAAGCGCGTTTCTTTTAATATGGAAAGGGGATTTTTATGAATGTAACATTTACATTGAGTCTGGGGAGCAATACATAAGTGAGGGAAGAAACAAAATACTGTTTCTAAAATAGAGATAGCCTAAACATAGCCTCTACACTAGGGGTGCTGTGCCCATTAGGAGCTGGCACAGGCACCTTTATATAGAATTCCCTAAAGACCAACAAACCAAAATCAGGAATGTGTGATGAATTCTATGGAGTCATCACTGATTCCCCGAAGATGATCTCCTCCTGCATGGTCAGGGGAAGGCAGCCTCTACCTGATCCTGACCTGGGGTGGTATTATGAGGGAGGATGATGTGGGAGGGGACAAAATGATGACTTCAATGGAAGGGACACAGTATCCCCCCCAAACTATAACCTCTGGAGAACTGATAGCATATTGTCAATCTGAGTACTGCTCACTTAACATCTTCTGTTAATTGTGACTTTGATATAAACACAACCCTAAAACAAAATAGCTTTAAAAGGGTAAACACTTCTCTGGACTCCAACTCCCATAAATCATTCAGTACTGGGACTAAGAAGAGGAGACAGGAGTTCATGTGGAGCTCACGAAACTCCAATGTGCAAACTAGTTGTCATAATGCTAATCAGCTGTGCAGGATATTTAAAAATGGTACGTTTTTTGATGGCAGTAGCAAATCAGGAGAAGAGAGATGCAGAGCGGGCACAGCAGGAAGCAGAACTGGGAGCAGACACACACAAACAAACACGATGGAGGAAAGCAGGTGCCTTCCCTCCAAGATAGTGAGAGACCGGGAGAAGCAGAGCGGGTGCCGCAGAAAAACCATTTGCAGACCGGCAGTGATTGGGAAGTTACTTTAAACACCAAACAAGTAACAAACAAACGCTGAATTTACAGATGTCTCCATTTATGAGATGTGGATATGGGGAAATCCAGAGTAATTGTTGTTTTGAGCACATTTTCTTTTTAAACAACTTTTTATTAAGGTCTCAACAGTTACAGTGGCACCCAATCAACACATCCCATGGTCTTACATACAGCAATGTCTTCACCAAATGTTCGATAATTAACAGTCTACATAGCTGTTTCGCTATCCGAGGACAAGTCACACAAATACGCCCTGAAGGGGCTCCAGATGTCCTTTGGTCGACTCATGCTCGGTTGGGTTACCACATACTGTTCCTCGCATTCATTTGCATAAGTTAATTCGCGTAGAAAGGTATTCATGGTAGGGGAGTTCGGGCTTTTCCATGATTGCAGTATACATTTTTTGGCAATAGCAAAAGGCATTGATTTGAGCAAATTAACTTTGATGAAGCACTTGAGAGGCAAGATCTGTACACATTCTCATATATGAAAAATCACTATGGGGAAGAGTGGAGCAAGTATTGCCACAAACTAATGCAGGTTAACAATGAAGATAGCAATCCACACTTGAACAAGTCTCTGTATAAGGGATGCCAATATGCGGGAAGTTGGAACAAGTGTACCTGGAGCCATAGAGTATAACAAGTGATGTAGTACAACTTTGTTATACTTAAAGAGAACTGAAAGATTAATAGTAGGCCTAGTGAAAGAGGTGCATCAGGCAGTAAGCCTTTGGGGGCAAGATACCTGGCAGGGGAGTATACCAAGGGATCTACCAAGCCCCAAGGGGGTTTCCTGGCAGAGGAGTACACCAGGAAACCATCTGTATAAGTTGTTTGAAAAGAAAGAACATTATAAAGGGGGTCTCTGGCAGGAGAGTACACCAGGAGACCTTCCTTAATAAACTGTTGAGTAGAAGTGACATTTTGTGCCATTCTCATAAAAAACACCACTACTTTGAAAAGATACCCTTTGCTATTGTTAAGAAGGTGTTGCGTAAGAGAGGCATTTCTACTACTCTTGGGGGCCATTGTTTGGAAATACAATTTTAACATCATCCCTAAGAAAGTGTTAAACATACTTTCTTAAGTTGCCAAGAGATATTTTGTCATCATTAAACCACCCCTTCATCGACTTACAGAAGTTTTTTTGGAAAGAAACTATCATACCACTCTTAAGGAACTATTGTTTGAACTGTACACTTCCAACATCGTACCTGAAACAGTTCAGGGGAAGGGAAACAGCCCCTGGATACAAGGATTGTTTGTGGGAATTATATATTTGGTTGCTGCACCCTTTTTATTGAATTTAATATATTTACCTTGCACATTGTGTTCTGAATTTCTAGTGTGAGGTTCCGATATTTTTTGGGCACAAGGACAGTTCGCCTAAATATTTTTCATGATGAGACACAGACTGATCTTTAGTTTTGTTTCCTAGGTAGGGAAACTCCATTTAGGTTAGAGATAGAAAGGCCTTTATCCAAACACTTATTGTAATAAAATGTCTAATGTTGAAAGATTTACAACTTGATGTCAGTCTCTCTTTTCTGACCCCTCAAATAGGGCAGGGAAAAATCAATTGATGAAGTAGAGAATGTAAGGAACTCCTGGTGGCAACAGTAAGGACAGACATAAGTGATCACAGTTCAAGGGTGTTTATTAAACTGTAAGTGCAGGGTGGAAAAACGCCTAACCCAAACCTAAATCTAAGATGCGAGCAAGTGTCGACCATCAAATGAAATATTAGGCTGTCCTTTTGGCGTCTGATCAAAGTTAAAAGGCCTATACTAAAAAGAAAAACTATTGACAAATCCTTACAACTAATTACAGAAAGAGTGTGGGATAGGCTTCCAATAAAGAAAGTAGTGTTCACAAATAATAAGTCAGATGTGATTGCAAGGGGTCTCCCTTTGCCACATTTTCAGCATGGGACAATGTGAGCCTCCTGGGCACAGCATACAATCACGCTTTCCCAGCATGAGCCGACAGTTCCGCTTCAGCTATCAGGTTCTGCAAAGGTTAAAGTCTTTTTTCAATAAAAGTCTCTTGCCTTCAAGGGCCTTATGTTCTCAAAAAACACACACAAACTTCTATTCTGTGATTACTTTAGGTGATGACTTCACCCCTGGGTCTCCCTCTTCTGGGTGCAGACCCCTCACAAGTCGTATTCAACAATTGTACCAAACATTTCCTTTCTTAGTGAACTTTGTGTGGTGAATTTCCACCCCTGGATCTCCCTCCTTCGGGTTTGGACCCCTTTGGATTACCAGTTTGTCTCCTTCTAGTTCACTTTGCCAATCGTTACACACCAGTTCACTATGGACATCCCTGCGCCAGGTTCACTTTTGCCAACAAAATGTTCCTGTACTTTTCATATAATGTGGGATTTGATTCCCTTAGTTTCCCATTCATCTGTTGATCAAAGACATTTGACTGTACAGAGGATTTGACAAGACCCCTGTATGACCACTTTGACCCCCTTTCACCTTTTTCTAAGGCCTTCTGCTTACTGTAGTTCAATGGTAGGTTAATCGCCCAGCGTTTCTCAAGTGAACACCCACATGGTGTTTGATTCTGTTATACTGGCTTTCCCCTTTCGTTGTATGAATAGTTCTTTGTTCATTTAAAGTTCAATTAGCCACTTGCTACTTTCTTTCAACACAGTTCAGTTTCTCTATCGGATCTCCCCTCAACTCACCGACTATGATGAACTGCTTTGCTTTCTTGTCTTGTAGAGTATTGTTGGGCCGTGCATCTCTCCTCGGCTGGGCTGTCAGCGGAGAAGGCGCCCGGGTACCCATCTGCAGCAACACATGCTGGTCACGGTCTTACGATTCCTTCTCTTGAGGCTTCACAGGTCTCTGTCGATAAGGGCAAGGTCACTTCTCCCCTTAACACCAACTGCATTGTAGTGGGATGTGGCGCTAGCAGCCTACCCATGTTTCCGTCTAGAATTTCCGGCATGAATCATTTGTCATCACACTCCAAGCTAAATATTATTTTGAACTGATCAGCCTTACCTATCCGACCTGCCTGTTTTTATCAGTGGAGATTCTGTTTCTTACCTAGCTTATCTTGCTCTCTTGTTTGTGTTTTTTGTTTTATATTTTTTGTTGTGTGTCTTGTATACGCCATCATGCCTTTGGGTCCATTGTGCACGATATAAATGAAACAAGTAAAGTAAAGCAAAAAGTTGGTTTCCTCTCTACTCTCTTGAATTGCCGTGCTGAGTTAGCTTTCACGTTGTGTGGTCTGCCTTGCTCGTAGTGTGCTGTCATGCTCCACCTTTTATCCCAATGGGGAAGGGAAAGGACCGTCAGGTGTGTATGATTCTTTTCAATTCCCTGACTTTGCCTGAACCTTGTATTGGGACGTGTCAGGTAAACGGCTCTGGGATTAGTCTGTTTTCTTTCATGTTGTTTCAAAAGTGTTTGTGTCCGAAAAGGGGGGCAGTGTTTTGGAATATCCTACGTGGTAGGATGGGGAAAAGGTGTTTAAAGAAGGGGGATACGATGTCTCACCCGTCGGTGTCCCACTCCCACTCCCCAAGGACACCCATCCAGGTGATCCTTGCGCACTGGTCCACTCCCAGGAACAGATAAAAAAGGGATGGGCGTGTCCCAGCCACATGGATAACAGATCCCTGGGGACTAGACATGGAGACACCTTCGGGTTTGTTACAAGAATCATAGGGAAGAAGAGAGAGTATGGATTCTACAGTAATAATGGTTCAAGAATTATGGGACGAATATACAGTAAACTAAAGAGGAAGAGATAACGGAAAAGGTTGAAAGAAGCAAGGCAAGAAGAGAGGATTAGAAAAAAGAGAGCTAAATGGCAAGTGAGACAGAGGTAGTACCAAACATGATGTTAAGAAACAGAGTGAGATAAAACAAAAGTGACAAAGGAAGAGAGAAGGGAGTGAGAGATAGCGATAGATGTCAGAGAAGGGAGGGCGTTGAATGATACCTGGTTAGGGGGACATCTGAGAGAGGATGCCAATGGGAGAGTATAGGTAGATAAAGGATGAACATAAATCAGGCATCAGTATAATTAATCACTATACCCAAATGATGTGATATTGGCAATGAGAGTGAGTGAAGGTTCTTTGATCTCATTTGCAATGAGATAAACATTATGGGGCTCAAATGGGAATAGGGAGAATTTTTTTCCGGCGCCTGCGCTTGGGCAATATCCGGGTATGGCAAGGCCGTAATGACCCGGTAATTGCCCATTCGCGGGTGCTTGCAAAATTCGCAAGTTTGGCGGCAGCCTGACGGTTTTACCGGCAAGGCTACCGCCAAACTTGGAATGAGGCCCAATGACTCTTCCTCTTACTCTGCTGATACCGTTGGCTTTGACTTTGTTCATTCTGTTACCTTGTTCACACGCTGTGATACCCCTGGGTTTGGGCATTACGTAAATGTTATAAATAAATAAAATAAGTAAATACATATGCTGATTTTCCCCAAAATGACTAATGAACCAACTGCACAATGTTAGCCTGGTTTGCCTGTAAATAGGCCTGGATGAACCTTCTCACAATAAACCCAAATCATCTCTATAGGAAGAAGTTATGGGTGACTGGGATCCAGTCAGAGAGCAAAATGTACGGTTGGGTTTTCTTATGTAGGGCTGTAGGCCACTTTCAGTGATTTAAAGAGGGTAAACATTACAAGTGCCTTCAACCATAGATGTGGGTAGGCAGGTGACACACCAGTCCGTGACCATCTCTTTAAGTGAACGGGCAAGACAAGTGTCATCAGTTGACAAATGGAAGGAGTAGGAGGAGCTGGGCATCCCAGATGGCAGATTGGTAGGAATGTCACATTTGCATGATTTTGCTGAGAGGGAGCAGCAGAGATTTGGGAAGTTGGCCCACTAGTCAGCAAATCAGTTCCCATGTATTGAATCAAAAGATGGGATAAGTGCTATCAAGTGACACCAGGAAGAGGGGTGGTAAGAGCAGGGAATCCCTGAATTCAGCGTGCTGGGAATAGTAGAGATTCAGGGAGGGCACAGGCAATGCATATTTAGAACAACACATCAGAACACAGCAATGCAGAAGGAGGGACATGCATCCTGCACCTGGTCTTGCACAATTGATGGCATCATCCAGTCATGTTTCAAGGCCCCCCCCTAAACCCCTGTCACAAGTCACCTCTGGGTGAGATATGTCAGTCCATGAAAATAAGCATCTATTGAACCACAAACTTGAACATCCATCAAGGCCAACAGCAGAGGGTGCACTTTCAGTTCTGCCCACTATCACAGGGGCAGATGAGGGAGGTGTGCAAATCCTATCTACCAAAAATCAGGGAAGATCAACAGATTGGACACTAGAACAGCAGCAGCAGAAGATTGCAAATCCCAGGTCTCTATCTCTTTTGCCCTCCTCCATTGAGTCAGACAGTAATTATAATGAGATGGTTGAGTATCAAGACAATGTCCAGACAGGAACAAACATTGCTGTTGGAAGGTAGCGATACTGAGGAGGCAGAGGAGAATGACACCATACATGCTGGGGCTGCAGTATTGTTAGAAGCCCACCCGCACATATATACAGTCTTTTTGAGAAACAGCCGTCCCATCGCAGATCAGAAACTACATCTCATCATTATGTGGCATCCAGAGCAGCACCAGCACAATTACCATCATACACACGGCAACCCAGGCCTGTGTGCTAACCCATGACGTAAGTCAAACTTATGACAGTACTTTGGAGAGAATAAACACAACCATATCTGGCCACTTGCACACTGGGCCCCAAAATATGGGAAAAATAGAAACAATTAATAATTACACAAAACCCGAAGCAATTTCCTTGTATACAACATGATAATTACCTACATTCCAACTAATGGATAAAGATCCAGCTGAAATAATATCTTTAAAAAAAGATTAATTAAATAATATTCAGAACATTTTAACAATCAATATTTCTATTAACTTATAAGTGTATCAAGTCAAAAAACCTAAAAAGGATTTTTTTTAAACATATATGCCTAGTTTTAATCGAATATAGTCAATTATTAAGTTCTGTCAAAACAGAATTATACAACTATCCAATAATGGATTTATTTCCCAAGAAAAACATCTAAATATCAATCAGTAGTGCATTTCTTTGCCAACAAGGGCATCTAAATGCTGACATGTGTTTCACCCACTGCTCTTAATCAAACTTTAAGACACATATACATTTCTCAAAACCTAGTTAGTGGTAAAGGGCTGAGTGCCTCACACTGGTTACTCTTTGAACTCTCATTGTACGTGAACAATTTACATTTTTACATAACATATTAATTATCCACAGGAATAGCTCAGGGTTTTGATCAACCCAGTTAGCTGTTTGTGTTCATCTGCCACATAATAGTGCTGGGAGAAGGAAGGCACCACCTTGGGTACCACACCTTTGTGATACAGAGAGTGTAAGAAGTCAACAGACCATCAGGCATACTTACATCAGTCTGCCAAATTACCCCTAAAAATACTTCAGCTCTATTAGTGCTTTGATTTAGGACACCAAACTCTACACCTGTACCCCAGTCGTGCATAACACTAATCCCCCATTACATCAGGACAGTTGTATGACAGTGTTTGAGCATAGCCAAAACTATTAAAAGTCTCATGACAGACAATGAGCTATTAGCTCCATGGCTGCCACCAAATTGGTCTACTTTACCGGGTTCCCAGACCTTCCCCATTCCCATCTGAGCCCCCATAGGGCTCAATGGGAATGGTCGAGGGAGCTAACAATGGGCCGATTACGACCGACCCGTTGTTAGCTCCCTCTTCCCCTCACGGGACCCGGTAAAGATGCCTGGTTTTACCAGGCGTCTTTACCGGGTCCCGCAAGGAGACCCCGTAATTTTGTGGGACGGGTTCAACGGGTCCACCTCCATTAGCGGAGCCTGTTAAACCATTCCGCGAAAGTTCTAATGAGGCCCAGTGTCTGCTGTATGCTAACCTGCATATCATATTGGTAACAGATCTCTTGCTATAATCATGTGTGTAAAACCTTGGATTCTGATGCCTTATGGGATAAGGGAATCATCACTGGAAAGTTCCCAGCAGATGTTCTTTCTTTTGCTGAGCTCTAGCAGAATTATACAACAATGATATGGCAACAATGGTGCAGGCACTACCGCTGTCATTGGGACAAAAAGTCCACTTCACCATGACCATTTGGACCAGTGGCCAGGCATTGACTACATGGTGGTCACATCAATCTGGGTGGCTTTTCCTTCCTCCAAAAGCCAATTTAGTACAGCAGGTGTTTGCGTACTAGGTTTTCAGGACAGAATCCACACAGGAGTTGTTATTTTAGAGAATGGGAAGGTGGTGGAAGCCGAATGGCTAAGGCCTTGTAGTTCGCTTTTAGGTTTTGTTACAGCAGGTAATGGATCAAATCTCCTTGCTGCGTTATGAATTGGCAAGACAATGCATGTCTCCAGCTTTGCGCATGTCCTTCACCTCACAATAAATATTTTATCAGCATTTGTGAGTTTCTGAAAGAAATGGATGCTGTGGCCCAGATTATCAGCTGCCATTACAGCTGTGCTCACCTTGCCAAAAAACAGTGCACCAACTACAAATGTGCCAAAATCTGCCACTGCAGAACGTGCAGACCCGAATGTCCATCCATTAGAACTCTACTTTGCACGTGCAGTTCAGGCTATGGGAGCAGCCCAATGCCATCACAGATTACTGAAACAGTAACAGCATAATTCAAGTCAGGGCATATTCCATGTTAACATCCTGTCCGTGGCAGCTGCTTTCTCACGCCTGCTTGTGCTTCAAACTTTCGAAAAGAGTCCAGCAAGTGGGATAGCCATCACAATATATCACTGAGTGAGGTTCTATCTCTAAAGTTCCTGCTTGAGCTTAACTTGACCAACGTGGCAAGCGTGATTTTGCAGGTGATGCAGTGAAGCGCTGCTGGTGAGGGACCGATTTTAAAGCTTTTGTATTGATCCATGGGTAGTTGTATTACAAGATTATCAACACGATTCCTTTGTGGATACATATTTCAAAGCATACTTGGCTATTTTCAACTGCATCTCTTGGGGGAGAAGGACTCTCAGAAAGCAAAGGGTGGATACACTGTGCAAATGTGTGAGGATTATTTGCTGCACGGTATGTAACATAACACGGAGTTAGAACACAGGCAGCAAAACGATGCACCCACCCCACCCAAATGCTGTCAAGTACAACAGGCATGTCAAGGTCACATAGACTATAGCAACAACGGGCAGTAAATCCCCGACACCTGTTGAAAGCTTTATGAGCAGTGCAGATGCAGCATGCGGATGGATAATCTGTGTTACACTCTCCTCAGTGTCACAGGAATACAGAATACAGTTGACTCGTCAACATGAACCGACAGGGACTTTCAGCCACACCAATGCATGATGCCTACCTTTTGGACACGTCACCCGTGGGAGGAGATGATCCATTATTACAGTACTTTTACAGCAAGAGGTCCATCTGGCTAGCAGCAATTATTAGATTGCTATAGAATTGCTAAAAAGCCCCCCACCAGGTTGCAGTCCGAGAGAGTTTTCGGTGTGACCAGGGCTATGGTTTCTAGTCACAGTGCTGCATGTTAAACAATTCACATTTATAAAAATGAACAAGTACTTACTTGTGGAAGACTATGTAATGGCACATACCCATAACCACCACTAGTTTGCACGATAGCGATGATTATGAAAAGTTACCTGGTATATGTCAGACACTGAACAGAGTAGGGTTTCTTTAAGTTGCATAGTGTTAGAGCCACATATAGCTGCATCACTAGGGACAATGGGCCTCATTACGACCCTGGCGGTAAGGGGTTAACGCCAGCGTTAGCTGCGCCGACCCCTTACCGCCAACTACGAGGTCCCTTAGCGCCATGGCGCTTTTAACACCTGCTTTTAGCAGGTGTTAAAATCCATGGCGCTAAGGGACCATGGAGTTAATTACGCCACCGTAATTTACGGTGGCGTAATTAACGCCTTCCCCACTCCCATTATGCCCTATGGGGCAAAAATGGGAATGGGGAAGGGTAAATGGGGATTGGGAACTTACCGCCCCGCCGACCTCGGAATGGGGCGGTAAGTCCGCCAACCACCATGGCGTAAACGTAGTTTACGCCATGGTGGTAAAGTCACGGCCCAGGCGGTAACTTACCGCCTGGGTCGTAATGAGGCCCAATGACTGAGAGTGATTGCAAAGTTTCTGTCTTACACATGCCATTAATGACGGTGAAAGTAATGTTTTTGAATCCTGATCACACATTTGCCAAACATGTTGATGTTTTTCTACCTGCTGTAGCCACTCATTAAGAGCGTTAGGCTCTTTCATAGGGCGTAGATGGTTCTTAACATTATCAGGTTGTCCCACAGGGTGCAGCCAACCTGTAAGGTTCATCTGCTCTTTCAAAGTGCATGACTGCCCCTTAAGGTTATCCAGTTTTTTCACACGTCACAGCCACCAACTAAGGTTCTTGCGCTTATTCACAAGGTGCAGTTACTCACTAAAGTTCTCAAGGTCTCCAATATAGATTTTCATAACGTTTTCCACATCCCCCACCAACCACTTTCACACAGTTTGGAGACTCTCCCTGTGAGGCCAGTCCCTCCCCAATGACTGCTCATTAATTATCCCTGAAAAACGCCGTACAAGAGGGAAGGCTTTTGGAGCTAAAATTGTTTTCTCAGGTTGCCCCACGACTACCTGGTCTGTTCTACATAGCCAGACTTCCTGCAACAAACACAGCATGTTCCCCCATTTTGCATGATGCAGTTTGTGTGGTCCTGCACACAGATTTGTGCTCACAATGCAACACCACCCCCAACCACTTGTGAGGTGGAGCCAGAAAGAGCAGTCTTTCACTGGCAACATTCGCTGGTGCCACTGGCACCGATTAGGCAGGCTTGTACGGTACAGGGGTTTAGTCATGGCCTGCCTGATGTTGCAGTTGTCCTGCACCCCAGGCCCAGGGTTGTGCTAGGACTCTCCTCCTTACCACCACTGGAGATGGCAGTGGTGGTTATTTGGTCGATAGCAGAGTCTG
Source organism: Ambystoma mexicanum (assembly GCF_040938575.1). NCBI lineage: Eukaryota > Metazoa > Chordata > Amphibia > Caudata > Ambystomatidae > Ambystoma > Ambystoma mexicanum. The sequence continues at coordinate 884,175,399 of NC_090924.1, forward strand.
AGTTCAAGTGCACCAGGTGCACATCCCTGTTCCACTGGCACATGTAGTTCCTCATTTTTAGAATGGATTTCTAAACTCTGCTTTGGTGAACAGATATTTAGGAGGCCACCCTTGTTAGTGAGACAGGGAACACTTCTGTGAAGTTAGCCAGGACATTTCAAGGTAACTTGGAGAGCATCCAAGGCTAAGTCTCTGGAGAAGTGGCAGTTATCTGAGGTCTTGGATGAGAAGACACAGTAGGGCAACAAGATTTACCCTTAGACATTAGTATATAAATAATGTACAGTTTATTAGGACTAGAACAAACACAAGTGAATAATGACAAACTCAGTCATATCACTACTTAAACACACATTTTGTAAAATATATTGCGATGCAGCCTTTTGAAACATCTATGCGCTAGATGGAATTACCAATAAACAGCTTAGACCAAATAAAAGGACTGACCCAAAGAAGGAGGTAAGATACTGCTTTCATCTCAATGAAAGAAAGCAGGGAGGTGTACATCTATCAAAAAAGATGCATGCATAATCACACTTCATCTTGTGTATACAGAGTTTATATACTTTTTCATACGTCTTCTATGACATCATCCTAAGTGGCATTTTGCAAAACATATTGATGGGAGGGATTGGATTATGGGAACATGTTTAATTATAGAATCATATAAGTGTTAATATCTCATTGGCTGCCCCTTAACTGTGGGCCACGCCCTGAGCTACTTCGACATAGGTAGTATACTGATTGTAGCAGAGAATATGGCAGTGGATTGGTAACTGAAACATTGTATGTGAAAGTGCCTGGCAGGCTTTATGATTGGTTGTCAACCCCATCCAACTTCGGACTTTCAGCTTGTTTAGCAGCACGTGAGTAGAAACAAAACCTAGATGCACCAATTCATTTCTTGTTTTCCCAATTAATCCATCATATGTCATCGACCTGATCCTTAGCCAAGGTTCTGTTGTAGTTGACTTTGTAGTCTGTCGACTGCTCTGGAACATTGAGGGGGTATGACCATCTGGGTTTTAATGAATAGCCCTTGTTTTTGACTTCTGAGTCACGTGCTGTAAGACCACAATATTGTCCATGTCTGCCTCTTATTTAAGACTATTTGATTTTATTAAACAGGGTGCCATTACACTATCTGGTCTTTAGAGACTTGCTCACTCCACCTCACATAGGCTTTTGTCCTTGTGATTGTTCAGTACTAGGCACTTGCAAATGTCCTTGTCTCTCCTAATCTTAGCAGAACTATGTCTTACGCATGTGGTACGTTCCTTAGACTCCCTTTGTGCCTTGCACCCATCTCTCGAAATAGCCTTCTTTATCCTCGGTCAAGGTACTCCCTTATTATGCATGTGAAAATAGCTTTGCCAGTTCTTCAATTTGCAATCCTAGGCTTGTCTTTTGAGGTAACATGGTTGATTCTTAAGACAGGCCATTGTCCATGTTAGGGAGAATTCTCAAGAATGTGCTAATTTCCCTTACCTTTTGAGACCCCCAGCAACTTTGTTGGATTTCTAGGATTTTATTCTTTACCTAGGAAGAGTGTGAGCCTTTTTTCCCACTCTTCCATGTATTTTGATGTGTGTTTTACTTTTGTGTTCTTTGGTTATGGTTTTTTAAAACAGCTCCATAGGCATAATCTTTTTCTTATGTGTCACACAGCACCTTCAGTGCAGTGGCACAGGGATGTCTTTCAGACTTCCCAAGGTTTAAATACCTTCTCTGGGACTAACTACTGTCTCCCAGAGCATGTAAAGTTAAATTGACTTTACTAGTATTTTTAAATTTACCGACCCAGCACACACTATCTTCCTATAGAGTGCTGGAGGGGTTGCCTAAAATCTCTTGAGTCTGAACACTCATGTATCAGTCAGATGTTACCCTTTCCTACTTTAAAAGGCCGGTGGCAGTGGTTTTAAAAAAACTACTATGATTTTTCCCGACTGTGAATACTGGTAACTAAAAATCGGGTCAGCCATGTTTTCCAATATGGCGCTCAAGACCTATTTGTAAAAACAGAACCTGGTCGACTTTTTTCACTGTTTCTTTTAGGAAAGGTCCTTCTAGTGTCCAACTCTGTGTGCCAAACCAGGTTTGGTCCCTTTGTTCATTGGCTTTTGGCAGGCTTCAGTACTGAAGCTCTCCGCTGGCGCCTGAGTGTCTGGGGTGGACAGGATGTGAGGGAGGTGCCCGAAACTCCCTGTGCTTAGTCCCCTAGGAGACCTGAATGCATATGGTATGATTGGCCGGCTGGCTGTCCGGCAAGGACAGCCACCCTGCTGTGTGAGTGACAGCCAGGCTGGAATGAATGGGGGAAAACTGTTTAAAAGCAGGCTTCTGGGACTTGGAAATCAGAGTCGACCAATGGAATGAAAGAACCGAAGACGAGCTGAAGGAAGACAACTGCTGCAACTCCTGGTCCACCAGTGAAGCCCTGCTGCAGGTCCGAGTTGCCTGAAACTCCATCGACAGAAAAGCCCTTCAAGGTTAACTTCTTCTCTTGAGTTCGGTGGCAAACAACCAACTCGTAAACCGCCTGGGCACCGTCCCCATGCTGGTCGAATTTTCTGCAGAGTGCTGTAGAAAACCTGATAGCCAGTGGAAAGGATACCAGTTTGTGGTCTTTAAGGCACTCACACCTTAAACAGAAGTTTTGCCAATCTTGTGGCCTCATCCCTGGGCAGTGCAGGAACCTCCCGACGGCCTCCTTCTTGTCCCCATGACTGAAGCTCAGGAGCAGCGAGATCTGCAGGAACTGCCAGGAACAAATGCCTCAGCTACAGCGCTTCTTCACTTTAAAGGTACTGTGCAAACGTGGTCTGGAAATCTTTTCGGCTGCGGTGAAAGTTTGTGAAACTTTCCCAACTTTGAAGGCTTGTCCTTCCCTAAAGGAACATATAACTTTTCGTCTGCCCAAATTCTTCTAAGATCCGTGCCAAAGACTTAATCATTTAATACCAGAACTGTGTTATCCTATACAAGACTCTGAACCATTGACTTTGGACAGGCCTGTTGAATTTAATTGCTGGTTGTAGTGAACTGAAACCTTTGCCCTGCCTATGAAAGTATTTGTGCCTTGATTTCTTTTAACCTTGTCTGTCTATCCCTTTTAAAAGTAACTGAAGTGCCATTTTACTCCCATTTCAGGGGAGTTGAACTTGTTCAGTAACTTATTGGTTGTGTATTTGTAGTATATTAGTATATGATATTGAGCTGCTCTTGCTAGTATAATGTTTTCCAAATGACTGTGTAAATAAATGTATATTCTTTCACCAAGAAACCATGAGTAAATGGTTATTTGAATCACTGGGATTGTTGGTCCTTTGTTTAACCCCTTGTACTGCTCACTTTACTCTTGAGATAAGTCTGGCTGCTCAGCCACTGCTACCACAATACTGAGTAGTACAGGCGTGCACCAAAGGTGAGATTGTACAGACACTTGTAGTCCTAATTGCCTGTAGTGGTCCCAAAGGGTACTGCATGTGATTCTGCCTAACAGTCCATTTTCTTCCAAAGTCCGTCCTAAACGTAGTATGTATACCTCTATTTTAGCAAGCATTTGTGTATGTTTTCTACCTTGTGTTACAGTGTATTTACAGTTATTGGTCAGCATTCTATTTCATCTTCTTACATTGTTGATTACTTTGTCTTTAGGTACATGTTTCTCTTTGTGCTTCAGTTACATTGTCCATTTTAAGTATTTTTATGTTGTTTTGGCATAGGTTCGTACATCTCCGTTATGACATCATTGTCACCTTCAGACATTGTTTAGAGTTCATCCATGTTACTCATAATCGTATACTGACATCTTGGTAGTGGACACCCTTCCTGGTAGCATCCTTCTTCTGTTTATACATGAGAGTACAATCTGAATGGCAGCCTGACCGCATATCATCTTTCATACACTTAACGTGGTATAGGAATGCTACATGGATTCATGCATGGGTTCCCAACTGTAGCTCTTTGTCTATTACTCCAATAGAATGGTGGTGAGGGGTTGGGGGCCAGAGGAGTGGCATCCACCTGCTCCTCTACATTATGTACACTCACTTTTCAGTAAAGTGCCATTTGCTGCCAAAACCAGTCAGGAGGAAACTCGGATATAAGCCAACTCCAGAGATGAATATCCCTAACTTAAAAGGTCCAGCCCTATGAAGATTGGAGCCTTGTGCTCAGTGTCACGTGTGTGCATAAAAATGCCCTGTGATGTGTAAAGCTTACAAAAGACAATAATCAAGGGGAAGGAAAAGTTAGCAAGAGAATTCTGGAGTGTGGAAATTCCGTTCTGAGGGTCAGAGGAGGATCTGGTAAACCCATATGAGCTGGCCAGAGCTCCTCTAATGCCCACCAAGTTAGTTGATGGACCCCCTCTCAGGTGTAGTTATGCCTTTACTCTAGTGTGAATGATGGAGTATTAAGGATACCTGTAAGTGTTCAGAGGCAAGTCCCTGGGAGAGTGCTGGTGGGAAATGATTGCAGAAACTTAGGTCTTGTGGGAGATACAGCAGAGAGACCCATCAATACGTCTCAAACCAAGGCTGCCTTGGCCAGGTCCAAGGCTGAGCTAAAGCCCAAGGTGAAACCCTAGGCTAAAGGAGGTCAAAAAGCTAAAGAGAGGGAAAGAGAATATTGCACCCAACTCACCCACCAATGAGGTGGAGGCAGTTGGCCAAGCTCCTGAACCTGACGAGGAAGAGGAACTGCCTGAAATACCTAACCCACATGACCATCCTGAAATGCAAGGTTTGCTTGCAGAAGGTAGTCCTGATAGGGAAGAGTTCTGTAAGGGCCAATGTGATTGCCCATCTTTGGAAGGTCCTAGGAGACAGGCATGTTCCGAGCTTGAGGTTCAACCTCCTGGGAAACGTAGGATTTATTCAGAAGGAGGGTTAGTATATAGTGTGCCCACAGAGTCCACTGAAAGAGACCATAGGAGTTTGGTGGTCCCCCTTCAAATGAGACCCTTCCTCCTGCAGTTGGCATATGAGGTCCCCCTTGAAGTTCATCTTGGTATCAAGAAGGCTAAGGAGAGGTTATCCATGCACTTCTACTGGCCCAAGATGGGGGTCCAGGTGTAAGGCCACTGCAGCAGTTGTGCCACTTGCCAAATCACTGGTAAAAGTGGCTCAACATTTCAGGCTCCATTGGTACCACTTCCTGTAGTGGGTGTACTATTTGAGAGGGTAGGGATTGACATTGTGGGCCCCTCTGACCCTCCAACATCCTCTTGCAGCAGGTTTATTCTGGTGTTAGTTGATCATGCCACCAGCTATCCTGAAGCCATCCCACTGACAACAGTAATTGCCTGTCATTTGCTATGGTATTGCTTGGCATATTCACTAGGGTTGGCTTCCATAAAGAAGTTGTGTTTGACAGAGACAGCAACTTCATCTCCAAGTACATGCAAGCCATGTGGAAGGAGTGTGGGGTCTCCTATAGGTTTTCATCAGCTTATCAGCCACAAACAAATGGCTTAGTGGAGAGATTTAACAGAACTCTCAAAAACATTATTGGAGCTCTTGGGGAGCCCCAGAGGAGAAAGTAGGATCTCCTTTTACCATGCCTACTCTTTGCATACAGAGAGATCCTTCAACAAGGGCTTGGTTATAGTCCCTGGGACAGGGTAACCCTAGCCATAGTTAAGGAAGGATGGGAGTTCCCCACTCCTCTTGTCGCTAGAAGTGAACTGGACTATGTGCTGGGATTGAGAAAGAGGATGGCCTTACTGATGGCTCAGGCCAGTGACAAGTTGAAGGCTGGTCAGGCTTTGGTCAAACAATGGTATGACCAGAAAGCTTCACTTGTGTACTTCCCCTGGTCAATAAGTCCTATTATGAATCCCATAAGGCCTAGGGCCCTACAGGATAGATGGTCAGGCCCTTAAAGAGTTGTGGAGAAAATAGGTGAGGTGGACTATTTAGTGGACCTTGGAAGGCCTGGTAAAGCCCCAAAAGTGTTCCATTTAAGTAGACTGAAGTCATTCATCCATCCCTAGGGTGAAAATGGCTACTCTGCTCTTGACAGTAGACAGAGAAGAAGAAGAATCTGAACCACTCCCTGACCTGTTCCAAGGCATTCCTTCAGATGGCTACGGGAGGATAGCTCAGCGGCAATGTGCCTGCCTTGGAAGCGAGACGACACAGAGCCACACAGGTTCGATCCCCGGGTTTGCGCTTAGAAACCCCTGGGTATTAAGCGCGTTATAAATATCCTATCATACAATATATCCATTGAGGGTGTCAAATTGGCCCCTCGGCTGTCTCCTAAGCATCAAGGTGAGGTTAGAACTTTGCTGAGGCAATTTGCCCTCTTGTTTTCTCTCACTCCAGGTTTTACACCTTGGTGCAAACATAACATTTACACTGGAGATAGTGTGCCTACCAAAAGTAGGAGATATATGATGTCCATGGATGTCCAGTAGTCCATGTTCCAGTCCGATGGCTCTGGTGCCAAAGGCAGATACCTCTGAATTGAGGTTCTGTGTGGATTACCAGGCTCTGAATACTGTCACCAAGACAGATGCTCACCTCTCCCAAGAACAGACAAATTGATAGACAAGCTAGGTACTGCAAAGTTCCTCAGCACCTTTGTTCTCACTGCAGGGTATTGGCAAATATCCCTGACAGACAGTGCCATGGAGAAGACAGCATTTTCAACTCCAGAAGGACTTTACCAGTTTAGGGTAGTGCCATTTGGATTGAAGAATGAACCCGACACATTCCAGAGGTTGGTTAACTATGTTCTGAATGGGTTGACTGAATTCTGCAGTGCACATCTGAAAGATATAGCAGTCTTCAGGCTTACTTGGGAGGAACATGCAACACACCTTGGGCTTGGTCTGAGGGGTGTGAGAAAGCCTTTCAAGGCTTAAAGGACTCATTGTTCCAAACCCCTATTCTCAGGGCTCATGGCTATCAGAAATCTTTTATTGTGCAGACAGATGCCTTGCTCAATGGGACAGGTGCAGTTTTATCAATGCTGGATGAGAAAGGCAGGGAACACCCTACTGGATTCATCAGTCACCAGTTTAAGGACAGAGAGCTCAGGCGGTATACTATAGAAAAATAATGTTTTTTTATTTTGTGGGCCCTAAGGAAGCTGAGGCCCTACCTCTATAGGACCCACTTGACTGTGAAGACCAATCATAAGCCCTTAAAGTGGCTGATGAACATGAAGGAAGAGAATCCCAAATTGCTCAGGTTGCCCATTGGCCTCCAAGAATTTGACTTCACTATTCAGCATAGGCCAGGTGTCTAACATAGCAAAGTTTAACCAACTTGAACATGAGTCTCGACCAGGGGTGGATTAAGTCCTCCTGGCCTTAGTCTGAAAGGGGCGAGTGTTAGGTAAAATTTCACTTACTGTTATGTTACCTCTATATTTGGCGACCCCCCCAAATTTTTGCTTTTGTTTCAGCCTCCGGTCCTGGCTTTCTGCCAGTGAAGGACAGCCTTCAGCTGCACTCCACTGGGATTTCACTCATCGTTATGGGGAAACGGACTTGTCTTTCAGGCAGTCAGTATGGAGAAACTTTGTTTCTCTTAGTCTTATGACTTTGTTGCCACTTTTGGCAACTGTATTTCCAAGTGTGCAAAGTGCATTATTGAACCGCGCACTGCGGTCCTTGCAATAACTTCATAAGACTAAGAGAAAGAAAATTTCTCCGTACTGACTGCCGGACAGACAAGTCCGTTTTCCCATAATGCTGAGTGAAAGCCCAGTGCAGTGCAGCTGAAGGTGGTGTTTCAATGGCAGAAGGTCAGGACAGGAGGCTGAAACAAAAGCTAAAAGGTGAGGGGTCCACAAATATGGAGGTAAAATAGCAGCAAGTGAAATTTTACCTAACACTTATCACCATCAGTAGCAGACCACCATGACCTTCCCTTCAAACCCCACGTTAACATTTTACCACAGCCTTCCACCATGTCAAATCTCAGGCTCCTCCCCCTATTGTGTCTTTCCTAGTGGAAGGGCAAAATATTCTCACACTCAGCACATTGTGGGCTGCATATAGGGGTTAAGAGTGCCACTCCCTGTGGCTCTTCTTGGGCACTACATGCCCACTCCACCACAGCAGAAGAACCTGCTTCTCTACTTGCTCCTCCCTGTCAGGTAGGTCCCTTACCTGCTGCAGTACCTTCAGAGGATGTTGCTCCTCATGAGCCATATCATAACAGATCTCCCCTTGTACACTGAGCATCCTTGCCCTGCTGGTTGGAGACCCTTTGAGGACCCATCTCAAATGGCTACTCTAGGGCTCTTGCTGTGACAATGCCATCATCCAACACGTGGAACAAGCCCTTTCGCACCTTCAATGCTTCTGCTTGGGAGTCCATGTGAACCCCTTCACCTGCCTGTGTGCTTGTTGAAACTCTGAGGTCTTGTCCGATGTCTCTACCTGCTCTCCCACTCCTAAGGCCTCCCCCAATTCCTAAGCCTCACCCACAGACTCAGAGAAAGGGTGCTGCTGCGTGGTCCAGGCCTGCAAAATGTCCCCTCAAAAAGTAGGTTTCCATTACCTCATCCATCATAAATGAATCCCCCTCTTTTGAGGAGAAATGAAGCTTCTCATCATCCCCCAGCCTCTTCTTCTTTTCACACTAGCATCACAGCCAGAGTGACATTACAACTAGCATGAGTTGCCATGCTGAGAACTGGAGGTGGCATGTTTTTGATTACAGACTTATTTACATAATAAAAAAGGAAACGCTTACCCATCCCTATTTCTAAGACGGATTTCTCTACCTCAAATAAGCTAAGGATTCGGTCAGGATGTCCTGTCAAAAACAAATAATCCACTGCCATGTCAAAAACCTATTTCCCTCCCTTACGCTCTAAATCAACTAAGGAAAAAGGGTGTGATCTTCTTGGTCCAGAAGAACAACTCCTTTCTTCTTGACAATACCATAAAGTTCCCTTGTAGGAAGAGTTCGTCTTCAGTGGCAATGCTCAAAACAAACTCTCGAAAAGGATTATGTGGAGTGCCTCTCCGGCAAGGTAAAATGAAAACAAAAAGTCTTGTAAATTCAGATTAAGGGGGATGACTTCTTCCCCTTAACTTTCCTCAGGTTTCTCACCAGACTAAGAGCGTGACTCCCTTCTCTTGGCTTCTCTTAAGGGGCTTAAAATCTTCCAAAATACGAGGGGATGAATGCCTTCCCCTGGTCTTTCTTAACTTGGTTTTGACACACGTTTACCTCACCATTTGGCCAGGACTTCTGACAATGTTCGCCAGAGGCTGCCACGGGTAATATTTTCCTTCCCTTTGCATTTGCTCTTAGGGGCACAACCAACCTGGCTTCCTTTACTGCCCGGGACTATAACCATGAAGTCCAACAAAGATGCACTGAGCTGTTTTTATGAGTGTCGGTCCCAGACGTATACTTTTACCTCCTCTGCTGTAGTTCATCTGGTGCACTCTCCTGCAAGGTACTGTGTTGGGTCTCAGACCCTTTTGCTGTGACGTTTCTTAGATTTGGGTTCCAGACCCCTTGGTTTCTCACACTCGTGTTCCAGACTCTTTGGTTTCTTGCATTTGAGTCCCAGACCCCTTGGTTTCTCAGACTCGGGTCCCAGACCCCTTGGTTTCTAACGTTTGGGTGCCAGACCTCTTGGTATCTCACATTCGGATCCCAGTATCCCTGGTTCATAATACTGTTAGTTTCCCAAACTCTTAACAACTTGTTTGGAACCCCAGCGTCTTCCCCACCACCTGCATTCATCTGAACCTGTCCTGCAATGGTCTTGGGGCGTTCTAGCTGCCTGCGATCTGCCTTGGGCTTGGGTGGGCATCCTTTGGTCTTCAGCGGCTACATAACACCAATCCTCCCGGTAGCAGCTTAGCTACCCAAGCCGCGTGGTGGCCTGAAGCCTGCTGTCCCTTCTCTGCCTCAGGAATCGACTCTGGAGCTTCTTCTGCAGCGTCCTGATACTTCTGTCCACTTCACTGTCTCTTGTGGGTCCTCCAGAGAGGTCTCACTCCTCTCTTGAGTCATTCTTCCATTTTTATTTCATTGATGGATTCAACTGAACCATATTGTCTAGTCTGCTCACTTTGGGTCTGTGGTGTACTCTTTAGTACTCTGTGCTTCTTCCTCGTCGCAGTACTAGATTGACTAGTCTCCAGGAATCACCAGAGCTCTTCCCTGTCTCTGTACTTCCTACACTAGATGTATAAGAGAAACAGAGAGGTACAGTAAGAATGGTACTGGCGGGGGTTGGTGAGGAAGGTGGGCTAGGGTAAGGTGGGCTTTGGGATACCATATTATTCACATGTCATCACTAATCCAATAGGGGGCTTCCCTCTGCATGCGATCCACCTGCTGAGTACCACCCCCAAGGGGACTATCGGGTAGCAGCCTCACCTCCCTGGCCACATGGGAAGGGACTCCCCCTAGGGGAGAAGTGATGACATCCAGTGATTCATCACAGGACTCACTGATCAACGAGCGAAGCCAAAAATGTGTTGCACAAGAACCAGAGAGAACCAGAGCATAACCTCTAGTGAACAAACAAGTAAACACAAAATCCAACTCCTACAAACTACCGATAAAAAACACTATTCAATACTAATACAATAGTAGTACAATATTGTACAAAACAGTACATGACAACCACACAAAGAAGAAAGTGTAAAAATGTCTGTTTTTTATGGGGATGTAAAAAGGTGTAAGAAACTTTTTTAAAAAAATGTTAAAACGTTACACAAAATGGACAAGATACAAAAGGAAAAGGCAAAGATTTGTTTCCTTTTATACAGGGAACTAACACCGGATACTATCACAAACTGATGTGACGAATCATTGTATGTCGTCTGTTCTCTTCTAGGGTGAGCCCCTTCTCATTAGGCTGGGAAGGTGAGGCTGCTACCCAATATTCCCCCTGGGGTTGGTACTCAGTAGGAGCATCTCATGGGGAGAGATCCCCCTGTGGGATTAGAGACTGCTATCAGAGGAGAACGTGGTATCCCTAAAACTCACTTGACCTGAGCCCACATTTCTACAACCCTAACATCAACCTCTACCCTAATGTATCGGTGTGCTATTGTCACCCGACCATCTTGGGGAATACTGGGATGAGCAAGAGCGTAGGCTCTGTAAGGGAAGAAATGCCAATTTCCCTAGAAAGTACTGGGACGAGGAAGAATATAAGCTACCTAAGTGGAGACTCCTTGTCCAGTACTGAGATGAAGAAATACTCAATTGACTCACTCGGGAACAGCAAGACCAGTACTGGGATGAGGAAGAAGTTCAGAGACATGAAGATCATCTATGTGAACTAAACTGAACAGTCAAGTATTTACCAACTCCCTATTGGTCCAACCTTAGTTGAAATAGAAGAGGGAATCCAGAATGTTTTTTCAAACCCTTCCCCGGGGAGCAAGGAGCAGGGAAGCTGTGCTCTCCTGAGAAGGGGCTGTAGACTGGTTTGCTTAGAGCGAGGCGGGGAAACTTTGAGAGCCAGTGAAGTGCAGAGAACTGGAGGAAGCTAGAAAATTCCTCACTGGAGGAGCCAAGAGAAGCCTTCCCTGGAGTAACCAGGAGTTTGTCCCTCCCTCAAGGAACAGGTGTGCAGCAGGCCAGGTGGGACAGAAAAGCCAGACAAACCGAATCTGGTGGCGAGGTGCTGGAGTGTTTTGCCAGGGTCTGTAGGAGAAGAGCCCTTCTGCTGACGTCAGAGGTAGGGCAGAGTGTTCTGCTTTGGTGGAACAGACCAGCCTGACCCAACAGCTGCAGCAAGGCCATAGCTGAGAAAGACCATGTCAAAGCTGCAAGGATTGGAGAATCAGCTTCCAAGACTGGCCAAGGACCATGGCAGAGACCCCTAAGGTGAAGGAGTCTTATGGACTGATAGGAGGAAGCAGAAGAAGGTACAGGCCACAACTTTATAGTTGCAGTACCTGGCAGGTTAGTGTACCGGGGGATGCCATGTTGAAGTGGAACTAGGGTCTGGAACCCACACTGTATGCATCAAGGGTGCCATGGGCATCCTCATAATCACAGTCCCTGACAGGGTAGTGTACCAGGTAGAATAAGGAAGAGAGTGAATGCTTTAGGGTCTGGTACCATACCAACACAACTAGAGGTAGGCAAGTTGGGGCATTGTGCAGAGCCTGATCAAAGCCAGGGGATGAGTCATACCCCTTGGCATTGTGAAAAGTCCAGAGAAACTTGAGAAAGACCAAGGGAAGAGAAGCATTCCCCTTGGCATTGAGAACTGTGTGTTGTAAATCTGAAAGCTTGAAAGAGCCAGATAAGGGGTTCACAGAAAGCCAGAGAAAGCCCAAGGGAAGAGAGAACTGTGTTTTGTGAATTGGAAAGTCTGAGAAGGAATAGTGCTGGGAAGACATTCGCTGTGGGGTGGAAAAGTGCCGAAACAGAACCTAAAGAAGCTTAGGGAGAGGAAGTCATCCCCCTAACATTGTGAACTGTCAAAGAAGTTTACTACAGACCAGGGGAAGGGAGACATTCCCCTTGTTGAGTGTGAACTGCATAATAAGTCTGAGAAAGACCATCAGAAGGGAGGTATTCCCTCTGGTATTGGCAACTCAGCTTGTTGAACAATGTATAAAGTCAGGAGGAGAACCAAGGGGAAGTGAGGCAATCCTCTAAACTGGGATAAGAGCAACAAACATTTCAACACGAGAGATATTTTGGAACTTTTGTTTGACACGACTTGTAGCATCTTTTGTTGGATAATACGTCACCTGCATCCTAAGGAGAAGATCACAGTCAGGGAGAAGGAAACCATTGTCTGTCTCAGGCTGTCCTACCCAAGGAGAACTTAGTTGTGCACCTGCTGTCCAGAGGAACAGAGTCATTCTTCTATGCCAACCAACCCTTTTTTGTTTGTTTTATAAGAATTTAATGTAAGTGACAGAGTGAGGTTTATGCACACAAGACATTGGACCTTTATCATTTTGGACATCCAGGCAGAACTCTTAGTGTTTACATTGAGGCAGGGAAAGCCCTCTCAGAGTTAAGAACATGTATGTTTGTCTGTTCTTTTATGAGCTTAAATAAAGCTCAGTGTTTAAACATGCAACCAGTGTGTCAGTCTCATCCATCTGCACCATTACACTGAACAAGCAATAATATGAAGGGGAACACAAATATGGCTTCAAAAACACACTACACAACAAGGAACTACACAAAGGACCGACAGCAAACAGATACAGGTTCACCATACACAATGAACTGGAAACCCCCATCCCAATCCCAGACACATGCGTGAAACACAAACCCTGGTGCGCTAGCATCCAAAACGCCCTATCTAACAAAGTTGCAACCTTACAGGTTGCAACTTACAGGTACAGGTACAGGTACAGGTTACAAGGAGAAAAAAAAGAAAATCTTCCCCACTACCAACCCCACCCTAACCACACAAAGGCCCACACCTAAACTACTTCTCCCCTTCAACTTCTCCAAAGTATCCACCCTAGAGGTTGAAAAAGTCATACTCACCCTAAACTGCCAAGCTGATCCCTGTCCCTCGCAAATCATGAAGGACGCAACAAGAGTCCTCTCACCCTTCATTTCCAAACTCATCAACTCCTCCTTCTCCAACGGAACTATCCCAGCAACCTCAAAGAGTCCTGAGTTCTCCCACTTCTCAAAAAAACAATCCCTTGGCCCCACTATACCTACCAACTATAGACCTTTCACCACTGTCCCCTTCCTGCTTAAAATTCATGATAAGGTGGCCTCCCTTCAAATACAACAATATTTAGAGCAGAACCACCTCCTGTGAGTCCGACAGTCTAGCTTCAGACCCCAACACGGGACTGAAACAGCACTGATTGACCTCAAGGCATAAATCGACACTCTCAGAGATAAAGGCAAAGCCGCCCTACTACTACTTCTTGACCTACCAGCCGTATTTGATCTAGTAGATCACATCATAATCTGCAATCACCTAGACTCGGCAGCCCACTTCTCACAGGAAGTGATAGGATGGATACAATCGTTCCTTAACAACAGAACCATGCGTGTATTCTCCACCTCAGCTTTAGCCAACCCTATCCCTATCACCTACGGAGTACCTCAGGGGTCCTGTGTCTCCCCTGCTCTGTACAACATCTTCACGAATCCCATTTTCGATGGTCTTGGTATCACCTACACCAACTATGCTGATGATACCCGGATCCTCATCCCGCTGACGGGAGATTATGACAAGGATTTGGCCTTGGTGAACATGGTGTACCTCATCATCCAGGCATGGATGGCCTCCCATGGTCTATGCGTGAATTATGACAATACTGAACTCATCATCCTCGGCACCGCCCTCAACATCAACAAACTTGGTCACAGCTACTCAAGCTTCACTATTGACAGAAGACTCATTAATGTAGCCAAGGAAGTTAAAACACTTGGTTTTTACTTAGATGCCACACTCTCTTTCAACAAGCAGATCAGCGTATGGCCTCTTCGACTGCCTACACATGCAAACTAATCAGAGCAACCAAACCCTTCCTTTCCACTAACAGCTGCACCTCCCTGGCCGGAGCCCTTGTTTTGTCAAAACTAGATTACTGCAATGCCCTCTATCTAGGTGCCAACAAATATATTACAAACAAAATCCAGATTTTACACAATAATGCTCTTAAAGCAGCACTCAGCATTTCCAAAAAAGAGCATATCTCCGACATAAGGAGAGCCAATAATTGTCTCACCACTAAAGACAACATTTCACTTAAAATAGCCTCACTTACACATAAGTGTCTCAACAACTCCGCCCCACGATACCTCATGGACAGATTCCAGAGGTACTCTCCCAACCGACCCACTAGAACTGAAAACTCCAACCTCCTTACAGTGCCCAGATACGTACACTCCAAAACTGGAGGCACTAGCTTTCAGGTGAAAGCTGCCCAACACTGGAACTCCCAACCACCCACCCTTAGAGTCACCGAAACGTACCCACTCTTCAGGCGTAATTACATCAGTAGGATAAAGGAAAACGACCACTAATCTACCTCTCTCCTACTGACCAACCCCCAGTGACCCCATACTTCTGTGTACCTAATGTATACTTTCTGACACATGCTTATATTACCTGTTTACCTATATTGTTCCCTATATTGTTGTGTATATGTACTTCTTCATCCACATATATATTATTATTGTGGCAATAAGCCACGAGGTGGCGGGCCAATACCTCCCCAGGTAATGCCCCCGGGGGCATTACCTCGGTGCGGTATTGGCCCGCCACTGAGTGGCTTATTGCCATTAGTACCCCGGCCCGTTAGACAGGGGTACTAATTGCTTTTTTTCTGTTCCGAAACACGTTTTGGAACAGAAAAAAAAAATAAAAAATAAAAAATAAAAATAATGGCCGCCGCCATGGAAAGGGAAAATGTAGTCCGTTTTCCCTTTCCATGGTGGCCATCGGGAGCGGACGCGCTGGGAACAGAAGTGTTCCCAGCGCGTTCGCTTACAAGACCAGAAGAAAAAAGAAGGTAAGTGGGGTCGGGAGGGCGGAATGGAGGGGATGGGGAGGAAGAAAAAAAAAAGAAAAAAAAAACGTACCACGGCCTCCGGCGGGGGACGATGGAAGCCTCCAGCCATGTGGAGGCTTGGAGCGGGGATGGCCCCGCTCCGAGTCTCCACACGGCTGGAGGTTTCCATCGTCCCCCGCCGGAGACCGAGGGATAGAAGGTAAGTGGGGTGGGGAGGGAGGAGGGAGGAAAGGCTAGGGAAAACAAAAAAAATCTTACCTGCGTTCCCGGCGGGGGACGAAGGAAGCCCCCAGCCATGGGGAGGCTCGGAGCGGGGATTGCCCCGTTTCGAGACTCCTCATTGGCTGAGGGGCTGCCACGCCCCTCGCTGGGAACAGAGTAGCTGGCATGCACGGCGTGGACAGGAATACTGTGTGGAATGGCTTGCAAATGAGCGAATCACCACACAGTATTCCTTGTCAGCCGTGCGTGCAGGGTACTAATGTATATTATTACTGTACAGCAAATATCCTTACTGCTTTTTGCACCCTGATACCTCCGGGTCTGGTGCGCATTACAAATATTAAAACAAACAAACAAACAGGTCTTTCCCCCACTTCACAAAGCTAAAATATTTGCCAACCACCCTTGAAGCATGAGCCTGCCCTTTTTAATACTTTCACTCAGAGCCTAGCAAAACCATCAGTGGAACAACACGTTAACTAAGACTCAGTACAGACTTTCATTGAGAGATTTCTGATCTGATTGGCTGGACAAACTTAGACAAGCTCAACATATCATCTGAGAGGGCCCTGATTGGCTAGATTAATACATTCATTATCCATTAAAACATAATCTGCTCCTAATTTGAGAAGGAATCCTTAAGCATGTCCCAGAAGCCCGGCACAAGTTGAACATGGATTTTTCAGTGCCAACAATCCATCTGGTTCCTGCTGTAGGGACAAATCTTGATTATAATATGTGTCTGCTGCGCTGTATCTGTTTTGGTGTTCATGAAGGACTAAATGTAAATCTTTTATTCAAGCATGGCAGTATGGCGTGATGTTAAGAAGTAGTTTGCTGTGTGTCCAACAACCTCAAAATTCTAATTTCTGACTAATATCGGTCACTTCTCCTGGGGGGGGAACCTTTCCCTGTGAGGCTAGGTAGATGAGCCGGCTCCAAAATACCCATCCTAGGGGTAGAGGCAAGTGGGATCTCACCGGGAGAGACCACCCCCCTTTGGGAACAGGATTCATGTTCTTGTGAAGAACTCCCTAGGACCATTACCAATAGGACACCTTTACAACCATTCAATAAAGAGAAATATGAAAAACATACTAAGATGTGTTTTTGTGATCAAGACATACAAATCATCTCTTTAACAGAAAGACTACCTCATACTGAGACAAAGGAAAACCTAGTCGGAGGAATACAGAACTGACAAACTCAAGAAATACAAGTTAACCCTTTAAGAGAAAGACTATCTCGTACTGAGACGAAGGGAACCCTATTGGGAGGAATACAGAATCAACAAACAGAAAGAAAGGAATATAATGTTGCGCTGGACAAGCCCAGCAGCAGCACAATAAAGAAAAAAGGTGGAGACTGGGAAGGAGCTGAGAAGCCCGCCACGATATTCAAGTTTACCCACAGGCGTGCATTGCAGATGCACAGCGTCCTATTGCAGAGCGAAATCTGGAAGGAGATTTTGACGTGCGGCGTCAGCATGAGAAGGTATGGAGATAGACTAAAATGGACATGAGGCGTCTTTGCCAGAGGCAAGAAGTAGGTGGTGGCGTGACTGAGAAGAAACAGAGGTGGTCCTGTAAACAATGCTGATACCACTGTGGAGCCGGCAAAGAAAGTGCTGAGATGAGAAGCTGGAAAAGATATCGCTGCAAGCACGGAAACTGCACAAGGCCAACCTGATAAGGGAACAGGAATGTTCCAACCAAGGGAGAACCCAGTGACACTATCCCAGTACTCCACAGGCAACAAGGAAAATGGGAGGCCCAGGAGAGGGGAACGAGAAACATTACTGGAATGCTCCGACTCATCTCAATCCTAAATTGTTGACATTGAATGAAAATAAAGAGAGCCATTGCTGGAACACTCTTACTTGTCCCAGTTTCTAAGTTGTTGACATTAAGTCAAGACAAAAGCCCAGAGATATTGCAAAATAGGAACCCTTGTGAGAGGGGAAAAACTGCAGCATCACTTGAGAGCAAGATTAAGCATCAAACCCATAACAGAGTTAAAGACTGTGATATAAAGATTGAAAACCCAGGAAGTCAAGAAAGAAGTGTTAAGTGTTGGATAACATTGCCCTATGAGGGAAAAAGGATCCATCCAAACAAAAGAGTAGAAGAAGGTCATAAGGATCAGAACAGTAAACCAAAGCAAGAGAAGATTATAAGTTTGAAGAACACTATCTCAGAACTGTGTGACTTAACTACTTAAGAATAACCTATTGCTCAGAACTACTAAAGAGAAACCTATTGGGTTAAATTGGGAAGAATACCAACCCCCAGGACAAGGGAGTCATTCTCCTGATTTTTGTTTTTATAATAGTGGTAGGGTCATAGCAGGCTAGTTTGCACAGTGGACTGATCCCGAGTTTGACTTTCAGTGATGACGGATGAGCACCTATTTTTGTTAGATAGGGGCACCTTATAGTATAGGCAACGTTAGGCATTACCGTTGTTATTTAGTAAAATGATCAATTAAATGGGTGACCAGAGACTGTGTCCTCCTTCTGACTCGCCACAATTTCATACCACTCATTCATAATAATATTTGAAATTAACTGACAGCTAACCTCTTCTTCCATGCAACAGACACAACAGAGTTATTTGCTCAACATTCCATTATCATCCAATTATGAAGAACCCCAAATATAGCTGAAGCTGACAATAATGGGTCTTCCTCCTGGTCAGTGATAAGGTCTTCATCCATTCCAGATGATAAACTTTGTAGATGTTAAGTTCAGATTTGAAGACACGACAACTTTTTGTATATTCCAAAATGACAATCTACATTATTAGTTTCACAGTGTTTACACCTGGCTGGAAGGAATATCTGAATTTAGATACAAATATATATGTTAAACGACCAACATAAAAGCAGGCACCAGTTGATTGAGTGTGCACTCTATCTCATCACTCGATATTGAAGAGGAAGAAGAATTAAGAAATAATGAGCAACCATCTACATCTCAAACAATAAGGAGAGTGAAGAAAACCAGAGAAACAGATGATGCTTCAATGGAATAATTAGTAATTTACATTTCTAAATGCAAATTCATAAGATGAACTTGAGACAATTTGGGATAATCCTATTACAAGAAAGGTGGTTGCTTGATAAAGGTGTATTTGATGGGTATGAATTGTTTCACAAAGCTGTCATAAAATGGTTTATTAAGTCAATTGTCAGGATGGTTGAAGGCCTAACTTGCCCTATGCTAAATTGGGATTTCCCTACCAGAAACAAAACTAAGGAAAGCCTGAGTCAGAATGTTTCATAGCTACTGCAACAGATATAACACCCAATAGAGCCCTTCACACGTGAGGGAAGGCGGCGCCCACCATCGTGAAGGCCGCTCCACGTTCGCAGAAGCGTCCCTGCCCGGGGCCCACACACAGCGCCGGCATCCCGCTCATTGCTGGTAATGCCCAGCACCTGTACAGAGCAGTGAAGATCGTGGACGATAGCAGGGAGGCCCTGCTTGCCGCACATGCTGCAGCTCTGCCCCCCCCAACAATACGAGCACAACCAGGGGAGGGTGGACAGGAGAACCCAAGAGCAAAGACTTCCAGTGAAGGAAATCGGCGGCATTTCATAGGTGCCTGGCCTAATGAAGGCAGTTGACTGATCCTACCTGGCAATTGATGAGCTTTATCAAGGAGACATCCTAGAGATCAAACAGTGCGAACCTCACAACCAACAGACCACCACCAACCCATCAACATGACAGACCAGGTGGCATCATCGGCACCCACGGCCTCAACATGAGCACCTACAGCTGCAGCAATAGGTACTGATGGCCCCACAGGCGGACAAGCCGCTCAGACACCTGGGACAGGAGGTACCGCGCTGGTGATGCACATGCCCAATCCATTCGAAGTGCGCGATACAACAAATTTAGAACCCAGGTGGGCCACGTGGCTAAAAGACTTTAAATTTTATGCAGGAGCGGTGGGCCTCGCAGAGGACGACAGACTGAAATACACCTTATCCATGGCCATAGGACTGACCGTACGGGACATTGCAGGCAAACTGATCAACTGGGACACAGCAACATATGAAGAGGTACACAGAAAACTGTCAGAATACTTTGCACCACATACAAATATAGACTATGAACGTCACATCTTCCATTCCACCCGGCAAGAAAAAGGCGAGTCTCTAGACAACTATGTCATGCGCCTGCGTATTAAACAAAAATACTGTGAATTCCACCGCTACTCGAATGAGGAAGCTCTAAGGTCACAGGTGATAGCTGGCTATCAATCTCAAGCCTTCAGAAAACAATTACTTCAGAAGCAAAGAACGCTCGAGGAAATTTTGGCCTTAGCCAGAATGGAAGCCGTAGTAGAGTCACAACTGGATAACCTAGAAAAGATTAACATACAACAAACCACGACGCCCATGAAAACACCACTAGAGCTTCATGCCAGAGAAAAGGACAGAGAAGAGAAGGAAAAGTTGAAACAAACGGCTGACAGGCACCGAAAAGCTCTAGAGTCAAACGTCGTACCCGGCGCCCAGGTGCTGATGCGGCAGGCATCCCTGAGACACTGACAGTCACGCAAAGGAAAGGCACCATGGTCACCGCGGAAGGAGAAGGCCGGTCCTCGGTCACTCGGAATGTCTCTCAGTTCAAAAGAATACGGACCCCACTCCAGGGGAGATGTGATTCCCACAAAGAAGCAAGGGATTGGCCTGACGGCGACGAACCATATCTAGGAGTCCAGGAAACATCTGAAGATGAGAGTCCCGAGCGAGACACAACAGGCCGTACCCGACACACAACCCCTGAGAGATCGAGACGACCCCAGCAGAGTCGCATGAAGCCGCAGAGACTCATAGAGGAAATGGGGTAAGAGACACCAGAGAACTGTTGAGTTAAAACGGCGGGAGATGTCAGGCCGTAAACCATGGGCATTGTTTGGAGCCCACCCACATCGTTATGTGGGAGTCCGCCGCTGCGGGCTGTTCGGGGAAAAGGGGAAACGACGTTGGGGTTAGGGAGGGGCCGTCGGGGACGCCGGCAGTGGAGCGTGTATTAGAAATAAAGGCAGACGTGTGAAACAGGCTCTGGCATCTTTATTTATGGTATGGGTGACGAGGGATTTGAAGCCCTGCAGGAGGCTTCACAGGCAGTCACACAGAATTACTTTCTGTTTGAAGGAATACTCAATCACATAGATGAAGTGTTACAACCACTGGTCGTCAAAATTCGGATCATATAAAACAATTACAGATTTCATTAGCTAGAGCAATATGAAAATCATGAAGATATGTTTTTTATCATGACACTTAATGAAACAAGTTTGCAATGGAATATCCCCATGAAGAAGACATAAGGACAGTGTAAGATAGTGCGGTCATAGTAAATCCTACTTGTTTTATTGAGGATGGTCTTAAAAAATAGTTATTTCAGATTTTAAAACACAGGTGTCCAACAAAATAAAGGCATCTGAGTGGGTGATAGGATTGTGCCTGTAAATGTGGACTTCTGTATGCAAATAATTGAACAGGATCATAATATCAAAATAATGCCTGGAAGACGGTTCAAAATGATAAAGATATTTTATGAACTGTTGGTCATCTGGTCAGGCACTGAGATGGATTTAGAATTGTTCATGGAATACATGAATAGCACACATGATACATTCTTAAAAAAAATGTTTTGAGTTGAAGGGTTATCACAAAGAGAGAGGTCAAAATTATTTTTTGAGAGTATTTAATTCAGATGTCTGATTAACAAGCCATATTTGCAGCACTCAAGGACTCAATTAGCCTCATTACGAGGTTGGAGGTAGTCATGGCGCTATTAGTGCCATGACTACCTCCAATACCGGTACCATGTTCGGTCCCGTTCAATGGGGACTTACCGGTCTATTCCGACCTTTGCGGGACCGGTAAATCCCCATTGAAAAAGCCATTCCGCATTCCAATTTCAGCCCCCATAGGGCTCGATGGGAAGGGGGAGGGTGCTAATAATGGTACCGCAAATTGCGGTACCGTTGTTAGCTCTGAAGTCCCTTAACCTGTCCCTTCCATAACGACTGGTAAAAACAGGCGTTAAGGAAGGGACCCGCTAAGGGACCTCGTAGTAGGCGTAAGGGATTACCGGCACCGGTGCCCTTACTGGTGCCGGTAATCCCTTACCGCCCAACTCGTAATGAGGCCCAGATGAATGTTAACTAAAATTGAGGAATTTCGTGCACTGCACAGATATTTAAAAGCACATCAATAAAGTGTCCAGGGTAAAACTCTTGCAACATGTTTAGACGTAAGCATTACAACAATCCAGAAAAGATTTATTGACAATCAAAGACCGGACTAAACCAAGCAGTGAATTGATATTTGCATCCACATATGGTCCTCCATCAGTGGATATGGAATGTCTGATGAAGACACATATTGGGTGATTTTACAGATAGAGAATGATTTGCAGAAAATCTGTACAAAGATTCCTATACTTGAATTTGAATGACAGCCCAACGTGGGAAATAAACTGGTCTGTACAGATGTAGTCAGTGCGGGATAATGAAATGTATATAACATGACCAAACATGGCCAAATATCTGTGCCTAAATTGCATTCAGGATTGTCATTGTACCATCTCTCATAAGAAGTACTTAAGTCATGACATTTTGTGATATGATTGATGAAATTCACTGTATTCTGCATAACGTGTCCTTTGTGCAAAGCTGTATGAAGGAGAAACGAGAAACTAAAGAAATATTAGGTATGCATAAGCAAGATACAGGGAGTATTAATTCAAAAACACCAGTTGTAAGAAGACCATTTATGGAAGCCAACCATCGAGTTTCTGAACTAAAATTTTAAATCAATGAAATAGTCGCAAGGCACACCGAGGTGGTGACCAAGAGAAGACAGTTTCCAAAAGGGGTGAATGAGGATTGGAATTTATATTGTATTTCATGAAATGTCATTGTTGTGGAGGAATGAAAATGGGTTGAACATAATAGGACAGAGAAAGGGTATTTTCATTTAACATAAGAACATTTCAATCAGCAGTGTTTATGTCTTCATGGACCACACAATTAAGCTTTCACAGACCTAATGTGAGGGCCTTGCCTGGGGTTATGTGCCCCGAAAACCAAGTTAAAGGCCTGAGTGCAGCAGGGCATTTAATGAAGTGTTCAGGGCCCATAACTACTGTTACAGACCGAGCATGTACAAACCGGACGATGAAGGAGGGGAAAGGCTTAGGAACCAGCGGTCTACATCTGCCAGGTGCAGCTCGGCAAAGACAGAGGCAGCATTTGAACGGATGACCGCCCCCCAACCTATCAAGGAACCGAGTAGCGTTGTGATATGGGTGATTTCGGGGCCTGTGCAACATCAGTCAGGTGCGGCTTATGTGAGGAGTTAGCGGTGCTCACTGTATTGTTGTCAGCGTGGTGCTTCTGTGTATTGAGTAAGTGTTGTGCCGAAAGTCATGCGAAGCCAGTGGTCGAAGTGGGCGGGAGCAGTTGGGAGCAGTGTCCTCTACTTTTTTTTAGGTTTTACTCTTCCTATACTTTTATTTTAAAAAGAAAACATGGTTTAGTTTTACAATAAAATTGTAGTAAGAAGTTAAAACTTGCAATTCCCTTAAATAGCAGGTGTGTTTGTGGGTTTGGATTGCACGTGGGAGGGGACGTGGCGATGAGGTTTTTGGGGAGCGGGGACAGGCCAGCAGGGAACATAGTTCCACAGCTTCTTTTCATACACTTCGACCACTGAGCATGGCTGTCAGCGCAGTGCTCCCATGATGAGAGGGAACATTGTGCTGAGAGCCATGGGGCACTGGCAGCCATTGCAAGGCTTCCATCATTGTCAAATTTCCAGGATATACTGATTTACTAAGTCATACCGACTCTCACAGCCTGGAAATAGGCCAATGAGGGAGTGCATTGTCACTCCATTGGGATTTAATATAGGATAATCATGAGTCATTAATTGGGTATGGGGAATATTTTAATTAGCGTGGTAAACGAGATAAGTGAGATTGACTAGAGTATAACTCTTGGAAAACAGATTTAGGTACTTTTATAATGTACAATATGTAAGGATGTTTATATTGATTTATAAATACATATAGAGAATTTGTTACACATTCAAGTAATTTTCTTTTGTTTTATAATTTGATTTGGCAAGCAAAATCTGGAAAAGTACTGGACAAAATACCTATTTTAAGGTTCATCAATGTAAGCACACAAATGAAAATGAAATTGGGAGCATTACCGGGAAGAGACTGATAGTCAGATAATGGCTTTACTGGAACACAATCTAATGTGATGTCAGGTGCTGCAGTTCTTTCAGCCGAATGCCTTCTTCTTCTTCTTCTTCTAAATTACCGAATGCGTGCGCGGACCCACGCAGGCGCTTCCCCATCCAATAGGATGATGTGCACCAACCCACCAATCAACACATAGCCCACATAAACTCACAACTCCTCCCACCGCCCCGTCTGTCTCACAAAATCCAACAACACACTGCTCCTCCTCCTGCCTCTCACCCCGTCACCTCCCAGCAAAGCCTTCCCACTCATCTCAACCACACCCAGCGCAGACAACCGCACCCTCATCAATTCTCTCTCCACAACATGTCTCTCACACCCAAGCAAAAAGTGTCCCACAGTCTCAGGCACCCCACACACTGCACAGTCCCTCGACTCACGCTTCCCCACTCGATGCAGACAGTCATTCAGCCCCACATGCCCTATCCTCAACCGATTCAGTATCACCTCCTCCCCCCTCCTCCATTCCAGACTTCCCGCGTCCACCTTCACCGACACTTTCCCACGGACACCAAACATCCACCTGCCCTTCACCCCACTCACCCACCTCTCCTGCCACTCATCCATGACCCGTCTCACCACCACAGCCTTCACCTCATGCACACTCAAAGGCAACCTCACATCAAACGTTCCCCTCCTCATGCCTTCACCCGCCGCCAGACAGCCGAATGCCGCACATATGATACCTACCCAGAGTCCCAAGCATGGACACGGCAGATGTGTCATGTGACTCGCAACATCATGACATCACCGCCGCATGCGGAAATCGCGTAGAAACTGCAGGGATTATAACCCTGTCCTCTGGAGCAACAACACTTCGCAAACTTGCTAGAGTTTCTCCAGTGGTGTTCTGATTCCTGCGTTCTGTGGATTCTTTGACATTCTAACCCCTGGCTTCTGTCTTTTGTATTAGTCTTTCTTCACAGATTTTGGTACTGGTTCCCGATATTATTGGCTTGGATTTCTTAGTCTTTTGGACTCGGACTTTGATTACAGGATTGGATTTGGATTTGACTTTTTCCGGTTTGGTGTTTTGGACTGAAACTTTGGAACTTACCTTTGGATTTTGCTTGGAGAGTATTGGAAGCAGCCTTCTGGACTCATCAAGACTTTGGCCTCCCCTATCGCTAGTCCATTCTTGTGCCAGTCGGGGCATGTTTTAGCAAAGTTGCCCTTTTTGCAACTTGAGGGTTCCCGCTCTGTTTGTGGCAATCATGTTTCTACAGTATCGGTTTCCTTCATCGCTCTGCGACTCCCACGAGCACACATACTTCCCGTATCAGGTAAACTACATGTAAAAGGGGGAATATTCAGAAGGGCAGTTTGGGGGTAATTATCAGGATCCACTTTTTCCTAACTCTGTTGTATGCTTCCTTTGCAGCTTGGGAGCGAGAGCCTGGTGGTGCATCTCCTATGCTTCCTTTTGCCCAATCCTCTAGTTAGTGCAGTCTGCTTTCTAACTGTCTGGCCAGTAGATTGGGAAGAAGGCTATTCAATTCCCCTACATGATGTCCAAGAAAAGGGAGGGTGATCTGTATCATATGAAGTTCATAGATTGGGAGAGTTAAAGTATTTTATCACTATTCATGACTATGGCTGATAGTTGACATGAATTATGTCCTGGAAATTCCGGATTTAATTGTAAACAGAAGATTGGTTTAGCAATGTCGAGAAACGTTGCTAGAACAGTATGGGTGAGTGTGTAACACAGTGTATAAATAACTGAGTAGTAGTGACACGAGGGTTACACCTTACCTTTAATTAATTTCAAAATGCCTAGCAGAGATTATGAATTAGGAAGAGTAAATACTTACTGATATCATGTTTTGTTATATGATATGATTGGTTATTTATAATGCGCTTAATACCCAGAGGTTTACAAGCACGAACCCAGGGATCGAACCTGTGTTGCTCTGTGTCGTCTTGCTTCCAAGGCGAGCATGTTGCCCCTGAGCTATCCTCCCAAGGCATGTATAGGTTTCATACACCTGACTATGGTCACAAAGAACGAAACATGTACATGATGTAGCAGGACACATGCCAGTGTAAGAACACACGGATGAAAATAGAAATATATATATATATATATATATATTGGCAGTCGCTGCCCTATAATTAAGTTACATTTCCGTTAACTTTTCCCAAAATTCTATTGCTTATAACTTTTGACTCAATTGACAGGTATGTATGAAAATGTGCAAAACAGAATGATTACTCCAAGCTCAAAATTATTTTGGGGAACATCTGTGAAACGGTTCAAAAGTTATTAAGAAAACAACAAAATCTGTTTTGGCCTTCTCCTATTCATTATCTGTACGCCTGGCAGATGGCAAGAGAGTCCCGGGACAAGTAATGGGATTCTGTGCTAGAACATGGGAAAAGGAGACGGTTGCTGGAAAGGAGAGGAGAAGCAGGCACATCTCTTTACCCGAGTGCTAAGAGTATATTCCCTGCAATAAATAAAGTTCACAAAACCTACGTCTTCTCCATATTTGAGTCCTCACATACTACAGATTGGAGATGTTGGCGGCCTGTGTTGTGTTGTGCAGAGCAAGGGCAAGCCTTTGCCAGAAGAATCAGGGCACCTTGCAGGTTGACGCCGGACAGAGTCACGTATGAAGGAGGACACGCTGTATGCATTTTCTTTGTTGCTTGAACCTAATAGTTTAATTCGTATTAGGTTTACTACCATTACACGCGGAGCTTGTGTGCTGTGCATGCTTAAAGAGTGGATACGCTCGGAGCGTACTAGGGAAAAGGACTTGGGAATGCGCGTTTCTGTGCCGACGCCTTCAACAAACATCATTCTTTCTCGCTTAACAGTTTATTTTGCGTGTCGGTCTTGGAAATCAGTTCTCCATCATGCTCTTCCTCGTCATAGTGGATTTATCACAATAACTGTCAGACATACAACCAAAAAAACAAGAGAAGCAAGAAACAAAACAAAAAAGGCACAATAAATAATAAATAAATCTCCTCACCCTGACAACTGTAATGCTGAGTTACAGAATGCAAGTGCAAACATGACCTCCCAGAGGGGAACAGGGATATGGCTTTGCAACGCTTTGCCGGGGGGATTCTTTCAACCTGAAGTTGGGAACCAACGATTTCCTGGAAAAGATAGATCAAATATTTAAAGCACTACGCCAATGTGGCTTGTGGCATGAACTACAGTGTTGATAGGAAGAAATCCTTACTGTTACACTGTTTAGGATCAGTTGGGCAAGAAACACGTGACGACCCACCAGATCTCTCAGAGGAAGAATGTATCAATATGAACAAATGTGAGAAGTCTGTATAGAAGATGGCCATGCACTTTGAGAAGAAAGTAAGCACTATAATGTTACATATTAGATGAAAGAAAGAGCATGGAGCAATATGTCACGGCTCTTAGGAAACTTGCTAGGACCTGCAATTTCAACCAACAACTTGATGAGACGCTCAGGGATCAATACATGCTGAAGTGCAGCTGAAGCAAGGTTAGAGAAATTCTGTAAGCAGAAGATGATCCCCCGATGGATGCAGTCATACGAATTGCCAAAGTAGTGCACACTGAGAAATGTGTGAAGACGCTGGAAAGCACAATGAAAAACTGCAATTAGGACAGTGGTCACACACCAACCAATGACTGCTGTTGTTCCAGCAGAAGCAATATCAGCTGCAAGCAATAATCCTCAGGATAGGGAATGGAACTCGGAGGATAGTAACTACTAAGAAGGAGGAAGATGAGTGGAGTATTCGAGAGGAAGAGGAAAGCCTGAAGTAGGAAGCTGAAGTAGCCCTAGGAGGAATTCCAGGTGTGACAGTGCTTTGCACTGGCCTGACAATCTGAACTGTCCAACTTTAAGAATCATCTGCAGAATTTACAAAGGCAAAGGACACCTACCTAGGTGTTGC
Organism: Ambystoma mexicanum; assembly: GCF_040938575.1. NCBI lineage: Eukaryota > Metazoa > Chordata > Amphibia > Caudata > Ambystomatidae > Ambystoma > Ambystoma mexicanum. The sequence goes on from NC_090924.1 coordinate 884,203,277, forward strand.
AGGTCCTAGATACCTACTGACCAAGGCTGCCACTTGCTGGTCAGGCCCAACAAGCATGAAACATATCTGGGGATGCTTGTAGTCTCAGGCAGAAGGGATGCAACCTAGCAGTGTTGGCTGGACTGCCACTTTTGGGGTTGGATCAAGCCTGATTTGAATATGGTCGTTCCCCTTCTGAAATGGCTTGGCAGGCAAAGAATGATGGTCTGGAAGGTTGCTCAGACCAATGCCAGAGGTTAAGATTTAGTCTAAACCTTCCAGCCATCCCCTCTTGTCTTTTGCTTAAGTCACCCTGAGTGGGACAGATATGCCCAGTCGTGGGCCCCTTGCCTGTGGGCCTAGAGACCCTAACTACACTGCTGAGGCCCAACAAGGCTGAAACATGTTTGAGGATGCTTGTGATCACATGCAGAAGGGATGTGTCCCAGCAGTTTGGGCTGGACTGCCCCTTATGGGGTGGGACCAAGTCTGATTTGCATATGGTCTTTCCCCTTCTGTAATTGCTTGGCAGGCAAAGGGTGATGGCCGGGGGCGGCGGGTTAGCCAAAGCAATGTCAGAGGTTAGGATTCATTCTAAACCTTCCAACCATTACCTCTTGTGTTTTGCTAAGTCACCCTGAATGGGACGGGTATGCCCAGATGGGGACCCCATGCTTGCTGGGCATAGAGACCCAAGCTACTCCTCACCGATGGGGCCCATGAAGGCCAAAACATGTCTGAGGATGCTTTTGGTCTCTTGCAGAAGGGATGTGACCCAGCAGTTTGGGGTGGGACCAAGTCTGATTTACATATGGTCTTTCCCCTTCTGTAATGGCTTGGCAGCTGAAGAACGATGATCTGGAGGGTTTCCCAGAGCAGGGCCGCAGGTTAAAATTCATTCTAAACCTTGAAGCCTTCACCTCTTGTGTTTTGCAAGAACAAGAAGGTCTAGTGATGAATCACTAGATGTTGTGACTTCTCCCCCGGGGAGCCCCTTCCCATGAGGCATTGGAGGTGATGTGGGAGGATCTCAGGGGGAGGGAGACCCCCTATGGAAAAATATGACCATCTGGGGTATAGCACTTGTTAGAACATCAGACCCCCACACACTCTAGCCTCTCCTTCTCCTGATGACATCTTTGTAGAGAGTAGACCTATGTACTGTTGTAAAGTAGGCTACCTCAAGGTCCTGAAAAGTACAGAGATGAAGAAGAACATCAGGGACATAGTTAATCCAAGTAGTGGGGCGAGGTGGGACACACAAACAATATAGAGCAATACCAGGAAATAACTGCAGCAGTGTAGACTTCTGCAGAGGCATGGTTCCTTTTATGCCATAAAAACCAAAGAAGGACTGCCTATCAGGGAAACACAGCCAACCAGTACGAGAGACAGCGAAGCCCAGAAAGCACAAAGGAGACATGGAGAAGGCCTGGACAGAGACAAGAGCAGTCCACACCCGGGGTCATGAAGACAATGGGGCTCCTTTGCCCAGCATCTTCCAGATGGTAGCAGGATGCTGGCAGATGGTGATACGACCACAAGAGAGAGCATCCATACTGTCGACCAAGTGCTGCACAGGTGATCCGCAAGTGGAAGACACTGAGACATAGAGATGCCCCCACAGCACACTGAGTAGGAGAGAGACCCCCAGGAAGAACCTGCTGCACATCCCAGAAATTGTCACAGTAACAGGAGAGGCGTGGGGACCAGCAGGGACTGGAAGGTACAGGAGGTAAAAACTCTGTACAGACTTTAAAAGCAGGACAATCTTGAAGTCCCTTTTTCCTGAATATGGATGGACATTGTAGGCTGATTGGAACCATCTAAACTTGGGGATATATACATTTTAGTCATTCTCAACTATGCCACACAGGCCTTCCTTTGAGGAGGAATACATCTCATCAGATCTATCATGGGTGGGCTTCCCAAGAGTAATTTTGACAGCCCAGTGAACCACATTTATGAGTAAAATCATGGCAGAGGCAAAACAGATTCTGCGGAGTAAAACCTTAAGGACCTCCGTCTATCAGCTCCAGATGGATGGGTTGAACCGTTCAATAAGACCTTAAAACATGTTTTGAAGAAATTGGTAGTGGCTGATGGCCAAAACTATGATATGATGATTCCTTGGGTGTTAGTCGCCATCAGGAAGGCTCCCCAAGCTTCCCTTGGGTTATCCCTGTCCGAGCTCCTCTCTGGACGTGATCCAAGAGATGTCATAGACATGTTGAGGGAGACAGAAGAACGGGAAGAAGGTATCGTACCTCTGTCTCAAACCACACAGCAGATTTAAGAACATATGACTGTGGTGATATAGCACATTCCCACCTAGCGAAAGTACAGGAACATCAAAAAGCCCAATATAATAGAAAGGCAATACCCCAGAATGTATTGGTACTTCTGCCTACTTCAGAACATAAAATGCTGTCCCGCTAGCATGGCCCATATGAGATCTTAGAGCGACCTGGCCCCTGTAACTATAGAGCCCCTCAACCCGATAGATGAAATAAGACTCTAATATACTACGTCAGCCTTTTGAAGAAATTGAAAGAGGACCCAGTAGAATTTTCCTCCGTGGCAATGGCCAGTGTATTGTCCAAAGAGACAGAGGGAATCAATTTAGAACTCCCTGACCTATCTCCACAACAACAGCAAGACATCCAAGATCTTATGGCCCAGTTTCTGGATTTCTATAGTTGTTGAGATGGGAGAGAAAAAGGCAACCAACATCACATCCGCATCATCCCACCACCAGCGAAAATATTCATCAGTTTAAAACCATTTCAAATCCCACAGGTAAGGAAGGAACTAGTCCTCCAAGAGGTGGAGAAAATATTGCCTGCTGACATTATTGAACCATCACACAGTCTGTGGTCCTCACCAACAGTCCTTGTGGCAAAACCCTATCAATCGTAGAGGTTTTGTATAGACTTTAGGACACTCAATGCTATATGCCAGTTTGATAATTATCTGATGCCACGGATTAACAATCTTATTGATCAGCTGGGGTCAGCAGTCTACCTCTCCATGATTGATCTTACCAAGGGCTATTGGCAGGTGCCCTTAAATTCCACAGACAAAGAAAAGACTACATTCTCCACCCATGAAGGGCTATTTCTTAACTTTTGGGCTCCATGTTGCTCACGCTACTTTCCAATGACTAATAGACCAGCTTTTGTGGCGCGTATCTGGATGACGTAATCATTCACAGTCGTTCTGGGAAGAGCATTTCATCCATCCTAAGAGAGACCTAAGAGCCTTCCTAGAACTTACTACATATTACTGGAGGTTCATCCCTAAATACTCTGCCATCACGTCCTGTCTAATCGATAAGTTAAAGAATACCATGCCCCAAAAACTGCATTGGCAGTGGGAGAATCAAGCCAGTTACAAAAACTTGAACTCAATCCTATGTAGTGAACCAGTCTTAAAAGTCCCCAACTTCAAGAGGTTCTTCCTTCAGACTGATGTTTCTAAGATGGGGATAGGTGCAGTGTTATCTCAGGAAGACGATGGTGTGTAATATCTTGTGCTATACATCAGCCGTAAGTTATTTCCTTGAGAAATAAATGATGCCACCATTGAATTAGAGGTATTAGCAATAAAGTGCGCCATAGGATATCTCAAATACTATCTAACAGGGAGGAAATTTAGGCTCATAACTGACTATTCTCCGCTACCTTGGATTAGTCCCTCAAAGGAAACCAACCCTCGGATCATGTACTGGTTCTTGGACCCACAGCGCAGTTTTGTGTAGAACAGAGGAGGGGAAACCAGCAGGGGAATGTACATTATTAATCCCATTTTCCTATGGAAGGAGATGGAGAAGCCAGCAGCATTAAGGAAAGGGTATGTGATGTACCACTAGATGTCGTCACTTCTCACCAGGGGCGGACCCCTCCCCATTAGGCCAGGGAGGTAAGGCTGCTACACCACAGTCCCCCTTGGGGTGGTATATTGTATAAGGATCTTATGGGGAGGACACCCGCCGGGGAGAAGGATGACCATCTAGGGTATAGCCCTTGTAAGAACATCTCATCCCACACACTCTAGCCTCTCCTTCTTCTGCTAACCTCTTTGTAGACAATATACCTGTGTTCTGTTGTAAAGTAGACTTTATCAAGGTGCTGGAAAGTGCTGAGATGATGAACATCAGGAACATAGGTAATCCAAATACTGGGATGACGTAGGACACAGGAACAATGAACAGTAATACCAAGAAGTAACAGCAGTGATATAGATTTATGCCATAAAAACCAAAGAAGGACTGAGTATCAAACCAGGACGAGAAACAGTAAATCACCGGAAAGAACGAAGGAGATGTTGAGATGGCCACGATGGAGCAGAGAGCAGTCCGCTCCCGGAATCAAGAGGAAAACGGGACCCCTTTGCCCAACGGGTTCCAGATGGTAACGGGAGGTTGGAAGACGGTGACACGAAAGCAAGTGGCAGCATCCATATTGTCGCTCCAACGGCCGGCCAGGAGATCCACCAGGTTAATACACTGAGACACAGTGTTGCCCACGCAGCACACGGAATAGGAGAGAAACCCCAGGAAGAACCGGCCATGCATCCTGGGATCAGGCAAGGTAACCGGAGAGGCATGGGAACCGGTAGGGGCTGGAAGGTACAAGAGGCAAAAGCCCTGTACAGACTTTACGAGCAGAACTGTTTTCCTCATGTCAGTACTTGGCAAGCAAGACATCAAAGGGGTTATAAAGAGAAGGGGAGAGAAACTGAGGCCGGGGACCCAAATCATACAAGCCATCTTCCTTGTGGCAGTACCTGCCAGGGAAGTGGATCAAGTGGGCCAAACCAAAGAAGAAGAAAAAAGCCAGGGTCGCAGATGCTCATAACACTCAGAATTGGGTGTTGTAACTGTGAAACCTAATGAGGAAAAGGGATTCATTCCCTCTGGTTGTAAAAGATAGTTTTTACAGTTATCAGGTGAAGGGAGTCATTCTCCTGGTAACTCAGATTGGGAGGAAGGTCCAACAAGCCTAAGGAAGAGAGTAATTCCCCTGAGTCTTTGAGACCAAACACCAGGAGACGGGAGGCATTTTCTTTGCACACCAGGAAAGTGAATATTGTTTTGGAACTTTGTGACCTGAGGAACAAAGTAATTCCCCCAGGCTGTCTGAGACTGAAAGCCAGAAGAAGGGAGACATTCTCCTGTCCCATCAAGGAGACATTGGGCTTCATCACGAGGCCAGCGGGAATCCGCTGGTGCTACCAACGGGTTGCCGCTGACCTTGTAACACTGTTTCCACTGCCTAATATCATGGTGCCACCGGGATATTACAAGTCCCGGTGGCTCGGGATGTCAGGTGGTGGGAAATGTAAGTCCCCATTCCCGTGGGATGGGGACACAGAAGCACTGGTACTGTTGTGCTAACAGTGCCAGTGATTCTGTGGAATCCTTGCCTGCAGGGGCTGGTGCTCCCAGCGGGTCAGACCTGCCGGGAGCACTGGCCCCTGCAGGCATTCTCACAAACTGGCAGTCCAGAAAGGGTGCCAGAACATTGCTACTGGCACCCTTATTTCCAGACTGACAAACTTGTAATGATGCCCATGGTGTGGAACTTTGACCATAGCCCGGGAGAAGGGAGGCATTCACCTGGGATCAGATCAATACTGTGTTATTTCTTAGTTTATAGTGTAAGGGCCAACAGTAGGCTTTTCTTGACACAGGGCAGTTTAACCGACATCCTGACAGTCATCTTAGATCTGTAGGTGAGGATGGGAAACCCCTCTTAGGAATAGGGAAAGATAGGTTTTCTCTTGCTTTATTACTTAACAGAAGTCTTTAACCCCAAACCTGATACCTTTGTATTAGAATCCTTCTTCTGCACCCCTACAGCCTCCACTCATTGGATTGGCAGTGATTGCAGCGATGATGAAAGGGACAAATGCATTTCATCAGTGGGAAATGAAGAAGAGGAGTTGGACAGTCCCAAAGCCCCTGTTTCTATTAATGGAGTGCCTATCATGATGAAGATCGACTCTGGGGCAAAGTATACTTTGATGGCAGAGAACCAATGGGAAAAACTAGGTTACAAATATCTGAATGAGGTGGACATTGATCCTAAGGCCTATGGTGGGGTGAAGATAGACCTCCTGGGGTGGATTCATGCCACTCTTCAATTTAAAGGCGTAGAGGCCGCTGGAAAAATATACGTGTCAAAGAAAGGGGTTCCTCCTTAATTGTGCTGACACACCAAAAGTAACTTGAGGTCAAGCTGGATCCGAATGTGCAGGAAATGGGTTTTCAGTAGAAGGTTCTCCAAATAACAAGCAATTAATGCAGGAAGTATTTCAAGACAAAAGAAAAAACTCACAGAAATTTGCACACCAGTTGTTCAAAAGCTGTGGAACATCCCAATAACCTTGAGGGAGGAACGGAAGTGGAACTGAAGCAGCTGGAAGAATAGGGAATCATAGAGAGCATTGATGCGTCGGAGTGGATATGCCCCCTGGTAGTAGTCGGGAAGAGCTCTGGGATGATGAGAATCTGCATGGACATGAGGCAACTGAATAGGTGTGTTGTCCCAGAGAGGCATCACTTGCCCAATATCGTGGAAATGATATTGACAATGGACCCAGCCAACTTGTTTTCCACATTGGACCTCACCACAGCATAACATCAAGTTAGAGTACATGAACGTTCAAAGGGCCTCATTACACGGTAGGCGGTAAAAATCGGAATTTTACGGCATGGCGCCATTAGCGTGTCCGCCCTCGCAAGAGGCCGCTAATAGCGTCCCATCACGAGTACGCGGACACGAGCATAGCGCCATGCCGTAAATGACCGTTCCGCCCTGCCGCTAAATACCCCAAAAAGCCCCTTACCGGCGCCCGCAAAACCGGCGATTGCGCCTCCGCCCTCCCGCTACCCGTAAATAGCGGACACCGCCATTACCGCACACTGTTAAAAAGCGGAACCGGAAATTACGTCGTCACACAGGAACGGGAAAGAGCACAGCGGCCATCTTCAAAAACACAATCCATTGCCATCCACTGCATCCAGGACATATATCCAGGCAACACCGACCAGGAACCACACCGGGTAGCTCGAGGATGCCGAAGGCGCTTAAAAAAAATGCTGATCGCCAGCGCAAAGAAAAGTTCACCAATGAGGAACTAATGATGCTGACCACCACACTTGCTGCAAATGCAGGAGTGGTATTTGTGAACGACATGCGGCGGGAGGCCCTCCTGAAGAAGAAGGCCATCTGGTCCGAAGTTGCGCTAAAAGTCAGTGCGGTGGGCACCACCACCCGGAGTGTCAGGGAATGCCGCAAAAGGTGGGACGACCTCCGGGTGCGTGTGCGCAACATTCTATCTGTGAACCGAAACATGGCAATGGCCACAGGAGGTGGTGCAGAGTCCCCCTTGAAGATGAAGGAGTGGGAGGAGATATGTGCCTCCACAATAGGAGTCAAGTCGATAGAGGGGGTCGGCGATATGGAGCATGGCGTGGCCGTTTCATCGGATGGAGGTGAGTGTATGCACCCAAAAATGCGCAGTGAAGGGTGAGGGGTCCCACAATCATGTGTCCATATGAATGCCGTGGATCCAGCCACAAACAGACATGCATGCATCATCACATACCCACCAACACAGGGCCAATCATGCATGAGCCAGCCAACATCCCCATTCCATGCCTCCACAATGATGACCCCAAAATGCATCAAACTGCATGACGTATACATCTGCCATGATGCAGGTAGACCCATAGATGATGATTTACCCTTCTTATCACCCCTGCAGGATCACACACGGAAAATGAGGAGCCACGCACGTAAGCACCCACTCCCACACCCATGAAGAAAGCCAGGAGGGATGTCACCGGGGACCACGCATCAACCTCTAGGGGACCCAAGAGTAGTGACTGGACAAAGGCAGCAGGAGCAGCAGTGCCACGCAGCCAGAGGCAATGCCTGCCGCTGTTGTGGTAACCACGGGAGTGTGTCTCCCATCAATTGAAGGCAGCATGGAGGGAGTGCACTCTGCTGCCACCAGCTCTACGGGTGAGGCAGCAGCCACTGGGCCACTTTCCGATGCGGAGGAAGCACCGGTGAATGAGGATCTGAGTCAGAGCCCCATCCCCACACGCCACTTACTCTCATCCCCAATGTTTTCACCAGGTCTGTTCAGCCAAGGCGGATCGCCCGCCCACACACATGATGTGTCATGGAGCCCCCTGGAACCTACGCCTGATGCCAGTGCTATTCATCCAGGCGCATCAGGCGCATCAGCAATTCCACCGGCAGACATCGCGGAACTTGACCTATCAGCCATCTACCAGAGGCAGACCGAAATGGCTGGTCTGGTAGGTCAACATGTGGTTGAGACAGGGCACCTGAGGGAGGACATTGGTGCATTCGCACGCCAGACGAGGGAGGCCATGGAGGCATGCACCAATCGCATATGCAATGAGATGGGGCAACTCAGGCAGGCCATGATCCGCATTGCGGATGCGATTGAGCGCAGATGTCCACTCCCTACCCAGGAGGAAACAGGCCCAGCCTCCTCTGGGAGTTCACGGCAGACAAGCCCCCTATGCCGCTCTATGCGCAACCTCAGGTGCACAACATCTCAAACACCCGAAGAAGGAGCGGACAAATAGGGCCAACAAGGAATATCGGCCAAATCTGGGGAAGGACATGTTCACGCCTTGGGACTCACGTGGGAGTGTTGTGGGGTGAGGGGGGGAGGGTGTGTTTGGGGGTGTTGTGGGGGGACGGGGGGGTGTATTCGGGGGTGTTGTGGGGGGAGGGGGGAGGGTGTTTGCACAGTTGGGGTTATGCACTTTCTGTACACGTTATGTTCAAAATACACTCTTCTGCAGTTGAAAAACAGGCATGGTCTCCATCATTGTGTATGTGTGAATTTCTTTGGGAGAGGGCCCTTTGTGGGCCTCCAGACGTCCACAAGGGCAACAATGCACGTCTCTCCATGCATGATATTCCACCTTTGTTCCTGATGCTGTTCCTGATTCCGATGCTGACGCGGATCCTGTCCCGCCATGCCATCGCCTCTTGCATGTCCGGGCTGGCCATTTCGACAATACTCATCCACATCCACATCATGCTCATCTGGTGTTTGCATGGTGCAATGGGCACATTCTATCAGATGCACATTTAGTTGTGCCTTACACATACCATGGTCATCTTCGCCTTCATTCCGGGGGTTTGTTGGCTGCCCTTGTGGTGTTTCTGGGTGCCCCGGTGGTGCTTGCTGCGCAAGTCTCGGCCTCCTCCTCCTCCTCCTACTCCTACGTCTCTTCGGTGATGCCTGTTGTTGTTGGTGCTGCACTGCAGTCATGTACGCAGGCCCATGTCATGCTGCTGGTGTTGGGACCATCTTGCTGTGGGAAGGGGTGTGGGAAGGGGTGTGGTGTGCTCTTTAGTGCTGGCTGTCTCCATTGACTCCACCTGTGCTGGTTGTGTCCACCTGGGGCAGATGGGAACACTGCTCAGGACTCTTAACGTGTGGTTTTCGATGCTGTTATTAGCGCCATGCCGGTACATGCTTTTTGGGTCTTTGGGATGCCGGTATTGCCGTGTACGCACGGGTTGTGATTGCGTGCTATTAGCGCCATGGTGCTATTTACGGTGTGGGGGTCGCGCGCAAGCGGCCACGCCGCTATTGGTGGCCCCGTACTTTACGGGTCCGCTAATAGCGGTGGGTCCGGGTCGTGATCGGCTTGGGAAAATACAGTTACCGGTATTCCGTTACCGGTAACGGTATTCCCTTAACGCCTACCGTGTAATGAGACCCAAAGTCTTTAACAGCATTTATAACCACAGAAGGGTTGTTTCAATATAAGCGGAGGCCATTCGTCCTCATTTCAGAGGCCTCTGAAATTCAGAAGATTATGTACTGAATATTTGATGGTGATGCAGGAATATTGTTCTTTCAGGACGGCATTTTAGTGTATGCAGACAATATGGAAGAGAACAACAAGCGGTAAGAAGGAGTGTTTCAAAAACCACATGATGCAGGGCTGACCTTGAGCAGTGAGAACTGCAAGATCAATAGGAAGGAAATTGAACATTTAGGGTATATAATCTCCAAAGAAGCAATATGCCCCAAAAATGTTATAGCAGAAGCAATTGAGAGGATTCCCACAATGACCACACACTTTTTTTGGAATGGCCGACTATTATTCGAAATTCAGACAAGACTTTGTCAAGCACATGGTAGAGATGAGAGAGTTAATTAAAATGAAGACTGCATTTGACGGGAGTGATTGTTGTGAAACGGAATTTACGCATATAAAGAGAGCACTAACAGAAGCACCAGCTCTACAAAATAACAGAAGGGGAAAATACAGTTATCACAACTGACGCTAGTAATGTAGGCCTCTGTGCAGTACTAACCCAAATTGAAGGAGGAAAGGAGTACGTTATTGTTTTTGCCTCTAGAAAGGAGCTGGGAAAGCATATGCTACCATTGAGAAAGAAGCCTTAGTGGTCAAGTGGGCCACAAAGGTATTTAGGAGTTTTGTGTAGGGAATCAAGTTTGAGCTTCACACAGATCATAAACCACTGGTTGAGATAATCTTGTCTAAAGGTTTGGATAAGGGGTCAGCAAAAATAGGGAGATGGGTTTCCCGTCGGCGGAATATAGTTTTACAGTGAGAAACATGCAAGGTGTGGGGCACAATGCAGCAGATTGCCTGTCTAGAATGATGGTTCAAGAAGAGGTGATTGATGTTGAGGAGGAGCAGGAGGTAGTCCTGGAAATCATGAGGAAGCCCGTCCCACGGAAAGAGTGGGAAAAGGCCATGAAGGAAGATGCAAAACTGCTTAAGATTATGGAAGGTCTGTCGGAAGGCAGACTGAGTAAAAAACAACTCAAGGAACTGGACATGGAAATTCTGTGGGGCATGAGCGATAACTGTATGTCTAGGACAGAAAGCCGAAGAGAGGAGACAAAATTATTCCACCTTAAGGAGTAAAATGACAGCTAATCAAGCTTGTGCACAAAGGTCACCAAGGGATTGTAAACACTAAGAAAAGAATAAGGAACAATTACTGGTGGCCTGCCTGTGATGTGGAGATGGAAAGGGTCATAAGAAACGGAATTCTTTGCAAAAGAAGTGATAAAGTTTGAGTGAGTGTCAAGTGCCCCATGATGGTGACAGACATTCCTGAACACCAGTGGGAGAAGATAGGAAAGGATGTTATTGGTACGATTTGGAGTGATGGTCTTCATACATGGTGTGTTGTTGTGATAGATTCACTAACCAGGTGGGTCGAGGTCTTTATGACACTGCATGTGACTACACAGAGAGTGGTATCCCACAGGTTCACGTCACCCTTTAAGCTCAGCAGAGGAAGGAAGGTGAAGTCCAAGAGTGTTCCTCAGTGGATGGGAAGTGCTATCATTGCAGAAGGCAGAGTGGGAAGTGCTATGTGAAATGTAAGGAAGAATCAGTTGAGGAACAAGAAGTTACATGGCAGGACTGGTGTAAGAGAGAGAGTCTGCAGGTGGGGAACATGGTCAGAATCAAATTGTTGCTTGCCCTCAGGGAAGGGGTGTGCAAATGACCAAAGGCCAGTAAGAGTGAAAACGCTTTTCAGTTTTTCAGTCAAAACCGAGGATGACAGAGTGTGGAACATGGAAATGGTGATGTTGGTGAGAAAGAGAGATGAAGGCGAAATGCAATGTAGTCCTGGGATAGGTGGAGAAACGTCCAGCTCGAAATGGGGAAGGAAGTATCGCAGACCAAAATACCTGAGAGACTATTTACAGTAATGGATAAAAAGCAACTTTGCAAGTATAGGGGGGTGTGTAGAGCTGGCAGCTGGCACGAGAGTCCTAGAACAGACCAGGACATTCCTTGCTAGATTGTGGGCAAAGAGGACGGTTGCTGGAGGGGAGAGTGGAAGCAGACAAGGCTCTTTACGTGGATGCCAAGAGGATATTCCCCACAATAAGGTTCAGAAAATCCAACCTCTGGCTCTGTATCTTGCCACAAAGGAAAAGGGAGCTTTTATTGTAAGTTGTAACGTAAAAAACGCTAAACATATTTGCATCAAATAAGAAAGAACCTGGGCACTAAGCACTGTAGATGTGCCTTTTGATGGTTTGGAGTGCAATGTGCAGTCGTTTTGAAACAAATTCTATGCAGAAGGGGTGATTTGTCCCAAAATAATTTCAGATGTACATCGTGCACTGCATCAGTGAAACTTTTCAGAAAAGAAAAAAACAGCAAGGGTTTTTTCTCGATGCAAGTGATTGCCACGTTAATCCTGGGGTTGGTAGGGAATCAAAAAAGAAAAGTGTTCAAAATAATATTTGGAGGCAGGAAAGGCTTGGGATATTGTAATTTACTAGTCAGTGGGAAATGGGCCGTGGCTGCGTGAGGGGAATATGGGCCTCAGCTGGAGTACTGGCTCACTGGCTATGAGCAGAACGAGGGGGATATGGGTCATGGGCGTAGGCCACCGGCTTCAGTATTTTTGCATTTATTGTTGCAACATGGACTGTAGACATGGCGAAATATATCGTTACTTATTAGGCAAGGCGATGTGGCCATAGTTTGGGGCGACTGGTCATGGCATGTTTTGATACTTCGTGTTAAAGACCTTGGCCAGATACCTGTGGAGAAAATGTAGCATAAAAAACATTGACATTGAGCAAAAAAGAAATGTACCTAGTACACAGTGAAGATGATCCGATTTATCACAACAAAACCGATGAAACGTGGGTGTGGTAAGTGACAACCATCTTAACTTGGAGTCGCCCCCCCATTACTCAGTCCATGAGCACATAAATGACATCCCAGCACGGATTAACAAAGTCATAAAACTGACATTATGGGGTCCATTGATATATGGGGGGTGATCCAACAGAAATAAAAGTGAAGAAAGTATGGAGTGGTGATTGCATTCTCATATGATTGAACTGAGAATATCGATATCTTCAGGAAACAAACATTTCTGGAATTTAGTATGAACAACCGGCTACAAAATTCATACCAGAGAATACCTTGGAGCACATCCAGATCAAGGAGTTGGCACACTCCGCGGTAAAACTGCTTAAGATATACCGTCAATTGGCAGTCCTAGAATCCTTAACTAAAAGAGGTGCTAGTCACATCTCAAAGCACTGTGAAAACCCTCCTGTCAAGTGAAGACTGGTCTCTGAAATGAGGGAATCCTGGAAGTTCGAATCCCATGGTAGCGCTGATTTAACCCTTCACCCTTCTGAAGTCAATAAATTAAGCTCCAGAAGAAAAAACGGTGAAAATCATACCTGCGAACATATCACTTAGAAGTTGGGGGAATTGGGCATGAAGCACTATAGCAAAACACAAATTATTATCTATGAGGCTACAATCTGCACTCTTACCACTTCCTACTCGTTCCCACCCTCAGACTCCATACAATCTTCACATCCTTATATCTGCAATCACAAGTCGAGTCGTCAAATACGAACATGAAAGCCTGTGAAATATAAGTAGACTTTGCATAGGAAATTGGATCGAATGAGTCATGCCTTTGATCAGCAAGACATCACTGGCCTTCTACAGGCCTCCCTTCTACAGTGTGCAGCCCCCATTGCTCATATTTGGTGATGCTACCCCACTTCCTCTAACATTTGAGATGTATTTACAACATGAACAGAAAATCTTTTGCTGCCCAAAGGACCTCATCCAGTTACCACCGATCATTCACTTGTCACACCTGAGCAGTATCCTGTCAAGGTAGATGTATTTATTTATTTATTGGTTATTTTTAAGGCGCCTATACAACATATGGTGTTTCAAGGCACCACAAGACAAAAAAAGGGTTCGGGGGAACAAGGGAGAAATATAACAATAATGACCATAGTAGGCCTTGTGACATTCGGATCATGCAAGTGCAGTAACAAGGAATGCGAGGGAGAGGGTGGGGGGGGGTGGTGCTGGTCTGGGCAATGCGAAGAGCACGTGTGGGAAGGGGAGTAAGGAGGAGAGAGTGCATGTGGAGGGGGGAAGAGGGGAGTTGGAATATTATAAAACAATTCCAGTACTTCCTCAAACCCAATACAAAAAATGTTAGAGGAATGGTATTTGTGCTTACTGACACCCTCAGAAACCCTTTCACCACCCACTAAAACTGACAGACACAGCGTATCCTCTTTTATGTGTTTGCTGCAAAAAGACGCAATGGACCAGCACATTCTCCTCAACCCAATCTGATAGTGGGTGTTCACGTGCGCAATTCCATGTCCAATCCATTCACATCTGCGGGTTCTAGACCAGCATAGCAACTGTACGGTGTGGAGCACACAGGATACTTACAGCATCAATATCCATCACCTACTGGTCCAGCTCCCTGCCAAGGGCTCAGAGAGTTTGCTCTGACTGGAGGACAGCCTTTGATTCAAACACCAACTTCATACCTTTGATTAGGCGCATACACTTCTGAACAAGTACAAGCTTGCTCTGGCTCCTCAGGCAAAAACAACAGCAGAGTAGAACCAAACATCCACCAGATCCACCAGATCCAACTACTTACACTGCCTTAACATTCCGATATACAAATTACAAAAAACAGGCAGATCCACCTTACCCATTCTAGCGGCCAAGCTATGGAACATCCTGCCTAACATTCTCAGAGCAGAACCATCCTTCTGGTTTTTCAGAATCAGTGTAAAAATCTGGCTCTTCGTTCAGCAAAACTAACCTACACTCCAGTCCACTCTGTACTAATCGTTAAAAGACTATCATGTAACTTTTTCCAGACTTGTTATGTAACCCAAGTCAACTACTATATAACTTTGTATCTGTAACTGTCTGTATCATAACTCTGTAACTGTACTCAAGCATAAAGTGCCTACATACCTTAGGATTAAGTGTACTCTACAAATAAATAAACTAAACTAAACTATCCCTTATCTTCTGTCTGTGATTGAAGCAAACTTTCTGAGCTGTCCACCATCCATTATCAATTAAATGGTTAATGAAACAAACCACCAGATAAACATTTTAAAGATTATTCTAATCTGTTTTCCTTGCTCCCTTTAACCACTCCAAGACAGAGGCCCTCATTCCGAGTTTGGAGGTAAAGGAAAAACGTAAAGGATTACCGGCATCGCTTACCGCTATGGGCTATTCTGACCAACCAGACCGCTATTAAAGACATCGTAAAGTACGATGCCATAAATAGCGATCTGGGCGCGTGCACGCGACACACCATGCCAGCATTAGCGGCATGCCGTAAACCGGAGATGATCACAAGTGAGGCAGACATGCAAATAACATCCTCCTGAAGGCCGAAAAAGTGCATACCGGTATGGTGTAAATACTGGCATCGCCGACCAGGCGTAAAGAACCCTGAGCAGTGTTTCCAAGTGCCACAGGTGTACAAAATCAGCAAAGGTGGAGGCAATGGAGTCAGGGCCAGTACAAAAGGAGCACACCCACACACCACACCCCTCCCACACCAAGATGATACCAATAGTAGTCGCATTACTGGAGCTGAAGGCCCTGCTTGCAATGCCTCAACAACAACAACAACAGCCGCCACCACAGAGGAGACGCAGGAGGAGAAGGAGGGTGAGACAGGCCCAGCATGCCCCACCAGTGCAGCCACCCTTACCACCCCGGCAGCCCCCAATCCCTCGCATCAGAGCCAGTCCATTCAACCTAATTCCTGAGCAGATCCACACCCTGTACCGGCTTGACCGGGACACCATCACCACCATAGTGGACCTGATACACAACGACATTGTCAGCCTCATAGAAATACGCACTGCCATCCCCCCTCTACTGAAGATAGTGTCTGTGCTCCACTTCCTTGCCACAGGCACCTACCAGCACACAGTACTGGGGCACATGCATGGCATATCATAACCCTTATTTTCTTGTATACTGAACCAAGTGCTGAATGCCCTCCTCAAGCACACACGGGACTACATATCCCTACCACAGACTCCCCAGGAGATATTCGATACAAAAGTTGCCTTCCATGCACTGGCAGGTATGCCAAATTGTGTAGGTGCCCTCGACTGCACCCATGTGGAGTTGGTGGTCCCGCATGGCATGGAGGTGGTGTATCGCAACCGCAAGCAATACCACTCCATCAATGTGCAGATGGTATGCAACGCCAGCAAGATCATCACACATTGCTGTGCCAGATACCCCGGATCAACTCATGACTCTTTGGTCCTTCGGAACTCAACGCTACCACGCTGCATGGAGCGACATGCTGGACGTGCCTGGCTGCTTGGTGAGTTGCCGGAAAGGTCCATGGCAGTGCATCGGGGTTGTGAGGTGGGTGGCTGCATACTCCACCTGGATGGGAATTGGGGGGGATGCATACTCCACCTGGGTGGGAATGGGGGGGATGCATACTCCACCTGTGTGGGGGGGATGCATACTCCACCTGGGTGAGAATGCTGACGTCAGTGCATGATGTGCACATAACCAAACACTGTGCTCCAAAGCAACTGAAACGGTACATGACAACCAAATACCATAGTGATAAAGTAAGGCCGACACCTATAACTACATGACTAACAGGTAACCAGCCCACATCCCACAACACATGCATATACGATGCAAGTGCAACAAGGTGTCAGTGCACACCATGAACCATCTTGAAGATGCAATCCACACCATAAATCCATTGCACAGGACACATAGCGGGACCTGAAATGGGGTGAATGCATCCAGGGACATGTGCATGTGGGCACAAATTACCTGCAGGCATGTGAGACTAGTACAGTTGTCCAACATGAATTTGCGAACATTTACCTTCATTCCCTTCTCATGCAGGTGATGGTGGCTATCCCTTGAAGCCGTGGCTCCTGACCCCTGTCCGAAATCCACAGAACAGGCACGAGGAGGACTACAATCGTTCCCATACCCGTATACGTGTGGTAATTGAGCAGACCTTTGGCCTGTTGAAGGCACGATTTCCCTGCCTCAGTCGGTCGGGTGGGGCACTCCTCTACAGCCATGAGAAGGTGGCCAAGATCACCATGGCATTTGTAATGCTGCACAATATGTGCATCCGCCGGAAAGTGCCCCTGCCCCCTTACATGGAACTGCTACCACCTGATGATGATGAAGGGGAGGAGGAAGATGTGGCAGGACCTCATCACGGTGCCGATGCACAGGAGGGACGTGCTGTGCGGCAGTCAGTGATCGCACAATATTTCTGACACACAAGTCAGCAGAGGGTGATATAATGTTAGGACATTGGGCACTGGGTGTGGGGATACATGTACACTATGCATTGTGGTACAATAAATGACACATGCGCAATGATCAATGTCCACTCTGGTTATTTTTTTGTAACACAACCAATGTATTGAAAGTGAAAATATGAACGTGATTAACAAACCCTCCACCACCCTCACCCCCTCCCCCCAAAACTCCCACACACACCCTCACTCCCTTCCCCTTCCCCCCAAAACTCCCCCACACACCCTCACTCCCTCCCCCTCCCCCAAAACTTCCCCACACCCCCTCAACCCCCCAACCCCAAAACTCCCCCACACACCCTCGCCCCCTCCCCCTCCCACCACAACAACCCCACACTAGTCCCATAGGGTCCAGGTAGCCCAGATGAGGCTGCCAGTACAGTTACTCTGCGCTCCCGGAGCCAGTGGGAAGCATGTCCCGTAGGCGCTGCGCAGGGAGCGACCGACGGAGCGGCTGGTCTGAGTGGAGTTGCTTGTGGACGGTGTGTCCTCATGCTGAGGCTGTTGGCGGGTAGGAGCAGCCTCCAAAGCATCCGCTATTGTCACGGTACCTGCCCCCAGACATCAGGAACAGACCAACCATCCCAGGGTATTGGCACCCATGGGGACCTTCAAGGCCCCAAAGGATTCCCTAAGGGTTTCCTGGACTCGGGCCTGGCGCCGTTGGCGCCAGGGTCATGCATCCATCTCAAGTAAGGCAGGTTTCAAAGGGAGAGAACCACGTGCAGACCAATCTGAGGCAGCCTGAAGGGATTACTTTACCAAGGAACTAATTGCTAGTGTGTGGTTGAAGGGACTACCTTACCTGGGGACTACTTCTTGAAGGCTATATAAACCACGCCTTCAGTACAGAATACGCTTCGCGTTATTCTGCACTCCTGCAGCGTATGGCTCACCATGCCTGCAAACTCCAGGCCAGTCTTAAGCCACACCTGTCCAGTTCTCTCAAGCAACCTGCAAGGAAGAAAGAGAGAGAAGAGAACAGGACAAGACTCTTACCTGATGCTCCATCTCGATCGCTCTGGAGTCTCCGCTTCTGCTGAGCTGCAAAGGAAAAGACACCACGTTAGCTGCATAGCGCTAATACTTACCAGAAGGCTGTTCATACCAGCGATCCATCGAAGCACCATCACTCGATCGCTGCTCCATCACCCGATCGCCGCTCTGGAGCTGCCGAATCTGTAGAACACAAAAGAAGACATCAGGTTAGCCGCGCAGTGGGGAAAGGTCTCATTCAGACTTTTAAATCTTGCGCAGCAAGACATCACCACGCAATCTCTGTCTTGGATATACAGCACCTGCAAAACACAAGAACAGCAGGTTAGTTGCAGAGAACAATACCGTGTGGAAAGACTATTGCATAACGCTGGCGCTAAACCTACCTTGGAAGCCAGCTACCATTTCGGGAAGGGACCCCGCTCCATATTAAGCACCAAAGGGAAACCTGTAAAGAAGAGGCACAGGAGTGAAATTTTGGCACCTTGAACTCTTAAGCAATCCATACCTTGGAATACAGACTTACCCATTGAGTCACAGATGTCTGGAACTCTGCAGGATCAGTGAAGTAACTAGATCCTTGAACTAATACGCACCCCTGCATACAGTCGCAGGATGGAGAGTCCGCCATTCATAACATAAAGGTGAGACATAGCAGAGGGGTGCAAGAAGAGGTCACGGGAGGCGGGAGTTGCCCTAGTCCTTATGGTTGGGTAACATTTGATTTAACATTTTAGGCAACCTGCTTTCGTGACGAAAAGGGGAATCAGAGGGGGACACAAGGAACCACTCAACACCGGACCGTCCAGCTCCATTCGGCACCCCTGTGGAGTCCAGGTGAGCGTAACAGAATGCAACGCCTCACACAAACCTCTACCTGGGTACCATGGAAACCTCGGAGACCGACCAATTAGTCCAGCTTTTGGGGGAACTCAGAACAGAGGTGCATTCGGCTCGACAAGAGACTAACGCTCTAAGAAGAGAACTGATTGTGGCAAAAGAGCACACCGATGATCTAGCCCGGCAACTACTCCAAGCCCAGGTTGGCCACACACCGTTGCCAACAATGGGGGCATCAGTCCCAACTCAGTCAAGTAATCCAGTGCAAGTGGTCCTTCCATGAGTCATACCTTTGGCTCCACCTGAATGCTTTGCGGGAGATCCTAAAATGTTTGCGTTTTTTATTAACCAGTACCACCTACACTTCCTATGCAGGCCAGGGGCCTTTCCGAACGATCAAGCAAAGGTGGCCTTTGTTCTTTCATACCTCAGTGGCAGTGCTGCAGATTGGTCCATACCACTAGTTAATCAAGACAACCCCCTTCTTCGAGACTTCCAGGGGTTTCAGCAGAATATGGAGAAGCTGTTTGCCCGGCACTCCCAAGGCCAAGCTTTAGATAACAAACTGCTGTCTCTTCGTCAAGGGAACCAGGATCTGTTAACTTATATTGCAACCTTTAATGGATTAGTGGTGGAAACCAGTTCGCCAGAAGACAAAAGGACCACGTTATTTCCTTGTGGACTGAGAGGCTAATTGAAAGATGTCTTGGCTCAAGTGGTCAACCCACCCTGGGATTGTGCAGAATACATTGACTTAGTGATACAACTAGATCATAGACTGCATAACCGGAAAGCTGACCGAGCTAGACTTGAGAATCACATGTTTGTGCGTCCGAAGGATAAGACCGCCAAGACTACAGACACATCTGAACCCATGCAAATTGGAGGTGTACGGGGGGCCACTATCTAAATCCGAGAAGGATAAGAGAAGACAACAACAATTGAGCCTATATTGCGGCATGACAGGCCATTTCCTCCAAGACTGTCCAGTGAAGCCACCCAAGAAGGCAGTCGGGGTTGCCAATAAGGTCAGCAACGAACCTGAGCCGGAAAACTACTCTGCCCGGCAAGCGTAGAGGTCTGCTTGTCGAGCGAGAAGAAAGACTCCCAGACCTTCCATCTAGCCTTACCAATAATCCTGATTAGTCACCAGCACCCATCTCGTATGCATGCAGTCAGAGCTTACATCGACAGTGGAGCCATAGGTAACTATATGGATCAAGAATTGGCTACAAGGATGTGTCTATCTCTTTGCCAAAAGGCAACAACTGATTTGGTCACCATCATCGGCGGAACAGAGATCTCTTCTGGTCCTGTAACGCACTCGACAAGGGAGATGACGCTGCTGTGCCAAGATGGGCATCGAGAAACCATTGTGTTTGACTTAATCAAGGCCCCCCAATTTCAAGTGATTCTTGGTATGCCGTGGTTAGAAAAGCATAATCCTTGTATAGACTGGCGTGATAAGAGGTTGACCTTCGCAGACTGTGATCATACCTGCTATCCAGAAGAATCCCTGAGCAAGACAATTGCAACAGTCACGAGTCCGGCAAATCAGCTACCCCAGGAATACCAGGACTTTCAGGATGTTTTTCAGAAGGACAAAGCCAATACCTTACCATCCCATAGACCATATGATTGCCAGATCGACCTAATACCTGGAGCTCAGATCCCATGCAGTAGAATCTACGCACTCACAGAACCTGAAAATCTTCATCTAAAACAATACTTAGATCAGTACCTGGCTAACGGCTTCATTCGTCCATACAAATCTCCGGCAGCCTTGCCCTTATTCTTCCTCCCTAAGAAGGAAGGAGACCTAAGGACTTGTATCGACTACAGCGCGTTAAACCAGGTGACAGTAAAAAACCGGTACCCCCTGCTTTTGATCCCGGAACTGCTGGACCAAGTAAAAGAAGCCCAAATTTACACTAACTTGGATCTCAGAAGGGCATACCATCTTATACAAGTTATAAAGGGGGATGAATGGAAGACCGCCTTCCGCACTAAGTATGGGCTCTTCGAATATCAAGTGATGCCCTTTGGGTTTTGTAACACCCCGGCAGCGTGTCAATATTTTATGAACGATGTCCTTCGAGAGCTAATCGATGTTTGTTTCGTCGTATATATTGACGATATCCTGGTGTACTCAGCTTCCGAGCAGGATCAAGTGAAACACGTCCGCGCCGTGCTTGAAAACCTTCGACAACATAAGCTGTATGCTAAGTTGGAAAAATGTTTCTTCCACGTTACAGAGGTCGAGTTTCTTGGTTTCATTCTAACTCCATGTGGTGTTCATATGGATTCGAGGAAGGTGGACGCTATCCTCAAATGGCCGTCTCCAACTTCAATAAAAGTAGTTCAGAGCATGCTTGGATTTGAAAACTTCTATCGCAGATTCATCCCAGGCTTTTCGCATTTGGTGCATACCATCATATCCTTATTACGAAAGAACAAACGCTTTCAGTGGTCGGATGAAGCAGAAAAGGCCTTCCAAGACTTAAAAAGAAAATTCACCTCAGCTCTAGTCCCGAAACATCCTCGCCCAGATCTCCCGTATGTGGTAGAAACTGATGCTTCCAGTTTGGCGATGGGGGCGGTTCTTACTCAGAAAGACCCCGAGAGCGGTCAACTTCACCCAGTGGCCTTTTGGTAACAAAAATTCACAGCACCAGAACTGAACAATGCTGTAACCGACAAAGAGCTTCTGGCCATCAAGGCAGCATTCAAAGCTTGGCGATATTATATCCTAGGAGCCAGACACACCATTACTGTGATTACAGATTACCGAAATTTACTAAAGTTAAAGTTAAAGTCGGCCAAGGCTCAGTCCTCTCGTCAGCTCTGATGTGCATTATGTTTTGCAGAATACGATTTCGTGATTACTTACCGACCTGGTTGCCGAAACGGCAAGGCTGATGCGCTATCCCGCATGGGAATGGAAGAAGCATACTCAAATCCGGACCCTGTACCCATCATCCCAGGGGGGAGAATCCTTTGAATCACTACTACACTGACCCTGGACGACATCCACAAGGAAATTTCGCATTTCCTAGAATCCAAGGCCTTACAAGACTGGTCAACCAAAAGCAAATTTCATTTGGTTGCTGATCATTTACCTTATTTCCAAGGACGTCTCTACTTACCTAGTAAGGAACTTCAAAAACAGGTCATCTCAAATGACCATGAGTCGTTGGTGGAAGGCCACCCTGGAATTGCAAAAATCAAAGCCAAGATCAAGAGACATTTTTGGTGTCCGGCATGGTGTAAGGACATCAAACAATTTGTGCTTTCATGCGGCATTTGTGCTCAGAACAAGGCTAAAAAAAAGAAACCATCTGGTCTACTTCAGCCTCTAGATGTTCCACCTACACCCTGTCATACATTATCCCTTCATTTATCACAGATTTACCTCCCTCTAACGGCTTCAACACCATATTAGTGGTGGTAGACTTATTCTCTAAAATGGCCCATTTCATTCCGTTAAAAGGTTTGCCCTCTGCTTCAACATTGACGAAGGAATTCTTAGAACAAATTGTCCGAATACATGGATTCCCCTCTGTCTTAGTCTCAGATCGGGCAGTCAGTTTATCTCACAGTTTTGGAGAAAATGTTGTCAGTTGGCCCAAATTGACGTAAGACTTTCGACCAGCCACCATCCTCAAATGGATGGTCAAACTGAGAGAACCAACCAAACTTTGGTGCAATACCTAAGATGCATGTTGCATCAAACTGAAAGCAATTGGAAGGACATTTTATGGATAACCGAGTACGCCAACAATAACTCTTTGCATTCCAGCACAGGGCAAACTCCATTCTATACAATATATGGAATACATCCACGAACCTCAGAACTCGACCGACCTCAACATTTGGAAATGCCTGCCGTAAGCAGTCTGCACACAACCATTACCCAAGCCTTCAAGAGGGCAAGAGAACATTTAAAACAAGCTAAAGAAAGATACAAGAAATCTGCAGATCAACATAGGAGTGAAGCTCCAAAATACCAGATTGGGGATGAGGTTTGTTTAGCCTCAAGACATATACCAGTAAAAGGAACCCACACATTTAATCCCAGGTATTTAGGACCATACACCATCAAGGCCATCATCAACCCTGTGGCAGTAAAACTGGAGCTACCTCCAAACATGTGAGTCCACCCCGTTTTCCACGTTTCCCTTTTGAAACCAGTGCAACCAGGAACTCGGATAACGAAACCACCAAGACCCATTTTGATAGATGGTGAACCAGAATTCGAGGTGAAAGACATTCTGGACTCAAAGTGGGTGTTACGCTCACCTGGTTCCCACAGGGGCGTGGATCGAACCCGGACAGCTGCGGCCTCCACCAGCGTGAAGCGTAGGGCAAAGATGACCGTCTTACAAGGGGGGACGGACCCCCTTAGTCTTGTAAGCTTGACTCGTAGAAATATTCTCCTGTAGATGGAGAAAGGTATTTAGCCCCGTGGGTGTGAATGCAGACCCTCCTCCCTGCTCCCGTTCTCCTCACTTGCCAACTCTGATATTCGCAGTCAGTGCCCTCACCTTTTGTTTTTGGTTGGTGAGCTCTCCATCCTGCGTGGCATGCAGGGGCACGTAGATACCAGTTACTTCACTGGTTTTAGGTGCTGGAGTTCTGGACGATTATTGAGTCCGGAGGTGGCCAAGTTTAAAGAGTTCAAAATGTTCAATGTTCACTCTTGCACTTCCCTGTTGATTTGCAGCGGCAAATTCTGTCTGGGAGTTGCTGGCGCCGTCCAGGTGAGTCTGTATCACTCAAATTGTCCAGTAAAGTTGCATGAGATTAGCTCACTGTCTTTTACTTTTTACCTATGTGCGGCGTATTGAAGGATAAAGCCTCTGGTGATAATCAGGTAAGTCTTGTAATATAAGTGATTGTCTTTTTAGTCTCTTTAGGCTCACCTTGCTTTTTCTTGTCTTTTCCCCAGATGTTGAAATATCACCAAAAAAGTGACGGAGGCAGCGCCGAGTCGGAGATGCTGTGGGCTGGTGAAAATGGAGCGGCGCTGCAGCTGGGATGCGACGCATGCCGGAAGACTGTCCCTTCAGGCTCGGAGTGATGCAAAATCCGAAATCAGGTGAGGAATCAGATTAAAGTCTGTAATCTAACCTCTTCTCCTATTTTCCTTTCTCTCTTAGGGGCTCCGTGTTCGAGGCGGGCGTGGCAGAAGACTGAATGCAGGTTTGCAGACACGGTGAGTGTTATGCTGCTAAATGCAGAATAACGCAAAGTGTGTGTTGAAGGTCGGGCGTGGCTTAAATAGCTTCAAAAGTAGTCCCAGGTAAGAAGTCCCTAGAACCACACCCGAATGAAAAGTAGTCCTTGTGGAAAAATAGTCCCTTCCAGGTCTCACGTTGGCATGGATGCATGTGCAGCATGGTCTGTCTGAGGTAAGTGATGACTATGAGCCTGGCGCCTTAGGCGCCAGGACTGATTTCTACTATGAGCCTGGCGCCTAAGGCACCAGGACTGAACCCAGATAGCCTCTGAGGTTTAAACAAATGTCCGGATGCCTGCTTCCGGGGCGAATGGGCTTAGTCCAGCTGCCCGGGGGTAGGCATCATGACAGCACTCCTCCCCCCAATGCCCTCCTCCCCCCAATGCCCTCCCTAAGGTTGTTCTTCCTCTGGGTCCTGGTTTGTCTGGGAAGTTCCGATGGAATTTCCTCACTAATCGAGGTGTATGGATGTGCTCACTGGGTTCCCAGGACCTTTCCTGTGGTCCGTAACCTTTCCAATCGATTAAATAAAAAAGTTTAGATTTAACCATCTTAGAGTCCAGGATATCTTTTACCTCGAATTCAGGTTCTCCATCGATTAGGATGGGGTCAGGTGGCTTGGCTAATCTTGTTCCGGGTTGAACTGGTTTTAGAAGTGAAACATAGAAGACGGGATGGATCTGCATACTAGAGGGCAATTCTAATTTAACTGCTACCGGGTTGATAATTTTTTTAATGGTGTAAGGCCCCAAATATCTAGGATTAAAAGTTGGAGTCCCTTTTAGGGGTATGTGTCTGGTTGCCAGCCAAACTTGATCTCCAATCTGATAATGGGGAGTGTCACTCCTATGCTGATCGGCATTCTTCTTGTATTTCTCCTTTGCTTTTTTCAAATGTTCAGTTGCTTCCTTAAAGGCTTGAGTAATAGTAGAATGCAGATGGGTCACTGCCGGCATTTCCAAGTGTTGGGGTGAATCAAGTTCTGAGGTTCGAGGATGATGACCATAAATGGTATAAAAGGGGCTTTGTCTGGTTCCTGAATGTACTGAGTTATTGTATGCGTATTCGGCAATCCATAATACATCCTTCCAAATGCCCTCGGTCTGATGTAACATGCAACGTAGGTATTGTTCCAGAGTCTGGTTGGTCCTTTCCGTCTGACCATCGGTCTGGGGATGGTGACTAGTAGATAACCTCACGTCGATTTGCGCTAGTTGGCAACATTTCTTCCAGAATTGCGAAATGAATTGACTACCTCGATCTGACACCAATACAGAAGGAAATCCATGTACTCGAACGATGTTTTCAAGGAATTCCTTGGCCAAAATTGAAGCGGAAGGTAATCCCTTTAAAGGAATAAAGTGAGACATCTTGGAAAAGGGTCAACAACTACTAGAATGGTGTTAAACCCATTACATGGAGGTAGATCTGTAATAAAGTCTAGGGACAAAGTGTGCCGAGGTGTAGGCGGAATATCCAAAGGCTGTAAAAGACCAGCTGGTTTCTTCTTCTGACTTTTGTTTTGGGCGCAGATCCCACAAGACAACACAAATGACTTTATGTCCTTTCGTCAGGTGGGCCACCAGAATTGTCTTTTAGTTTTAGCTTCAGCCTTGGCAATACCTGGGTGTCCTTCCATCAAAGCATCATGGTAATTGGAGATAACCAGTTCTTGCAGTTCCTTGTGTGGTAAAAACAGACGCCCTTGATAGTAGGGTAACTCGTTAATCACTGAATAATCTGGGCCTCTTTTTTTCCAGTCCTGCAGGGCTGTTGAATCGAAAAGTTGTTGAATCTTTAAATGAATATCTTCCAAAGTCTGTAAAGTAGTTACGCCGAGGATTCTTTGTCCTGGAATTATGGGTACTGGTTCTGGGTTCGAAAATGCTTCTCCCATACCTATTCGTGATAAGGCATCTGCCTTACCATTCTTGCAACCAGGTTGATAAGTAATCACGAAATCGAATTCGGCGAAGAATAGCGCCCATTGGAGTTGACGGGATGATTGGGCCTTGGCTGTTTTTAAATACTGCAGGTTCCTGTAGTCAGCGATTACTGTGATGGTGTGCCTAGCACCGAGAAGGTAATGTCTCCAAGCTTTGAAGGCGGATTTGATGGCTAACAATTCTTTATCGGTAACCGCATAGTTTAATTCGGGGGCCGAAAACTTTCTGGACCAAAAGGCTACAGGATGAAGTTGACCGGTTTCGGGATCCTTCTGGTACAGGACAGCCCCCATGGCTAAAGTGGACGCATCTGTTTCGACTATGTATGGAAGTTCGGGACGTGGATGCTTCAAGACAGGTGCTGATGTGAATTTTGACTTCAACTCTTGGAAGGCTCTTTCAGCCTCTTCGGTCCACAAGAAGCGTTTGTTTTTTTTGCAAAAGTGCTGTGATGGGGTGTACAGCCTGTGAGAAGTCTGGAATAAATCTGCGGTAGAAATTAGCAAATCCAAGCATGCTTTGTACTCCTTTAACTGAATTGGGTGAAGGCCATTTGAGGATTGCATCCACTTTTCGAGAGTCCATTCGGACTCCTTTTGGAGTCAAGATAAATCCTAGGAATTCTACTTCCGTGGTATGAAAACGCATTTTTCCAGTTTCGCAAATAACTTGTGCTGATGTAGTTTCTGAAGGACTGCTCGAACGTGCTCAACATGATCTGATTCTGAGGAAGAGTACACTAGAATATCGTCGATGTAAACGACAACACAAACGTCGATGAGTTCACGAAGGACATCGTTCATAAAATACTGGAAGGCTGCTGGTGCATTGCGCAATCCGAAGGGAATCACCTGATATTCGAACAATCTGTTTTTGGTGCAAAAGGCAGTCTTCCATTCGTCGGCCTTCTTTACACGTACCAAATGATATGCCCCTCTGAGATCTAATTTAGTGTAAATGCAAGCATCCTTTACCTGGTCTAGTAACTCAGGGATCAAAGGCAATGGGTATCGGTTCTTCACAGTAATCTGATTTAATGCGCGGTAGTCTATACATGTTCTAAGGTCACCTTCCTTTTTCGGTACGAAGAACAAAGCTGAAGAAACAGGGGACTTGGAAGGACGAATGAAACCATTAGCAAGATATTGGTCTAGATATTGTTGTAGGTGCAGGTTTTCGGGTTCCGTGAGGGCGTAGATTCTGCTGCATGGGGGTTGTGCACCGGGGATGAGGTCGATTTGACAATCGTATGATCTGTGTTGCGGTAAAGTATTTGCCTGTTTTTTTTGGAAAACATCCTGGAATTCTTGGTATTCCTGAGGTAACTGCACGACTGGAGTAGTGACTGTGGCCAGGCCTTTGTTCAAGGGTTTTTCCGGGTAGCAGGTGTGTGCACAATCCGGGAAGGTTATTCTCTTCTCTCGCCAATCAATCCAAGGATTATGTGTTTATAACCAAGGTATCCCCAGTATTATTTGGAACTGTGGGGCTTAGATTAAGTCAAACACAATAGTCTCTCGATGCCCGTCCTGACCCAGCAACGTCATCTCTGTAGTGGAATGAGTTACAGGCCCTGAGGCAATTTCAGTTCCATCCACTGTGGTGACGACATCCGGAGCAGTCTTTCTGAAGAGAGATAGATTCATCCTAGAAGCCAATTTATGGTCCATATAGTTTCCTACGGCCCCGCTATCGATATATGCCCTTGCTGCGTGCATACGTGATGGGAGTCTTGGATCAATGAGGACCATTGGTATGATTAGATGCGAGGTCTGAGTGTCCTTCTTCAAGCTCGGCAAGCGGACCTCTACGCTTGTCCGGCGTGGTCGTTACCCGATTCAGGCTCTGTTTGATTTCTAACAGCTACTCCGGCTACTTTCTTGGATGGTTTAATAGGGCAATCCCTTAGAAAATGTCCTGAAGCCCCACAATAAAGGCACAATTGCATCTGTCCTCTTCTTTCTCTCTCTTTTTGCGTTAAGGGTCCCTTAACCCCCCAATCTGCATGGGTTCTGATGTGTCAGTTCCTTTGGAGGTAACATGTGGTTTGACCAGTACTCGATTCTCAAATTTAGCTCGGTCAGCCTTTCGATTCTGGAGTCGGTGGTCTAACTGGACTACTAAGTCTATATATTCTGTTCAATCCTGGGGTGGGTTCATCTTTGAGTTCACCCCGAAGCCCACGATGAAATAAAGTAATTATTTTCTCCTCTGGTCAGCCGGTTTCCACCACTAACCTGTTGAAGGTTGCGATATAGGTTAGCAGATCCTGAGTGCCTTGTCGTAGGGATAAAAGTTTGTTATCCAGGGCCTGACCCTGCAAATGTCTGGCAAATAGTTTTTCCATGCTCAATTGAAAACCTTGAAAATCCCGAAGAAGAGGGTCATCCTGGTTGACCAGCGGGATTGACCAATCTGCTGCGCTGCTACTAAGGTACAACAGTACAAAGGCTACTTTGGCTTGGTCGTTTGGGAAAGCTCCTGGTCTGCATAGAAAGTGCAAGCGGCACTGGTTCATGAACACGGCAAACCTTTTCGGGTACCCAGCAAAATGTTTGGGTGGAGCTAGAGGAATGCTCCCTGGTGGAACCACTTGCACAGGATTGCTCGAAGAGGCAGGAGTTGGATTCCCTCCGAGTCCAGGTAGTGGTGTTTGGCCGGCTTGGCTTTGCAGCAGTTGTCTAGCAAGATCATCAGTGCGTTCCTTTGACAAAATACGTTTTCTCCTGAGGGAATTAGTCTCTTGGCGTGCAGAGTGCACCTCTGCCCTAAATTCCCCTAACAGTTGGGCTAGTTGGTCGGTTTCAGAGGTTTCCATAACGCCCAGGTGTTTTTTTTTAGGTAGGCTTTGCATTCTGTTACGCTCACCTGGTTCCCACAGGGGCGTAGATCGAACCTGGACAGCTGCGGCCAAAGATGACCGTCTGGACGGACCCCCTTAGTCTTGTAAGCTTAACTCATAGAAATATTCTCCTGTAGATGGAGAAAGGTATTTAGCCCCGTGGGTGTGAATGCAAACCCTCCTCCCTGCTCCCATTCTCTCCACTTGCCACCTCTGATATTCCCAGTCAGTGTCCTCACCTTATGTTTTTGATTGGTGAGCTCTCCATCCTGCGTGGCATGCAGGGACGCGTAGATACCAGTTACTTCACTGGTTTTAGGTGCTGGAGTTCTGGACAATTATTGATTCCGGTGTTTGCCAAGTTTAAAGAGTTCAAAATGTCCAATGTTCACTCTTGCACTTCCCTGTTGATTTGCGGCGGCAAATTCTGTCTGGGGGTTGCTGGCGGCGTTCACGCCTAGTAAAGCGTTTTCATCGAAACTACCAGACCAAACCTGGACCAGCGGGATAAACCACCTTGGGAGGGGCCTTGGGGGGGAGTGCTGTCACGGTACCTGCCCCCAGACATCAGGAACAGACCAACCAGCCCAGGGTATTGGCACCCATGGGGACCTTCAAGGCCCCAAAGGATTCCCGAAGGGCTTCCTGGACTGGCGCCAGGCTCATGCTGCCATCTCAAGTAAGGCAGGTTTCAAAGGGAGAGAACCACATGCAGACCAGTCTGAGGCAGGCTGAAGGGACTACTTTACCAAGGAACTACTTGCTAGGGTGTGGTTGGAGGGACTACCTTACCTGGGGACTACTTCTTTAAGGCTATATAAGCAACGCCTTCAGTACAGAACACGCTTCACGTAATTCTGCACTCCTGCAGCGTAACGCTCACTGTGTCTGCAAACTCCAGGCCAGTCTTCAGCCACGCCCATCCAGTTCGTTCGAGCTACCTGCAAGGAAGAAAGAGAGAGAAGAGAACAGAACAAGACTCTTACCTGATGCTCCATCTCGATCGCTGTGGAGTCTCCACTTCTGCTAAGCTGCAAAGGAAAAGACACCAGGTTAGCTGTGTAACGCTAATACTTACCTGAAGGCTGTTCATACCAGCGATCCATCGAAGCACCATCACTCGATCGCCACTCCATCACCCGATCGCCGCTCCAGAGCTACCGCATCTGTAGAACACAAAAGAAGACATCAGGTTAGCTTCGCAGTGGGGAAAGGACTCATTCAGACTTTTAAATATTGCGCAGCGCCGTTACTCACCTGAAGGCAGCACTTCCTCGCGGTCCCATAAAACATCACCCCACAATCTCTGTCTTGGATATACCACACCTGCAGAACACAAGTACAGCAGGTTAGTTGCAGAGAACAATACCGTGTGGAAAGACTATTGCATAACGCTGGCACTAAACCTACCTTGGAAGCCAGCTTCCATTTCCGGAAGGGACCCCACTCCATATTAAGCACCGAGGGGAAACAACAAGGAAGAGGCACAGCAGTGAACTTTTGGTAACTTGAACTCTTAAGCAATCCATACCTTGGAATAAAGACTTACCCATTGAGTCACATTTGTCTGGAACTCTGCAGGATCAGTGAAGTAACTTGATCCATGAACTACTACGCACCCTTGCATACAGTCACAGGATGGAGAGTCCGCCATTCATAACATAAAGGTGAGACATAGCAGAGGGGTGCAAGAAGAGGTCACGGGAGGCGGGAGTTGCCCTCGTCCTTATGGTTGGGTAACATTTGATTTAACATTTTAAGCAACCTGCTTTCGTGACGAAAAGGGGAATCAGAGGGGGACACAAGGAATCACTCAACACCGGACTGTCCAGCTCAGTTTGGCGCCCCTGTGGAGACCACGTGAGCGTAATGTCAGGCTGAGATTCTGATCTTGCGTCTGCGGAAGATGCTGAACCTCCGGACAATCCACCTAAAATGTAGCACTCAGAGCTCCAAATTGTTTTTCAGCTCAGTTTACCACACTTCTAGGGGAAAGGGGGAAAAGTGGATAAAATAACAAACACCAGGCTGGATGCTATTGACTAGCTGGTTCCTCACCTGTAGTTAAGACAAAAGCATAAACAGCACCACAATTACTCATTGAGTCACTGACCTTATAAACAATATCCTTTACCAAATAGTTAAAAAGACCATACCTGATACTTCTCCTGAAAATGCCCTGAGAAGTGATTTAGTAGATAAGACTTCCTTACTAGTTGCCAGGAAAACTTAAGGATCATTCAGCCTTCTTAGATAGGTCCTTGAATGCATTAACAGTCTTTCCCAGTAACTTCTTAATCTTCTTTTACTTTTAAAAACGTTTTTAGTTCCGGATGAAGTAAGGAAGTTCCAACGAAATCCAATCTGGTAAAGTTTTTTTGTATGCTAGTATTAGTCTCTTAAAGATGTAGAGCTTGAAACTTGCGAAGGGAATTCACGTAGTAAAATTCACGTTTGCGCACTAAAATTCCACATAGCAAAAACACGCACATGCACTTTACGTCCATGTAGCAAAAAAACCGCACACGCGCGATTGTTTCTCGTAGCAGAAAACACGTACACGCGCTTTAGTTCCATGTAGCAGAAAACACGTACATGCGCTTTAGTTCCAGTAGCAGTAAACACGTACACGCACTATAGATCCACGTAGCAGAAAACACGTACACGTGCTTTAGTTCCAGGTAGCAGAAAACACGTACACACGCTTTAGTTCCATGTAGCAGAAAACACGTACACGTGCTTTAGTTCCACGTATCAGAAAACGCGTGCACGGTCTTTAGTTCCATGTAGCAGAAAACACATACATGCGCTTTAGTTCCAGTAGCAGTAAACACGCACACGCACTTTTAGTTCCAGTAGCAAAGTTCTCGCACACGCGCGATTAATCCCCGTAGCAAACACCCGCTCTGAAAAGTCACGTAGTTCATGAAAGCATGCGCACGCATTACAGTTTTGCGTGGGTACGCTGAACTTGTTCGCGCTCGTGAACCTTTTCAATTAAATTAACCTTTTACAAAAATGACATAAGACTAAGATAGTTCTGTATTTAAGTTCCCTTCCACAAATTATTAGAAAGCACTTATCTCATGAATGAGTCTCAGAAAAGTTCTTCTCACTGATAATGGAATCTTCTCACTCCTGTCCTGTGTCCAAAACGAAATCCAAACTCTTTTCCAGTTTATTACTCTAATAAGCCGCTCGACCGCTTGAAACTTGAAACCCCTGATCAAGTTAAGCAGGAGCAGCTTTTCACACGACCTCTCAGCTGGGCTTCGACGATGAAAGGCAGTTTAGAATGTTCACTGTCCTTCCTATAAACAATCACCAGCCAATAAAAACTTAGGCTGAGCACTTCCATCTTGGCTTGGGGCCTTTTCCAAAGGCTGCAATTAAGGTTAAGGCTAAATTGTCTGTATCTCAAATAAAACCAATCATAACACACCAAAACCCTTACTAACTACATATGTGCCACACCTGACCCAATGTATGTAAAAATAAGTCAATGTATGTAACGCCTGACCTAAGAACATGTCAATGTATGTAACACCTGACCCAATGTAACACCTGACCCAATGTAAGTAAGAATGTGTCAACCTGACACGTAACAGCTATGCAGTCGAGCACCTCGCAGAGGCGGTTAGTGTTTCCAGTAATGGTCGGGCCCACTGCCCTCAAATCTGCACGCCACTCCTCCCTGGCCTGCCGATTGTCCTGCACAAATTCCAATATCAGGGCAGAGAGCTGGTCAGCCCTGCTGGGGATTGGGCTGCCATGTCCTCCGGGCGCATCCAGGTCACTGAGTCTGTTCTTGCCCAGACTGCTCTGGTGTGTTGTTATCACCAGAGTCACTGAAGGATACCTGGGGGGTAGACAATCAGCAGGGGTGTGGACTACTTCCACAGGTTCATCCTCAATAGTGCCCCAGATGCCTTTGGGGCTGTCCTCAACTGCGAGGGGGGCCATGGCTGCCACCTCCCCAGCCACACTGGACTCCTCCGACCGTGGCGTTGGGCAGGTGTCTGCAGGCAGTGCAGGGAGGAGTGGGGTTGGTTCACCCGCCACAGGCCTTGCTGGTGCTGGTGGTATTTGTACCAGTGGTGGCTTCCTCACTGGGATACGCCAGCCCCTGCCTTGGCCCCTGGAAGTGGAGGGACGGTTGTTGTCCTGGTCCTCACTGTCATGCTCACTGCCTGTGGGGGTGAAAGAGAGGGATGGCATGAGTGATGTTTGAATAGCCAGCATACATACATTGGTACGATTGCACATCCACACAATTGTGGGTAATCGTCATTAGTGTAGGGAACGGCACGTCGTTCCATACATGGGTAGTTAATGAAGGCATATGTCGGTGTCACTCATGTTGGGCAGGTACTGTGCTGTCTAACATGCACACTGTTTACATCAAGGACGCTGTGTGCCTCATGGAATTTGCAGCTTTGAGTGATATGTGTCATGTACGTTACGGCCTTGCACCAGGGCCAGGCACTGGCTTGGGTCTGACTTGCTCCAGCATAATTTACAGGGGGTGTGTGTGTGGCCGAACATGGTGTCACTCTTTGGCCAGACGTTAGCAGTGACTTTCATCACATTTGGCTTTTCAGTTTTTACTTTGGACACTCACCTCCATCAGCGGATGAAGTGGCACCGAACTCCATTTCTCCGGCCCCTTCTATGGATTCGGCCCCCATCATGCTCGCACCTGTTTCCTCCCGAGGTGTCAGCTTGATTGGAGAACCTGGTCCACCTCCGGTCTCCAAGGCCTGGGCACGGTTAGCAGAAAGGATGTTTTGCACCCTCCGCCACAGGTCATCCCACCTTTTGCGGCAATCCTTGACGGTGCGGGGGGTGTTGCCCACTGCGCCCACCTTCTGGCATACCAATGCCCAGATTTCTTTCTTTCGCAGCACAGCCTCCCTCCTCATGTTACTGCTAAACATAGCCCTAACATGCTCGTGTAGGGTGTCCATGAGCATTTGTAGCTCATCTTGGCTGAACTGTTCCTTTCGGAGGCGGGCAGATCCCTTTTTTGGTGCTTTAGGCATTTCTGGGTGCTTGTAGGAACTTTCCGGTCAATCACAAGTTTGCCAGGTCTCCTGTGTGGTGAGGATGGCAATGGATTGTGTTTTTAAAGATGGCCACCGTGCTCCTTCCCGTTCCTGTGCGATGACGCTATTTCCAGTTCCGCAATTTAATGGTGAACATAAATAGCGGTGACCGCTAATTACGGTGACTGCTATTTACAGTCACCGCTAATGTCGCGTTGGACTATGGCAGTAGTGTTGTCTACGGTGCGATTCATGCCGGTAGGGGGTTTTTCGGGCCCTTTTGCGGCTTGGCGCTAGGTCCCTTACCGGCATGGCGCAAAGCTCGTGCCCGCGAACTCGTAAAAGGACGTTTTTAGCAGGCTGCTGCCAGCTCGGACACACTATTTGCGCCATGCCAGTAAGGGACGGTACTTACCTCCAAACTCGGAATGAGGGCCAGAATATTGCAACGTCCAACCGGAAACTGCAGCAAGCTCAGGCAATGAGACTTTGGGCCTCATTACACGGTAGGCGGTAAACATGGCGCTATTAGCGCCATGGTTGCCGCCGGTATTTTACCGTGTCCGCCTTGGTGGATGGCGGAATTACCGCCACACTCCAAGGTGAGCGGGGGCGGTAATTCCCCATTCACCAAGGCACTTCCCCATTCCCATTTTTGCCCCGATAGGGCTCAATGGGAATGGGGAAGGAGGTAATTATTGAAACCCAAATTGAGGTACCGTAATTAGCACCAAGGTCCCTTTGCGGGCCCGTTCCTTAACGGCTGGTAAAACCAGCCGTTAAGGTCGGGTCCCGCAAAGGGACCTCGTAGTAAGGCGGTAAGGGTTTACCGGTACCGGTGCCCTTACCGGTACACCCTTACTGCCTACAATGTAATGAGGCCCACTATCTAAATAATCATTTGCATATAAAACCAGTCCTTGAAAGCATGTGGCTCTCTCCCTGGTAATACAAAGGGTAACATTCAAATCCTGCAGGAGGCTGTGGCCACCCCCCACGGTTATGTTGCTGTCATATGAAGTGTGTGTAATGCTAACATGAGACACGTTTTTCATGCTTTAAAATTGAAACTTAGGGCCCGATTCATGCAATTTCTTGCACAGTTCAAAGCGACTTTGCACTGCTGAAAAGTGACTTTGCACTGCTGAAAAGTGACTTTGCACTACAGCCACAAACTGTGCAAAGTCAATGCCTAGTCATTTTTGCAGTACAAAATGACTTTGCACTGCAAAAATACACTTTGAACAGTTCCATGAATCAGGGTTTGTGCAGGCAGTGCAAACTCACTTTTCAGCAGTGCAAACTCACTTTGAACCGTGCAAAAAATGTCACGAATCGGGCCCTTTCTGTTTACAATGCGAAAAAAGAACGATAATTGAAATGGTCACAATCAGTGAAGATGCTGGGAAAGAAACGTCATCACAGAGGAAACACTGAACATGTATGAAATGCTTCTAGGTCACATACTGGGCTATAACAAAGGAACCCCTGGATTGGAATCTTTGCCTGGCAGCATACAGTCCATCATTCAGGTAAACTGAATTGCGTTTGTCGTGACAGTGCCCGCGAGAGTGCCACATCGTAATTTCTTTTGTTGCTGCGTTTGCTGAAGAGACTTTATCGCCACTGCTGACAGACTTTTAAGGCACTTCATAAATGGGACGGTGTATTTTCATGCTGCCAGCTTTCTTGATCTGATAATCTATCGCCACTTACTGTACTAGATTGAAAGCAATTTACTGAGACAATTTCAAGTCTTCCACAGCATAAATCAGGCATTCATTGCCTTGAATGTCTGTTTTTCCCCCTGTGCCTGTGCAAGCCAGATTTCTTCAGCATCAGAAGCAGACGATATGGGTAGATGTGTGACCTCAGCAGAGTGGGGTATTTGATAAGAATGCTGAAAATATGACACATAAAGTCCCCCTAAACTCCTACTAGCATTTCTGTATCTTGAGGGGCGGAATAACAGACCCTTGTAAGAGGTCACCGTCACAACATCAGTAACCATTTTGCAACGTCAGTATAGGTTCACCCACCCCCACTGCCAGAGAACATACAATGTTGCCACTGTAAGCATTGCTACCACCCATATAAGTCAGTTCCTCTTTACGCCCCCCAATTACAACAAATCATGATATTTGTGCACTAGCAGTGCATCAAGAAGTACTTATCTAGGGTGTGCGTATCATCTTCCGATATGTATACACATTTGTACACAGCCAAAGAATATGAGGGATGTTTAGGCCCTGTCACACTTCAGGGGCACAACTAGACTCACATTTCAGGGTTGGGCGGGTCTATACCATTAAATGGTGGGGTAGGGCTTCAGATATTTCGTGGGCAGGCGCAGATGTGCTTGCGTCAGGCCACCTTGCGTTCCCCTCCAAAGAGTGTTTGTGACAACTAGCGGCACATTAGCAGCAAATGGTCCAGTTTAAGGCAAGAGGGACTTTGGCATGCCCCCCAAAAAATTGGGATTTAAATACAACATCCACATTTTGGGTGTGCAGTTCATTTTGTCAAATTGCTAGTGCATGTTGCGTGCCCACCTGCTAGAGATCATAATCCCATCTAAACCTGAGTAGCACTATGGTTGCAGTGCCTTTGAGGTGTCGGTGGGAATCTGAAAGAGTCCTGTTGGAATTGTCTACAACTTGTGGGTCCTGAATATGTACACTGGCACAGAAATAACCGGACATCGCATAACTTATCCTAAAATCACTTAATGCATCATAAAGAGGCAAAACAGGACAGAGGAAATAGTTTCACATCTATCATTGAGTTCTGCCCTGCCCAAGCCGCTCTGCAGACTGGCAGCAGCGAGGGGGGAAATGCATCCTTTGTATGCAACAGTCAATCTGCTATAGTAACATCTCTATGGTGGGTTATATTCTGCCCCCCCATACCCTTGTTGTTCCTTTGCAGAATTGAGATAACTTGTGGGATAAAGTTCAAAAATAGTGGAAAAGGAGCAATTCATCAATGTGTGTGTAACAAGTTGTTGTAGATAAATGAGTCAGTGCGACTCCCTCTTGAAAAAAACAAGTCCACGACATCCGTAGAGACCAGTGAAGCGTCTAAAACCACTTATAATAACGCACAGCAGCCTAGTTTCAAGATTCTTGTGGTGTGTTAAGACATACATCTTCATTGATGCCGTACACATATTCGGTTTGGGCATGTACTCTTTGATGCATTATGGTTGTAAATTGTTCATGAAAGTTTTAGGGTAAACAGGGTAATTCTATTACTTTTCAAGCAGGGACGTCCTTTGGGGGATGCCAGGGGTCTCAACTGCGACCGCTGGGGGCTACAGTTGCAACCCCTGTATCTCCCATGTGACCCCCATTCTAAAAAAAAAATAATGTTTTTTCCCCAAAAAACACAGGTGTTCCTGGTGTAGCAGGACCTCCCACGGTGCGGGGGACCCACCACGCCAGGTCTGGTGGGTCTCCGGCCCAGTCATCACCCATCCGGGTGAAGGCTAGGCTGGGGAGGCGCTCAGTAGGGGTTGCAGCTGACCATGACATGTGGCACATGTCACATGCCACGTTCAGTTCCAACCCCTTCTCACTCGGCTTCCTTGCAGCTCACATAGAGGAATCAGGAAGCTCTCGCAGTACCTGTTTGTGAGCAGCACGTTGGAGCCGAGGGGGCCTGGAAGGCGGACTGAAGCTGCAAGAAAAAGGCAAGAAGGCTTTTTGTTTGTAATATGATGTGTGTTTTGCATGTGCGACGTGCGTGTCAGATGAATGTATGTATGCAGGGGTGTTGCTAGGGGGGGCTAAGGGGCTAAAGCCCCTGATCTTTTGGTTGTAGCCCCGGATAGAATCTCAGGAGCTACAGCCAAAAGACTAGCTAGCCCCCAGTCCCAACAGTTCCGACATCAGCGTAACCCCGGGTCTTTTCCAGACCTAGCAACTCCCCTGTATGTATGTGAGTGGTGGGTAAATGAGAAGTGATGTGATGTGTGTTTTTGAATGTTCTGGGTGGGTGGGTGTGTGCCTGTGTAGAGAATGCAATGAGTGGATGTAAGAAAAGAAAAGCTTATCTTTTAAAGTGGGATGTGTGTTTTCCCAAATTCGGAAAGAAGAAAAAAAAAAAGAAAACCGGAGCATTTCTTTCTTCTCATTTTCGCTCCTACTTTGCACCCTGCTCTCCTGCACACTGACCGCCGAGCACACTGCCCGAGGTCCAAACATTACTAAGAGGCCTACTTCTACTGGCCTCGTGGAATCTCAAAGATGGCTGCCACTTTTTCGTGCCTGTAGCTGGCTCCCTGTGGCCAACTGCATAGGCCACCTATGTTCCACTTGGTTTGCCGGCAAGATTTCTGAGGCCTATGGT
This sequence comes from Ambystoma mexicanum, assembly GCF_040938575.1. Classification (NCBI taxonomy): domain Eukaryota; kingdom Metazoa; phylum Chordata; class Amphibia; order Caudata; family Ambystomatidae; genus Ambystoma; species Ambystoma mexicanum. Next base: position 884,241,725 of record NC_090924.1, read on the forward strand.
TGACCGGCAGGATGTAGCCGGCACACCCCTTCCAAGGCCCACCTCTGGCTTGCATCGCTATTCTCTGTATTCATCTTTACTTTGGTTCCTGTGACGGCTGAAACCAGGCAGCAAATCGGAAAGGAAAAAAGAAGAAAACCAGAGCATTTTTTTCTTCTCATTTTCGCTCCTACTTTGCACCCTGCTCTCCTGCACACTGACCACAGAGCACACTGCACGAGGTCCAAACATTACTAGGAGGCCTACTTCGACTGGCCTCGTGGCATCTGAAAGATGGCTGACACTTTTTCGTGCCGCTAGCTGGCTCCCTGTGGCCAACTACATGGGCCATCTATGTTCCACTTGGTTTGCTGGCAAGTTTTCTGAGGCCTATGGTGGACCGGCAGGATTCAGCCGGCACACCCCTTCCAAGGCCCACCTCTGGCTTGCATCGCTATTCTCTTCATTCATCTTTACTTTGGTTCCTGTGTCGGCTGAAACCAGGCAGCAAATCGGAAAGGAAAAAAAAAAAGGAAAACCAGAGCATTTTTCTTCTTTTAATTATGCTCCTACTTTGCACCATGCTCTCCTGCACACTGACCACTGAGCACACTGCTTGAGGTCCAAACATTACTAGGAGGCCTACTTCTAATGGCCTCATGGCATCTCAAAGATGGCTGCCACTTTTTTGTGCCGCTAGCTGGCTCCCTGTGGCCAACTGCATAGGCCACCTGTATCCTGATTGGTTTGCCGGCAATATTTCTGAGGACTATGGTGGACCGGCCGGCTTAGGCTGGCCCACCATTTTAAAGGCCCACTCTCTAAAGCCCTGTCTGTCCCTGTACGTGACCCGCGCTGTGAACTCCGGATGGCTTATCACTCCACATACCGATGTATCTCACTTCTCTATGCTTATCGGTGCAGCAGCAGATGACTCTGTGAACCTACCACTCATTTGACTGCACTGACTTCCCCAGCTGCACCCCCACTCCTCTGAGACCTACTAATTGCCAACAACGGAAAGGCCTCACGTTTATCAGCAATACTGCTCCCTCAAAATACATTGCGTGTGACTCTCGCTCACTGTTCTGCTGTGCTGTTCTGCAACTTGGGGTACAGCTCCAATCACATGTGCCATACTATGTACTTTACCTTTGCCTGCCTGATACAGGAGAATGTCATTTTGTCTCCTTTTCACGATTATACCATGTTAATGTTTGTCTACTGCACCCATGGCCCCCACACTCTGTACTATCCTTCAGATGACCCCTGAACCATATGCCTCTTACACCCTTCTACCACCTAACCTTGTCTACACTAAGGTGAGCACTAGTCCCACCGCCAGCCTATCAACATCAACTTACCCTGGCTTATCATAACATCCATCTTCCCTCGCCTTTGCCCTACTTTGCTGTCTGCACAAGACTGCACTGTAATGCCTTCCTACCAGCTTACACTCCGGTATGTTTTGCAATAGCTTTACCCCTCTGCAATTGCATATTTTGATGTAGCACCCCATACCATGAGGTGAGGCTTTCCAAAATGTAATCCCATATGTACGTTGCATCTTACCTATTTGTAACTGTTTATTTTGATGCAGCACCCCGTACAATGAGGGGGGCTTTTCCAAAATGTGCTCCCATAATTAAGTCTCATCTTACCAATTTTTAACTGTATATTTTGATGTAGCACCCCGTACCATGAGGCGAGGCTCTCCAAAATGAAATCCCATAATTAAGTCACATCTTACATATTGGTAACCACATATTTTGATGTAGCACCCCGTACCATGAGGTGAGGCTTTCCAAAAAGTAATGCCATAATTAAGGTGCATCTTACCTATTTGCAACCGTATATTTTGATGTAGCACCCCGTACCATAAGGGGGCTTTCCAAAATGTAATCCCATAAATAAGTCGCATTTTACCTCTCTGTAATGTCTATTTTGATGCAATACCCCGTACCATGAGCCGAGGCTCTCCAAAATGAAATCCCATAATTAAGTCGCATCTTACCTATTTGTAACCATATATTTTGATGTATTACCCTGTACCATAAGGTGAGGCTTTCCAAATGTGTGCCCTAAAATAATTCGCTTCATACCTATCTGTCTTCTCTGTAAGAAATGCATGTGACCAATCTCTTAAGCTAAAAGCGCCTAGATGCCTCTGGGCTTTGTGCGCTATACAAATGACAAAATAAATAAATAAATAAATAATATAATAAATAAATAAATAAGAAGGTGTTCGTGACTGGTGGGTGAATGAGACGTGATGTGATGTGTGTTTCTGAATGTTCTGGGTGGGTGTGTACCTGTGTAGGGAATGCAATGAATGGATGGGTGTGTGGCTGTGTAGCGAATGCAATGAGTGGATGTAAGAGAATGTGAGTGTGAGTGACTGGTGGGTGAATAGATATGAATGTGATGGTGTGTTTTTGAATGTGGTGGGTGGGTGAGTGGATGGCTTGTGTGCCTGTGTGGTGAATCCAGTGTGAGCGAGTGCAAGAGGAGATGCATGTGTGTGTAAGGCCCTGGGAGACTGGGGATCACTGGAGCATGTTTGCCACATCCTTTTATTGACTTTGAATGTTTTACTGGTATTTTTGGGCAAAGGCAAGTTCATGTGTACCATTCCCTTGCTAGACTGGCATGTTGGTGCAGTCAATCTAGCCATTGCTTACTGTGGCATGACATTTATTACTCAGCATCATTAAAAAAACAAGCAGGATAAGTAGTGTTACCTCGCTAGACTGATGTTTTGGCGTAGCGGCCTGTATATTCTTCACTGTAGCATGACTTTTTATTAACTGAGCATCTATGATTAATCAAGCAAGATGAGTGTTCTTATGGGTCTATACTGGCTTACATTGGAACCAGTTTGGACAGGTTTTCCTATTGTGACCTGTAATTTTTTTATGGTCAAACCAATGGGAGTATGTACTTAGATAGAAATACTTGCATATATTGGCAGAATCAGTTTTGTGTCCAGTGTGAGTAATGATACTATAGAAAAACATCTCAAAGCGAACACAAGTATGGTCTTATATGGGAATATTAGCATATGTTGGTGGAGCCATCATGGAAATGTATGGGCACAGCAAGCATACAAATGTTTTTTATACTAACATTTATTCCAGCGATCGGCATGATAATGCATTGGGAAATGCACTGTGCACTTTTGGTGACTTTTTTTAATGATTTACTCTACACCCTACAAAACCGATTGTTGGCCTTTTACCCATATTGTTGGCCTTTTACCCCCATTTTCCCAGAACAGTATTCAAAACAATTACTCTGGGGAGGGAGAAGAATCCCCCTTACCCATGTTTGTTAGTTCGGGCTCCCTCGCAATGCTCAGTCGCAATCACATACTTGTGGCAAATATTTACATCCTCCAAAAAAACAACTCACCAGCCACTAGTGGTGGCTGGTATATTTGTGGACATGGCACCATCCCCTTCTCTGTATGTTACGTTAAACATTTAAGCTTTGTTTGAAAAACATATTTATTTATTTCACTTGCAGTAGTGCATGCCCTTGCAGCGGCATAATCATCATGGACACTCAGCACGCGTTGTGGTCCGGACCGGCCCGGTTTGTGGCGTGCCCTGTGCTTTGTTAAGGCGCTTGGGGGGACCCACAGCATGGCTCGGAGGGGAGCTGCCAAATTTTATGCTACACATTGTGCACCACTGGGTCTGACAAAGCGGTAGTGTGAAGTGCACGCCTTGAAGAAGTCTGCCAGTGAGTCCCCGGGTGAGAAGCAACTTGTGGGTTTTTTCAATTTTAAATAACTGTGTGATGCTATGAATTTATGTGTGCAGCAATAATATTACATTCAATGTTTGTTTTTTTTTTTAAATCCTCTGGCACACAGTATTACGCTTAGATAATAAAAATGATGGGGGTGGGGGAGGGGTGTCTTGGGTATATTGAAAGAAACTTTCCCAGGCACTACACTCCAGCAAAGATAACATTATCAGATGCACTCCCCTCTGTGCACGAAGACCAGTCTAATAGGTTTCTTCTATCATAGTGGTAGTTGAATCATATATACATTTATAACCAGAGAATTTTGTTGATACTAAATCCTGGTCAATTATTTCATTTTCAGGCCTTGCTCGTGCAGGATTTTTCTCCTGGTTAAACAGCAGCACACACCTTACCAGGTCAGTGCTTTTTTGGCTTGTTTAACACAGCAACACCACAGATAACACGTACTTCTGTGTCCATTGATCTATAGATGTATCATACACTAGCTGTAGCATGCGTTACAGATTTTGGTTACCCTGTTAGAAATACTGCATTATGATATGATATGATATGGCATTTGTAACGCGCCTATACACAAGTGTTTCAAGGCGCGACGAGGCAGGGGGGGAACAAGGGGAGACAGACAACGATCCTACTAGGCCAGGTATCATTCAGATCGCGCAAGTGCAAGGGTAAAGGGGAAGGGAAAAGTGCAAGGGGGAAAGGGAGAGGGGAAAGTGCAGTACAGGGTTAATAGCATACATGAAAATAACAAGGGCCAGCTAGTGACAAGTGCGAGGTAAGTGCAGACAAGTGCTGGGAAGGGGGGCTGTAGGGATACAGACACAGTCCCGTAGTGTAGGGGGTGCCAGGGAGGCAGTGCAGGGGAGAGTGGCTTGGCCAAGGACCCAGAAAGGTGAGTGGCCCAGTGCAGTTTCAGTAACTTTAGCAGGGGAGAGGGGGAGAGAAAGCGGAGGCGAAGATGAAGGTTTTGAGGTGCTTCCAGAACTGGAGATGGTTCTACTCAAGTTTCAGGGAGGCAGGAAGGCTGTTCCAGAGGGTGGCCCCTGCAGCGGAGAGACATCTGCCACCAACTCGTTGTTTGGAGAAGCGGCTGACGCTGAGGGAGTTGGAGGCAGATGAGCGAAGAGCTCGAGAAGGAAGATATTTAGAAACAGAGAGTTGAAGGTATTTTGGCCCAAGGCCCCAGAAGGCCTTGTGGACAATGCAGAGGGTTTTGAACTTGATCCTCGCAGTCACTGAGGGCCAGTGTAGTGATTTCAGTCCTGGAGAGATACGGTCCCTGGGCTTGAGGCCAAGGACAAGTCTCGCAGTCCTGTTCTGGAGGAGTTGCAAAGGGCGGAGAGTAGAGGCAGGCATTTAGATAGAGGCTGTTACAGTAGTCCAGCTTCGAGAGAACCAGGGCTCTAGAGACAGTGAGCCTCTGGGGGAAGGAGAGGAAAGGAAGGATACCTCTGAGGAGGTGTAGCTGGTAGTGTGACTTCTTAGAGACGTTGAATATGTGAGGAGAGAAGGAGAGTGTGGAGTCGAAGATGACCCCGAGGTTTTTTGCCATGCAGGTAGGAGCAGGAAGAGGGCCAAGTGAGGCCGGCCTGAGAGCTGCAGGGAAGGAGGGAGTGGGTGTGCCGATGAATAGAATCTCAGTCTTACTGGCATTAAGGCAGAGGTCATTGGCGGCACACCAGTCCTGGATAGCAGAAAGACAGTCAGAGATGAGGGAAGGAGAAGAGGAGGCTGAGGGTAGCCTGAAAAAGAGCTGGGTATCATCCGCATAGCACCGAAAGTTGGGGTAGAGAGCGGCGATGCGGTGGGCGAGAAGTGCCAGATACTGGTTGAAAAGCCAAGGAGAGAGGTTAGATCCCTAGGGGACACCACAGGAAGAGAAAAAGATGTCAGAGAGGAAAGACCCCAGTTGGGCCTGGGAGTGGCGATTGGAGAGGAAAGAGGTCAGCCACGCCAGAGCCCGACCAGTGATAACCAGGTTATCACAGAGGCGGTTGAGCAGGATGGTATGGTTGACAGTATCAAAGGCAGAAGAGAGATCAAGCGAAATGACAACACATGGAGTGTTAGAGTCAAGTTCGAGAGCAGGTCCGCACAGATGTTCAGGAGAGCAGTTTCCGTGCTTCTGGCAGCTCTGAAGCCAGACTGATGGTCATGAAGACTACCAACAGAGTCAGCATGGAGATTAAGCTAGGAGATGGCCAGTTTCTCCAGGAGCCTGCCCAGGAAGGGAGTGATAGAGATTGGGCGATAGTTAGCTGGGCAGGAGGGGCTTTGTTTTACATATAGACCCCACGTTGAATCTGGAAAATGGCATTCCCCAAATGTGTAATCGTGGACAAATCATGCCTCCGTCTGTGCCTCAGTTCTTATATCTGGCTGAAATGAGAACACCTGGAAACAAGGGTGCTAGGAGCATCTAAAAAATCTGAAGGTCGTTTGCCATCACTTCCTGTGATGTCACTTGGGGTTGGGGTCAAATTACATCCCTTCCTGTGATGTCATCATGGGCTCAATGGTCATGTAATGTCACTTCCGCTACCCATGGCATTTTGGTGAAATGACGTCCCTGTTTTCAAGACTTTGCAGAAGGCCTTTACAACGCATGCACTGTACCTCTTCCTTTGGAAGCTTTTCCGCTGCTTAAATCCCCGGTAGTGTGACTGGATTGTTGTGGCTGCATCATTTTTCCTAAGGTCCGCTTCTTTCAATTCCTTTCTGATGAGATATCCTCTGGCAGCTGAAGAAAAAGACGCATTTCACAATGAGGCCTGCGTTCAAATAAATCCAGTGCACACAGCGAATACAAGCATGCAAGCTGTATTAGAAGCACACAGGCATCCTTACCAGCTTGGAACTGTGTGACGAAGGCCACCAGCTTTTTATCGTTCTTTGGGGTTTTATATTCCTTACGCACGGCGTACCCTCTGTAAGCTTGAACGTGTGAGAAGGGCGAGAAACACAGTTTTAGCACAGTTGCGCATAATAGCAACAAATAATGAAGCACTCAAGGAAACGGTCAAGTTAAAACCAGCATATATGTTCATTGCACTTGTGATCTGCGTAGAACATGCGCATCTTTCCTACTGCATCAATTCAAGAGTCTGAAATCCCCATCAAAGATGGCGTATAAAATGATGCAGTGGTTTCATTTTGGTGGGTGGTGATGATGGTGAAGACGCTCATTCCTTAGAAGCTTTTGTGATGTACAACATCAGAAACATGTTCGGGCACTTTCATACCCCCGTGACCTCCCTCAATCCCCCCTGACCCCGCTGTTATACTTAATTCCCAGTGAGAGTCAAGCAGCATTCCCTCTTGTTTGGTACATGCAGCCCCATGGTATAGGTGCACGCCTTTTGCATCGTCATTAAGCGTGCATCATAGAGAAAAAGGGTATTCTTTTTTTGTAGGGTAGGTGAGAAGCAGCAAGCTAAAAATCTAATGGAATTAGGCCTTTTGTGGCATCCTGTAGTGGTATGCGGTAGCTGGCTATGGACAGCTGCCTGAGATATCCATCCTGGTTGCACCAAAATGACAGTCTGGCCAAAGATTTCAACTATTTGCTTTATCACATAGGCCTATCTGTCTGGTCTGGGGAACGTCTCCTCCTATGACAAGGCCCCTCCGGCTCCTACGCACAAGAACGGGAATCAGGAAGCACAGAGCACTTCCTGGTTCCTGCATAGGCGGACAGGAGCCCCCATGCCACATTGTGAGTGCCCTATTCATTCTGTGTGTGCAGCGAGGCCCAGGAGCACCCCTTGCACATTCAGATCTGCAGTTCCCCAGCCTGCACCCCCAATGTGACAGGCAAAATGCTCCCATTCTTGCATGGTCCATTGGACATGCTCGCTGGAGAACATGATCTGTCACAGTCTAAGCCCCGGTTCCCCATAATACACAGCATATTTTTCCTGCCATTTGCTTTTTATTGTAGTCTGTTCTACTAGGCCATGCCATCTACCTTTGTATGTAGTAGGCCCAGTTTAGCATTGCGACTTCAGTGGAAGGCTTCCTAGAGGGAGAATATAGAGGGCATGCACTTTGACCATGATAGGGGACATATGGATGGTGACATGAAAAACATGAACATGGAGAGGTCTGTGACAGACAAGGTGGGTAATTGCAGCAAACATACACCAGTGAAATCCTGAGTACTGTGTGCAGTCCTACACTGTGTCATGCTGCATGTGGATTTGCAAAAACAGAAGGTGGACCAATGGATGGAGATGTCACGGATTATTCAAAACATATTATTACAAATTGTAATCAATATACACATAGTACATTATTATATGCAATGTTTTAAAACCATAAATAACAATTCATCATCATATACTTCATATATTCAACTTTCAACCTCAATCCCAAACTCACTCATTCATTCAAACATTTCCTAAAAAAACAAATTTGACTCATTAGATGTAATGTATTGTTCTCTTAATACATGTGTTTCCAAAAACGTAATTAACATAGATATTATTTGGCCCCGTTTTTGCGTTCAGGTGTCGTATTTTTTCTGATCAATAAATTAACCAGAATATCTTGTATAGTCGTCGACATGTGTTTTAGTCCACATTTAACAGAACTTGCTGTCTGTGCCACCTGACCACCAGGTGAGGACACTGAGATTTCCCGGTGGGCCTCTTTCGTGTGGTATTTCCACATTTTCACATATGAAAAGCATCGGGCTTGCTGAAAATGTGTCATATGGGGCCACTTTGAAAATTATTTCCAAGGCCTCTTTTGGTCAACAGTCATAATTTACAGGGCCTCTTTTTTTTCTTTTTTTTTATATGACTTAGTTTTACAGAAAAAAAAACTTTGTCAACATTTCTCATCTCATCATAAACACATGTTCTTTCGACGCTTCTTTCACGAAGTTGCCGCTTGACTAATTGTTTAGTCACTTAAACAAAAGTTGTTTTCATGAATACTTCGAGGACAGAATGATGTCCATGAAATTTATTACTCCACACGTCAGTTGTTGGTTTGTTCCAGAGATCAAATAGCTCCGCCAGTCTTCCATGTTGTCATTTTTTGGTGCGTGTTTCCCAATATGCAGTGATCTGACCACAGAAATTTCGGGACATCTGATTATCAAGTGTTTTGTCGATTCAATGGCTTTGTTACAGTATCGACATATGTTATCTGTTGTTTTTGGATCTCTTTTCCATATGAGTGTCTCTTTGGTTTTGTATAAATTTAGTCGAAGTCTGATGAATTGATCTCTATGGTACCGTGAGGGAAATTTGGTGAGATATTTCGGAAGAACACCAACTTTGTGAGTCGATAGTCCGAAGTCACAGGCTGTCTTCATTTGTGTACGTTTTTCTTCATTGATGATCCAATTCCATTGACGCATCCGCATTTTTGCAATTTGGGGCATCTGCAGGACCTGCTCTAGGGATATATCAGCTTCATCTAATATTTTTGTTAATTTAGATTCCCATATTTCCAGCAAATTCATTGATGGATGGTCGTCTCTCTTGATCAAAATCTCATACGGTTTAGCTGATGGTCTGAGATGCATTTTCCTTAGCATTGCTATGGATTTCCACACCACTGTATTGTGAAGTGCTTCTATGCACAATTCATGTCGAATGGCAATCCGTGACACATTTGAGGGTAATTTCAGTACTTTTCACCAGAGTAATGCTTCCGTTTGATCCCAAAATTTTGCACTTATGTTCCATCCGGCTTCGCTCCCAAATGTGAGTGTTGGGACTTCCTTTTGTAGAAAGAAAATTAGAACTGGAGACAGTGTGAACTTGCCAAACATAGCATGTAGCTTTGCTCCTTGGACTGCAAACATCTGCATCCTTGTTCTTAAATTTTGTTTCCAACATCGTTCTTCGATTGAGGTATTAAACATAATACCTAAATAACGAATTGTGTTGATTTGTTCAATCATTTTTCCATTTACCTTCCACTGGAATTTGTTTTGACGAGCTTGGGATTTATGACCGAACAATACAATTCTTGATTTTTCTACGTTTATTTCGAGATCGCTTTCTGTTAGAAAGATCTGAAGTGCAGAGAGAAGTCTCTGAAGACCTATCTGTGTCTGGTCTAGGAGCACAATGTCATCTGCATAAATTATCCAGCTGATGCATCTGCCGTTGATTTTTGGCGGAAAAGTCCTAGGTTGTTTTAGTGCCTTTGGTAAGTCTGAGATGTACAGTTTGAATAAAAGGGCTGCCAACAGGCAACCCTGTTTGACTCCACTTTTGGTTTGAATTTCATCAGTTAGTAGTCCCTGTTTATTTAGACATACTCTGATTGTGGTGTTTGAGTATAGAGCCATTACTGGTTGTAATAAATTTTCTGGACATCGCCATGCCTTCAATTTTCTTCACAAGATTCCTCTATTGATGCCATCAAAGGCCTGTTTGAGATCAATAAATCCCGCAAACAGTTGTTTATTGGACTTTAAAGCTTCTAGTATTGCTATGTTGAGCAATGTTAGATTTAGCTCCACCCCTACACCTGTGGTGAAGCCTGTCTGTCGCTCATCGATCACATTGGCTTCTTCGGCCCATTTTGCCAATTTGATTTGAAGGAATGTCGCAAACACTTTTCCGGTTGTATCAAGAAGGGCGATAGGGCAATAGTTCGCAGGGTCATTACGATTGCCCTTCTTGAACACTGGCACAATCACTGCTCTCTTCCAAGTTTCCGGGATGGTTTTTGCAGATGCAATTTTTTCAAATAAGATCTTAATAAATTGGGCCCATTCTGTTTTGTTTTGTTTAAGTTTTACGTTTGAAATGCCATCAGGCCCTGGCGCTCGAGAATTTTTTAATTTTTGGATGGCTTTCTCTATATCTTCTTGTGATTCTGTTACCGCCCAAGTTGATGTTTTTGGTAACTGACATGGAGAGGTCAATGAACGGTCAGATTTAAAGACCGTAGAGAAATGTCTCACCCACTTTTCAGCGTTTACTCCGTTAGACATCGCAAATGACTGCCTAAGCTGACCTGTATTGATTATTTCCCAGATGTGTCGAGTATCTTTGGATATAATCAATTTTAACATTTGTTCCACCTGGTCTTGATCTCGTATTGCATTGAAGGATTTTAGCCAATTTCGATATTTCTGACAGCGTTTATTTCTCATGTTTTCTTTTCCCGGCGCTTGTGTTTTTCTTATTATTCTGAGATCTTGTTTTAGCTTTTTTTTTAGCTTCGTCAAGTTTGGCGCTATAAGAATGTTTTACGGCCAATAGATCGATTTTATCACCATTTGATCTGATTTTGAATTTGTGTAGCAATGGTTCATAATTTATTCCGGATTCTATTTTGTCATCACACTTCATCATTGAAGTTAAATCTACAATTTGTGAACCATTTATTCGTAATCTGTTCTTTCCAGTGTTTATTTACACAGCTGCGGTGTATCGAATAGACCTCTCTTCAACTGGCGTCCGCCAGAAGAGCGTCAGCGGATCATGATCGCTTTTTTCAGTAGGTATGATAGTTAGTGTGTAGATTTCTGGAGGCCCAAATATAGTCAAGAGTCTTTTTTGACGGTCCCCTGTGCCATGTTTTCGCCGCGGGGATGTCGCCTTCAGTGCAGCCGTTTAGCATAATGCAATCTCTTATCATCATCTCTCTTGTCCATTGTTGACCTCGATGTTGATGGAAATCTGGTTGTTTGTGATCATTAAAGGGCCTCGGTTGATTAGCTTCATTGAACCAGGAGTAGTTTAGATCACCACAGATTAAAAAAGAAGGGTCTCGAAAGGATACTAGAGAGCTATAAATTTCTTTTTTTACTGCCGATATAAAGTCATTTTGTGATATCATCGCTGGATTCCAGTATAAGATTATCACTATGATCTGTTTAGTCTATACAGAGGGTGGACTGTTTTCCTCGAGAATCGTAGTTTGGATGAATAAATTAGGATTGTTTGAACTTAGAACTTTCAATTTGTTACTAAGTTTGACCATTGTGATTAGTCCTGAATATGGTCTTCCAAACAGATTTTTACTTGCCGGATTTTGGTAGATTGCATATCCGTCTCGACTGGGCATTGAACGCAACCATGTCTCCTGTAGACATATTATAAAGTGAGTTCCGTTTGTCCAAGCCGCATCTTGGAAAAGATGCTCAAAGCCTCGATTGTTCCAGGATGTCAATAAATGTGTACTGGTTTCTCCTATCTGTTTTTGCTAGTTGTTGCTCAGCGAATTTCCACCTTTACTGACAAAATTTAAGTTGGATTTCTTTTGCTTGTGCGCATTGGTCGATTTCGGAGATGTGTTAAACCTGTTCCATAAGTCAATTATGCGTTGTTCATGCGAGCCATTTATGCTCTGTTCTTCTTCTTCATTCTCGGCGTGTGCTTCTTCTTTCTCAGTTTGTGGTTTTGTATCGAATCCAAAAAATAGCAGATTGTCTCTTGCTTTGATTATGGATTTAGCACTGAATTTGGATCTCATGTGCAGTATCACGCAGTCGGAGCGATTTTCCGATGTGTATTCGACTATCGCAATATCATCAGATCGGATTGTTCGCAGAGCTGGGATGCTGTGTAAGAGCTTCATTATGTTGTTTCTATTTAAGTTTACTTCGTTCTTTTCTTCCAAAACATTTTCTGTCTGAATTTTCCATACTGCATTTTTGAGTTGGTCTCTATTTTCTTCTTGTAGCTGTTGTCTTTTGGTTTGTCTTGGATTTAATTTCAATGAAGTCTTTAAGCTTGAATGTACACAGCCTGTTTTTGGTTTCATCTGTTCTTTGGCTTGCGGATCTGGTACACAAATCCTTGTTTTCCTCAATACTCTCCCCACATTGGATATTTCAATGTCTTTATTTATTACATTTGGAGGTCTGGTTTGACCATCGGACACTTTTGAACGTTGTATTCTATTACGTTCATTTGTTTTTGCCACAATCTCAAAGTCGGGGTCTTCTTCAACATCGTCATCGATGGAATATGTTGATAGGTCTCATAGGTCGATCGATTTATCTTCCTCAGAGGATTCAGACTCTTCAATTTCGACATGGTGTCTTTTGTTTGATTTTAAGATTATAGGTGCATTTCCGTGCATTTTTTCATTCTCCAATTTTTTCAGGTTTTCTGAATTCTTCACATTTCGCTCAAATAGCCCCAGTCTTGATGGAATAGTGAAGTTTCGTATGAACTTTTTGAGTTATTTGGGTGAGCTCTTTTGGCCACAGGTTCCTTTTTTTTCTTGTTTGGGCATTCTTTGACCCCTTCTTTTTTATGTATGAGAAATCGTTTGGCTTCTCTATGGAAACAGCATAGCCAGTGAATATGCCAAACGAAGCTTTGTTTGATGTGATTATCTTTTCACTGACTATCGGAACCACTGGTCTGCTTTCCTGGTCCAAGGGAATGGTAATTTTTGGAGCTGTGTGCTCTTTTCCATTTTGAAGAGCTGCTACTCTTATTTCGGTTTTCTCTTGTTGTGCTTTTTGATTTTGTTCAGCAATTGTTTGCATCACTGGTGATCTCAAAGTTTCCTTGTTTGCAGTTGGTTTCTCATTTTGTGTAATAACACATGGCAACGATGCCTTTTGCATATTCAGACATGGCGTAGTCTCCATAGATAGAGGAATCACACCAGCAGGCATACTTGCTATGACTGGTTCACTTACGCCGTTTCACATGTAAGGATTGCAAGATTGCTGCAACGAGACATTATGTCGCATCCACTTCGTGCATTCAATTACAACATCAATTAGATCTGATCTTTCGCTTGCCTCACGTTTTATTATCACGTTTACGTGGGATTGCCAGTTTCGTGAGGACTCTGTTTCATAGCCAAGTCAACGTGAAAGATTTTCCGTAAATTTTTCTAGAGTCTGCAATTTGTTGTTCATTGAGACTAAGAGTGAACTTTGGTCTTGCATGGTGTCGTTCAAGGTCTCGTAGAGTTTCATAAAGGGTAAGAGTGCAATTGAGCTTGCTGCCAACACATTGTTATGTATTTGGACACTAGCCGCAATTGACAGATGTTCTTTTGTAGCTCTGTCAGTGGGACTTGTTACTGATGGTGTTGGGGATTTTCTGTTGACTTTGTTGCATTCATCTTTTTTTGATGGCCATTTGCAGTTGCCAAGCTCATTTCTGCTTCTGTGTCTGTGTATTGTTTACTAGTTTGGGTTCATGAACTGACTAGAGCCAACTTCTGATTTATTGCTTTGCCACATGACACGTTTTGTTCTGTGTTGTCTTTCGCCTGTGAAACGTTATTGATCAATAAGTGATCTTTGGCCTGCGGCGTTGTCGCGTATTTCTGTATATAGCTTGCTTCTAAACGCTCTTGTATCTGGAGGTAGTCAGCTTTCAGCCGTTCCGCCAGGCGTGCTTCGCGAGCCGCTACATCATACGTTAATGAGCTTGTTAGAGTTGAAGTGGATTTAACACACAATTTATTTATGAGGGCAGCACTGTCATCGCCGGATGTCCTGCTTAATTGTTCAGTTTGAGCATTTCGGTTACCATTTTCTTGGTTGCTTGTCAGAGGGAGACAGTCTTTCACAGGTAATTTCTTTGTGTCTGTGGTGTCACATATCGATTCACCCATCACATGCATGTTCTTTTTTAGAATCGGCATAGAGTGGTTGGCTAATGAATTAAGTTTGATTGCATTTGTTATCATGGTTTTTCCGTTGCCAATGTCATCATTGTTTACGGCTATACGTTTCACTTCTTCACAGTCCGCGTTGTTCGTCGCTAAGTTTCTTCCCGTGTCAGATTTGTTAGTTAATGAAGCGGCATCAGAAGGTAGATGCAGTTAAAGCAGATCTAAGTCTGTTATGTCCGTGATGTCGAAGTCGAAAAGGCGTTTCTAAGGCATCAACATACGCTGAGGAAAGGGGGGGGCCTTGAAGGGAAAGCCTGTTCGACAACTGGCGACGAGATCTTTTACATTTGTGTCACTGTTCATTACAACTGTGGAGGTGTCAACAAAGGTCTTTGCAACAAACGTTTCAGTTTCTAGCATTATTACTTTAGCTGGCCTTATGCACGACTGCATTGTATGTTGATGGTGCAGAAACTGCGAAACTAGTATGCTCAAAGATGGAGGGTTTTGAATGGAGCAGCCTTGCGTGCACAACTCTCTTTCAATTTCAGACTCCTTCGCAAGAACAGTGATAATGTTAGTGTTAGATATTACGTCGCTTACCTCGCTTGCCTCTAGAGTCAGGTTAAGTTGGGATTCGAGCTTTCTCCTCTGCTGTAAAAGTTTATGCCGCGTTTGGGGGCCACTTTTTTCACAGCTCAACGTCGTGTGTTTCATGTTGGGCAAGTTCGGTTTTATACCGCGTTCTTCAGCGGACTGAAGCAGACTGAACTCTGCTTCGAACGCCGCGCCACGCTCAGCGCCGGGAGTTCGTATTTGTAGGTTGAGCTTGAACTTAAAGGGACAAGCACTCTCAGGACAGCGTAGCTGCAGTTCCTCACAAAAAAAAAAACAGCCTCTTGCCAGGAAAGCAGGAAGCAGACTGAACTCTGCTTTGAACTCTGCGCCGCGCTCTGCGCGGGGAGTTCGTATTTGTAGGTTGAGCTTGAACTTAAAGGGACAAGCACTCTCAGGACAGCGTAGCTGCAGCTCCTAACAAAAAAAAACAGCCTCTCGCCAGCAAAGCAGGAAGCAGACTGAACTCTGCTTCGAACTCCGCTCCGCGCTCTGCGCTCCACGCTCCGCGCGGGGAGTTCGTATTTGTAGGTTGAGCTTGAACTTAAAGGGACAAGCACTCTCAGGACAGCGTAGCTGCAGCTCCTCACAAAAAAGAAAAAAAACAGCCTCTCGCCAGGAAAGCAGGAAGCAGACTGAACTCTGTTCCCAGTCCTCCCCTGCTGGCCACCAGGCAGAATACTGTCACAATGGGGCCATACAGTGACCCCAGGCAAGTTCTGTTGTTTCTGCTTTGGTTTCATAATTCGTGGCCTTGTTTCTGGCCATTGCCTTCTATGTGGAACATTTCACATATGTTGCCTTTCCTCTAAGTTGACACAAACATTTTCAGTAAGTGAGCCACATACCCTTTTTGCATTTGTTTTACATCTGGCAGATGTTGCATAGTTTGTAATTCAGTGCATTTACGTTGCATAAGAATGCCTTCTACACTTAGTTGCATTGCTATTTTGCGCCTGCCCTTCTTTGCATTTCATAAGCCCCAGTTTATGACAATGTAATGTCGATCATGGCTGTTTGTTGCTGCATTAATGCTTGGCGGGTGATTTTTCATTCGCATTTTCCTGAGCTAGTGTGGGTAAGGGGGAAAAAAAACAAGTGCAGACCAGAGTTATAATAAGAACCTGTAAAATATTCCTTATTCGCTGATATATGGCTTTCTATTGCATGATATTTCACGCGGTGCAATGCTTGTATTTTTGGTCATTGCATCTTTTCGATGGAGTTGTCGAAGCAAGTATCAAAGCAACTGCTCTTCTTGCTGGGAAATGCTGGTCCTGTGCCACTTTGACTACAGTAGCCCGTATCTGAAAGACCGGTATTGTCAGACGAAAAGTAAAGCAGAGTTAAAGTTAAAGAGAATGTTCGTAGGAGGAAAGTCAAGACAAACACAATGAATATAAAAATAGAAAATAAAACGATGGGAAGAAGGCAAGAGAGATGAAGAAAAGCACAGTGCAAGAAAGCAAGAGATGACAAGTTAACAAGAAATCGAAAATGCAGTGGCCACAAGGAAAAACTATGGAGGAAGAAAAAGAAACATGGAATATGAAAATCGCAAAAAAGAACAAGAGAGCAGGGCAGGAAGAAACAGTGTTGTGAGGTGAATGGGAAGACGGGAGAGATGGAGAAAATAGGCGATGCATGAGATGGTGCTGACAGAATAAGAGAGGTAGAGATGGACACTGAGATGGAGATTTAAGAAAGTGTGTGTGTGTTGTGTGCGTGCGTCTCTGCCTCTCTGTCTTTAATACTACGATAACGTGAATTGAGGAAAACCTCAGAGAATAATACTAGCCGTTTGTTCTCCTTAACAACTCTGCATTGTAGGGTTTTCTTAGGCAATGCCACCCACCTCGTCAGGGAAAGGGCCACAGTAGGTGGCTTCAGACATGGCTTTTTCTGCTGTCTTCCTGTACAACGCTGGATTATGTTGACAATTTCGCAACACCCAAGTACATCTTCCCAGCAGATGTGTTTACCATGCATTAGCAGCTGACAAAGAGGGGGGGGGGGGGCAGCTAATCATATGCACACCAGGTTGGAGCTGCTGGCCCAAGTGCACATTCATGGAAGCAAGAATCGGTTTCTCTCCATCTGTTCCCCATATAACTGAGTTTCCGTTCACCCCCTTTGCCTTCCCCCCAATGAGCATCCGGAACTCCCCTCCTTCCTCCTTTCTGCACAGTCAGAGCCGGCAGTCATCCTCTTGATGCAGACGCAGCATGGAGAGTGAGAAGGAGCCACCTCACTTCTCCATGGAAGGCATCTTCAGATGGCCACAGCATCCTTTGGATGAAAGGGCACAGCCATGAGCCCTCACGTAAAGGCCCTTGCTTCACTCGTTCTCAGGCTAGAAAGCCATTATCAGCCGTGAAAGCCCCCATTCGCAGGACTTATCTGTCTGTGATATGGACGCCGAGATCAAAAACTCAAGCCTTGCTTAAAATAAAAATGAAGTAAAACGTATTGGCATCATGTTTGACAAGTGGATGAAAATCTCAAACATGATGCCAAACACGAACATCAAGGATCAAGCTAACTCCTAGTACCAGCGATTGAGTTTGCATTTATCATGTGCTTGCCCCTGAACACCTTTGCAACACAGCTAACTGGATCTGGGATGCTGCAATATGCAGAATGCATGTTTGCTTTTCCTGTCTGCGTTTCCAAAGCTTCACGATTTATTTATTTTCTGTTTAGCACCATGCTTCATGTTTATATTGACGCTTCAGAGCACAAGTAACTAAGATGGAGTAAGGAATATGTGGAGGGAAACAATGAGGTGAGGGGGAATCACATTTAAGGACTTTGCTAAAAGTTGGTAAAATACTTAATTGAAGTCAGCACCAACCTTAAAAACTGTAAACACATTTTTATGTATTTTAATATTCTTTTATAAAAGTATTCATATGTACAGCCTTTCTTACAAAAATCGTTAATCATTGTACAAAAATATTCCTATAGATTTCTATTCAAGCCTCTGCAAATTTTAGTCAAGCGGACACATGTTTTGATCCTATTGCTCTTCTTCAGGGCTATTAGACACCATTCTGCACTGTTATGAATTTAGATTCAAATCAAAAGACTAATTCAGAAATATGAGAAAACAACTCGCACAGAATCAGTACAAAAAGAACAACAATGTCCAAAATTCATCCACAAATAAATTGTAAAAAAGAAGTGATCGGGAAAGAAAAACAATAAAAAAGGAAATAAAAGATGAATATCGATTAGTTACGTTTAAAAAAGGATCGTTTCTTTCTAGACATTTTGTTGCGTGGTTATTATACCGATATTCAAATATATGCATTTGATTGTTGGGTTTTATTATGACTACTTGTATTTGGTGAGATTATTTCAAAGATCTATGTGTCCATACTATTTTATATTTGTAAACAGAAAAGTACATCGACCTAGATTTCTCTGATTTTTTATATGTCCTTTATTAGTTCTGCTACTAGTATGACCTGTTTGTTCATATGAAGAAAATATGATTTACATACATAAGTCGTAACTCGTAGCAATCAAAATAGTTTTGTTCCGGTGTCTTTCTTTATTTTTGTTACTCAGTCGGGTTCCACAATTCACGTATACAAATATAGTGTATTTTTCTTTTTTACCCATAATTAAATACCTACCTCATCAGAAAACCTAGGGGCGTAGTCACCATGTTGCCTCATTATGTCTGAAATACAACTACCAATGAACATTGTGCAACAGGGTAATTTCCGGTTTTTACCTTGTTCCATTTATGTATTCCTGAATCACCTGTAGCTGCCATTATTAAAATAGCCATGGATGTACCAGTGTCATTTAATTGCACAGTTTTAGTTTTGGGTAATCCATAAAGTAACGTCATGTGACATCCTAATATCTATTTTAGCTTTGAAATTGCTATTTTAAATGTCAACAAACTTGTCCATTATGCAGTATGCAGGTATGAACTCTGTCTCCGGAGTTTGCTATGAATTTGTAGGTTCTCAGATTATCCTCACTGAGTACAGCGGTCGTTAAGTATAGAGATGCATATTCTTCAGTGTGAGCTAGTTAATCCAAAATTATTGCTATAAACAGTGTTACCTAGCCTATAGATTTCTAAGATGGGCTGGGCACCAAAAATCTGCTGAACTGTGTATTCTTACTTGAAGAGGAAGAAAGACTGTTTCCTGTCTCGCCGTGCCATAGATCCGTGTGTAAGTGTGCTATCTAGCACCATTGCAGATCTTGCATTTAACATATTTATGGACATTTCAGAAGGACTACGCGTCCTTGGTCGCCATTTTATCATTTTGATTTGTACTTCTGTCGATGAAACATAGTAAACAGACCAGTTAATAGTCAATAGCTGTATGCATGTTAAATACGCAAGTTCCACATTTGAATACAGCCATGCAACCAAGGCAATTCAGACTTCCAAATGATGAAATCATTGAACAGGCAGACAAAGGGGGTAATTTGGTTGTGTAAGCAAGGGGGTGGAAGAAGGAAGAGACTGCACACAGGTGGCATGATGATTGCTATAAACTTTTATTTGTTTGAGAAAACAAAGAGAAAGCCTGGGGCTACCCTGCCTCAACTAAACTACTACGGGTGTCGTCAGAATGTCCATATAATTCAATAGTCCTCCATCCTGTGTCAAAACCCTGCTTCTCTCTCTCCCACCTGAACCTAAACTAGAGAACAAGTAAATATTCTTGGTCCAGAAGAATGCCCCCCTTTTTCAAGAATGGCAATAAAATACACAAGCACACAAAAAAGGTCATGTTCAAAGACTTCTTGGCAGTCACTCTGCCTATGTCCTAGAACTCTGTCTCAGCAAGACTTTGCACATTTTGGCAACCAGGAGAATTACTCACCCCTCCTGGTATCTTAATTTAGCAGTTCAACACAGCCAGAGGAATGACTCCCTTCCACTGGTCCTGGTTACCAGGAGCATGACTCCCTTCTCCTGGTATCTGGGGTTCACAGTTCAATACACCTTGATACCTTCCACTGGCTTCTTTTCTCTTGGTTGCACAGTTAAACAACACCAGGGGGAATAACTCCCTTTCCCTGATCTTTCTTTTACTTTCATAACACAGTTCAACAACACCATGGGGAATGACTCCCTCTCCCTGGCTTCTCTCTCATGTTAGTAATACAGTTTAACAACACCAGGCTTCTCGTTTGCTTTCAGGCTTCTCAACAATAGAGTTCATATATTGATAGGGTCATCAACCCATATTCCTCTGCTGTTGGTCACTTGTTGCACTACTTCTTTGCTTCTGTAGACTTGGATTAATCTCCTGCCAAGTACTGTCATGAAGAAGATAACTTGTGTTCTTTTCTTGATTTGTGCCTTTGTGGTTGGGGGCCTGAACTATGACCCTATTGGGGAACCAATTCACCTTATGGTGCTGCCCACTTCTCTCTAGCTCAGGGTTCATATCCCTGCCCCTGAGTTCTATATATCTCCTTTTTGTGTGGTTGTGCAGTAGCCCAGACCCTTTGGCACCCCACCGGCCAGCCCTTTCACTCCCATACCTTATGGGACTTCTCTCGTGGGCTACGGTATGCCTTTCGGTTTGCCTTCGCTCAGTTCAGGTCTCTCTTGGATTTGGCGGGCTTCCAGAGCACTGCAACGACTCTGCAGCTTCTGGCTTCTGCAGTTAACAGACCGATTACAGCCTCCATGGTCCACCTCCCCTGCGAGGTCTGGCTACTGATTAGCCAAGGGTCCTTCAGCATCAGGCCCCATCGGGATGCCACATGCTCCTCTTTGGCATCCAGGACTCCAGCCACTTGAATTTCCCATGCTGAGCAGCTTCCTGGACCTCGGTCTCTTCTATGATGGCTGAGCAACATTGTAAGTCCTTTGTCACTTCTTATCTGATCTTGCAGTGGATAACGTGAATGCTCATTGAAGTTACATGGAGCCTTTTCTATGACTTTGCCTCTCCTCTTCCTCCCAGAACTTATCTGATATGCTCCCTTTTGGTCATCCCTAATCTTCCTCAACTCAGTATCTCTGAGATTCACATATTTACAAAGGTATCTGGGAGAATTGGTAAAAGGGTTAGAATCTAGGCAATATGGAGATATGTAGGGTGTTGGCTGACGGATGTCATACCGCGTTCTCCCGATATGTTCTCCTTTGTCACCAGAGCGGAGACATATTTCCATAAGATCCTCTCTCTGAGTAACACCCCCACGGGGACTAACGGGTAGCATTCCCACCACCCTAGCCTCATGGGACGGGGCTCCTCCCTGGGAGACGTGACAACATCTTAGGATTCATCACAGTTGAAATGAATGCAGCCTATAAACAGAAAGCTACCAATCACCTCAATACACCCAATTGCTATATTAAACTATCAGTGTATCCCACACATGTAGTTATTAAAGAACCACAGGAACTTGTTATCAAATGGTTCGACTTATTGTTACTGAATGAGGGTGAGCAAGCATTACTGTCCATCTCTGAAGCACAAATACTCACCATCTACCTTTTGCCTAAAATCCAAAAATTCTTTGATACAATTCCAGAATTAAGACCGATTGGTATAGGGTAGTTTACTGAACCCATATCGAAAAATATTTATATGTAATTAAGATATTACATATTAAAACTAGACTCTTACACCAGAGAGTTAACAAACATACTACAGAAGCTGGAATCAGTAGACTGGCTAGACCACTATTGATTAGTATCATATGATTTAAAGCCACTATTCACAACTATCGACCTTGCATGTGATAGTTTAAAATATTGGCTAACAGGTAAATTAGTATAACATAATGTATACTGTGATATAATAGAAGAGTAACACCAATGTACACCTTACGATAATAGCCTTTTTTCGGTGGGCAATGCTATGCTCAGAAAAGTGATTTGCAATGGGTGCAAAATATGCACTACTTTAGTGAACCACTTAATGGGACAATATGGAGTCACACATGCCCTCTTCTCCCCTCAGACTTTGGATTGGAAAAATATGTTGTGATATGAAGAAGATGTGTCAACAACATTTTTGTAATTTGGACTAATACTGAAAAGCAAATGTAGGATTTTACGTACAAACTAAAAAATGATTTTCAGATTTAGTTCAATTGGACATAACATAATCTCAGGAGATATCAATTAAAGACAAGGAAATTGTAACAAAAACATATCGTCATGCTACTAGTGAACACAAACGTAGCACAATCAAAAATATTCCGAAAGGCGAGATGATCTGATCTAGAGAAATTGCAGCAAGAGTGAACATTTTGAGGAAGAAGTATCGAACTTTGCCAACAGATTCGAAAACCGAGGTTTGGAGCAAAATATATTTTAATTGCATCTGCAAAGGAAAGGAAGCAAGAAAGTAATCATCTACTTAAACCAAATAATGTAGACTCCCTGGATAATGAGAAAACAATTAGGTTTGTTACCAAGTACTCAGCCAATGGGAACTTTATATTCTCTTCAAACATTGGAATGCATTACTTCTTGATGATGATGGTGTGAGGTACTATATCAGAGAAAAACCAGACATGGGAGGTCATTACAAGCTTAGTGGTATCCCGCCACCACCAAACAGACTTACCATTACCAGCACTTGGTCTGCTGGAATTTCCAGCAGATTCCGAGTGGCAGTAAGGTAAGTAATTCCCCATTCATTGGAGTCCCATAGGACTCTATGGAGGTAATTGTCAGAATTACTGGTGCCGGTAATGCAGGCATTGATTTGCCAGATGCAGGCAAGAATTACCTGCAGCCATTGGCTGGAGGTAAATCAGTGTCCCCACCAGCAGACTTGTGTTTTGCCTGTGCAGTAAAAATGCTGGTGCCGGAATTACCGGCAATTTTACCGGGACTTTTACAGCACCAGCAAAACTGTAATGAGGCCCATGGTATTTATTAACCAGGAACCATTAATCAAGCAATATGATCCCCAAAGGTGAATATAGGTGGCAATTGACTAAAAATCAAACCCAATGTAGAGGAGCAGCTGAATGCCTCTGCAGGAAGTCCCACACCCCTACTGCCTATATATTGG
The DNA here is from genome assembly GCF_040938575.1 of Ambystoma mexicanum. Lineage (NCBI taxonomy): Eukaryota > Metazoa > Chordata > Amphibia > Caudata > Ambystomatidae > Ambystoma > Ambystoma mexicanum. The sequence goes on from NC_090924.1 coordinate 884,264,683, forward strand.
AAGCCTGAACCAGTAGTTGTGACTATACCGTGACGAGTGTTTGTGAAAAGGTATACATTAAGAAAACCATACCAGATGTATGGCCGGAGGGATGACAGTCTCAAGGAAGAGGTCCCCGAAGGAATATGAAAAAAGGAGAAAGAGAAGCTGGTGATGTCATGAGAAGTGAGAGTGACACACTAAGAACATAAGAAGAAGAACTTGAATGGACCTTATAGAAGCTGATGTCGAAATAAGCAATCTAGTGAACGTTCCTATGCAAAGAGAAGATTGCATGTGTGTGTGTGAGACGCACTGCATAAAATGCAAGCCGTTAAATGAATGTACAGATGCAGCAACGCAAATAGACCAAGTGATCATAGAAGCTGGCTATATGTAGTGAATAGATTGCAGGCAAAGCCGCCATTGTATATATGTTGAAACTGTCACAATTCTAGTAAGTTCAAACCCACGGAGAAAGAAGGATTGAGAGCTGTGCGTGTCGCAGCAAAGAATTAGCTTAAGATTGTGGACTTGAAGCGAGAAGGGGTGCCTGGCTTGGTGTCAAGACTAAAGGCAGCCAAGAACTGGTTATGTATCCTCAAAGAACAGTGAACGTGAGAAGCTGAATTATCCCTCATTGAGGTGCAAGGAAGGAACACAATGAGTGCCAAGTTTATTAATTCAAGAGAATTAAATGCTATAAAATGAGCCAAATTGTGGTTTCCTGTCACGTGAGCCAAGAATGGAAATAGGAGTTGGGCATGCCAACCAGAATTGTGATAAGCGTGCACCCATATTCCCTTTTATTCCTAAGAGGAGAGAATCTACTGCAAGGCCAAGTTCAAAGACAGTCTGCATGGCAGAAGGCATGGGCAATGAGAGATGAGGGGCTAATTGGGTGGGGAGCAAAAGTCACGTCCTACTCCCGTGACCTCGGTATGAGTTTTAGTGCTGCTAGTGAGGCGAATGTTCCAGACAGAGTGCCAACCAATTGTAGAAGGCCACATAACAAAGGGCCTTATAGTTTGAGAACCAATATAATTCTGTGTACTTAGTAAGTGTTGAGGATGACTTGCACTAGAGGCAGGCTTAAGTTGTCCATCTGACAGTAGATATCCTATCACAATACCAGTCCCTATAGAAAGTATACTTAGATGTTCCTCTTAATCCAATACCAATCCCTCATAGGTTTTTCTTATTTGCCATGAAGTATGACGTCGCTTATGATGAATTCTTTGTTCTTAAGTGTAATTTTGTATGAAATGCATTGAGAACACGATCAGAAGTTTGTTGATGTCCATTGTAACTCCCTGTTTTGCACAATTGATATTGAAACAGTTGAATGAGATTTTGCCAACTTCGTGAGTCAGTACAATTATTTGGTGTAAGAGTTATTCTGCATCCCATCCTTACTGATTAAGGACCTTAAGTTCACCAATTTTTCTTTTTAAATGAAACCGTTAGCATGTGCCCCTAAGCATCATCAAGAATAGAGAATTATAACACATATACCAAAACATGATTTCATCATAATAGTTTGTTCATTGATTATTTGGGATTTCATTTTTATCAGGCATCCATGGTAATGCACATATTATAAAACATTTCTTTTGTAAGTTGCAGGCAAATAGGGCAATAAAGAGGGTTACCAAGCAGTGTAAAGCACAATCAGAATCAATGATGCTTCATGTTTACAAGGCTGAACCAGAGGCTTTGGCAATATCCCACCCTTAATCATACTGGAAAACCCATGTAGCATGACATATATTTTGAGTTTATCACCATCTCTGCCTAACTAGGCAGTGCATAAAGAACTGGATAATTCATTTTTAGAGGATGACCTGAGATTGGAACCGGTTCGGCTATGTTTAAGGGTATGGACCAATGACAATGCAATATTGAACAAAGCAATTATGGCTCATGTTATCTATAGTGACGCAAATACATAAAAAGTTCATGGCTAACATTTAAAAAGCAGTCCTAACAGGCTGGGAAGTTCACACTCTAATTTTATAAGGTCAAACTCTCAAAAACGAACAGAATTATTTCTTACCTGTGTTTAAGAAGAAATTCAGAAAGAGAATATTTAAGCAATATGACCCGAGCTGCGGGGGCATTACGGACTCAGGTAATGCCCTGTGGCTCATAGTTATAGGCCCGAGCTAAGCAAGGGCCTTAACGAAGGCCCCAGGGCATTACCTGAGTTGCCACCGCCGCTCGGGTCATATTGCTTTTAGTACCCCGGACCGCAAGATCTGCGTGACCGGGGGACTAAAAGCATTTTTTTCTGTCCAGAAATGTTTCGGGACAAAAAAAGGAAGAAAAAAAAAACGACCAAGAAATGGCAGCCAGGAAAGGGAAAACGGAGTCTGTTTTCCCTTTCCATGGTGGCCATCGGGAGTGGACGCACTGGGAACACTTCCGTTCCCAGCGTGTCTGCTCTAAAAAAAAAAAAGACAAGAAGGTAAGTGGGGTTGGGATTGGAATGGTAGAAGGGAGGGAGGGGGAAAAAAAGAAGGAAAATGTACCTGGATCCCCGGCGGGGAACCATGGAAGCCACCAGCCGTGTGGAGGCTTGGAGCAGGGATGGCCCCGCTCCGGAGTCTCCACAGGGCTGGAGGCTGCCATCGTCACCCACCAGTGACAAAGCAGGCTAAAGTTAAGTGGAGTGGGGAAGGGGGGAGGAGAAAAAAAAAAAAAAGAAAAAAAAACCTACCCGAGTCCCCGGCTGGGAGCGAAGGCAGCTTCTCAGCCGTGGTGACTCAGAGCGGGGATGGCCCGGCTTCCAGCCTCCTCGTTGGCTGAGGGGCTTCCAAGCCCCCCCACTGGGAACAATGGCATTGGAATCCCGGCCGAGGGATTCCCAGCCGGGTAATCGGCAAGGGCCAATCAGAATGGTTCACGCATTCTGATTGCGCCCTCGCTGGGTACTAATATGAAATTATGAAACCCGCAGACAGATGTTGTACAATTTTGCTTGACAGTCTACTGCCAGGTGTCTTGTCATGGGCCAAGAAAAAACATAGCATCCTATCACTAGAGCTAGGTTTAACAACATATGGTTGAATGGAATTACTGCAGAGTGGACAGATAATCTAACAATAGACCGAAGTGGATTTGTAATGCAGAAAAGGAATGCTTTTTACATGTATTCTTCTTTTGCCTGTTCACGCGAAACTTAACCTAAGCACTTCTTAATCCCGATCCTTAAATTGTTGATTTTTAGGCAATGTAAACCAGCTCTTTGATTTCTATTAAAGGAAGAGACACCAGAAATAGCGTGGCTATTGGTGGGATTTCTAAAACCCTTTGAGAATTAGTGACATCTTGCTAAAATGATGGCAATTGGTGTTTTTATGGTTTTAGCTTATGATTTTCTATATCATTATTTTGTTCGTTTTATGACTATTGTTTTCTGGAGTTCTTGTGTACACTGATTGTTTGGTATGTTATATCTCATTGTAAGTTTGAAGGATTTTCTTTCTGAATAAACTTTGACACTCATACCATGCATGTATGCAAACCAAAATAAAGAAAATTAATTTGAATGGAAATTATAATCAAATAGGTCTATTGTACAAATGATGGTCAGACCACGCTAGTAGCATAACTAATAATGGAAATATCAAAGAAGTGAGACATCTAAGGCTATATACTTATTTATATACACATATACACATAATAGAAACATAGATCTTTGAAGAAATCTCACCAAATACAAGTGGTCATGATAAAACCCAAAAATCCATATATTTGAAAGTGGGTATAATAACAATGCAATTGAATGTTTCCAAAGAGAAGTTCTACTATTCATTGTAACTAACTAATAATCACCATGTATTATCTTTATTATTATTTTTCTTTGCCAATGCCTTCTTTTCTACAATTTATTTGGCGACAAAGTTTGGATATTATTATAAGCCCTGAAGATGAGTAATAGGCTCGAAACACGTGTTGACTTAGCTAAAGTTCGCAGAGGCTATAATAATAGTCTGTAGAAATCTAGCTGTACAAGTGATTCACGACGTAGGGAAGGTTGTAAATAATAAGTCTATTTTAAAAGAATAAGTAAATACTTTCAAATTGCGAAAATAATATTGGTGCCGACTTAATTTATCAAGTATGTGTACCAAAGTTTATTCAATAAAACAACCGGAGAAGGGTATCTAAGCTTAAGTAGGTTGCATCACCTTATACTCTCACATAGCCCAGCTCAGGCCACCCTTTACTTTCTTCTCTGATACTTTTGACATTAGTAAAAGCATCGAGTTGGAGCTGTGTTGGGAACTTCTTTGTAAAGACCAAGCTTTACTTATAGGATTGTAAAAATACCAGGCCAACAGCATCTGGATGTACCTTTGATCAAAATATAATTCTTTTAAACCAGTCTCAAACATGTCATCCCTCTTTTCCTCCCTACTCACCACCCCCTCTTTCCCTTATTCCTTCTGATACGGTGCAACATCTTGATGCTGCTTAGGAGCAGTCATGAATCACTCTGTGGCATTCTAAGCATACTGAAATGTAAAATGTTAATAACAACATTATGAACTATGAACACCTAGAAGTTAGTTGGCAGGTCAGTGGTAAGCATTGAGATTGAGATGTGTTCCTTGCACTGGGTTATTTGAGTAATATACATTGACGTATAAAAAAGAATAGTTTAAAGTAGATTTGGAAAGTGAATTATGTGGTGAACCAGAAGAAAGAGTCGGACTAAGATGTGACATGTTCTAGGTTGTTTATTCAAATAATACGGAACCGTCTGCCTCGCCCTACTGCTATGAGGGAAATTTCCTACCTGACAAACTAAAACTAGTGGTGCTAATAAAATGTCAAAAAGAAATAGTCCTTAGTCCAAACCCTACTTACTGTCTGGCCCTACTACTTACAAAAACGTAACAAAAATATAGGTCCTCATTCCAAGTTTGGTGGTATCCCGCCAGTAATACCAGCGGGATACCACCAAACCGAATTACAGTTTACATCAATTGGCCTGCAGAATTTCTGGAAGATTCCAAGTGGCGGAAACGCTAGTAAATCCCCATTCAATGGAGTCCCACAGGACAGGCTGTTAGCTGGAGGTAAGTCCTCCATCCCTACTGAAAAAGTTGTAGTTGGCCGATCCAGTATAAGCGCTGGTAAACATTAGCAGCACTTTTACTGTTCAACTTATGATGAGGCCCAGAACAATAATATCTTTCCTTGGGTTTTGCTCAGCTCTACTACTGGGGTCTCTTTGCAGAGAAGGTTTTAAAAGTTCTTCAATGTCTCACAATGCCATTTTCCAGCATCTCCACAGGGTTTGAATAATCTGTCTTAAATATTTACACCCTTCTGCCACATTCCTTTCTTTACATGTAAAAAGGCTGCCCATAATACAATGCCACTATTTCAGACTGTGTTTCATGATGTTCCCTTTTGGGGTTTGAGCACATGCACCCTCTAGGTTCTCTGTGTTCCCAGTCTTGCTTGATATGTTTTATATTTCCAGGACTCCCCAAAACCCTTATGGCCCTTTAATAGGCTTGCTTTAGCTGAGCCTCTGGTGGCCTTCTGCCTCTATCCGGTGTTCATGTTTTCTTGGTTCCCATAAAGCATTTGGGTTCCCCAGTCTCTGATATCAATATCTCTCATTTGAGGGCTGTCCCAATGCCCTTTGGCGTACTGGCCAGCTTACTTTAGCAGGTCCTCATTGTCGCGTCTGCCCATTTTGGTTTACCTGGCTTCTGTGACATTTTTGGCTTTCCCAGTGTAGAGTAGCCCCTCGACGCTCACACCAGAAAAAATGTAAACCACTAGGGGGAAAGGCCCAGCACACCTTTTACAAGGACACTAAGTTTTAATCTCACAAAAATACAAGTACGTGCCAGCAAAGAACTCTGCTGCCACGGAGCGCTCTGACAAAAACATCATAAGCAATGGGTTTTAAATATACACAACATCACAAGTGATGTACTTCCCAAAGGTTACAAATCCATGTAGCTGGTTGGGACAACCCTATACACATATAGCTTGCTCAATATGATATGCCATGCAATTGGTCACCACATTTTCTGTCCATCTTCTTCCATGTGGGGATCATCTTCTTCCCGCATCGTGTACAAAGGCTGTAATTGGCAATTTAGTTACACAATTCATTATTTCAATGCCCTACAGTGCACCTGGTACCAAGGACATGAGCAAGGAGGATACTTTCGAGGTTGTCAGAACTTCTCATAAATACGTAAATCCCCACTCCATCTAATACACACAGGTGCCTCCACAACTTTCCCACCCGCAGCCTAAATATGTTAACTCCTCCCCTGGCACCTCACAGCACAAATCACATAAACCGATGGCGGGGGCAGCCCGTCACCACTCTCTGATCTTCCTGATCGATTGGCCAATGTTCAGTTTTATAGCCAGGGGTCCTGGGCTGGTCAGTGCGCTCAAATGCTTATGCCCTGGACTTGGGGTCCCTGGCTGCTATAACTTAAAGATCTGAACTAGCGAAGGTCTAAAGCCCTCAAACCCCTTCTCGTGGGATAGCTCTTCAAACATCAAAATCCAGCCCTCTCTTGGCCTTACATTCTTTCTGGGTTACATGCACTAATGATAAGACACAATGGAGAACTGTGTATCTCCAATGAATTAACTTTCTGCAGGGCTGCCAGAGCTGCAAGCAGAAGATGTACGCTCACCATTCTAACCCTCGGGACTGGATTAAGCATACTGGCATAGCTATGGCACTAGGCCTCAATTTCAAGATGGCATCTAACTTCTAAAATGGAGTCTTATTTCACACGTAATATTGGTACCAGGATTCACTACATTTCCAATACAATCCAGCTCCTATGGGTTACCACCCTCCCCCTTCCATTCTCCCAGCTCCCCTACAATCATCTCCTCCTACAATCACCACATCCTAAATCGCTGAGTGGCCTGGGACTTCCAAACCAATCCCCATCATTAGCCTCCAATATCAAAGTCTCTCTTTCCAGTGCTCTACAAAGCCTTTTGGTCCTCAAATAGGCCTGCTAATGGTCTCTGTTGGGCATCTTCCTATTTGGGTTTTCCTTGCTCCTGTAACCTTTCTGGTTTACCCAGCCTTGAATATCAATGTTTGCCCCTCTCAGCAGCATTACCTCCTTTGGAGCGTTTCCTCCCCTTCCTCTGCCCTGCTCGGCAGCTGATACACTTCTCTTGCAGTAATCGGGGATCCAATCTCTCTACTGCAGTCTGGTCTTGGCATCTGTTTTTAACGGGCCCCAGGCCCACCATATCTTCTGTGTTTTGGTGCCACATGGTGAGATGGTTTCTTCACCATCTCTGTCTCTACATCCACTTTGACTTCATTGCCATCCAGAGCGCCAGCCTACCAGTGTCCTGCTAGCAATCAGCTCACTCCCCAAACTATCGCTGGCTCTGCAGTCAAGCGTGGCTCTGCCCCTCCAGTACGTCCTCCCGTCAGAGTCTTGCCTCTGCGTATGATTCTCTCTCTTCCATTCCAAGTCCCTCATTGTTTTATGTACATCACAAAAGGGGTGTGTCATTCCTCTTTGACTGTGGAGCGCAGGTGGGATCCAGCATTACCTGAAGCCAAAAATGTCACTTACAGGAGTATCCAATGCAGAAGTAACAACAGTCTTTCTGATTCGCATGTAGGCAGAGAATGTATTCTGGACAGGGAGTTCCTTGCAGGAATGGGAGCCATTGTCCCCAAAACGGGAGTCACTCCCAGTGAGATCCCACTTTTCCAGACCCCTGGGTGGGTATTGCTTAGCGGGCTAATCTCAATATCCTCAAAGGGGTGGCTCCCCTCTAGGGAGAAGGGACAAACAGTCCAGATTCTCTCTCTTCCATTCCAAGTTCCTTGTTGATTTATGTACGTCATCACAAACAAAAGGGGTGTGTCATTCCCCCATGACTGTGGAGCACAGGCGGGATCCAGCATTACCTAAAGATAAAATTATTGAAGAAATGTCACTACCACTAGAATCCAAAACAAAAGTAACAGTCTTTCTGATTCACATGTAGGCAGACAATATATTCTGGACAGGGAGTTCCTTACAGGAATGGGAGTGCTTGTCCCCAAGGGTGGAGTCACTCCCATGGAGGTCCCACTTTCCCGGACCCTTTGGTGGGTCTTGCTTAGCTGGCTCAACTCTATATCTTCAAAGGGGGTGGCTCCCCTATAGGGAGAAAGGACGACCAGTCCAGATTCGTCACATACCTTGTGTTGTAAAGTAGAAAGGTAGGTTCTTGAGGCAGAATGTATCTTCATAAGTAGTTTATTGAGGTTACAGGAAATCAAGTCTCATCATGTTATCAAGTATTAGAAATAAAGGAGCTAAGACCTTATGGGAGAGCCCCCAGCTCCTACTACCTAGGCTTCATCTCCATCAACTGCCCAAACATGATAAACATTCTTCTCAGTCACACAGCATTCCACGCTGACATTCCACACTGACATCATCAATCTCATGAAGAATGCATACAGGGAAGGAAGGCAAATACAACACACCTTCTTCTCTTGGACATGTAACAAACAAACACCAACATGGGGAGGGAACAAGATACAACACCCTTCCCATTAATAAGAGGGGAACAGTTTAAGAAATCCACATTGCATTTTTCTCTCCCTCTTTGAGGTTCCACCGACAAGCCCCCCTCATCGGAATCGATTGTTCTTCATTGGTGGTTGTTTTCTCAGGTCCTCAGAGATGGTTTTTCTTTTCTGACAAAGATTTCCCAAGATGATAAGGGAAGTGTATTTTTTTTTCAGGAGGATGTTTTAAGAGATCCAGGAAGGTCGTGAAGACTGTACTTATGATTACGTCCTCCCATAGGCTGGATACTATGTCTACTTTCATCTTAATGGGATGACCCCTAACCTCTAAGGTTGCCACATCCACATTTACAAATGTGATCTTTACTGATCTTTACTGCGTCTTCCCCTTTTAGATCATCGGGATAGACCAGATCAGAGCGTATGGCTGTTTGTTTGCTTCCAGAGTCAATTACATCTTTAGCCCAGATGTCATTGACCCTTATGATCTCTTGGCTTTGGAAGGGCAGAGGGGTGCAGTAATAAACAGCTACCTCTTTTAGATTTAATTCTCTCTCTTCTTCTCCTCACTCCGCTACCCTTACCAATCCTATCTCCATGGGCTCTTCTGTATGATTTTTGGGACACAGGCGGGCAAAATAGCCCTTTTCTACGCAGGAGAAACACGCAAATAAGGTAAGAACAATATGTTTCGCCCATCCTACTTCTTCTCCTGGGGCTAACATTAATTTGGCCATAGGTAGAGACAGAGGCCTCCGAACAGTCTCTTCCTTCAGGCTGTTCCTACAAGTGAAGGGTTTTTCTGGGTTATTTGGGGTCTCAATTACAGAGGCTCTATTGTATGGTTTAATGTCCCTTCTTGGTTCCACCTCCTTCCCTGCAGTTTTAAAGTATTTAAATGCCTTGGAGTGGACTTGGCCTATTTTAATGGCCGTCTCCAAAGAAGTTTGGGGTTGTTGGAGTATGGCCTTTTGGAGGGATGGAGGTAAAGCATTGACAAATTGCTCCAAGGTGCTAGCTTCTAACACCTCAGGTAGATTTGTCTTCCCTAATGATTTGACAAGAATATTCTGAATGTGTCTGGCTAATTCCATAGGATTTTCATTAGGAAGCAAATGGGTGTTTCAGAATGGTAGCCAGGGGAAGGCCTCAGTTTGTCCCACTCACTCCAATAGGGCCTGTTTTATCTCTGAGAAGGAGGTAGTTCCAAGTGGATTGATATTCTGATACAAGAGGGGTCAAGTTACAGATTTGCAGGGCCTTGTCCCATTAGAACTGTCCTAACATTTCAAAAGTAGTAAAGAAGGCACAGAGGTCTTTTCCTTCATGGTATGGTTGTAGGACCCCATGAGGGAGAACCTGTGTTCTTGGTCCTACCCCTAATCAGGCAAGACTCTCCTGGTGGCTCAGGTCAGACTGGCCCTGATTTTCAATAATCCTCTCCAGGAGGCTCTTGAGCATTGTCAAAGCGCTTCTGGGTTCAAATATTTCTTTGGTTGAAATCATATCTGAGGGAGGGGACTCAAGGTCTTCCTCCTTGGAATAAGCTGGGAGTTTGGCAGAGAGGGCTGTGTGCCCAGAATTCTCCACTGTTGCACGTCTGGGGGTCACCCCTAATGATGGTTTTATTCCCCACTGTTTTACTGGTGGGAGGCTGTCAATGGGATTGTCCATATGCCATGGGCAGTGTTTCTGACCATCGGGGCACTTACATCCCACTTCTGACACCGTATATATGTTGAACCAGAAGAAGGGGCTGCACTCAAACATGACATGTTCAAGGGTATTTATTTAAAAAAATAAAACACCTGTTCAGCCCTACCACTGTGAGGGAAATTCCCTACTTGACAAACTAAAATTAATGGTTCTCATCAAATGTCCAAAACAAATAGTCCTTATTCCAAACCCTACTAACTAAATGGCCCTACCACTAATCTCTGTCCTTGAGTTTTGCTTAGCCCAACTACTGGGATCTCTTTTCTGATAATGTTTTAAAAGTTCCTCAATTCCTCACAATGCCATCTTCCAGCGTCTATGCAAGTTTTGAATGGTCAGTCTTAAATCTTGATACCTTTCTGCCACATTCCCTTCTTTACATGGAAAAAGCTTCTCCTTAATACAATGTACCATTTTGGACTTTATGTTTGATAATGTTCCTTTTTTGAGTTTGAGCATGTAAACCCTCCAGATTCTCTCTGTTTCCAGTCTTGCTTGATATGTTTTATATCTCCAGGAACCCCTTAAGTCCTGTTGGCCCGCCAATAGCCTTGCTTTAGCGGGGCCTCGGTTAGGTGTCTGCCTGTATCCGACATTGAGGTTTTCTTGACTCCCATAACCTTTTTTGATTTCTCATCTTCGGATATCAAAGTCTCTCTTTGCAGGGTTCCCCAAAAGCCTTTTGATGCTTAAATAGGCCTGCTTTAATGGTGCCTCTGTTGGGCGTCTGCCAATTTGGATTTTCCTGGCTCCTGTAACCTTTTTGGTTTTCCCAGCTTCAGATATCAAAGTCTCTCTTTCCATGGCTCCCCAAATCCTTTTGGTCCTCAAATAGGCCAGTTTTCGCAGTGTCTCTGCAGGTCACCTGCCCATTCGAGTGTTCCTGGCTCCTGTAACCTTTTTGACTTTCCTAGCCTTGGATATCAAAGTTCACCCATCCTAGCGGTGTTACCCCTTGGTAGCATTTGCTTCCTTTGATCTGCTCGGCACCTAATGCACTTTTCTTGTGGAGATCGGGGGGTGCAGTCCGGTCTCGGCGTCTGTTAATGGGCCCCAGACCCTCTACGGCTTCCATATGGTCACAACAGGATCAAGCGTGGCTCTGCCCCTACAGAACGTCCTCCCATCGGAGGATCGCCTCTGCATAGGATTCTCTTTCTTCCATTCCATGTTCCTTGTTGGTTTATGTAAATTATCACAAACACAAGCGCTGTGTCATTCCTCTTCGGCTGTAGCGTTCAGGGAAGATCCAGCATTACCTGCAGCCAAAGTGATTGAAGAAATGTCACTACCAGGAGAATCCAAAACAGAACTAAAAACAATCTTTCCAATTTCCATCTTGGCAGGTAATGTATTCTGGACAGGGAGTTCCGTACATGAATGGGAGTCTTTGTCCCCAAGAAGGGGGGGCTCTCCCAGTGAGGTTCCGCTTTCCCAGGCCCCTATGGAAGGTCTTGCTTAGTGGGCTCACTTCCCTAGCCTTAAAGGGTCTGGATTTATCACAGTCCCTCTCCTCTGAGCTTACAATGAGCCAAGAACCAGGCCGATGTATGGGAAATATATTGGTATTTATTTGAGGTAAAGGTAATAAAAATTAACACGAAAATGTCAAACACCGCTTTATCTGTGGCATACCACAACCAACTTCTCTCAGCATAAATAACAAAAGTGAAATTAAAAAGAACACAATCATAATTCTTCACTTCCTGCAAATTTCAATTCACAAAATAATTACACTGATCAATAACAAAGGCACTTATCATGTAAGTGTGTGCGATTTTGATTTTCCTGCAGGCTTAAAAGGATATCAGTAGGATTTCAAGTTTGGTAATTATGATTTTGCACACACTTTTGTTTTAAAATAAACACAGGGTGATTTATCGGTTTGTTTTTCAGACCCCCCCCGCACCCCTTGCTTTAGTCTATGTTGGGAAGGCAGACAGAAAATTAGAATGCTTTGTGTAATTTTGGATTTCAGACCCACCTCACTGAAAGGCCTGTGCTGGAGGTAGCTGTATAAAAAGGTTAGAAGGATTTAAGAAAAAAGACACCCCTCGTCTTTAAAGAAGTCGGTGTCAGCTGGACAACAAGGATTACCCAATTAATGTATAGGCTATAGTTTTCAGCACACACTGTGAAGTAAGCTTTGTTAATTTCGAAATTTAACAAAATTCACCCCGTAGTATTCTGCCAAACGGGATTTAATTAAATTAATATTATTGGTTAAATAGGCTAAGGATCTACACAGTTTTGCATCCCCCACCAACTATAAAAGGGAAAGGATTCAAGGCAAGCAGACTCCTCCACCTTTTGGTTTCCCAGGGCTCAATTCTACTTACATAGCAAGCCTTTGTTTAGGTTCAGGAAAGCTATCTGCTTCTCAGGACACTCTGGAAAGATAGGGCAGGGGTCTGGTCACTCCACTCTCAAAGATGGCCTCCCGATCTCCACCATAGGACCCGGTCAGCTTTGAGGCCTTCCTAGGAATAGACAGATCCACACAGATACACTCTCAGCAATCGCCTCTGATGTCTCCTTACAGCTATGCGATGGTAAGTTTCAGCAGCCTTCCTGATGGTCGTCTCTTGTCTTTTGATGTCTTTCTCTCTTCCTTTCTCCTAGTGCAGTCTTCTTTATATAGCAGCGATGACACCACCAATTTTGCAATCTTGGGGAAGTACCCAGAAATAATTCCTGCCTCTAGGATTTGACAGCTACCCTTATCTCTCCTCCCAAACCCAGCCTCAATGTCAGGGTTGGTTTAGGGGTCTTGAGCAACATATGGCAATTTCCGATTGCAATCTCCTTGTGTTCTCCTTTCAACTTTTTGGCAATAACTAGTTATGTATCACAACTTCATAATTTTACTAGCAACTGCCATACTAAACATAATTTCTGATTCAGCTGTTCATGGAGAATTAGATACGTCAACCAGCAAATCCATACGATGTAGCACGGCCATGTGGCACCTCTCTACCGGTTCCATAAAAAGCACAACAGTTATGAATATGTAAGTTATTAAGCTTATTCCTATTTTCATTTTCCACCCGCTCACCAACTCTCACACTTGGTACATGTTCAGATCAGGTAGATTCATTTTACATCCCCAAATCGCCTGGAAATTACATAACAAATGGTACAAAAATGAAATCAATCCGCCTTATGTTAGCTGAGAAAAAAGGCTTATATGATAATAGTATTTTTAAATTCATTGTGAATCTTCATGTGGGACAAATGGCCCTGCTCCTGCCTTCTGGACATTTGTTTTCATTGGGTCAGCCTGTAACCAAATTTTTTGTTATCAGTCTCCTTTGTGTTGGAAGCTTTCTTTTTGAAGTGGGTGCCCCCATTTTCAGACATATTAGTCATGCTCGAGCCTATGGTAACTATCTCTCGAAGTCAATGCTTTCAGAGCCAGCAGGTCTGGCGAACACTGAATTTCAACACCTTTCAACACCTTTAGCAGGACATTTTATTGTGGTTGGTCATTAGATGGGAGATGTGACATCCAGGCTGGAAGTGGGAGTTTTCTTTGTGAAGTTTTTTCCACAGCCAGGAAAGGGTCTGCCTCGGGCTGACATTTTTTCATGAAGACAAATTGGCTCTTCAAATGTCACTGGAGATTTGTGGGTGAAACAAAATATACATTGCTTTTTGTCAACATGCACATCATGTTTTGTTTTCCTGACATTTTTCTGAGAGCAGTGATACTATTTCACTTTTCAAAAACTGCTTTTATTTGCACACACCTGTGAAGGCCATTTTTGTCTACAGTGTTTATAAATCCTGTTTTCAGTGTGACAGGGATCTTTGATTTCTCCTTCTTTTGTAAATTGAAATGCTGCTTATCCATTGGTAATGACAGGTAGGCCCCTTTCCACATGGCTCTTTAATTGTACTTGAAAAACACCAACAAATGCCAAGCTATTTTTGTTTTTGTTTTTGTTTCAGTGTTTAAAATCGTGCTATTCATGCTATTCACTTCTGTTTAGGGCCTTTAAATGCACCTCACAATAGAGAAATGCAGAACACCAGATAAGTGGGGCAAGGGCCACCAGAGTAACAAACCATGCTTGCAGGAAGAGAAACATGAAGAGGGTAGCAAGGGCAGCATGACCAAATGGGACTTGTTGCCCTTTCAACCCCTTTGAGCAAGGTAAGGGCTCATGAAAAGGAGCCGGAGGCACAGGACAAAAGGTTGTAGGGGCACCCCAAAAAAGGAAATCGGGATGAGACAGTCAAAGTAGGAGGAGCAGGACAAAAGGTTTGGGGCACTTCATGAAAAGGAAAATGACAGGCAACTTTGTCCGGAGCAGCATTTGTCTGGAATGTCTGCTAGGAGGACAGTACTGTTGTAACATGGGAGGCGTCCTGATAGACAGTACCTCATGACTTATGCTGTCTATTTTGATGGTTTCATTGCCATCTTAAAGGGATGTAAACTAGGTACACCATGCAAGGATGATGAAATAGAGAAAAATCTATCTCAGAAAACTATCTATTAGGATGCCTCCCATGTAACAATAGTATTGCCTTGCCATCAAATCCTACTAGTATAGGGTACCCTCATGTTAAAAAGGACAACGGTACAACAGCATTAAGGCAGCAGCATTTATGAAGCAAACAGAAATGTGGACCATGTTGAATGGGTGGAAAGATGACATAGAACCAACACAGCAGTGATATGTCAAATTCAATGGCTACTTATGTTTAAGATGAGGGTTCAAACATCTACACTAGCAATGCTGTAGTCATGAAGTGCCTACAAACACTCATAAGATGCAGCACAGAATGGTACATCACTTTGTGTCTACTCTTCAGGACATTAGATAATGTAATTGTTGAGTTCAGCTAAAACCCTGCACATGGCCAGTGCAGTTTGCTTTTACCGCCACACTGTGGAGAGAGTAGTGAGATGTGCTTTAAGGCATATCACCAATGCACAAACACTACATTGATATGTGGTAGGCAGCTTGCCAAGATGCAGAGTATTGTACCCCAGCAAAGGATCCACTGTGTGCAGACTGATCTTGCAAAAGTTGGCGAGTACTGTATATACCCTGGCATGATTTAGAGTTTCACTAAGCATGCCATGATTGCATTTTCTATTACATAAGATGTCGGCATTGACAAGTAACACAATTTGTACAGGTTATGGACATAATGTATGCTACAGTACCTCAAGTAGAGCACCTAAATATGTATTGATGTATCACTTGTAGTATGTCCACCTGAATGCCCCAAACATTTTGATTTTGAAACTAAAGGCACTGGCCCTCATTCCGAGGTTGGTGCTAGTCATGGCGCTATTAGCGCCATGACTAGCACCAATACTGGTACCGCCACAGACGTAGCGGTATAGGGATTTACCGGTCCATTCCATCCTTTGCAGGACCTGTAAGTCCCCATTTGAAATGCCATTCCCCATTCCCATTTGAGCCCCCATAGGGCTCAATGGGAAGGGGGAAGGCGGCAATAACGGTACTGCAAATTGCGGTACCGTTATTGACCCCGGTATCCCTTTGCGGGTCCCGTCCTTAACGCCTGCTAAAACCAGGCGTTAAGGGAAGGACGTGCAAAAGGACCTCGGAATAGGGCGCAAAGGGATTACCGGCACCAGTGTCATTACCGGTGTCCGGTATCCCTTTGTGCCCGGGTCGTAATGACCCCCACTGTGGGGTTCCTGGAGTGTGCACTTATGTCAGGATCCCGATAGGCTCATTGTAAAAGACAATTGTCTCAAATCATGTGCCTCTAAGTTGCAACATGGTCTTGTCAGTGTTTTACAGACCCGTGGGGCCAAATAAAGGTCGCCTATGAGCTACCACGTGTCAGCCTTCCACTGATTGTCACCCCACTAAAAAGACCCATAAATATACTTTGAAGAACATCACAAAATGTCAATCCCTAATTGGTTTGTAATGAAGTGCAATGATATGCACACATTGTTTAGAATTATCATATAAAGGTGTTAGAAAGATATGTACACCCTGTACTTCTCCTTCCAACGCCGATGCCTAGTCGAATTTGAAAAATGCATTTTACAAGGACCTCAATCATTTATGTTTTGGCTTTGGCACAGTGGTGTGGTGAATTCCTGAGCTCAGCATAACTGCAGTGCTAAGTGTAATTATCATTAAATACAGTCAGAACATGCACGCCACATTCTTAGCACTGGCAAGGCGGTGCAAAGAAAGTGGCATACACATTCTCATCACTGCTAGGTTTAGAGTAGAGCCAGGGGTACCTATATGAGCCATGAGTTACTGTTGTGCAAGTATATTTTAAGGCAGAAGGGAGGGACGTCAGCAGGATGAGGTAATGTGTAGTTTATAAGAGTCCTTGACAGTGGTGAAATCTTTGAAGTGAGGGTAAATACTACATTACTCCCTTCTCTCCTTGCCTTTTGGCGATTTGGAGCAGAAGAGAGCAATGTTACTTTTCCCATGGCACCATAAACATGTGTTTGGATTCAGGATTGCAACAGTCCCTGTACGTGAGATGGTTAGGTCCTGGCAAAGCAGCAGCTGAGCGTGGGCATTAGTGATATCATTAGTAGTATGGATTTCACTGCTCCATGGAAAGGACTAACCTGCCAAAGCAGGTGTTGACAGTGGGGGAGCTCTAAGATGGGGCTGGGGTAGTCGACTCATGAGAAGGTGCTCAGAAAAGGAGGAATTCTATTGTGGTGTAAAACTGCACTATCAATTGATTAATTGATTTACTAAGTAAATATACTAGCACATCATTTGTTAAAATATGTTTAGTCGTGTACCTAGGCTTAAAATCACAAAACATGTTACTATCTGGAAGAGATGTGCCGGCTCATTTTCAAAATACAGTGACTTCAATTGAGGGCTTCAATGATCTTTCTGCTCACGTCAGAAGCGACTGCTGTGCCACTTCAGTTAGTGTAATACAGGCAGTGCGGCTTGACGCGTTGGCAGAGTCTTGCCTGACTTCCTTCCTTTGCCCTTTCCTCTACCAGCTGTCGCGCTGTGCTGAGCTGTGCTTTCCTGGACTGGGCTGTGTTCAGCAGTGATGGTATTGGTTGCAGAGGCTCTTCTCAGCTTGAAAGAAGGAGACATGATGAGCCTTGGGGGAGCTCGACACCGTGCTCTGGACCTGCTAGTACTTCCAACACTGTGTGAGTGGTGTGCATGGTGGATGAAGTCAGCTTCCAACCAATTGGGCTGGGAGCTGCTACCGTCCAGTGTTCCGTTTCTGAAAAACGGACCATGCAACAGTGAGTGCATTATGCACCCTGCTGTGAGTGCCTGGATTAGGGTAGGCTCTCTGGGCCAGTCATATATTGAAGAGTTTGTGGTTGATGTGATGCCGAGAAAACCATAAAGCTCTTTTTCACCCCAGTTTCTCTCCTCTGATTTTAATTTGTTTTTACTATATCTACTCAACGATAAGACTCTTGAGAGCTTCCAGAGCCCCCTCTGTCTTCCTCCCAATACCTGCCATTCATAAATCATAAAGATTGAAGGAGTGCAAACTGCATGGGTAAATCTCAGACCATGGATACAAGTCGTAATTTAAAAAGAAGGGTCTCTAGGACGTTACATGCAATCGCGACTGTGCAGGGCATTGTGGCTGCAGTGCAAGAAAACAGAGCGGAAAGTACCTTGAGAATGGATCAGAGCAAGATTACTACATTTCTGAAACAAGTAGCCCCTAAAGCTAATGAAATAACCCAGATAAAACCTGCAGAAGAATGTATCCCATTGTCAAGAAGTGCCATTTGATTCGTAGGTTTAACTATTTTGAAAGCTCTTTATGCCCTTTGAAATAACATGCACAAGGAGCAGCAGTTCTTAAAAACTGGCCTGGTCAAACTTGTAGATGCGGTTTTATCATCTCAGCCACATGAACATACATTTCAGAGCAATATACACGATTCATGAGAAGGGAGCATGGAATAATCCATAGAAGAACTCTCTAACTCACCTATTATATGGCAAAAGGCTCTATTAGGTATGGTGTGAAAAGGAAACTAGAGTGACCAGTGATGAAGGCACACAAGTAGAAAACATGGTCTCTGAAATGAACAGTACATTTTTCTCTTTTGTGGTTAGCCCTGTTCAAAGGAAAACGTTAATCAGGGGTCAGTCTAGGAATAATAGGCAAAAGAGACATCGAACGGAAGTTAGGTGAGATAAAGTCCGAAAAAGAACTCCCGGCCAAGTTGTTAATAGGGAACAAATTGATTCCTTTAATATAACAACCACAGTAGCTATAAACACTGATTTGCTCTGTATTACTTCAGAAAACGTGCCAAACCAATAATAGCAGCAAATTTGAATAAGGACCCCCTCATAAAGAACATTTTTTGGGGTCATTGGATAATTGGATAAAGCCTAAGGAATCGAAATCGGATGTACTAAACGACTCAGGAATCCAAAGTACAGCAGCAGATATGTGTATTTTAATCAAGCAGAATTCTTTGAAACCCACCGAAAAAATGGGTGATCCATATCACTTAACAGCATTAATCTGAAACTTGCAAACTGTTTGCTTTGACTCGACTGGTAGCTATGAGAACAATAGGATTGGAATGATTTAATTCTGCTTCAGTGGATAGTGTGTTTCTAAATTGACAGCGAATTTTAGAGATTTTTCATTGTTTACTGCACTTGCACCTCATTTGCACAAAGGACCTTTTGTTGGTTGAAATTCCAGGATCGTTGCTCGAAACCAATTGGGCGAGAGTTCAATCTACCTCTTCCATGATCACTGTCTCATAATATCTAATGGGGAAGCTTTCGCAAATTTGGTTTTAAATGTTTAAATTTTGGCCTAAATGATAAGTCTTGGAATGATAACATGGTCAAAACAAATGAGACGAAAACAAAAAATTGAAATTATACAGTTAAAGATTTAGAAACCATTATTGCTAAATTGACTTCAATTTTGGGAGATATTATGGCATCAGCCCATAATGTGAGGCACAACCAAGGAAATTAAATTAAACAGACAGTTTGACTAAGAAAGAGCACACTAGAACATCTTAACTTCTTTACATGGGATACAAGAGGTTTCAGCTCTTTCACAAAAAATCCTTATGGCCAAATCTGGTTATCTGAAGCAGATGTTTTTTTTATCACAAAGGAATCTTATCTTAACACAGATTTTAGCCATGACAAGTTTATTATAATTCAGAGAAGGGCCTGATACAATTTGACTATTAGACCGTGGGGTGGCCTTCTTATGGGGGCCAAGAATATTTTGTCACTTAGAGAATTCAGGCCGGCCCTTACTAGTCAGTATGCCCTAGTTGGCATTTCAACAGTGGGCACGGGATCTCAGTTTATGATTATTGATGTTCATAATCCCCAGGGAGGAACTGAAACAGACAAAATTATTTCCTTGGTACAAAGCATAGTAACTTAGTGGCGTTTAAATAATCCATTGTGCCCCTATCTAATTGGTGGTGATTTTAATATAAAGAATAGAATAAACGTTACGCTTTTAGTAGAAATAGTCATAATATTGTAGCATTGTATTTTGAATTAGAAGAAAAAGCTGGAAGATTTATGCAGAATCCATGGGATTTAATTATTGACAATCTTGCACTTAAACAACTTTATCAAGGTTTACTTGATCAAATGGTCTGTACGAATCATGGATCGATTATATCCTTGTTCAGGATAGCCTTTATGATGGCATCAACAAGTTCGACAAGTTTGACAAGTTCGAGGCCCTGACCTCCCACACCGGATCCCCCCCAGCTTCTGTCTATCCTCAGCACTTGCCTCGGCTCACCTTCCACCCTGGAGGCTTGCACTTACCTTACATTGCACTTAATCTGCTGCTCACCCATGAGCACCATAGGACCTATCCCATTTCCCCTCCCTTCTGCACTTGCATGTTCTGAACACTCACACAGCATAGTAGGTTCATCGCCCCCTACCCCTGTATTCATATTTTTATGTATTTCAATCACTTTTACATCCCCTTGACCCCTACCTGTTGTCCTGTGGGCATTTTGAAACAGTATGTACATCCTGTATAGCGCCGAACAAGCAAACAATAAATAAATAAATAAATAAAATTGACTGACACCCCTAGCGACCATGCCACCCTAAAAATAGGACTTATGTGTACTTATATGGGAAACAGCAAAGCCGAAAGAATGAATCCCTGGAACTTGTGCTGTAAACAATGCTGCAAACATACTTATTTGGACAGAATGTAACAGAGTTCAAATTAATAATGAGGCAATAAAGATATTTGCAGAATTGGAGAAAGTACAAGATTTAGATTTTAGATTATATTATGAAAGAATCGGGAGTGTTTTAGAAACTCTGGGGAAGCTCCTGATTACGAATAATTCTCAATCTAGGAGAATCTATGATGTGTCAATAGCATGGAAAAAAAGCGTTTGAGAAAAGACATTCGAATATTAGGGAAATCTGTTCTGATAGACATAAAGAAACAGGCGGCCCGGAAAAAACTTCATACAGGATATAGAAACTGGATTAGACAGCATAAAAGCTTACTGGCCAATGTCCAGGAGCAGATGTATGAGTAATGCACTGAGTAGTGCAGATTCCTGTAAATTCTGTAACATATACACGCAGCACACTATGCCCATTGGGGGAAAAAGGAAATTAATCATATTTCCGCAGAATGTTGGGTTTTATATGTACATGAACGGTACACAAAAAACTCCATAGTAAAGGAAAACAAGTTTAATGAAATCAATTCTGGCTTTAGTTACTGTGGAGATGTTTTCTGATGAAATTAAAGATGCAATCAATAAGTTAAAGGCATCAAGAACCCCTGGCCCTGACCGAGTACGGAATATTGTATTTAAAGTAACCCTCACGCCTGGGCAATAATTATTGAAAAACATTTTAATTAAGTTATTTTAACTGGTGTAGTCCCAAATAGCTGGAAGGGATCTATTTTGACTCCTAGCCAGAAAAAGAACAAACCCTGACAATGATCAGTTTTTAGCTATGGTTGATTCTATGGCCAAGATTTTCTGTCATTTTATATTAAAGGAAATAAATACATTGATTTTAATGAAAAAGATTTAAGAAAGACAACAAACATGATTTCAGAAAGGAGCCAATACATTAGCCAATTTGTGGAATCTATCATATCCAATTCATTTGGCTCATTTTAAAAAAGAAACACTTTATTTATGCTTTCTGGAATACACCAAAGCTTTCGATAAAGTCAATAGATATAGACTGTTGAAAAAACTTTACCAAGGGGCTTCAGATGTCACAATCTTGCATTTTATCATGGCCTTGTAGTCTGATACTTCATCCCAAGTAAGAATTAATATGGATGGCCAACTCAGTGACTCAATTAATACAAATAATGGCCTAAAGCAGGGCTGTATCTTAGCCTCAGTACTTAAAAAAAAAAAAGTGTATATATATATATATATATATATATATATATATATATATATATATATATATGTTTATATATAGTTGACTTGGATGATGCATTTAATAAAGTAAAAAATTACCCCCTAAAATTGGATGCCGACATATAAACTGGCTATCATATGCCAATGATACGACCTTCGTAGTCGGACCCCCACTGGACTTCAACAGAGTTAAACTGAATTCTATGAATATTCTAAGGAGAATGAGTCGGCACTTCATTTGGTAAAAGCTAAAATAATGATAGTCAATGGGAATAAAATCAAGCATGAGAATTCCATTTGGAAATTGGAAGGAAGTCCCATTGAGATAGTGAAAAGCTATATGTATTTGGGAATCCCTCTTTTTGACTCCTTTGATTACAGATCATTGGCTGAGACCACTAAAACAAAAATCACAATGAAATTTAACTTGATTCAATCTTTTATTTCTCACTGGGGAGGTTACTCCCTTCAGGGACTACTTAAGTTTTATAACACAAGCATAGTACTGAGCACTTTATATGGACTCAAAATGTTGCTCGATAAATAATCCTATTGGATAAAGATTATGCAGGGTAAGCTTTGGCGCAACACTTTGGGTCTTCTTCCCTCCACCCCTTTGGAGGCAATCAGCAATGAATTGGGTATTATGACTATGCTGACCCGGTAAAATTGCACCATAGCTTACACTTCCTACAAATGCTGGAACAAAGTAAGAATGAAGAATCTCCATTTTATAAATGCAATCAATTATTAAGATCTGATGACCCTATAGTGATGGGGGAGTGGGAGAAAGATATTAAGAAATTCCAACATGATATAAATTATTCTGTAAATGTGCCAACTAATATTGGTCTGGATATTAGAGAAAGTAAGCATAGGGCTGAAGAATGGCATGGGTGTCAGATAATAAGCATTCAATATAGATGTTTAAATAAGGAAAACGAAAAATGAGCTATGGATAACAAGAGTAATTTTCCTTTACAACTGAAAGGATATGTGGACATAATATTCAAATAGACCGAAGAGCAAACCTCCTTTTCATGTGGGTGGGAGGAATGGTAAATCCTGTAAATCCTGGTAAATCCTGTACATTCCTATGCCGGTCTGGTCTCACTAGATTCTGGTGATTATCTGCCATGAATGACTTTTCGCATGCGAACATGGGTGGTACATATGGTTTTCATTTGAACTTCAATTTGATGTGGATAACAAACAGGATCAGTTGCATGGCGGCGTGCATGCATACAGGTGTTCGGTAGTGGCAGCCGCCATGCCAACCCTGGGTGGCAGCCATAACCGCAGATCCCTACAGACTCCATCTGCCCTTTCCATACAGAAAAGGGAGTGAAGACTGCGTAGGTATCCATGCTGCTCCATGCCGCTCTGCCATCATTAAAATGGGGTGCCTGAGGAAATGCATGCAGAATCCCTGCAACGAGGCGGGAAAGGCACAGGGGAGGCTCATTTGGCAGTGGCTCGTTTCATTTAGATGTAATTGCATCCCGCACTCCCACAACATTTTCAGCAAAGTTACTCCACTCCTCTGTATACTGGGCCCAGAAGATCGGCGCATACCTGATCTACAGTCCTTTCGTTAAAAAAATAAGACTCAAAATTAAGACTCTATTGTTCGAAGGATAACACACGATCCTTACTGAAATAGTAGAGCGTTTAGATACCTACGTGTCGAAGCGCCATACCAACAATAAAGAAACACAGTAAAATGACAAATTGGGCGAATGCCTTTTAAATTCCACATGAAAATCGACATAAAACATTTTTGAATCCTACAGAACTTTATAAAGCGATTTCAACTGAGAAGGGATGAATAAAGATAAGTTGCAGAGTTTGCTGGTATGCACCACTTTTTAGCTTATGTATAAGGCAGCCTTTGGTTCAGCAGTAATTCCAGGCTGAGAGCACTGCATGAAGGGTTGTAGGAAGAAGCTGTGTGTTGTGTACATTGCCATCTCAAATGGTTAGCTGCTACCACTTACACCCATCTATATTCATACGCATTGGACTCCAACTAGATCTATGCGTGTTTTTCAGCAATCCTTTTATAGAGTGAGTGCATAGAGCATACTATGGTGTGGAGTTAGAGTGCAGGGCTTACCTGATTGTATTTTAAGAGCACTTTCTTCCCTTTTCTCTTGCAGTTTTCGATATCTCTTCGCACCTAACCAGCCTCTGACACAAGCCTGAATCAATACAATTCGGTCGACAGTCTCCTTTATCATTAAATTTAGCTGCTCCACGTGATAGTACTTAAGGAACACCTTGAGGGGAAGAAGGAAACATCTTCACGACTTAGATTAGGCATTCTGTAACAGTGCTGTTTACATTTGTAAACGTTTCTTATCAGTGCGTGTTTGCAACAGTAAAAACACTAAAATGGTGACATAGCGGAAAAAAGATTTAAGTGAGCAGATACAGAAACTCATGCACACATTATTAGCCACATTTCACAAAGAATCTATCAGGGCAGAATACAAGGGGACTTTGTCCCTTCCATATATTCCCTGTTTGCAAGTCCTTGATTCACACTTCCTAGTTGTTCACTATCATATGATTTAAAAACTAAATCTGTTATCATTTCTTACTTAGTCTGTAGATTACCGCTTTGAGAATCTGATGAAGAATTCTATGACATTTGAAGATACCTCATCAATATAATGTAGGTATGTAATATTCCCAAATGTTTGTCTAATGCAAGGCAAACCAAACTCAACTCAACTGTCTGGGAAGGGACAACATTGAACCATTACCAAAAGGAGGAAGACAAACAATATATGACACATTCAACGGTGACTCACAATTTTTTCAAAAAAACAATAATACAGGCCAAAAACAATTAATGCTAAATGGTCATGAGCATTTAGCATTAATTGTCTTTGGTCTGTATTATTGTTTTTTTAAACAAATGGAAGGAATATACCTGAAAAGCATTGATCCAAATGCATTGTGGCATTTTTGCAGTTTATTAAATACATTTTCTTTATGATTCTGCTATCTTCTAAGTATCGGTCTGTATTATTTATTTTTAGTTATTGACTGTTATACAGCAAAGTGGTGTGCAGGGGACGCACATGTCCTCACTCTTGGGACACTCATTTTGTTTAAAATATACTGTGGGAATGGCCAAAGCCATGGCTAGTGGCCCGTTAGTGTTTAAATGTATACATTGGGCATGGGCGAAGGCCGTGGTCACTAGTGGTGGCCTTCAGTGACCCGTTAGTGTTTAAAAATATACAGTGGGCATGGGCCAGTGGCGTGTTAAAAAAAAACAATGGTATAACAAAACCCTTTGAATTAAATGGAAAAACTTTAGTTCAAGTTTAGGTAAATTGCCTACATTTATTGCAATGAAACTCTTGAAATGTGTGTGTGTACGTATGGGGTCGGGGTGGAGGGGTTATGGGTGTAATGGTTTGTGGGCTAATGGGGGAGCCCCTCAATATTATAAAGATAAAATAACAGGTCGACCAAAATTAGTCAACCAAAATGAAGACTTTAAAAAGAAAGTCGATGTACCAACAAAGAACCTTTGCAGCCAACACCAATGCATATTCAATTTCCAACACTTGATTTGAACATGTATTGAGCAACTGAATATTTGTTGTGGAAGGCTGGTTCCAATAACTTGAAACCTTCATATTTCCACCCCTGATGAGAAGGTTAAAAGGTAGAAATGATGTTGAAACATTCATGTTAGTCATGAGCTTTTCTATGTGGCACCCTGAAATGCAGGTTGTTTGTTTGTTTGTCTGTTTATTATTTATAATGCGCGACCATACCCTAGGCTAACAGGGCACAACAGTTACATGAATATGCGAAGCTTAGTCACAACAGCAGAAATATATACATACACACAGTAATAGTAGTAGCAGGATTATGTACATAAAAACAGACAATACATATAGGTACAGTATGTACATAAAGGACAATGTGAGGTTCGAGTTTGTGCAGCACCGCCTGTATTGCACATTACCATGCACTTGGTTTCCAACGGGGGGACCAGCTACAAAAGTATAATCATCCGTTTTGGTGCATTTAAAGAGATTCCCTAATGATTCAGTAATGCTTTTCGTAGGGGTGAGCAATATTTTCGACCGCAGAGCCAATAGTCCGGAATCCACAGTGGATTCTGCTTCCGCCCAATCCACGAAATTGCCATTACTTTTCCGCTGCCACTGAAATTTTGCGTGGTTTCATGCAGTTTCACATGGTGCGTGGTGTTTCATTCACATGTTAGTTTCGTGTTGCACAACGAGAAACCACAGATGGGTCTTTTTTATTTCTATCTGTGCTACTTTTGTGTAGTGACATGAGAAACTTCACATGGTTTTTCGATTAGTGATCAGTTCACACTACGAAAAGAGAACGTTCGGGCAGGTCTTTAAATCAATCTGCGCTAGGTTCGCAACATGAGAAACTTTGTGCAGGTTTTTTTTTTTTGATCCTTTCTAATTTTGTGGAGTTGCACTGACACTGGGGTGGGGCTTTTTCAGTCCATGCTAGTTTCGTGCAGCAGCTGGAGAATCTTCACTCAGCTTTTTTGTTCGATTCGTGGTAGGTTATCACAGCGGCACAAGAATCTTCATATACGTTTTTTTAATAGTGCTAGGTTAATGCAGCAGCACAAGAAATGTCACACTTTTTTTGTTTGATTCATGCTAGTTTCTTGCAGTAGCACGAGGAACTTTGCACAACTTTTTGTTCGATTCATATTAGTTTGCACAGAGGTATTAGAAACATTGTTCCATTCTTTTCAATTTGTATAAGGTCCGCGCAGTGACATGAGAAGCTTAATACCGCTCTTTTCGATCTGTGCTATGTTCACGCAGCAGCATGAGAATCTTTGCGCAGCTCGTATTGGGTCACGAGACGGCACACAAAACTTTGCACTGCTCTTTTCGATATGCAAGGGTGGCGGAACAGCGCATTTCACAGAAACAGATGGAAAGCCTTCAGATTTCACATCTGCGGCAGGCAGAAAGGAATTTCACCCAGCCCTTTGTTTTCCCACTTCGTTGGCATGGCCCCTGGCTGAATTCTGTGGCTGTGCTTCTTATCGCATTAAAGCCATATGCACGTGCAAATTCCCTTCTGTGAATTAATCCAGTGGCACAAACAAGTGGAGAAATCGTTTAAGTGAATTGTTATTGGAAAGGGTGGATAAGAAATGTGCTTAGAAACATTGCAATATGTTTTATATTATTATTTTCAGAAGGTTCGCATTGTAAATTTGCCATGCCACAGTGACCTGCAAGATCCTCAATGTGCCAACTAGCGTGGTGTGGTGTCAGTTAGGTAAAGTTTGGAGTATGATTGCAAATATTAGATTGGTTGTCTTTGTGCGTGTGCATGTGCTTATTCATTTGTTGCAGTTTAATATATTCAGATCCTAAGGCACGTGGAGCTTCAATATTATCTGTGTGTATTGTGACGATTCAAGGGTTCTCCTCACTTCTCACCTGAGGGGTGGCTCTTGCCTGTGAGGATAGGGAGGTGAGGCTGCTACCCAATAGTCCCCGTAGGGGTGGTGGAAAGTGGGGCATCACAGAGAAAGAGAATCCCCTTATGGGGATAAGGACTTGCATTCCATGAAATAACTCCCTAGCCCTCTTGCCCTTGCACCCATAAAAACATTAAAGTCTGCAGAGAGTGCAACTGCAAGTACTACTGTGTGTTCCTGTAAGATTCCCTCCCTTCCTTCCTTTAGACTTGACACCATTGAGATGAAGAAGAATGATGCCATGACATTTTCTAAAGGTACTGGGACGAGGTGGCCACGATGAAGCATGAAGAGTACCTCATGGAAACACTCAATAGACTATGACACTGCACTGGGTGGGCACAGCTGGGAGAGATAAAAACAGAGGAAGGACTGAAAGAATAGAGAAGCTGGCAAGGAACCAGCAAAGCCTGGGAAGTTCAAACCTTGGAACCTGTCAGGTGTGCAGAGAAGCTGGTCCTCGTAAGAGAGGATGCTGGAGAGTGGAAGTCCCAGAATAACCCTGTTGGCCAGCAGAGAGACGACTCATTCCTGTGCTGGGGAAGTCGGTGTGGTGGCATTACCCTTGGAAGGTGGACTGCCCGGTCCAGCAATGACGTGGAGACTGCCAGCCCAAGGCCTTCGCAGAGCCATGCAGGAGAACCAGAAAGTAGCATTGAGGGAATAGCAAGCCGGCTACGGCCCCTGGAAGAACTGAACATGCATTCCTAGCATAAACCAGCTAACGGGAACTGCAGGAAACCTGGGTGGTGTCCGTGAAGCCCAAAGAGTCAAGAAAGCCTCAGGAGTAATCTCCCTCATCACAGTGGTGACACCTAGAGACCCAAGAGTCAAGGAAGCCTTTGGAGTAATCTACCTCATCACAGTGGTGACACCCAGAGAACCAAGAGATAAGAAAGCCTGTGGAGTAATCTCCCTTGCCACAGTGATGATACCCATAAAACCAAGAGACACAAAAGGCTCCAGAGTAATCTCCCTCATCACAGTGGTAAGACCCATAGAACCAATAGTCAACAAAGACTCGAGAGTGATCATCCAGAGAATCAAGAGTCAAGAAAGCCTCAGGAGTAATCTCCCTTGTCCCAATAGTGATAACCAGAGAACCAAGAGTCAAGAAAGCATCAGGAGTAATCTACTTCATCACAGTAGTGATATTCATAGAATCAAGAGCGTTGAATGCCTCACGAATGACATTATTGACAGCCAGAGAATCAAGAGGTAAGAAAGCCTCAGGAGTACTCTCCCTTGTCACAGTAGTGATACCCTAAGAACCAAATGCCATGAAAGCCATAGGAGTAATCTCCCTCATCACAATAGTGATACTTAGAGAATCAAGAGTCAAGACAATCTTGGAAGTGATCTCCCTTGTCACTGTAGTGATACCCAAAGGTCTGGAAACCAAGAGTGAATTGTGAGGAATCTCCCTCATCATAGTGATAATCTAAGTAAGACTCAAGAAGATTCTAGACTACAAGAGCTATCTTGAGATGATCTTCAAATTATCCTATGACAGGGAAGAATTGCTACAAGTGTAAAGCAAGCTTTCAGAAACCCTTGGGAAGAAGTGAAGATACTTTTGAGGACTACTGGCAAAGAATATACCAAGGCAGCCTTCAGGACCATGTGAGGTCAATCAGGAGAAGGGAGCCATTCTCCTGACAACACTTTCTTTGTTGAATCAGAAACTAGATCAATAGATTGATGAGAAAGAGATAAAGACAGAGCCAGTTTTCCAGGAGTAAGGAGATATTCTCCTGGCACTATTTTCAATTGGATGATGAACCCTTTTGTAGACTAGCGGTAGAGTTAGAGTTAGTCATACTTTATTGGATTTCTCCATTAACAAATACAAAAAATGTATAAATTCCCAAACATTACACATTTAACAAGTTGATTTAAAAATATCACCCATTTAACAATTTAAAATCATCCAATGAGACCCCGAGCAATCAATGCCCAGTCCCCCCTTCCCAAGCAAAATAGCAGTAACAAAACAACTAAACCAAATTAACTAGGTTGTCAAATGTCCTGTGCGGAAAAGCAAGGCCACTCCCACATAATTACACAATTTGAAAAATTAAATTTGTGTCTAAGCAATTCATAATAGTTAACAAGGCTGCCTTACAAAAAAGGCCTTACCAGATCTTTCCGCAGGTCCAAATACCACTTACAAGCCAACAAGAAATGGCACAAGTCCTCAGGTGCTGCCAGACCAAAAAGACACCATTTCAACATGTCTCCCCCCTCCCCGGTTAGTACAAGACTTCAGGGGAGGACATTTAAACAAATCATCAAAATAAGTCTTCGACAGACAGGTGATGAGATTTCACCCACACCACCCCGACTTCTGTGCTACCTCTCAATGAGGCGAAGTCACTCAATGAACCCAAAAAGCAAACTCCTCTTCAGGCCTTGTCCACACAGAGTGCTCTCCTCTTAAGCATGGATTTTAAAGCTGACAAGTTTGAGTAAGTGCATCCACAGTCTCAGCCGTGCAGTTCCGCAATAATTTTTAACATTCGTAAAACAACCTATACTCAGGGCAAGGGGGGTTATCTGGTTAGATCCTCTTCGAAATATTGTCCATTCCAGTTCTTGGGTTGTGCCTGAAAATGTTCCAAAAAAGGAATCAAACCCAATCCTGGCTTGTGTTGCAAATTTGGGCACCCCAACTCCAAGCGGATAGCACTGTTCGGCGTGCCCAGTGGGAGACTAATTCACTTTTTTAGGATCCCATTTTGAATGACCTCAAACCTATCGCACTTCAGGTACCCCTAAAGTATATAATAGAGCAGTCCCTACCTTGCTTTTATACAACTCTAAGCACTTATTCAACATGCGCCCACCAACCTGTGATAAAATCTTATCACACTCCCACCCTAACTGAGGCTTGCTCACGAACCATATCCAGATGTTTAATCCATTTTCCCCTTCTTTCGAACACTACCCCCCGAGAGCAAAAGGAGTTCAGCACCTCCATTTTCTCCCCGTTTAAAAACCAGGAATAGTGATTTAGTTTTTACCTTTAAAAAAAAAACAGAATTTTGGTTTCATTCATATTCAGGTTTAACTTATTAGTGCTAAAATATTTTGCGGTGTAATCCAGGATTAGAGTACATTTTTGGACAGAGGACGGACCTTTTCATTTGGACAAACATCCTGACGATGAGCATCAGAGTTGATATTTGTTTAGGCAGGGATAAACCTTTTTTGGTAGGGAGAGATGAGACTTTTTTTTTGTATTTAAATAAAACAAGTTGAAACATGCCACCACTTTGTCCGACTCCTTACCCCACCATGCCAGAGTATGCATATTTAAAGGATATTCCTGGTGCGCTCAAACATTCTGCCACTATTCCATGTACATATTGTGGATATAGACAGTCTGACAACAATGTATGTTAGTGAGGCCATTGGGAACATATCGTTTATAGTTCTCATGTGTGTTTGTGCATGTGCATAGTCTGAGGAAAAAGGGTGTCCACGGGCTGTGGAACCCTTGCGTCCCCTGCACATTCAGGGTTACTGTAGCTTTCTAAGTGTAGTTACACACAACAGGTAAATAAACTGGTTAAGAAATAATTTGAATGTATAATTCAAAAAGCAATTATTTTGCCAATACAATTAGAAATAAGTATAGTGATACGTTTTCTCCAATCAGCTCATTCCCAATGGTTCTTAAAAAGAGTAGATTTCAACAAAGATTCTAGAAAATATATTTTTGTTTGTTCACAAATGCTATTATCCTCATAGCTTGTGCATTTCATTTTTTACCATTCATTCACGGTTGTCCATGTTTTCAACATATTTTTTTCATATGGTACAGATCATGTGTGTAAAAACTTCTGTTAAATTTCACAGAAAGTGATACATAGAACTCAACATGTTTCGGGAAATGCAATCCCTTCATCAGGAATAGATTTTAGGGGTTTTCATAATCTTATTGCAGTCGATAGAGATTCTTCGATTCAATGATGATTTTCTGGATATCTATAAAAGAAACCACAATTCTCAGAATGTATCTTAAAGATATCACATTAAGAAAATACTTGTAACTAATCACTTCTGCCACCAAATTTAGTGTTTCCTACCTCACATTGGTGCCTCGAGGTTGTCACTAGAGCTGCAATTTCAGCAAATGGTATTGATCACATTCCGATGTTGCGTATCTTGTCAGGGGTAGTATACAACCTACAATTACAATATTAGTCTGCTTAGCTGATGGTGAGTTCATAGCCAGTTATATGCTGGACATTTAAAGTATTAGAAACATTTTTGAGACATGTACCTTGCTCAAACTTCTGTGTCAACCTTTACATTTCGTCCCGAAGTTCTAGAGAGTGCCTGTGGCTTTAGGTGTTGTTCTAATGTCCTAAGTCAAATGAAGGAAAAAGGGAAAAAGAAGTTCTAATACGTTGAAGTGCTAAATAAGAAGTAAAGCATGAGCACATGTCAGCAGCTTACCTGCTGTTTATTAATTTTTCAGGTACGTTTTTAGACAATGCCTTCTATAGCGGTATTTCAGAGTATCTGGGTCCTCCTACAATGGAGAAACAAAATCACAGAAAAAAAGAGGAGTTTTTAAGGGGGTTTGTGTAGCGATCCGAGATTCTAAATGGAAGTTCTGCTCGTGCACAAGAGCATAACTTAAGATTCTTACCCCTTTGTAATTAGCTGTGGGCAGATGTGTGTCTAGTTCTCTGTCGATATCCACTGCAGGGCACGGTCGTGCCTTCTGTGAATGCCACAAAGTACACCATTCATTTAAAGAGTGTAAAATGGCGTATTATGTCGTGAGCGTAATGACGTCACATGTAAACATGTGACGTCATTACGTCCCACGCAGAAAAGTGTCAATACGCATCAGAAGCGCGTTTGGTACTCGTTTACATCTAAGCTTAGAACATTCTCTATGTGCAAGCGGGTCAATTCTTGGGGAATACTCAGATGCTAAACCAACTTAAAAAGCTCAATTACAATAAGGTGAGAAAATACAACATCCGTAAACACCAAAGTAAAATAATTCAAGAACTGGCAGATGACAATTCTATAACACTGAAACCAGCTGACAAAGGAGGAGCAATTGTGATCATGGACACTTCTTTCGAAAATTCCCAATGTTTAATACTCCTGGAGGATAGAGACTCCTATATCCCCATTAATGAGAACCCTACGGTAAGAATATCTTCTATGATCGACGAAGTTCTGGAGAAAGCCTCTGACAATGGTTGGACAACAGAAAAAACAAGGCGATTCCTTCACAAAGCTAATCCTATAATACCAGTATTTTATGGTCTTCCAAAGATTCATAAACAACTAGCACAACCACTGTTAATACCAATAGTCGCAGGAACTGATAGCCTATTCCACCCACTTGCAATCTACGTTGACCAGATACTTCAACCCATAGTACAAAAGACCATTACCTACTTACGGGATGTCACTGATTTTTTGAACATCATACAAAATCTACAGGACTTACAATAGGATGAACAGTTGGTAACATTCGATGTACAGAGCCTTTATACTTCCATTCCTCATGACAATGGATTGGAAGCATTAGAATGGGCACTCTTACAAGACCAAGACTGCAAAGCTCAAAAAACATTCATACTGGAACTAGCCACCATTATTCTGCAAAATAACTGTTTTAGGTTCAATCAACAATTCTACTTACAAGCATCCAGTACCTCAATGGGCTAATCAATGGCGCCAGCATACGCCAACCTGTTTATGTACCACTTGGAAACTCAGAACATAATCTCACATTTGGTTTGGGGACCCAAACTGATGGATGAGATATATTGACAAAGTATTTGTCATATGGAGAGGAGACAAAGAGTCACTGGAGAAGTTCCTATCTTACATCAATTCCGTAAATGACAGAATTAAATTTACAATGGAAATAGGTAATCCTAGAATTCATTACCTGGATGTTGAACTAGAATTGAGGAATGGAGAAATCATCATGAACCAGTTTATAAAACCAACCAATGTTAACAACAGTTTACATTACTTAAGCCACCATCCGAGACACCTGAAGAATAATCTAACATACAGTCAGTTCCTTCGGGCAAAAAGGATTACCTCGGTTGAATCTACACTTACTGTCAAAATGGATAAGATGACAAATATCTAGAGAGAGGCTCTCCCGAAAACATCATTACAGCAGCAAAGGAGAGATCTAATTTGAAATCAAGAGAAGAACTACTTAGGAAGAAACCTGAACAAAAAGGAGATACCTTTCCTATACACTCTGAAAAATTCAAGGCAAATTCATCACATTACCCGCTTGATAAGAAAATATTGGAGGATCATCCAGATGGACCCCCATCTTCAGAAACTTTTTCCTGAACCACCTTTGATTGCCTATAAAAGAGGGAAAACTTTAGGGATCAACTGGTGAAAACTGAACGTACCCCTGAACAACGACAACTAACATTACGAACTAAGAAACTTGGAACTTTTGCATGCTTACATTGTGGAAACTGCAACAACATCACAAAAGGGGATTACATAAGAAATCTGAGAACAGGAGCGAAGATCAAATTGAAACACTACGCTACCTGCAACACTAAATCAGTAATCTATGCCCTGAGTTGCCCCTGTGGGATATATTACGTGGGTCAGACCATTAGGAAAATGAAAGAAAGGTGTAACAGGACAAAAGTAACATCAGGACGAAGAATGAATGATCACCTGTGGCACGACACTTCTCTGATAAAAGACAGTGGCCCAACTCTGTTACCAGATACTAGAAGTTGTCACAAGAGCACCAAGAGGAGGCAACCATGCCAAAATACTGGATCAACGCAAATTGTTCTGGATTGATAAATTGGATAGTATGAGCCCATATGGAATGAATGAAGACTTTCACTTGGGTACATTTCTCTAAAATGGTTGGAATTCCTAAAAGAATAAAGAGAATAGGTCCCTGTTGGAACACACAACATATATGCAACATTGGTGTACATCAGGGGTGACAATGGATTCACATTTTATATACACACATTGGTTCCCAAACTCTGGCCTCCCTTAGATGGTGAATACTTACTATACTGAGGACAATGGTACCACCGGCAGGATTCAGAAACCATATTTGACCTTTAGGGGAAATAGACAATTTTCTAATGTATCATTACTGGCAGATGAACTATACATGCAGAAGTACACTCCTGGTACTATAGGGAATTGTGGTCAAGAGAACTAAGGTAGATTGTTAACAGAGGTGCCTTAAGGTTGAACATTTTTGTTTTTTTATAAAAACCCATTCTAGAACTAAGACACGGCAGAATGAATTGATATCCCCATAACATCTGTTCAATTACTCTGCTATAGCTTAAACTATTGTATTGTATCCCTCTATGTGCTCTAAATCTTAGAATATAGCATGCCGCAAGAACAAATTACTAACATATTCCCTTCTTAGGGATTTAAATTATGCCCTAGAATCGTATTCATTTCATTTTTAGGTCTCTATTACCATTTCAAATCAAGATTGAGAGCATCAGCCCTTCTATACTATTCATATTGGAAGAACACATTGAATAAAGTATTCCCCAAGAATTGACCCGCTTGCACATAGAGAATGTTCTAACCTTAGATGTAAACGAGTACCAAACGCACTTCTGACGCGTATTGACACTTTTCTGCTTGGGACGTAATGACGTCACATGTTTACATGCGACGTCATTATGCGCACGACGTAATATGCCATTTTACACTCTTTCAATTAATGGTGTACTTTGTGGTGTCCACGGAAGGCACAACCGTGCCCTGCAGTGGATATTGACAGAGAACTAGACATACATCTGCCCATAGCTAATTACAATGAGGTAAGAATCTTCAGTTATGCTCTTGTGCACAAGCAGACCTTCTGTTTAGAATCTCGGATAGCTAGACAAACCCCCTTAAAAACTCTTCTTTTTTTCTGTGATTTTGTTTCTCCATTCTAGGAGAACCCAGATACTCTGAAATACCCCTAGAGAAGGCAATATCTAAAAACATACCTGAAAAATTAAGAAACAGCAGGTTAGCTGCTGACACGTTTTCATGCGTTACTTCTTATTAAGCACTTCAACGTATTAGAACTTCATTTTCCCTTTTTCCATGATTTGATTTAGGACATTAGAACAACACCTAAAGCCACAGGCACTCTCTAGAACTACGGAACAAAATGTAAAGGTTGACACAGAAGTTTGAGCAAGGTTCATGTCTCAAAAATATTTCTAATAATTCAAATGTCCAGCATATAACTGCCTATGAACTCACCATCAGCTATGCAGTCTAATATTGTAATTATAGGTTGCACACTACCCCTGATAAGATACGCAACATCGGAATGTGATGAATACCATTTGCTGGAATTGCAGCTCTAGTGACATCCCCAGGGCATCAATGTGAGGTAGGAAACACTAAATTTGGTGGCAGAAGTGATTAGTTACAAGTATCTTCTTAATCTGACATCTTTAAGATACATCCTGAGAATTGTGGTTTCTTTTATCGATATCCAGAAAAGCATCATTGAATTATAGAATCGAAGAATCTCTTTTGACTGCAATAAGACTATGAAAACCCCTAATATCTACTCCTGATGAAGGGATTGTATTTCCCGAAATGCGCTGAATTTTATGTATTACTTTCTGTGAAATTTAACAGAGCTTGTTACATACATGTTCTGTACCATATGAAAATAATCTGTTG
This sequence comes from Ambystoma mexicanum, assembly GCF_040938575.1. NCBI lineage: Eukaryota > Metazoa > Chordata > Amphibia > Caudata > Ambystomatidae > Ambystoma > Ambystoma mexicanum. The sequence continues at coordinate 884,300,548 of NC_090924.1, forward strand.
AAAACATGGACAACCGTGAATCAATGGTAAAAAATGAAATGCACAAGCTATGAGGATAATAGCTTTTGTGAATAAACAAAAATATATTTTCTAGAATCTTGGTTGAAATCTACTCTTTTTAAGAACCATTGAGAATGAGCTGATTGGAGAAAACTTATCACTATACTTATTTCTAATTGTATTGGCAAAATAATTGCTTTTTGAATTACACATTCAAATTATTTCTTAACCAGTCTATTTAGCTGTTGTGTGTAACTACACTTAGAAAGCTACATACATTGACTGTCACTGGACAGTAACCCTGAGTGTACAGGGGACACAAGGGTTTCATAGCCCGTGGACACCCTTTTTCCTCAGTTCTTTAACTCACAACCTAGTGTCAGGGTTGTGTTGCTCTCCTCTGCACCTCACTAACTACCTAAAAACAACAAATAGGTGAATTCCAGAGAAATCGAGGTGTGCATATGTGTTTGTTTTTCTTTTTTCATATGCATAGTCTGTGCATCACATCCAGGCTTTTATCCATTTCAATCATCTGTGCCTTAAATGTGCATAGTGTGGTTAAATATAGTCAGAGTGTTTTGCATATGCATAGTCCGAGTGTTTCTTCTGTGGAATTATGTATGTCTGGAGGCATTTTGTGTGTATTTCATATGTGCATTGTGAATACGTGCATTCTTAATGTCGTGTATGTGCATATTTTATGTTATATATGCATTCATATTACATGAGCCTGATTTGTATTTCTACCTTGGGTATTCCATGTATGGATTTATTTATTTATTGTGCATTTGTAAGGCGCTTATATATTAAGTAAATTGTGTTTCAAAGCGCCCAGAGGGCAACAGGAAGGGGACATGGGAGTGAAAGGCAATTATAATAAAAATAAGAATAAGAAAGAGGTGATCCTACTAGGCCTTGTGAGCATTCAGCATGTGCAGGAGCGGGGAGAGAGAGAGAGAGAGAGAGAATAGGGGGAGTATGGGCGGGAGGTGGGTAAGTGTTAGGAGTGCCACGAGGGAAGTGCTAGGGAATAAGTTGCAAGCAAATTTTAAGTGCTGGGCAGAGATCACTTGGTAAGAGTGGTCAGCTGACGAAAACAATAAGCGAGGCCAGCGTGGGCTGTAAGGAAGGCATGGTTATCAGAAGCATGACAGACACAAAGAATACAACCCAAGAGTGTTTATTGAACAATATATGGGTCCGAAAAATGCCTAATCTAAACCTAAATCTAAGATGTGAGCAAGCTACGACCATCAAAATAAAGAAAACGCTGTTCCAGTGGTGTTGTATGAAAACAAAATGGCCTAAAGTAATAAACCTATTGCCAAATCCTTACTCTATATATTACAAAAGGGTGCGGGACAATAATATGTATAACAAAAGAGTGCTATGCAAACTAAAATGTTCAAAGGGTTTCCCTAGTTCAGGACTGCTGAACTAATACACTCCATTCCCCACGTTGCATCACGGGACAAGGCGGAACAGTGGCATGACTGTGAGCACATCTTGAGTCTATAGGCATCAGGAAGCCATTTCTTCCGAAAAGGCAGGATCCCTTGAACAAATGTCTTTTGCCTGGCAGCACAAGACTTTTCCCAAGCTCCCACCATGTGGGATTTCCCTCTTCTGCGGCTTACTCGTGATCCCCTTCGTTGGGTTCACCTTCGTCTTTACACCACTGTTCAGTCACTTTATCCAAATACAGGATTCAATTTCCCTTGCTTTCACTTGGAATCCCTCTGTTGGTTTCACTGTAGCCTTCAAATCACAATTCAGTTAACTTTACTAGTTCTACTAGCTTATAGCATCCAGGAACTCTTAATGTCCTTTAAACAAATATTTGGTTCACTCAGGTCCCCCTCCTCTGGGCTCAGACCTTCCTCTGTAGACAGTTCTGGCTTCCCTCAATCGGGCGTGAGCATTCAAACCGCCAGCATCACACTTGTCTCTTTGCAACATTTCACGCTTTTAATTTTACGTACTTGCCAGTTCAATACAGAGACTTCTGACAGGCGATCGCGTCTCGTCGGGCCACTCTGTTATATTGTAGCAAGTGCATTTACTTGTCACAAGCAAGCTTCTCTTTCCGACGGCTGCCATCCTACGCGCAACCCACAATACTGGATACAGTTCAAACGTTTATACTGGCCTCCTCTCCTGAGGCCTTCTGGTATCTGCAGTTCCTTTCACTTCTTGTCAAAAACATTCAACTGTACGAGGGGGCTTGTACCCTTGACTTTCTCCTCGTATAACCACTTTGACTATTCGCCTTCTTTCTTAGTTATTTTCTTTCGCAGCTTCTCTCACACGCCAGTCTCTGCATTCTTCATACTTTCTACAATGTGCTCTCGTTCGCGGTTTCTCAACTACCCAACGAGCACTTCAAACATGAATGTCCTTTTTATTTATCATCACAAGCCGGTCTCCCTTTTCAATCACTGGCAGCGGCTGGTACAGTCTAACAAGACCTTACGTTCAGTCAAGGCTTTTGGCCAAGCACGGCTAGCCTCTTTTCAAGACCTCAGACGCACATGAAGGTACCGCCGTGACCATCTGCATCGGCAGGGTGTTGCCGCTTTGGGATTCTGTAGCGACTTTCACCTCACAGCTGGTAGGACCACAGCCTTACGTTCGCCTCCTGGTCCCGTCTGCTCAGCTTCCATAGTTGCGTCGCCTTCCTGGGATTTCAAGTCCTTTCATTCTGCTTGTCTTGCTCACTTCGGTTGCCCTTTTTTTCGCCTTGCTCTCCGGGTGCTCTGACTTTTTTTACAGTGTGGAAAGTTAAGAGGATTCAGGTGCGAGTCATTAAGGTTAAGTGCCTGACTCTGCCTGACCCTGATGTTCGGACATGTCAAACAGAATGGTTGTGTGTGAGTCTTTCTTTCCCTGCAGCACTTGTTCCATGCAGCAGAGTGTGTATAGGAAAGGGGGTTATACAGTTCCTAGATAGCACATGAAAAGAGGGTGTTCTACAGGGCAATGGGTACAGGGATACTGCGTTTCTCCTTCCCCAGGGACCCCTCATCCAGGTGATCCTCCTGCACTGGTCCACCCCCGGAGTCTGGATCCAATAGTGAGGGCCGTGCTCCAGCCACCTGGATGACAGATCCCAGGGGACTAGTCAATGAGACACCCTTTGGTTTCTCACAGGGCCATATGGCAAGTGCTGGGAGTGGGCATAGGTGGAAGGATCTTGGGGCGGGGCAGGGCCCAGAAGGAGGCATAAAGGCTCTAGTCATCAATATCAACGACTGAGGGGTTAGCAAGGGAGGGAGAGGGGGAATGAGCAAGTGAAAACAGAGGTTTTGAGGAGCTTCTGGAATTTGAGGAGATCTGGCTCAAGACAGAGAGGAAGGGCGAGGTTCTTCCAGAGGAGGGAGCCAGCCAAGGGAAGAGATTGGCCATCAGTTCACTGTTTAAAAAAGTACTTGACACGCAGAGAGTTGGTGCCAGAGGAGCGTAAAGATCTGGAGGGAGAGCATTTGGTGAGGGTCACTTGTAGATAGCATGGTCTCTGGCCCCAGGCACCCTTGTGGATGATGCAGAGGGATTTTAATTTCATCCTTGCACCAACTGGAAGCCAGTGGATATATTTTAGGACTGGCGAGATGCAGACCCTGGGCTTGAGGCCAAGGATAAGTCTTGCAGCCCTATTATGAATAAGAGAGAAGAGAAAGAGGGAAGATTGAGGAAGAGGCTGTTGCAGTAGTCCAGCCTAGAGTCCAGCCTAGAGTACCAGAGCTTTAGAGACATTGAGCTTCTGGGTGAAACTGAGTAAAGGAAGGATTCCTTTGAGGAGGTAGAGTTGAACATGTGCCTTCTTGGCAAGGTCCTGGATGTGAGGGAGGAAGGAAAGAGAGGAGTCAAAGATGACTCCAAGGTTTCTGGCTTCAGATGAAGGAGAAGGAGTGAGCCCATAGAGGGTGGCCAGAGTGAGAGGAAGAAAGAGGGAGCAGGAGTCCCAATGCGTAGGATCTCAGTCTTGCTGGTGTTGAGGCAGAGATCATTGGAGGCACACCAGGACTGGATGGCAGCTAGGCTGTCAGGAATGATGGAGGAAGGAGAGGATTAGAGGGTAGTTTCAAGAAGAGCTTCATGTCATCTGCATAACACTGGAAATGAGGGGGGGAAAGTGTAAATTAGATGTGCAAGCGGAGCAAGATAAATGAGCCAGGGAGAGATGTTGGAGCCCAAGGGAATGCCACAGGTAGAGATAGAGGTGTGAGAGGAGAAAGATCCCAGGATAACCTGGGAGGGATGGTCGCTGAGGAAGGAGGTCAGCCAATCCAGTGCCCGCTCAGAGATACCAAAGGCATCGTAAAACCATTTTATGAGGATGGAGTGGTTGAACATATCAAATGCAGAGGAGAGATCAACTAGACTGAGAACAATCAAGAGATGCAAGCAGTTCTTCACAGGTGTTCAGTAGAGCAGTTGCCATGCCTCTTGATGCTCATAATCCAGATTGATGGTTGTGTAGGCAGCCAACAAGCTCAGTGTGCCTGGTTAATTGGGGGAAAACCAGCTTCTCCAAGAGTTTCCCAAGAAAGGAAGTGATAGAGATGGGGCAGCGGTAGTTAGCCAGACAAGTGGGTCGGCAGAGGTTTTATTCAGGAGGGGGCACATAAGAGAGTGCATGAGGGAAAAGGGGAAAGACCCCGAAGCAAAAGAATGATTGCAGAAAACAGCATGTGCAGGGGCAAGAGAGTTGATATTGTCCTTAATGTTGCTGGAAGAACAGGGGGAGACCAGTTTGGAGGAGACCTTCATAGAGCAGACAACTTTAGTGAACTCATCGGATGTTATAGGAGAGAAGAGGAGAAAAAGGCAGAGAGGGGTTGGGTGAGCATAGGTTGCAGGAGGATGGGGGAGGAGACAGGGAAAGGGAAGAGAGAGTGTTCAGGATGTCCTGTGTTTTTGCAGTGAAGTGTGTGGCCAACGCATTGCAGAGGGCCTGAGAGGGAAGTGGTGAGGTTGGCACTGTGGAAGGGTTGACTAGTTCCTTGCAGATGTTAAAGAGAACAGCCATATTGTTGGATGCCCCAGAGATGTGAGCCTGGATGTGGGCCCTTTTCTTGGAGTGAATAGAGTCGGTATTGCCTTTGGAGAAGGCGACAGGCCAGTTTGTCAGAGGGTGAGTTTTAGGTCTGCCACTTCCATTCAGCAGCTCTGCACTTGCGTTTCAGGGCTGCAAGTTCAGAATCGTACCAGATGTTATGCTTGGAGGCATTCTTCAGGCAGATCCTCATGACTGGGGCAAGAATGTCGAGTGTGTTAGTGATGGCAAGATGAAGGTGACTGAGAACGGAGTCGGAGGTACAGTCTGCAGTGGAGGAGAGGGAGGGATGAAGGTGGATGCGAAGGAAGAAGCTCGCTTCATTGGTTGGATGTCCATGAATGAAGTTGGCAGAGCTGGGGGAGGAACAGTCAGATGGCAAAGAGGACCAAGGTGGAAGGAGAAGAGAGAGTGGTCAGACCAGGAGAGTGGGTTGGTAGTGGGGTGGAGAACAGAAGATCAGTGTGGATCAAGGCATCAAGAGTGTGCCCAGCCAAATGAGAAGAACCAGAGGAGAGAATGGAGAGTGAGAGCGAGATGCAGAGTTCATGGAAGAGAGTGGATTCCATGATGGAGCAGTCAATATGGATGTTGAAGTCATCCATGAGAAGGAGTTTAGAGAAAGATGTGAGGAGAGAGGAGGCGAAATCCGCCCATTCAGAGCGGAACAGGGTGATGGAGCCAGGTGGCCTGTAGGTAGTGGCAATTGTCAAGGAGGAAGTGGTAAAGATGACCAGCTTGCAGACCAGGCTCTCGATGGAGGAGTATGGCTGAGTGGGTACAAGGGTAGAAGGGACCCACTCGGGGGAGATCAGGGCAAGCCCACTACAGCATGGTTAGGGAGAAGCTTAGAAATTATCTTATAGCCATAAGGGAGAAGGGAGTCAAAAGCAGTGACTGAGGTGGCATTTAACCACGTCTCGGTAAGGGTGATGATATCGAGGTAAATGTCTTCAAAGAGGAGGCACATGTCGGCAGAGTTTTTTGTAGCTGAGCGAGCATTAAGTGTGGATAGATGCAACAGGTTACTGCCTTTGAAGGACTTCCGAGGAGGGGTACAAGGGCGTGGTACACCAATAGGAGGAGGGGAGACAGAGTGAGGAAGGAGGGGTAACAGGTGTGGGAAGGAAGTTGATAATGGACGACAAGCACTGGTATAAGAGAAGGAGAGGTTGGGTTGAGGACCCTGAGCCATGATAGTGCCATAGCGGTAGACATTAATGATAAACCTGGATGATGAGAATCCCTACATTAGTACTTCCCACCTAGTGCCACCATTAATGGGTGAAGATGTGAGAGTAGAGAGAGTGGAGATTAGATGAGGGGTCCATATATCTGGAGAGGGGACAGAGAAGAGGACATCAGTGATAATATGTCTGGAGGTTGTGCTGACGTAAGCGTCTGCAATGGGTAGGCCTGGATTAGTGGTCTTTTGTAAACTTTTTCCTTCCAGACTTCCTGAGGGTTGGAGGGTGGGGGATACTATAGCAACTATATATTTTTTTTTTTAATTTGATACAGCTGAAATAATCAAATTTTCAAAAACAATGGAAATTAAGATATGAAAAGAATAAATACATAATTTGCATATGAATAAACAGAGTTAAAATACAATTGAAATGAGAAAGAAACATATTTACAATATTTTTAAGTTAAAAATAATGAAAAGGTAAAAGAAGAGAAGGAAGAAGAAGTGTAAGTTGACATTAAAAATAAACTGTACAAATGTTATATCCCAGATATGGGATTAATTCAAACACTTTAAAATAAATCACAGAAGAAGATTAGATATTGATCTCAGCATGTAGAGTTGCATCAAGAAATTGTACTACTGCTTTGATTATGGAAAACCTCGTTCCAGCGAAAAGTGATTTCCAGATCTGATTTGCATCATATTCACCATGAAAGTTCAACACATGAGCAAAGAATTGACTTCGTTGCTCGTGCAAATTAGTACAGGAAACAATCAGATGCTGCAAGGTCTCCTTTTCTGTCAACAACTCACAGTAACGGCAATGATTCAAGTTATCTGGAATAATGTGACGCCTAGTAAGCACTTCTCTGGTTTAATCTGAAACGTAACAATGTGTTTCTTATAAGTGGTGCAGGACATTTCAGCAAGTAACTCGCCACTTGGCCAAGTTTTTTGTGGTCAAAGTTACATTTCTGGAAGTCTTTGAATTTTAAACAAATTTCACCATAGCAGTTATAATAGATAGGGGAGATAGTGAGTGCCATAGAAGTGGCGGAGAGATAAGGATGGCAAATAGATGATAAACTGCACAGCACAAACAAAAACTCACCAGGCAGCCAAGTAGTCATGAAAGAGAGATAACAGATGCAATAGGAACAATTGAGGCCATAAATGGGGGTGCAGAGATGTTACAAGTACAACCTGGTTCGAATTACCAGAAAGAACAGAAATGCATTGCAGAATGGGGTGCAGATTTGTTACAAACACACAGAAATGCAATGACAACATTCATGGATGTGCCCTTGCATATTCTGAGTATGCGATCCATGTAATTATGTATGTATGTATGCATTGCATGCTGTCTCTGTACATGCATTGTGTATGTGTTTATTGTGCTTAGGTGTAGTTAAAGCATGCATAACTGCATAATCAGAGGGATTTGAGTGTGGGGATGTATACATGGGGAGGTGTGCAAAGGGTTGTATTTTGTGTAGTGTGACTGTGTATTTGGGAGGATTTGTGTTTGCACGATTGCATGGGGTGTTCTTTTGTGTGTAAAGTATTATTGTTGTATGCATGGACACATGTATATACTTTCCTTCTGCGCATAGTTATTCCACACGTATTATGCCCATGATGTTGCTGTGTGTTTACTGTTGGTTTTAATTTCTGTACCTCTTGTTCTTTAATTCGAAACACATTGAAGTAGAATACTCTAATTCTGTGCATGCTTGGTAGTCATAGTGTGAGTGTCCATAAGCATGCGTCAGGTGCAAGTGCACATACTTGATGCTGCTCTGGACCTACTGTGCAGGTCTGAATTAATGATAGATATATTGGCTATTTAAAAGTGAATATATAGTGAGTTTGGCTATTCCAATTTTTTAAATGTATTGTGACTTGTACTTTTACATTAAAAGCGAGGTGCTGAAACTGCCAAACACTCCTTCTCGCTCTTCGGCCTCCAACCGCCTATCTCTTCCTTTCACAATATTCTTTCACAAACCCATTCCAACCTAAAATCTAGAACACAGTTAACTATATACATAGTGTATTGCAGAGAGTCCACAACACTGGAATTATTTGTATGTAAACAACCTAAATGACAATAGTAAAACATAGCACACACCCCTACTTACATAACCAGGCTTCAGAAACCCATAATGATATGTAGTTTCCTTGAGCTCCCTACTCCTTTTGCAGCCCTTACATTTTTCAACGTTCTGCCATCCTCCAACACAATAGCATCATCGAATACCTTCCTGACCATCTGTGGCCCCCAGTATCTACTTTGTCCTTTCGGAACCTACCCTGGTCCTCACCTTACTCAAGTTATAAAACCTTCATGTGTTGAGCTTTAACCCCCAAAACTTCCTTTAATTTATGCTGGTCCCAATCTATAAAACACGCCCTTCCCAACCATGGTGGATACACTGTGGTGTGTGGCTTCCTACTTCTCAACAGTTCAAATGGTACTAGGCCTGTAGTAGCATGTGGAGCCCACCTGTATGCACATACGCTTCTTCGTACCAACACTTCAAAACAATTTCCTAATCCCAAAGACATCCTAATACCTTGCATTAGAGTACAATTAAATTGTTCAATAATCCCATTGGTCTGTGGGTGATAAAAAGATATGTTGTGATGCGCCACCCAAATTCCCTCTAAAAAGAATTCCCTCAACCAAGAGGTAAGTTGCCCCCCATTGTCAGGATTTTTTGCGGCTATCCCTCCCTTTGTAATACTTTGTCCATGAAATTAATAACCACTCGCGTATCAGCTTCTACCACAATCTCAACTTCAATGCATTCAGAATAGAGGTCCATAAGAAAAATAATATATTTCCTCCTACCACTCCCTCACCAACTCAGGACCTGAATATCTAAACCAACAAGCTTCCCGAGGCATACTCAGCAATTCCAATGGTCTAAGTGGCTGGATAAACTTCTTCAATGTCTTGTCAGCTTTCCCACACATGTTGTAACATGTCATTAACTGTTCTACATGTGTGTCTAATCCCAGCCACCAATAATCAGCTCTTAGCCTCCCTTTGGTTTCGGTCAGTTATAAATCACTTTTGTGTCCTGCTTCTATTAGTTTTGACCATATCTCTAGCGGAGGTACCAACTTGTCCATGTTGCACAACAAGTGACCCTCCATACTAAGCTCATTCTTGACTTTGTGAAAGACCCGCAACCCCTGGGTGTTTGTACACCCACTCCAGCCTGTCCTAACATACTCTATGATGCGCCTCAATTTGTCATCCTCCCTGTCAGCATCATCCCACTCTTGTCTCCCAATGGCCTGTTGCACACCAAGAACACTTGATCAGTACCTTCCATTCACAATCTTCAAGCTCCTCCTCACCAGCAGGTCACCTGGCCCTGGACAGATAATCTATTAGTGTATTACCCTTACCAGGCACATGTTCTACCACAAACCTATGACCTTGAAAGGATGTAACCAACCTATTCTCCGGTACACCCCATCAAACACGTTACTGGCGAAAACACCAAATAAGGGTTTGTGATTAGCGCAAACAGTGAACTGTCTTCCCCAGAGAAAAGCTCTGAATTTCTTGATCACCCACACCACACGGAGGGATTACTTTCTATGACCGAATACTGTGGTTCTGCTCCTTTAAAAACTTGTGATGCAAATGCAATCACTCTATCCACTTAACTTTGCCTTTCTATAAGAACGCTACCCATACCGGTATCACTGACGTCTGTCATGTCAAACATTTTGCACTTGGTAGCAAAAGTCGCTAGAGTCGATTCACTAGCAATCGCCTCCTTTATATCTGGAAATTCCTTCTGGCAATCTGTACACCATTCAAATGTGGCCCCTTTCCTGCATAGATGCCTTATGGGTTTACATCTGTCTGCAAAAAGCACCACCAATGTAGTGTAGAACTCAACAAGGCCCAAGAATGACATGACCTCTTGTTTATTCCTGGGTGGTTCAACTTCTGCCATAGCCTTTACTAATTCACCCCTCAGCTCTGGACCTCTGTCACTGAGTTTGTGTCCTGAATAATCTAGGGAGGGCTCCCTAAACTTGCATTTCTCCTTCCGAAATGTCAGCCCTGCCTCAGAGACAATATTCCCAACACACTAGATAGTCTCTGATCCTGCTCACCCACGTCCCTAGCCATGACCAGTATGTTATCTTGGAAGTAGACTACTCCCTTTACTTTCTTCAACAAGTGATGCATCATTCTCTGAAAGAATGCAACAGCTGACATTAGTCTGAAAGGTATCTTTTAAATATGAAAGTCCCTTCCTGAGTCAAAAACATGGTGAGATCCTTGGAATTTGGTATGTAGTCTCACCTGGTAATATGCACAGGCTAGATCTGTTCTGAATAATTTGGCCTTAGCAGCCATACTCACCCTTTCTCCGATGTTTGGAAGTGAAAACCTGTCAACAACTGTCTCTCCATTCAAGACTCCCAAGCCTATGTACCAGACCATTTGGTTACCGTACAACATCCACAGGAGACACCCATTCAGATGCCTCGACTGGTCAATCACAACCTCACTTCCTAACCTTCTAATTTCCGCAGTAACATCTTCCCTCATGCAAATCAGTAGGAGCCTGGCCTTGGCCACAACAGGCCTAGCACAATCTTTCAATTAGATGTGATGATGGTGTCCTCTCAAACACTTTAGAGTTTCTTTGAACACCGTTTTGAATCTCTCCTCTGAGCACCATTCCTCATGCTTGTTCACCACAGCAACATGACCCAGAACTGGGATCCACCACAATTCTCATTTCGCTTTGCTCATAACACCCAATAAGCTCCCTTCTTTCTTTGACACAGGCATTGTCAACTGTCGATTTCCCTTTACATTCTAGCTTGTCATGAAATACCCCTAATATCTATGTGTGATTCCCATAGGCATTTGCTCTCACACAAGGGAAGTGAGTTTAGTGCTTTTGAATTTGTTTTACTATACCCAGCTATCCAATATCGAATAGTCTGCAGCTCTAGCCACAAGCAGGAAAACCGCCATACCATTCACCACCACTACAGCATGTGGTTTCTCACCCCGCCTTGGCCTCGACCCCACTTGGCTAACAGACCAACTCACACCAACAACAATCCCGCAGTTCTCATCTGCTCCATAGACATTCAAATTTTGCATGCTTATTTCTCTAACAGCACCCCTAGAAACGTTTTTACAAGTGTGCAAAGTGCCCTTTTTTGCCATATTTTTGGCACATGCCTTGAGTCCAGGGCATGCTCCATTGCTCGCAACGTGGATTTTGATTCTGCATCTGAAGCACCTCTTCACCCCCAATTTCTTGTCTCTCTGCCCTTCGCCCATTATTTTCTTAATACTGTACCCTGTGTGCGTGGGCATGTGCTTTTTTGGCAGGTGTTTCTTTTGCTCAGATAGTTCAACTATAGCAGCACACTCACTATCACCCATCTGCAGATCCTTTTGTCTAGTTCATTTAGGCACGCCATTATGTGTTCCATCTTTTTCGTAATAAGGCAGACTTCCTTCAAGGTGGCTGAGGGGAGCCTGAATGAGAGCTGGGTGTCATCCGCATAACACTGAAAATTGAATCAGAAAGTAGCAATGCAGTGGGCAAGAGGTGCCAAGTAGTGGTTGAACAGTCAGGGAGAAAGGTTAGACCCCTGGGGAACACCATGAGTAGAGAGAAAGATAGAAGAGGGGAAATACCCCAGTTGGACGTGAGAGGGTCGTTCAGTGAGAAAGGAGGCCAACCAAGCCAGAGCCTGATCAGTGATACCCAGGTTATCATGGAGGCGATTGAGCAGGATGGCATGGTTGACCGTTTCAAAAGCAAAAGATAGATTGAGGAGAATGAGGACAGAAGGAAGATTAGAATCAAGATTAGAGAGCAGGTCTTCACAGGTGTTCAGGAGAGCAGTTTATGTGCTTCTGGCAGCTCTGAAGCTAGACTGGTGGAGATGGAGACAACCAACTTATTCAGAATGCAGATTAAGCTGGGAGATGGCCAGCTTTTCCAGGAGTTATCCCGGGAAAGGATTGATGGAGATTGTGCGATAGCTAGCTCGCGAGGAAGGATCGGCAGAGGGCTTCTTAAGAAGTGGGTACACAAGGGAGTGCTTTAGGGGGGAGGCGAAGGTTCCAGGGGTGAACAAGGGGTGAACAAGTGAAAGCAGGAGTGGTAGAGGAGGAGGAAGAGGAAGTAGAGGAAGAGAGGATGGACAGGATGTCCTGAGTTTTAGTAGTGAAATGAGAGGCAAAGGCTGTGCCAGAGGCCCCGGAGGGAACAGGAGAGGTAAAGACTGCAGCAGGATTGGCCAGCTCCTTGAAGAATTTGAAAGGTTCGGCCAAGTTGTTAGATGCTGCAGAGATGTGGGCTTGGATGTAAGCTCTCTTCTTAGAGAGAACAGAGAGTCTGTATTGCCTTTGGAGCAGGCGGCAGGCCAGTTTGTCAGGGGGTGTGCCTGATGCCCTCCACTTTCTCTCAGCCACCATATATTTGGGTTTAAGGGTGGTGAGGTCAGAGCAGTACCAAGAGTTGCACTGGCATTTGGGCTTCAAGCGGAGCCTCATGACAGGGGCAAGGACATCCAGAGTGTTAGAGATAGACAAATGAAGGTTAGAGTAGTAGTAGTGACAGAGGTAGTAGTGGTTGGGAGAAGTCAGTGGATGATCTTAGTGGTAGAGGGGGAAGGTGGTAGTAGAGGGTGAGCACGGCACCATATCCCTGAGTAACTGGGAATGTAGTTGAGAGAGGTAGTTGTAGTAGCGGAGTGGGTAGGAAGTCATCTTAATTGTGAGAGGAACAACAGTGATTGGGACAATAGAAGTAGATATTGATATAGACTAATATAGGAGTTAGTATTGGAAGAACAATAGGAAGCAGGGAAGTAGAGTGAGAGCAAGCAGGGAGACTAAGGAACAGAGGTAGAATAGTAGTTGGAGATAACTGGTAGTAAGAACAGGAGCTGGACAAGTAATTCAGATGAAGGGTGGAGGTGGAAAGGAAGCGTGTGAGATTGCAGGGACAGTGACGTGGTGGGATGAGACAGTTAGAAGGGATCAGTATAGTGAAGGTCAGGAGTGAGAGGTTGTGGAAGGTGCGAGTGTGACGCTGGGTGAAAGATGGCACTATTCCCTATTGCTGGAGAGACTAAAAAACATTAGGAGTGGGGGAGTTAGAAGGTAGGGAGACAGGTACCCAGCGTCTAAGGGAAATTTTTTATAATCATAGAAAAACAGATAGGTGTTACTGATCGATAGTTACTAACAACCTGATAGGGACGTCTGGGGCTGTTAGGTAAGTTCCAGGAATGGGGAAGTTGAGAGATGAAAGGGACGGCCCTAGCGCCAATCATTCCCAGTCCCTTTGCTCAACCACCTTCCCTATTAGTGTGTATTTTGAGAACCCTCCTGGACAGTCTAACCGGACCTACACTATGGTTCGCCTACCGTCTGCACCCAACGATACTCCATAGCATGCCATGCACACCCTCCTGCCTTCCATAATAACACATTTCAGAGCAACAACACAGGCACTGCATGACTCGCATGCTCGATGCTCACACGGCCAGACCTTTAACCAGCTTCTGCAGGAGCACACACATGGTGGCAGGAAAAGAAGTGGAGGACCCTGCAATTATCGCTTGCACAGATCGCAAAACATCTACCAAGGCGGACATATGGCTACTTTTAGAGGAGATTAGAGCACTAAAGAGTGGTATATCTGCAGCAGTATCTGACTTGAAGGACTGAGTTGACAAAGTGGAAGACAAACTTGAGACACTAGAAAACAGCCAATTGGCTACCGACCTGCTAGAAATGAAAGTTGACGGTCGCACGCAGGATCTTCAGTAAAAGGAGATAGGAGTCACATTAAAAGTTGAGGACCTTGAAAGGCTCTCTAACATAAGAATCATGGGGCTGAAAGAATCAGGGGGAAAATCCAGCCTTGCACTTGAGCCCTGGATGAGAGCACCCATCAACGGACCCTTTGATGAACCCACCACTCCAGAAATCCATGTTTGACAGAATCCATATTGGTGGCGGTACTCCTGGCGATCCCCGATCAGTCCTCGAAAAGTGTCAATATAAATAAAAAATTGAAATTATACAGAAAGCAATAGAAGTGGGCCGTATTCTTTTTGAAGGCTCTCAAATATGCATATACCCGGATCTTTCGTTAATGACATTGACCAAGAGAAGAGAATGCCGTCCTCTAACCCAGTGGCTACAAGAATGGAATATTCAGTACTGATGGAGGTTTCCATTTGTGCTATCATTCCAGCATCGAGAAGAGGACTTTAGAGTTACCTCGTGGGAGTAAGTGGAACGCGTCCTAAAAAAAACTGCCCTCAGAAAATTGTAGCTCTGAAATTGAGGGCACAAGTGGTACGCCAGGCTAAAAGGATGGGAAACAGAAGTGTCAGCCACAGAGAGGTTGCCCTGCAGGCACAAGAAGACTTTGCAGATTCAACACTCCATGACGTGTTATGCTTCACTTACTCATAACACAGACCTTAGACTCTTTTGCAATTGGGGCTGCTGCAGCAAAGTCCAGACAAAGGAGAACATTGCTGAAGGGCCGGAGACGCTGTGAACTTATCCTGAACTGCTGCAACTGAAATCACTTCTCATGCGTCACACATTTATTGGTTTCATATGGTATTCTTATTATTTTATTAACGGCAAGGGGTCACTCCTAGATGTTCGTTCTTTTACAGAACATCTCATACTGGGGGGCGGAGGAGTACAACCCTGACCCGTAAATTTATGTAGGTGGTGGGCAACATGGGGAATCGATGGAAATATTCAAGCAATGGTTTTTATTTTCGGGGATGGGAACTTTGGGATGGAAACAGGGAAAGTAATCGCTTGGAGGAGGGGATGGAGATTGGAAGCTGTTATGGTGCTCAGACAACAGAAGGGGGTCAGTCAGGACAATCAAGGTTAAAAGCAATGACACAGGGCAATGGAGTGAAAAGTGGGTGCCTAAATGTTAAAGCCTTTGACTCACCACAAAAACACTCAATGGTGATGGAGGGATTCAAACAATCTGGGAAATAAATCTTTTTTCTGTAAGAGACTAAATTTAAAAAAGGAGAGGAATATGCACTGAAAGGAGGGGAATTAGGGTGAGTGTAGTGGTCATCTGGTTCATTGAGGGTTTTTGGAATTATAATATGGAGATCCCTGGGTTTTGAAATTTCACGTATCTAAAAGGGCATGGAAGAGCAATTGTTAGCAGTAAACTGTACGATAGATAACACAGCCGTGGCACTCTGTTCGGTTCATGCCCTTAACCAACATCAGCTATTATTTTGTAGAAAGGTTTTGTCATTCTGAGCATGTGGAAAACCGGGCTTCTCATTTGTGGAGGAGACCCAAATGTAATAATGAGCCCCTTAAAGGATTGGTCATCATTGAGGATTGGCGCTTTCCCACAACACTGATAACCTGCAGACACTCCTACAAAAACACTTTATTATAGATACATGGAGAATGACACACCCACATACACAGGCATACATCTTTTATTCACCTCCCCATAAAACCTTCTCTAGAATCGATTATATCTTAGCAGACGCTGCTCAAGAACACAATATCATTGCCACAAGCATACAAATCATAGGTTAGTCAGATCATAATATGTGTAGGTTAACAATGGATGTTGGGCCTCGAGCCCGGTTGGACAAAAGATGGATCTGCAATGATACCCTATATAGGGACATAGTGTTCAGAGAATCCCTACACACAGAGATTAATACATTCTTTCAGCCTAATGACACTGGCGAAGTATCACTCTATGTAGTTGGGGATACTGCCAAGGTCAATTTACATCCAAGGCATACAAGACTAACTAACATCCAAGACATACATGGCCTAATAGCTATATTTTCTAAATGGCCTGGTCGGCTAACAGTTCCCCCATGTAGAGGAAGCACAGAAAACCATTCTCTAGACTTCTTTCGTCAAAAGTCCACCTTTGACCTAAAGGCACACAACCCCCATATAGCACCTTTTGTTTTAGGTATACCCTTATATAAAAACCCTGAGAAAAAACACTAAAGAGCCAGCACATACACAATACCTTTTTCTGATACACCTTTATATTAAATCCTGATGAAAAACCAAATGAAAGTTGAGAATCCAATGTCATCCGTGGACTCCAACTCCCATAATCACTCAGGTGCTGAGACGAGGAAGAGGAGTAAGGAGTTTGGCAAAGTGACAGGAACTCAAAGAACTGTATGCAGACTAGTTGTTTTGCCACACCTTCAGTGCACGGGACATTTCAATATGGAAAGCGCACTATAGGAGACAGCCGTACCGGAGAAAGCTGTGCAGGAGAGGACGTTAAGCCCTAGGTCGGGACTCGTGGACACGAAGAGGGCTGCTGGAACAGAGAAAGAGAAGGTGCGTGTGAGTCAAGAGAGTCGATACAGATGAGAGTAGCCCGCACTGGAGTTCATGGGGTTCAGACAGCTTACTGAAGCAACACTTTTGACTCCAAACCGACAAGGGAAGTCAGCGAGGTACTGTGGAGCCGCAAAAGATGCTGGTAAAACATCTGCACACTACAAATGATATGCGGATGAAGGAGCCATTGAAAAAAGGCACAAAGAGTATCAGAGACGCTGGAAAAGGCTGGTGTGCCTTCCCAAAGCAGCTGGGGATCCTTGTGCATTCCGACAAGTGCAAGAATGCAGATTGTGTAAATGGTATGAAAGTGAATAACCAATACCCAAAAAGGAAAATGTTTGAATGCAGACAAGACAAACCAAGAAGAATATTTGAATGAAATCAAGACAACGTCCAAAGACAAATCCAAACCAAATACAAGTGCATGTGATGCTAATGTTTAAACAAACATTGCCAAAGATAGATATACCAAGCACCTCATGGTATATGCTATTTTGAAATATGTTAAGAACTGAGCAACCTACTAAATAAGTCCTAGCAGGTGAGCATACCAGGCAGTTGAAGTTGTGTATCATGTTGTCCTGGGCAGATTGCCTTACATCAATAAAAATTAACATCTTGCTGATGCTATTATTTCTATTTCAGGTCCTTCCAATAACGTTGCCGGCAACCTTCCACCATGAGATCAAAGAAACACTCCATACATTTATTTGAGCCGGGCAAAGATCATGGGTAGCATACAATAAATACACTGCTTTACCCAAGAAGAAGCGAGGGGCTGGATTCCCAGATCTTTATGAGTACTGAAGAGCTGCTCAGCGTCGAGTTCTGGTGAATCAGTTAAGGATGAATGCAGAGAAACAATGGGTAGCCCTTTAAAATAACCTTTTTACACTGATTACCTTGTGGTAATGGTTATGCGTTTCCTACAGGCAGTTACCACACAAAATACTCACACACCTAGTGCAATCAGAACTCTGGCACGTATGGGGAAAATCCAGATATATGGTGGGTGTCTTGTCGTGGCCAGCACTACTTAGCTGCATATGGGCTTCCCCCATCCGGGACAAAAAAATAGAGCCCCTAAGATTTCAACAATATTACGAGGCGGGACTGATCAGGGAAGGAGAAGTATGGAAAGAGGAACGCTTTCTATACATAACCGAGCTTGAATAGGCCATGGGTATAGCACCAATACCTCCAGGATCGGACTGGATCGAAAATTTTGTCTCATGCACCAATAAAAATGTGGCCCACATTTGCAAATGCCCATTCATTCCTTTTGTGACACTGTTTTAATAGTACCCATGATAACATGTGATGCAAATTGTGCTTTTTAAAGAATATTTATTCAGCAACACTGGCCAAAACTATTATCCACAAAGTGAAGTAACTCATCAAACTGGCCCACACTGGCCAACAATGTGGCCCACTTAGACCAAAAAAACGGGCCTATTGCCCTATAGGCTAGTCCGAGTCTGAATACCTCCTCTGCTGTATCTACAACTGAAGGGTTTCCTTAAAGACCCATGCTTATCTCATCACTTGACAAAAACAAAGAGGTGATGACTGGAAGGTTTAGACTGAATCTTAACCACTGGCATTGCTCGGTGCAACCCTCCAGACCATCGTTCTTCGCCTGCCAAGCCATTACAGAAGGGGAAAGACCATATGCAAATAAGGCTTGGCCCCACCCCGAAAGGGGAAGTCCAGCCCGAACTGCTAGGTCACATCCCTTCTGCACGAGACCACAAGCATCCCCAAACATGTTTCACCCTTGTTGGGGCTCATCAGTGAGGAATAGCTTGGGTCTCTAGGCCCAGCAGGCACAGGACCCACGTCTGGGCATACCCGCCCCACTCGGGGTGACAAAGCAAAAACAAAGAGGTGATGACTGGAAGGTTTAGACTGAATCTTAACCACTGGCATTGCTCGGGGCAACCCTCCAGACCATCGTTCTTCGCCTGCCAAGCCATCACAGAAGGGGAAAGACCATATGTAAATAAGGCTTGGCCCCACCCCGAAAGGGGAAGTCCAGCCCGAACTGCTAGGTCACATCCCTTCTGCACGAGACCACAAGCATCCCCAAACATGTTTCACCCTTGTTGGGGCTCATCAGTGAGGAGTAGCTTGGGTCTCTAGGCCCAGCAGGCACGGGACCCACGTCTGGGCATACCGGTCCCACTCGGGGTGACAAAGCAAAAACAAAGAGGTGATGACTGGAAGGTTTAAACTGAATCTTAACCACTGGCATTGCTCGGGGCAACCCTCCAGGCCATCGTTCTTCGCCTGCCAAGCCATTACAGAAGGGGAAAGACCATATGCAAATAAGGCTTGGCCCCACCCCGAAAGGGGAAGTCCAGCCCGAACTGCTAGGTCACATCCCTTCTGCACGAGACCACAAGCATCCCCAAACATGTTTCACCCTTGTTGGGGCTCATCAGTGAGGAGTAGCTTGGGTCTGTAGGCCCAGCAGGCACGGGACCCATGTCTGGGCATACCCGTCCCACTCGGGGTGACAAAGCAAAAACAAAGAGGTGATGACTGGAAGGTTTAGACTGAATCGTAACCACTGGCATTGCTCGGGGCAACCCTCCAGACCATCGTTCTTTGCCTGCCAAGCCATTACAGAAGGGGAAAGACCATATGCAAATAAGGCTTGGCACCACCCCGAAAGGGGAAGTCCAGCCCGAACTGCTAGGTCACATCCCTTCTGCACGAGACCACAAGCATCCCCAAACATGTTTCACCCTTGTTGGGGCTCATCAGTGAGGAGTAGCTTGGGTCTCTAGGCCCAGCAGGCACGGGACCCACGTCTGGGCATACCCGTCCCACTCGGGGTGACAAAGCTAAAACAAAGAGGTGATGACTGGAATGTTTAGACTGAATCTTAACCACTAGAATTGCTCGGGGCAACCCTCCAGACCATCGTTCTTCGCCTGCCAAGCCATTACAGAAGGGGAAAGACCATATGCAAATAAGGCTTGGCCCCACCCCGAAAGGGGAAGTCCAGCCTGAACTGCTAGGTCACATCCCTTCTGCACGAGACCACAAGCATCCCCAAACATGTTTCACCCTTGTTGGGGCTCATCAGTGAGGAGTAGCTTGGGTCTCTAGGTCCAGCAGGCCCAGGACCCACGTCTGGGCATACCCGTCCCACTCGGGGTGACAAAGCAAATACAAAGAGGTGTCATCACTTGAAGCACCCATTAATGCAGTTTCGAGTGGCAAGTTATTAACACCCGTAACAGCAAACAAGGGCTTATCTTTGGTTAAACACTACTCTCCTTGCCAGAAGCCACATAGACACATCAAACACCCAGAAATAATGGACTGCAGACCTTCTTCTACAGGAAGAGTCAAACATATGGCAGAAATTGTATAGGGCAGTTTGGTCCTTCTCCATAATGGTCCAATACAAAATGCATAATTGCACACTGTTAAGGTGGTAGGACCTAACCCCTCATAGGCTCTCATGGATGTACCATAACGTGAACTCCTTCTGTTTGAGAAATTGCACTATGGTAAGCACATATTGGTACATGTGTTGGAAGCGCCCTTTGGTTCAATGCTACTGGGAGGAGGTTTTAGCATGGATTAAGAACATAGATGGGCTAGAGACAAAGCTATCTCCTTTACAGATACTCTTTGGCCTTGAGAATCATGGGGACAGTCACACACTCCTATCACACATGCCTAGAAATGTACTCCCGGAAGAAAGCGTTTGTCTCACTCTTCACTGGAATAGAGCTCATCTTTTGACACAGAGGGAGTCTATAAATAAAGCTTTTGAATTATATGACACAGAGAGCTTAACATCAGTACTAGCAGAATCCTATTCACATGTTGACATGGAGTGGCTTCCTTTTTTTGAGCACTATAGATCCCAAACCTGGATTAGATAATGAATAGGGAAAAGAGCACACATGGATCACAAGAATGTTCCTACAACCCAGAAGGGTTCCTTTTGCAATGGGCCTGAAGGGTTGTCTGAGCACATAGAATTCACAAGGTGTGAAATCAAAGCCCCTCAGTCATGTTATAAGGTGTTCATCCTCTCTAGTGACCCATCATTCCATTTCCATCAACCCAAGGTTGAGAGGGCGGGTAGAGGACAGGTGGGAATATGGGGATGGATTTGCGAGTTAGCTGGAACAATGTAAAAGTATGATTTTTGAACTATGTCATGGTGATGTTACACCCAAATCTTTGGAGAGAGTAATTTTTGAATTGCACCGAATTTTTCACAGCATCATGTTGTTATTAAACCAATTCCTCATGAAAACCTTAATAAAGATATATGTAAAAAGAAAAAGTAAAGTCAGGTTAAAAGACATTCCCACACATGCAATCATCATCCATCTGTTCATGGGTTTGGGGCTTGCTGTAGGATGTTACTGTCAGGGGAATTCAGAAAGCGTAATATACAATCTCTGACAGAAGTCAGTTCATATGTGTAACCCAAGGGGGAGAATCCTGGGAACCTGTACTATGTGGAAGCACTGTAGGCTGTGGTTCACTGATGTATTCAAGGAACGCACATCTTGTGCCCCAATTGTAGCTAGCGCAACACCCACCTACATCAGTGATGTTGGTGGCAAGGAAGTGTGAGATGAAACTGCAGGTGGCCACTCAACACGCTATAGCAAATGATGGCCTATCCTACCTGACTCTCTGCCATCACTCCAGCCTCCCTGATCCTGCATGTCTAACCAAACAAAGAATAACCCAGCGCCACCATTGACTAGCAGGGCCACTTTAACACCGCTGTCAGAACATCCTTCTTTTGGTGGTGGTAGAATTCAGAGAGTGTTGCCATTCGGGCAGAACAGGCAAGACGAGCAATGAGGATGGAAGGCATATATTGCATGCATTGTGTGACCTCTGTTAGATGGTGTGAGCTAGATGATGAGGTAGTGGTGGATGGGATGGAGAAGCACATGCTCCTGCACCACCCTACATTCTTCTAGATGACTGGCCAAGAGGCTACTAAAAGGGAAAACACTTGGTAGTGGAAAGTAAATTGAAGCAAAACTTCCAGTTTGTTGGTGTGCAACTAGGAGTCAGAGTGTAGCTCTGCTGGTTGGTAGAGCCAAATAAATTGAGAAAGGATCTCCAGTTTGTGAGTGTGGTAATAAGACTCTGTTCCGCTGACTGGCAGATCCAAATCAATTTAGGGTGATGCAAAAACAAATGTTTAGTTTTTCAGTGCACTCAACCATTACTGTCAGAGTCTAAGTCTCCCAAAACCTTTCCTTATGTCGACCCATCCACATGACTGTAGCTGGCTTGCATGGACATCTTCATCATCTGAGGAATCTGTTGTGTGCTCTTCTGAATGATGAGACTTGCGTTTTCTCTCACAGTAGTCTTTGGTTAATAGGTTAAGATTCATGTGTGTGCAATTGTCGAGTCTCCTGAGGATCTGTTACATTACCCCCTGCAGCACAAAAAGAACATGTACACTCTGCATGCTAGCCAGGAGGGAGCTTAGGCTGTCCCTAGCTAATTCAACAAGTACATGTGACTACACTGACCTCTTGCCAAGCCAGAACTGCAGATGGTTGACAACACTACCCAGCTGGAAAGTGATGGGATCTAGGCAACAATTGGTTCTGCAGTGGCCCCACTGATTTCTCATGGGGACCCCATCGGATATAGCAAGCCAGACTGGGAGAGGGATCTATCCCACAGCCTCTCACAATTTTCCACTCTCTAAAAGCTCCCCTGAACTAATGTCTTGAGTTGTGAGAACAGGTGTGCTCTGTCAGATAACATTTTTTAGAGTGGTATAGTCCCGCACCGCGTTGTTGATCACTGACCTTTGGCTCACTCTTCTTTTTCAGCCAGCCTTTTAAATGTGTCTTTCATGCATTCTCACATATGGCTAGTATGTCCTCTTGAGAATCACACCCGGTGTCATTTTCCTCAGCTTCACACAAATGCTATTTAAAAGTTGGAAACGTTACTTTCAATCGTGGGTCAAGAAAAGATGCCAGGAGGTACTCCAAATCACCCTTCATACCAGCAATCCATAGATTTCATTGGACGGTTGAGAGCAGATTCCAAGCTAACTGCCCTGCCTCTGCATCAGATGCACCAGTGGCAGCACCTCACTGAGTGTTCTATACAGGCTAATCCATTATGTGGCATCATGAAATGGCCACAGCAAGAGCAAACATTGTCCAACATGTACCACTGTATCCAGTTACCAGCCCTGGATATTGAAGTAGCGAGTCACTGTGTTGCACTTTTCTAGTAAACACTCCAGCATATGGAGTGTTGAAATCCTCTCCGATGGCTTGGCAGTTCCAGCTGTCGGTAGGGGAGCTAGTGGCATGACCGTGGTTGTTGTAACCTGTTGAAAGCCCTTTAGGAATGGCGAAGGTGGGCACAGATCCTATGGGCCACACTTACCATCCCACCTAATGGCAAGCACTACCTTACAAAGTGGACCACCACAATATGGAGGACATGGGCAGAGCAGGGCACATGAATGTTTTTGCCAACCCTCTGGGCAGATACAACATTATATCTACTGCCAGCTGCCACAAACCGCACTTGTAAACCACGAGGAGTCAGCCAATGCACCACACCCTCATTTACTTTATCCCTGGGATCAATTCGCTTTTGGAACCTACCGTCAAACCCTTCCATACTTTACTAAATTGTTACATCGGCAGGCTTTTTTATATATATGGGGGTGGGGGTTGGTAAGGGAATATAAGGGGTAGGGGAGTGTGGGGAATAAGGACTAAATAATAGCAAAAGGGAATATAAATAAAATTCAATGTGATTTTTCAGCCAAATGTTTTCGGCAAAAAACTCAGCGAAAAAAGGCCTGCCCTTGTAAGAACATAAAACCTTCCATACACAAGGTTGCCTGCTGAGAATGACATGAAATGACTGCTGTGCTTGACTTTGCTGAGGAGAGGTATGGCGTAAGATGACCCAGCGCCCAGTAATGACCATGAAGTCTGTGCCTTGAGCACTGGTCCACATGTTCATTGTTAGGTGAACTTTGAACCTCACAGTGATCCACTGACATTGCATCTGCTTCTGCAACATGCTCATAGATTTGTGAGGCTGAAGTGTGAGTGAAGTAGTTCCCATTCAAAAGAAGCCATCTGAATCAATGGTTTTGCTCAAAGGAATAGAGCAGTAAATCTATTGCCAAAATAAGGTTATCATAAAAAGAAATTCAGATTTCTGAATTTTTTGTTATGTTATGTTATGTGCCTGCTTGTAACACGCTGATAGTCCACAGGCATCAGGATATGGGGAACTAAGAAAGATCAAATACACATAGTTCTCTTCATTAAACTAAGGTTGGATAATAGAGAATGCTCTGCACTACTCATTGGAACAAAAAGGTTTTAAGCAATTTCCTGAATCTCTGGTAGTTCACTTCTTGCCGTAATGCCATGAGCATTTTGTTCCAGTAGTGTGCTGCTTTTACCGGAAAGGACTTGCCTCACCCGAGTGCACAATTGGCACAGGGTATGTTCAAGGTACCCCTGTCGGTTGATCTTAAGCATATTCGGGGTGTGTAAAAGGAGAAATGTTTTTTAAAGTAGTTTGGGGCCTCTCCGTTTAAGCATCTATGGATTATTGTCATGGCCTTGAAGTTAACTCTGTCCTCCACTTTTAACCAATGGAGGGCTCTTCTCCCTAATAATACATGTTCTCTGTTTTTGATATTCTTAACTATGTAAACTGCATCATTTTCCATGACTTGGCACTTTTGGATTTCCCTCTTCGTGGCTCCCAGCAATAAGGCATTGCCCTAGTCAAGACGCAACAAAATGATGGCTCAAGCAATTGTCTCAGAGTTAACTTCATTGATGAAGGGTCTTATCGCTCTCAAGAGGTGCAAATAGTAGGTGTTGTTTTTCTGCAGGTAGCTTACCTGTACCTCAGATCCCACTGATGCTTCACCATCATCCCGAGAGTTTTAACGTGCGGCATCACCGTGATGATAGCATCTTTGTGATTTGTGATAGTTTGCAACACTATCAAAGGCCTCAGAAATATTGGGATGGCACACTGAGGGTGGGATATGTTGCCTGCATGATTTGGGATCTGCAGGCAAAGATGGTGTTTCAATCGGGTGTGGAAAAAACTGTAAATCTGCACAATTCTTGGATTAAGCAGTGCGGGATAGTGGTTCAAATGTGCCCATTCTCTACAGTTGAGGTCTGGTGGAGGGCTTCCCAGTCCCGCTTTCCTTTTGCAAGCATGCAGATAATGCGGTTTCATTTGTGCCAAGAGGGAAAATGGTTCTGATGTAAAATAACTCAAGACTTCTGATTTTCTGGGAGGGCTGAGATGGGCCCTCCCCCTTGTGTGTCTACCTGGTACACTTTGCAGCAAATGCTTTGTGGGTTCTTCTGACTGGGGGACATTACTGTTGATGTGAATTCTTTTGAAAAATACTCTACACTGATGTATCTGAAGCTTGCTGCCTGTGCACAGTGATTGCACTTGACAATTGCATGAGTTTCAATGTCCGGACCCTCTTGTTCCACCTGGTCTCCCTTAGTGTCATGGTTAGGTTAAAGAAAAGGGGTCTGAGTGTTGACTGTGAAATATGGGTTGAAGCATAATGCTTGCATTTTTCATCAGTGTGTTTCAAGGAAAGTAGATGTGGGAGGTTTTCAGTAGTCAGTTCTTCTTCCTCATCCGTAGTTATCTGTCTTTGTTGCAGGGTTTATGTATATTCTCAATCGTATGCCATGGTTGGTGGTGGGTCAACTGACTCCTCCTCCTGCACTCCAATCCTCTGGCACATGTTCAAAGGCGCTGCTTGCACAGTTACATTTCTTGAAAATGCACCTAATTGTTTTGAGGCAGATGCCTCTGGTTTTTAAGAGGAAGAGATCTGCAGCTACTGACTGGCTAGCATGACTGGTGCAGAGATTCACACAGCATCCGGTCTTCTCCAATGCAAACAGCTGCCGTTTTAGCAGGTCAACAACACCCAAATGGTACATTACTCATTCAACCATTATCCTGTTCCTAAAGATGTTTGGGTGCTGCAGTAAATTCAGACATGTACGTTTAATTCACTACTTGCCTTCACTAAATGTATGTGTAGTTCCTTTCAGTGCTAAAGCCTTCTCATCTGCCTACTAAATGCAAATGGGCCACTTAGTGCTTTTGCCACCTCCTATTCCAGGTCAATGCTCTTGGGATTCTCCATGCTTTGGCTTTCGACGACTAGTCAGTGCACATAGTTGTACTATGCCTTGCAAATACGTGTGGTGGTTCTCAGCGGTATTGACTTCTCCCCTGTCAAGTAAATACAAATGATGGTTCTCAGTGCTTTGGCCTTCTCCTGCAGAATTCAAGTGGTTTGAGCTACCCCTCAACCACAATGCACACCGCAACACACCTACAAAACAGATTTGCCCAATCCCCAAGTGATTCCAACCTAATGCCATAACTGTAACTAGGCCCTTTTATTGTTTTTAAGTCTACATCTGCCTTCTCTAACAAGTCTGGACTGCTCCTGCCTCTTTAATTTCCAATCATGGACTGCCCCAAGTTTCTACTTTCCTGTCTTTATCTCTAGACGCAAGGTCGAACCTCTTATCTTGAACCTTAGAAAACTCCTGTAAAGTTTGGCTGCGCTAAACCCCTTAGAAAATCTATGGGTTCAAGTTTGACGAGAACCATCACACCCATGATTAAGAATGACCACAGGTCTCTATAGTTCACAATTGTGTCTGCATTAAAAGGTTTATATGCTTGAATCAATAAGTTCAAAAGGAACATTGGGCTTGGCGCACATTTCATTTTTCACTAGTAAATGCACATGGGGTCCTCAGTGTTTTTGTCCTCTACTCCACTTACTAAAGTCACACAAAGTTGTACTATGCCTTGCAAATGCATGTGCGGGTTCTCAGCTGTGTGGACTTGTCCCCTACTAAGTAAATAGAAATGGGGGTTCTCAGTGCATTACACCATAACATTAACCTTTTAACTGCCATGGGTTTTCCGCCCCAGTGCCAAGGCCTTTTTGGTGATTTCAGTATTTCACCATGCAAAGCCTTCTAACATTTTCTCCTTCATTAACCCCTTAAGTGCCAAGGACGAGCTATCTCGTCCTTGGCACTGGGGAGGTAATCCCAAGGACGAGATAACTCGTCCTGGTGTCTAACATTGAAACACATATAGCGATCGGCAACCTCAAGCATTCGATGAAGAGATAAAATAGCTGTGTCATTAATCATTCCATTGGGGTCGACGAGCTGCACTACCTCGCGCAGAATTCTAGACAGTTCCCAGGGTTAGGATGGCTGTGCACATGTTCACTTCCTGATGCACAGACATCCTAAGAAACGTAGATATGTATGACTACATTTTCTCTACATGTATTTATATAATAAATATGAGCAAAAGTTTGTTTTCAGAAATATTACCTTGGTTTTTCCTAAAGCCCAGTTATCGAAATGTGCTTTCTCCAAGATGGCCGCACAGCACTCAGCGCTTGCTGGAGGAATTTCGTTGGATTTGTAGCAAATGAGGAAGTATCTGAAACAGAAATATTCAGAATGAAAAATTACTGTAGATCTTAACAAAAATATGCAAAGTACTCTCCCAAATGTGGCATTTTAAATTAGGGGCTCGTGATGTGCTGCTGTGATGAAGAAATTAAAGCCTGCGCCTTTATCATGGGGGCTATTTGGGTTTGTTAGCCTACTCATATGCATCTGCGAAGCATGCTGCCTTACTCAGCTTGTCTGTGGTTTAATTGAGAGTCGTTGGTATTGCTTGCTGTAAAAGCATTAATATTCGGCCTTGGGATGCATTGCTCACATTTCACTGATGTGTGGTGCACTACTAGAGCATGTTTGCAGTTGCAAAATGTCATGTCAGACACACATGCATGGCCTCTTTGGTTTTCAGGAAGGCAGTTTGTGTTTAGTATGTATACAAACCAATGTCATTAGTTTAACTGGAAAAGTGGAGGATATGCGTCGTGCATTAGTATGCACCAGAACAAAAAAAAATTGGCTCATTATGAGTTTGGTGATAATTCGATCTGAATCACTGCCAAACGTGTTTATCATTACCGCCGCTTTGTCCTTCAGATTTACTGCAGGATAACTGGCGGGGTAAAGGCCCAGCTATTCTCCATTTCTGGAATCCATATGACTCAATGGGTATTTTTTGTGGACATACCATAAGTGGCAAATTTGCAATGGTAAGTGCACTGATTTTTGGAGGTGAAGTGAAGTGTAAAGTAATGTAGTTCCCCCCATTTTCCTGCCATTGTTACCTGCACTGCTGAACAAGGCAGATCATCTATTGTCAATAGAATTGTTATTATATAGTTAATCTGTGAGATAGAAAAAAGCACAGCCAAATATAAGTTAGTCAAGTAACACCATATCATGGTCAATATAATTTCTGAAACATCTTTAGGGTTTCAGGCAATGTCGTCTAAGCCAATGCCACTAATGTTTGTACAATACAATCTGTATATACACGCTGATGAAAATATAAGGATGCCTAAAACAAACAAAAAGGAATGTGTTCTTGTTGAAATATGTGTCAAAAGGGGGTGCCTTCAACCTTCTCTCTTTCTTTAACTCCTTAACTCTGAAATTAGCCTCCCACTGGCATTGTGATATGGCCCAACTAATGATAAGACCGGACAAGACTCTCTTAACATCGAACTATACAAGCTTGAAAATAGTCTACCCTGTAATTAAAACAAAGAACGTGACAAAGAAGTCTTCTTTGGAACACCACCCTGAATCACTGTTAAACGACACATACTACTACATCAAACGTGCGGGCAGTGAATAGGTGATCCACAAACAAGTACAGATCTGAAGGAAAACACAACTACAAGAAGATCTCATCACTTTCAAACACCCATGCTAAGCCCGCAGGGCCCTCATCATCTCAGCCAAACACAGCATCCATAGCAGAAGCCTGCAACACGAACCATGCCCTGTTTAAGGCCATCAAACACTCATCATCCCCTTATCAGTCCCTGCAGTCCCAAATCCATGGAGCGATGCATTGCAATAAGCATATGTTCACTGTCCCAATTAACAAGATTAGTCCCCATATTGGTGACACCCAACCCACCATAGACACCTCTGCCATAGCACCATACAATGTCCCAAGGGTTCTATGTTCATTCATCTGCAGTTTTTTTCGTGGATTTTGTGCCGAAAATGTTTTGCTGAAAAAATATGTTTTATTGATTTGGTGGGGGTTGTCCGCCCCAGTCTTGCCTCCCCTATCATATATTCCCTATACACCACCCCATCCTAACCCGCATAGGCCCTCCCTCCCTCCCCATATGTTTCAGCAAAACATTTTTAGCAAAAAGTGCCACGAAAAAAACAGGCAATGAAGAACATACCGTGCCAAGATGGTGATAATTCAAGACCCTGGTACTGGAAGAGCTCACAACCATCCCCTCATCACTTAAGACCTTCTACGAGGACACCATTATTCCCACATCCATCCTGAAGAACATCACAGGAAATGCTCTCACTCCTATCCACCACACTATCAATGCCTCACTCATGGAAGGAATCTTCCAGATGCATTTGAAATTGACCACATCCCCACCCTAGTGAAGAAGCCTGGCTCATACAGGTCTGACTTTTTGAAATGTGTCAGAGTCTGGCTTCATTAATATTTGACACGAATTACCTAACTACCATCCATCACTCATCTACCCTTCATTGGCAAGTTAATTGAGAAGCCTGTCATGCTCCAACTACAAAACAAGATCATCCAACACAACCTACTGGTCCATTTTCTTACCAAGATGCAGCACCAAGACCACCACCCTCTATGTCATCAGAATTCTCATCATGGACAAGGGTGACCTGTTCCTCCTTGTCCTGCTCAACCTTTCTACCACATTTGACATAGTCAGCCACACATTGCTACTCAACACACTGTCCTCCCAAATGGGATTAAATGCCACAGCCCTTTGATGGTTTAACTTCTAACTCACCAACAGATACCAGCTTGCCCAGATGGGCAACTGCAAATCCCAACAATGGCCACTGTCCTGTAGGGTCCCACAAGGTCTCATCCTTTCGCCTGTCATCTTCAACCTCTACATGGGGCCAATGGTGCTATCTTTGTCAAATTTAACATCAGTATCCCCCAGTATGATGATGACTTACACCTATACCTGAAGGTCAATTGCTTCAACAACATTCACCAATTTAAACACTACCTATCCACTAATAAAGGCTGGATGTCAAGTGCCTACCTGAAATACAAGTCTACCAAAACAGAGTGTATCCTCCTATGAGGCACTACCAAATTCAGAACTGGCTGACACAGATGGATCTCAAGGGCTTCTCCCCCCAACTCATCCCTAGTGCAAAGTTCCTCAGCTTCACCATTGATTGTAACCTCTCTTTGAAAGCATTTATTTCCAAGAAGACACAAACAGCATGGTACCAGCTCTCACTCTTGCACCTTGCACCAAATCAAACCCTTTATCCCAACCTCAGAATTCAGATCTGGCAGGGGGGCACTCCCTCTTAGCCAGTATCCCATCCACTACTCTGGCCCCTCATAAATCTGCCCAGCAGCATGCCTTGTCACAGAACTGAAGAAATTCAACCACATTTCCCCCACTCCCTCACCCTACCAGTACTACTACTACTACTACTACTACTATTACTACTAGTAATAATTATAATAATAATAACAATAATAATAATAATAATGCTACAAATTTAGCATTTATATAGAGCTACGAACCCTCAGGTATCTGAGCACTGCTTATTATTACCCACGGTGTGTGGTGCTCATTTATTGACCTCGGAAGGATGAAAGGCTGAGTTTGGCCCTGCCGGGATTCAAACCTTCATCAGCAGGCTCTGCACAGATGTCAAAGTGACCACTCTACTCGCTGTGCTATATGACCGGCGACCTACTACATCGGTTACTTCTTCAGGCTTGCATCACCTTCAAGACTGCCTGCATCACCTACAAAGCTCTAATGGCCAAGTCAACATCATACTTGGCTAAAAAGATCACCATCTCAAAATCAGCGCAACACCAGGAGCTGGAATATCACAGAGAATATCAAGATTTGCAAGAAGGAGGAGACCAGAAAACAATTACTCTCGCGCTAGGCTCCTACGTTCGTATAAATGACCTGGTAACATCAGGCTGGCTTCCTCCCTCCTGCAATCCACGAAACATCTGAAGATCCTGCTCTTCAAAGAAAACTTCACTGACAATGGAGGACCATATAAGAAATAGGTGATACCCCCTGTTTTCCACTCCCTTTATTTTACATTGCTTCAGTGCTTTGTAGATAGGTGTGCCACTATATACATCACCTACACACATACGTACATCAAATTGGGCAAGAAAACAAGATACTACTTTTTTACATCTGACATGCTGGCATGGAATATGGCACTCAAATTATGACTCTCTGATATAGCCATCATCACCATTCAATCTGAAATAAGGCTGGTGGGACATGGCGCACGCAAACCTCTAACATTTGAGACAATCTCAGCCAAGATTTGGACTGTTAAAAAGGTTAAAAACAGTGCTGATTCCTCAGGACTGATAACTTTCAGTTACAATGAAGATGTTTGAACAGTTAAATCTATCCTCAAAGGAATTTGCAGGATCACTTGCTAACTACATACTAGGCAGCTGATCATGATTTATCAAGACTTCCCTTTTCCGGCTATTTTTTGTTACAGTAAATCATGTAGCCGGGCCTGTAGCACCTCTAATAGTAGAATGCCCGGGCATGTTGTATAGTTGCTGTAGAACCAGGTTTGGTTGTGCATGGAAGCCTGTTATAGTAGGAGCAGGTTAGAGGCATTACCTGTATTTATAGCAGTTTCCCAGATATTGACCACATAGATTTCTATTCATGGGTTTGTTTCTTGCTGTGAGACCAGAAGGAATTCTTGATAATGTATGCACATGATGTTTAGTTTCCTTTGATCTGATTCTAAGAGCTTTTGTGGTTTTATACCTCGCATTTCACTGTCAATATATGTAGATATCTGACAGCACACATTGGGAAAGGATTCTGTTCTTGTGTACCTGAAAATGTGTGTAGATCTTCAGCTTTGTTTGTACTTTGAACTGAACTTCATCTGATATTTCAATCTGAGTAGTGAAATATTTTGGTTTTGGGAGTATGTTTTCATAAATATAGTTATTGATGGACATCATTGAAATGAGCAGAGTTAACAAGACAGTGGTAAAATGTCAGGTATAATCAAAGTCTCCAAATTAATGGAGCTGGAGGGCCCACTGGAAAAAAGGACTCGCCAGTTTTCAGATTTCTGCACTGTGAAAGGATGCCTATTTAGGCAGACTATGTGGATGTCTTTCTACAGTTGAAATCCAGAGAAAGCCAAAACAAAAATGGAATCCATGTGCAGATTGGAAAAGCACATCACATTGCTGGCTGAGAATGAATGCAGCATTTTTCACAAAAAACTGTCACCCATCAAAATGGGGGGTACAGTGACAATTAAGACCCACTGACCAGCAGAAAAATGATCTGCAGAGAATTAAAAGTGTATTTTATTATTGACTGAAAGAAACAGACATGTACTTTTAGCTTTGATCTTTAAAAAGAAAAACAATGCTCTGTGGAAAGAAGAAATCAGCACAAAAGCAAATTGGACCCTAATCAGTAAAACACACAGTATTAAAATAATAAATGCTGATGTTAGAAAATGCAATATGTGGGTTTCCTTCAGCCAGGGAAAAATTGTGGGTCTCTGGGCAAACTTCACAAAGGACTTCTCCCACTAAAAAACTGGTCTGTGCATCCCAGCTGTTTATAATAGCAATACAATGTGGACTGCCTGAAAGGTGTTGAAAACCATCTGTGCAGGGCAGATGGCCCAGCTGGTATGTGGTGGAAATGTAGGGGAAGGTGTAAAAACAGGGGCTACATGCAAGCCTGAACTTTAAAATACAATACAGGAAAATAGAAGCTTTTCAGATCAGAAGGTGCTCCCTTTCAGATAAGAGAACAGGATGACAGGGGTCTGCACTGGGGATCTCTGTTTAGCAAATGCAACCCCATTTACGATCTACACCCTGCAACTTCAAACAACAAAGGTCGTACTTTCTTGATTGATGTGTTATTTTTTTAGGTCATTTCCAGGCTAGTTTCTCAAAATAAAAATTCATCCACCTCTTACTTAGGGAATTGTAATGGCGAGCTAAAAGGTGTTCCTGACTGCTGTGAACATGTGCTGGATTTAAAAGTTGGTGAACTGGTGGAGGGTAAAATTAGGAATGTGGATAGTAAATTACGTGTTCATAATGATTGTGATTTTGGTGTGAATAGCAGAGAATTGCCACTTGGCCATGCAACATAATGCAGATTTGGAGTTTTTTTTAAATAAAATTCACCATGAGTAGCTGAAGCAGAATATATGTATATTATGACAGTTACTAGTAAATTATGAAGTTTTGCTATAAAACTGGATTTTTGCAAAACATTTACATGAAAACAAAAAGGTTTTGCAAATGGGAATTGGCATATGTCTTCCCCAGATTCCTAAACCAATCCTTAGAGAGGGGCTGTATTTGGGAGGAGAGAGAAGGGTAAACATCCAATCCTATTTGTGAGATCTCTTGCAGGGTACTGCTCAATACAGTAAACCTGATGATATCATCACTGGTATATAAAGTGGATGCACTATGAGGAAGGGAGAGTTGCTAAAATTAATATCAGAGAGAGCTGCTGAAATCTACCATCTAACAGCCACAAGGAAACACCAAAAGGAGATGATTGCTGAGAGTGCATCTGTGCTGAGCTGTCCATTGCTTGGAAGGCCTAAAAGCTGACTGGGTTCTATATTGGAGAGCTGGGGACCATCCTTGAGAGTGGAGTGACCAGACCCCCGCCCTGTCCTTCCAGAGGGTCCTGAGATGCAGCTGGCTTTCTTGAACCTTAAACAGAAGTTTTCAATGCAAGTAGACTTGAACCCTTTGCATCCCAAATGAGGGGGAATCTGCTGGCCTTACATCCTTTACCTTTATCGTGGCCAGTGGGGTGGGGAAAAACAATGTAGATCCTTAGGCTATTTTAACAAAAATATTCATTCATGAATTCCCCTTGGCGGAACACCACAGGGTGATTTCTGTTAAAATTCTAAATGAATAAAGCTCATTTCCAGCGTGTGCTGAAAACTATAGACTGAGATGTAAATGGGTAATCCTATTTTGTCTGTTAACCCCGACTTCTTTTAAGAAGACGGGTGTGATTGGCCCTAAACCAAAAAAATCCCTACGCTGCCAGCTTCCTGAACACAGGCCTTTAAATGGAGCGGGGGGTCTGAAATCCAAAATTCTCAAATCATCCCATTTTCTAACTTCCAGCTTCTCCAACACAGGCCTTTATGTGGAGGGTGGTCTGAAATCCCAAATTCTTAAATCATCCCAATTTTTCAGTCCGACTTCCCCAGCACAGACCAAGTTTGGGGAGGGCGGTCTGAAAAACCCACTGCTAAATCACCTTGCGTTTATTTACTGCTAGCCTTTTAAGTGTGCAGGAAAACCAAATTGTACAGCATTGCAAATGTAAAGTCATGTTATTCAGGGACCAGTGTTGATGATCATTTATTTTGAAATTTGTATAAAGGGAAATATTGCAATGTGTTATTTGTGTTAGTTGTGTTGTCGCGCCCTGATGCTTGCGAGCTTCGGCGCGTTATAAATATAAAAAAAAAAAAAAAAAAGAGAAATGTATTGTGTTGTGCCACGGAAAAAGTGGTGTGTGACATTTTAGTGCAATTTTCTATTACCTATTATCCAAATCAATCCAAATATATTTCCTGTACACGGCCTGGGTCTTGGTTCATTGGTAGCTCAGGAGAAGTTATCCAAGGGCTCTGATATGCATCAGAAATAGAGCTGAATAAAGAACTGACATCAAACCATTCATTGTGTGACACCTAGAATTGGAAGAGAAGGAACTCCCCATGTTGAGGGTGGCCTCTCAATAAAATGTTACACAAAGCCGGTGTTTCAGGTCAGCTGGCAAAATAACTTTGTTCACAGACCAAAAACATGTTAAACCTGAAATTTATATGCAGATGGGTTTGATGGTTCAAAAGCATTTGCCTGTTGCCTTTTTCCAAATTTCACTTTGCATTGTGGTGTAATATGAGCTGTTAATTCTTGCACCACTTGGTTTTAGCCTCACGTTTAAGTATGCTGAGGTCTTTGATGTCAGTAGAGAACCAGGCATTGAGATGTAGGGCAGCTTTAGCTTTACGCTGGGTGAGGGGAGCGACAGCATCAAAGGCCTGTGTGAGCGTTCAGATGTACAGATCTACCAGAATGGCAGGGCCATTGGCAAGTGGCCGTGATAGGGATAGCTCATCCAGCTGTGATAAGATGCAAGTTTTGGTAATGTTTCCGGTACTCCATATGAAGTGGGGGGAGGGCAGGGGTGAGGGTGTAATTGGAGGGAGGTTAGACACTGGTATGGTGAATAAGACAATGCTGTGATATGTCCACAGGCAAGGCAGAGTAGAGGTGAGTGTAATATTGCAGTTCAGGTTGAAAAGCTAGTCAAGAATTTGTCCTTTGGAATGCCTGGGGCTAAGGATACATTGTGAAAAGTGTAGTGCTTTAAGACAGCTATCTAATGAAAGGGCATTAATGTCAGCTTCCTTTTTGAGACCTAAATTGAGGTCTCCCAGGAGTATGGTTATGGAGGTTGGTTTACAGTTCGAGAGAAGGTGAAAGATATTCTCTTTGAAGCAGAGGAGAGGGCCTGTCCGGTGTTAGACCACATGTATGGTTACTGTGGAGATGTGTGAAAGGCTCAGCTTGGTAGTGAGAAGTTCTCTGGTTGAGATGGATGGGTTACAGATTTCTGTAAGTGGTAGTGAGTCAGGTGATAAAAGGGTGACCCCACCACCTCTGGAATCAAATCTGTCTTTATGATAGATAGTGTATTCAGGTGCAATTGCTAAGGATCGGGATGGGCCGAATGCAGCCTGAAGCCATGTTTCTGATATGGCTAGTAGTTCAAGGTTGTAAGCCTTGATAAGGTAAGAAATATCAAGAAGGTGGGTGGTGATTGAACTTGCATTCACTAATGCTCCCTTTAAGGATGAGGCTGTAGGTTTCAGTAGAGGCTTACAAAATGTGACTTGTGTGAGAGGGGAGCAAATAACTTGGCTGTAAGGCACAGCATCAGAAGAGTTACACAAGGGGTTAGGAGAAGGACATGCTGCTGACTTGCAGTATTAGGTTATCACAAGAGTAGTGATGGGTGATACGTTACTAGGGGTATACCTCTGGGAGCTCCGAGTGTCATGTACATCGGAGCTGTAAAGGGCCTCCATAGTAGAGTGACATTGCGGGTCTGATATGTTGGAGATGGGGCAGACACTTAGTGGCACAAATGTGTTAGGTGAGCAGATGACTTTGGATTGGGTCATGGCTACTATAGTGGGGCCCAGAATGGTGTTAATCAAAGGGACAGGATGTGAGGTGGAGGGAATAGAAGGTGCTCAATCACTCGTCCTCCTGGATAGCAAAGTAAATGCCTGTAGGTGACCTGTACGCACAGTGTGGCACGTAAGTCTCACAATGCCTAAGGACGGCATCAGTGTGTGGCAGGGATAATAGTTTAGCAGAGTCTGCTTGTGGATCTATTGGGATCAGGGGCAAGGCCAGTGGTTTGTTGGTATAAGCAGAGAGGTGGGTGAGCCTGGCGAAGACTGAACATGGCACCAAAGTACAACGGTTCAAGCAATTGAGCCAGAACAATACATGTGAGGTTATTGATCTCACAGGGGTGGCTTGTTTATCGTTAGAGTGAATAGGGAGGCAACTAGGCCTGCTACAGCCTGGGGGCGGCACCGGAGTAAGGCATGAATCGCAACTGCGATAGGTTTCTGCGTGCGGCAAGCATTGTGTGAAGCAAAGGGCAAGTGTTGTGCTGGGGGGAAGGAGAAAGGTGGTGCAGGATGGTAGAAACATAGAAGGGGATATAGAAGTGAGGCAGCAGTAAATGTAGAACTGGAGAGGCAAATAAGGACATACCTTGCTGGCGATGTCTTACGTGGCCTGACAGGGCTAGACAGGGGACTCATCCAGTGGCCTTAAAAGTAGGCCTTTAAAGGGGAACGGCAGTGCAAGCCGGCTCCCAGGGGAGGTCTGTATTTCATTGTCGGGCATCTAATCGAATGCATGCGAAGGCAGGGAATCAACCAGGGCTCTCCTGGTGTAGCAGTCACAGAGAATGGTGCAGCCATCTATAAGGAGAGCACACTGATGCATGGGTGCCATGCCGTATGCATCGTAGGAACTGAGGTGCGATTGCTGGTGTCGAGGGGGCTCCTGTGGCATGTTCTTCGTGACCCAGGGCCAGACAGGGGACTCATCCAGAGGCCTTAACAATAAGACATTAAAGGGGGTCGGGTCGGAGTGGCCAACGCTTTGCTTAAAGATCAATTGTCTCAATTAAATCCATCAAATAAAGTACTGACTATCTTTCAAACACGCCAGGATGCTAAGCGAATACCTGAAGCACAACCCGACAAAGACCAACTAATTTTCATTGGAAACTCCAGCAAGATTGCAGATTGAGAGATCAAACAACAGTGTGCAGTGCAGAGCTCAAAGATGGACAACAATCACAACTAAAACCGTCTTCGTAGTGATCCAGCTTCTGACACGTAGCTTTTCTATTTGATTATATGGTACACAATACAAATCCAAGGTTATCAGGGTAATTCATAGAATATGGCGCACAAGTGGCGGACGTGACTGGTGCACAGTGTGCGCGTGCGGCAGTCTGCGCCAGCCGCGTGCGCCAAAACACATTTCAGCGCACAGCAAGTCATGATTTCAACATCCATAACCAGCCGTGGTGCAGAGTGGTGCAGCGACCGTGCAGCAGCGCCAGTTACGCCCCCAACCCTGCCCTGTGCGCCATGACCAGAGCACAAATCCAGTACATGGCGCAAAGGCCAGTGGACCAGCAAACAGCCCCCCAACCACGAAAATGCATGTAAAACTTACCACGCACGCCCCAGAATACACATACCCCTCCCGCAGCAGCGAAAATGCATGTAAAACTCCCCACGCACCCCTCTGAATACACGTACCCCACTCGGCCAAGGCCTATCACATGTGAAACTCCATAGCACCCCTCTGAATACACATACCCCACTCGCACAAGGCCTATCACATGTAAAACGTTGCACGCACCCCCAGAATACCACACATTGAATTATGAAATAAAAATGTATTAAACACAAAAGCAAGGGAATGAAATGAAACACACAATAATGGAAATAATGAAGAACAAGCTGCATGTCCAAAACATAAAATAAAAATGTGTGAAAGCAGAATCCAAATCAATCCAAAAGCACATGGGTCCAAAGTGTCTGTCCATCAAAACAAATCCAAAGTGAAAAAATAAGACAAAACCATTGATCCATGGAACAAAAAAAAAAAATGTGAAATCCAGTGTTGAACTATATACAAAGTACAAATCCAGGGTCCATGAGCCCAACCATTGAAAGGAAACCTACAAAAAACCCTACCTAATGAACAACTATATACAAAAAGGTGGGGCATTGTCCAAGCGCCCCAAAAGAAATAAAAACAGAAAGGAAACCTAACACTAATTAACTATATACAATGGCCGCGGGCAAGTCCTACGGCTCACTCTGTGATGTCCCGGGCCAGGGCATCATCAAACTCCATGTCGAAGTCATGGCCTGTTCCAACTCCCTGCGAGTTGCCTCGAGGCACTCGGCCCGCCTCAATGCCCTGCGCATGGA
The DNA here is from genome assembly GCF_040938575.1 of Ambystoma mexicanum. Classification (NCBI taxonomy): domain Eukaryota; kingdom Metazoa; phylum Chordata; class Amphibia; order Caudata; family Ambystomatidae; genus Ambystoma; species Ambystoma mexicanum. Next base: position 884,339,016 of record NC_090924.1, read on the forward strand.
GAACTCCGCCCTGACCATGGTGAGCCATGCCTCTTCCGCCCGCCGCTGCTCCGCATCTATACGCTGGCCCAACTGCTGCCACATGGAAGACACTCCCATTCCAGAGTCCTCCTGCCCTCCGGCCGATGCCTGCCCCTCTGATGTTGACTGTTCCGAGCCATCATTGCTCCCACCTTGAGCCTGCTGATGCTGTCCATGTGCCCTGCCGGATGATGCCAGCACATCCTCCATCTGCTGGTCTCCAGTTGGTGGTGTGTCCACTCCTGCTGGACCTCCGACTCCTGACTGTGGTAGGGTAGTATTCTCCACCAAGCTGGTTGCGTTGGTCGGAATGGCGCATAGTCTTCACAGAGGAGGAGAGGGCCGCCAGAGTGCTCGACATATGTAGGAACCCTCCGACCAGGGCCCCTCCCAACTGTGCCACGTTGCCATGCAGCTCTTCGTGATGGAATGCTGGTCCCCCCAGGAAGCACGCACATCATCATGAATGTCACGCGTGCGCAACGCAACACCAATCAGGACGGACTCCATATGGTCATGGGTCTCCTCGTTTGCAGGTAGTGGAGTGCCATATGACGTGGGCCTCCCCCCTACCTGCGGACGGGCCTGGGCCGGGGCATCCCTGCTGGTGCATGGTGGTGCAGTCATAGGGTCAGGGACAGTGACATGCACAGGCCCCTCCGTGGCGACCTGTGCTGCCTCCTACCCCTGGCCCTGGACTGCACCACTTGCACCAGTGGTAACACCCCCACCAGGCCCAATGTGCGGCTCAGTAGTGGCCTCCTCCTCTTCTGTGTAGACCACCAACCTGGATGGCTCTGCACCGTCTTCTGCCATCGCAAGCCACTGTGGGGGCTCACCCGGCCCTTCCGCTGCAGCCGTAGTGGCAGACGCTGCACCAGTCCCCTCGCTCCCGGATGATGGTAATTCCTGGGAGGGTGGCTGGGCCTTGCATCGCCGTCCGGTGGAGGCATCCCGCCGCTTTGCTCCACAGCGCCGTCTCCGCCCTCTTCTTCACTCGACGCTGTGTAGAGGGAGACATAGAACACAAGCATCAAGGTACTGTACAATAGTCCCCTAGACAGGAAGAAATAGCACATGAGTGGCACTGTCAAACGTCACTTCCATCCTGTCCCTCCACAACACATGGGTCAATGCAGGCAACACACATGCAGAAACAAGCACGGCACATGCAATCAACATTAGCATCCATGTAAAAGGGCCACTATTAACAAAAATGTTGTCTTCAAACTCACATGCATCATGGGTCATACTGATCCCATGCACACACATCACCAGAGGCTCATGCATCTGGCCTCGTACACCACAGACACAGTGGATACAAGGATGACTAGACTGCATCAGTGAATCAACACATTGTCACGGACATGTGTCATTCTTTCAATGGCGTTTCAAAGTCACACACACGCTACTCAGACACACAGACATGTACACCATACATGTCCATGACAACAGCAGTCATCTCTCACACCCCATCCATGTCCTAGAACAGAGACAGGCATGCATTCATGTGTGCATTCCGCATGCTGCTCCCCATGTTGCATTGTAACACATACACCATCCATGTGGTTCACGCATGACTGGTCTCACATGCAGCACCATGATGTCCCTACACACACACATCCATACATGGCCTATGTCACACATACAGGCAAGTAGCTGACTACCAGCGGATCAAGGACATGCCCTGTTTCACACAGCAATGCATGGCCACTCACCGCTCGACTCCAGACAGGCCTGCATCCTGAGGATCTGGCGGTGAAGCACTGGGCTTATGCGTTCCAGGACCCTCATCTGGATGTTGGTCAGGCTGACCCGGAACCCCTCTGCATCCTCTGCCTTTCAAGAGGTGCCGGGCCTTGCTGAGGGTCCTGGACCTGAAGTCCTTCCAGCGCTTCCGGGTGTGTTTGTGTTGCGGGTTGCCACCCCCTCCGCCTTGATGGCAACCACTATGTCCTCCCAGATCCTCTCCCGTCCTTCCTTGTCGGCACGCAATGGTGCGAAGAGGGCATCATAATGCCCCAGAACTTGCTCCACTAGGATACGAACTTCCTTATCGCTGAAGCTGGTAGCCCTCTGCCTCTCTGGCTGGGGGTCGCCAGTGGTCTCTGATGGTGTTTGCCCCGACATGGCGACCCCCGAGGCAGGTGTGGGTGGGCAACTGGGTCCTGGGGCTGGGCTGTGAAGCGATGGTATAGCAGTTGGGAGTCTTCTGTTCCAGCAGGGGTGGACACAGCAACTGGACCCCTGCAGATGGCTGACGTGCAGGCACCAAATAGCAGGGCACGTGGGCAGAAGGCAGGCAGGCAGCAGCAGATGGCAGGTGGGAGCGTGCTCAGGACTCTGGGGGGCAGGAAAATGACCTTCTGGGCAGGAGTGTGGTCTTCCGTGTGTTGTCGCGTGGCCAGCTTGATACGGAGTGATTTGGCATGTGAAAAAACTGCACGTCAGCGTGTAATTCGAGGAAAGGCCCTTAGCGCATAAGCGCATTTGTGACATTACGTGCGGGGGCGTTTCCCTCGTGACAGGTGCATAGTGATTCAGCATGTGAAAAAACTGCACGTCCACGTGTTAATGCATGTAATCCGAGTAAAGGACCTAAGCGCGTAAGTGACGTGACGGCTGCAGGTGTTTCCCTCAGCACGGGTTAAAGGTGAGCGGGGCCAGCAGTTCGCTGTACGTGCCTTTCATGGAGACCGATGTGTGTGTTGCTACTTCATGTTGTTTTGCGCACCATCACATCTTTGAAGCGGATCAAGGACGTATCTATTCTTAAGGCGGGGGTATTGGCTATGCATGTTTTTCATTATCACGCTAGTCTGATGGTGAGTCGCGCACGCTATTTTTCCCACTGCGGGTGCCCCTGTGTATCGCGTACCCATTTTTGAGGTCATAGTAGCCTGTGTGTCCAACACGTACCTGTTTTTCATGTCCCTGGGTGCCACCGCGTACTGCAGGAGGTTAATTCCACACACGTGGGCTACCGGGGGTTACATGCACGGTTTTACTGCAGTTTTGGTGTGCCTGAGCATTGCGTGACCCGTCACTTCATCACCGGGGTCACATACAGCCTTGCAGGTGCAAGGGTGCTTTTAACATCTTGTATCCCACCACCTTCACCCACCACCTTCACCCCAATTGCCCAGGACAATTGTTGTGTACACCTCCCATTCGCACTACTCCATCTGTGCCAGCACTACTCCATCTGTGCCATGGTTGGGAGGCCACAAAAGGGGAGGGCTGCCTCAGCTGGGCGTATTCCTCGTGGCGAGTGTGGTCAGGGACGGGGCCGGGGTGACCAGGGAGTAGGGGGACTTCAGGTGTCCAGGGTGGCTGCAGAGGGGGAAGAGGCAGGGGTTCGGCAGCTCGGGGCGATGTTGTGCAACGTGTTGGTGCAGTCATGCCACCACCCCCGGTGACCCCGTTTCATCGACTGCCACGGGGCCAACGGTAGTGGTAGCTGCAGGTGCAGCTGTGGACACCACCACCCAGGCTCAGGGTCTGCCAACGCAGGCTGCATTGGCACTTGAAGAGTCCATGGAAGATTTGCAGCAGGTCAGGAGGAACACCGTAGGTGCACACAGGGCTGCCCCGACCGAGGCACGTGTCCCTGGGGCAGTAATGTCATCTGCTGCCCTGACCAGCCCATGTTGGCAGGGGCAGATGCAGCCAACAACACCCCGGTTGTTAGTCTACCAACCAGGACAGTCACGGTCAATGACCCTGGCACAGCGGATGTTACTGCACAGGGTCCATACCAGGGCACCCATCAGCCACTGACGCAAGTCAGGCCTTCGGTCGTCCTTCCACCTGCCACTCCCATGGTTCAATCCACCGGTGCCACTGGCCATACTGATCAGGGCGACATCCGCCAGCCAGGGTCTGCACCGAGGAGGAAGGTTGCACCTGCAACACAGGCTGGAACCCCAGACACAGCCACGGCCTTCTGCACATCAAGGAAGAAGCCTTTCTGTGCGCATGAACTAGACTCCCTTGTGGACTACGGGCAGGAATACAGCCGTGACATGCTAGTGGGGCTGAATTGTCAAACTACAGCTGCCCATCGGAATACCCACTGGAAGCATGTTGCGGATAATGTGAGTGCATTCGGCCATGAGGTGCGCACAGCTGCCGAGTGCAAGAAGTGTTGGGATGACCTCAAACGCATCGCTAAGGCCAAGCGTGCGTCTAATTACAGCATGACTCTGGTGACTGGCAGTGGGCCACCACCTGGGGAGGATGACCTCACTCCGCACGAGTCACTCGTTGCGGAGTTCATACCGTCAGAATCGGTCGAAGGAGTGGGAGAGATGCAGGACTTTGATACCCCGTCCAGTGAGTGTTGTTGCGTGTATGTCCAGCCCATGTGTGATTTGCCTGTGTGATGTGTTGTGCTTGACTGCCACTACATGCTATGTGTACATGGTTCTCATGTGCTAGTCATGCAATGCTTCACTGATGCGTGCATGCTGTGCATGATGGTGGACATGTAGAGCAGACGGGGACTGTCCTTATCACCACACTTTCACCCTACTCACATGCTAGTCACCCAGATGCCCCTCTGGTCCATGTTCAGGCTCACTGGCCCTTCTGCATGTAGCCAGGGGTGTCATTCCTCTCCGCACTGGGACTATGTCATTGCATGACTGACGTGCATGTGTCCTCTGCCTGCATGCGGGTACTCCACGGAGGCATGCCCCCTTAGCCCTCCACCCCCATGTACCCAATTTCACCATTGCACTGGTGTGCATCATTTTGGCGTACTTCAATGGCCTGTTCAAGCCTCCTGTGTAGATGCTAACTTCCACCAGGCAACCTGCCAGACACATGCAGTGGGGTACATCCTCTGCTCTTCATGCAGGGTGTCTCACTTGGACTGTGCAGATGGAAGATGCTCCGCAGGGACATAAGTGCCCATTCATGCTCCATGTGCATTCCATGCATGCCCCTATGTGTCCTTGACTGGATGATCATTGTAGTACCTGTCCAGGATGGGCTACATTTCATGGCATTTCTTCAGCCATACCATGCCCACTCTGGCTCAGTCCTGCATCACACACATGTTTGGGGTGTCACAGTCTGTGTGGGTCACAGTCCTGCCCCTGTTTCAGGCCCACTGACTCTGTCCAACTGGTGTAGTGGCTTCTTCACACATGGGTGTACTGCTGAGGGTTCATCATGTGTCCTGCTTACTGTCCCATCATCATCTGCTGTGTTGTCAGTTGACTCAGATGATGCAATTGATGCTAGTCAACACTGTCTGCCAATACACAGGTCTCTGGTCACCCTTTTGCTACCATGCAAGGCATCCCTGCATTTTCACTAAGGGGGGGGGTTTTGCTTGTAGCCGTGCAACCCATTGCATGCACATTGCACATGATGCCTGAACTTGGCCTTGCACTGCCTTCAAGTTTTTTGATACACATCATGAAGTACTTGTACATGTAGATAGTGAGTAACGTACACATGTTCTGCAATGCATCGACCCACTTCTGAGCCGTATAACAACCTTCTACATGCCTACTCACTGATGCAATGTCAAATTGACCTGGCATGCATGGCAGGTTCTCTTTTGTGTGTGACATGTCTGCTTCATGTGTTGGCTGGCTGTGTGATGTCTATGTGTGTGTGTGTTATGTGCTTCTAACATGTGTACGAATGTTTTTTTCTCTCCACTTTTCAGATGATGATGCAATGGAGCCACAGGATGGTGTTGTCATGCCAGGCACAGGGTTGTTATCACAACAGCAACCCGGCACAAGTGGGGGTCGTGGGGTGGTAGACCACGAGAACCCACATGTGCTACAGACCATCTTGTCTTTGGCTGGCAATGAGTCCAGCCCAGATGACCACTCTGACGTCCATGTCGAGTTGGATGTGCATCAGGTCCATACGTCAGGGGTGAGTGATTCTGATGTGGACACTTCTCTGTCCGCGACACCTGTGCTGAGGGGCCAGACAGTGGTGGGACCTCTGCCTGTGGTGGATCGCGAAGCAGGTTCACCCTCCACACCAGTCGCTGATGTGCCTGGGCCATCACATCGACGGAGGCATGTAGTCGTGCAGCCGCGGGCAGTGCCAATCCAACAAGGATTCTTGGGTCCCGCAGGTGCCAACCCCAGCAACGCGGTGGCCACGCGCCACTGGGGTATACTGAGTGGGAGCAAGACATGACTGCCAATTCAGACCAGCAGGGGGCAGCACTTGATAACATCGCTGTGAGCATGGAACATGTGGCCCAATCCGTGCTCCCCCCTGCTAGGCAGGTGCTTCTCCAGCAGCAGGCGGCACGGTCCATGGCCCGCTCGCTCAGGCTGGGCATGGCGGCCTCAGACAGGGCACACCAGGCTAAAATGGTGTCTTTGCGTCAAGCAATTGCTGCTCACGCAGAGGCACACATGGAGGCCATGGAGGTTGAGTATGCTTCCCTCAGATCCACTCTGGGTGTGCTCATGATGACCCAGAGGGAGCGGGCAGAAGAGAGGTTTGCACAGCTTGAGCGTACCATCTCTGCTGAGCTACGAGCTTGCCAGGAGATGCATCAGTTGTCCAGCCAGGTCTTGCAGGAGGAACTCCGTGTTAAACGTGTTACCTTGCAAGAGGAAGCACGCGCATCATGGGAAGTTCTGCATGCAGACCTACGTGTCATCCCTGCACAGAACCAGGCTCACCCGTCTGGCAGACTTGCTGCCGACGAGGGGCAAGCTGCGGCTAGGCATGGTCAGGCTCCTGTGCCACGTCCTCCTTTTCAGGATGAGCCAGACTCGGACGACGAGATATCTCCCACACAGGTCGGGCTGTGCAGGCGTTGAGACCATGGAGGTTTTTTTTTTGTCTCAACATCATCGCATGTGGGTGTTGAGGTGCACCCTGTAACTCCCCCCTCCTGGATGCCTCCCCCCGGGTCGTATGTGGCCATTTTTGATTTTTGATTTTAGTTTAGTTAGTTAATATTGACTATTTGATAGTTATTTTAATTAGGTTATGTAGGTTGTTCATTGTTAGTTTAATTCATAAATATAGTTTATTATTGTTTGTCTATTGTGCATTCATGTGACGGTGTGGTACTTTGTGGCTTTTGAAAGCATCCACTGTCTGTTCCAGCTGGGCCCTTCAAGCTTGTCTCGTGTATGTGTTTGCAGCTTGGGGTCCTGACTCACATAGGCCACTCCTGCTTCCCTTATCCATTAGCTTGCTAGGATGGTTCAGTGTAACAAACATTTACACAAGGGCTTTGGATTTTCGACATAACTGTGGCATGTCTGCTGCTGTACTACTTGTGTTAACACCCCTGGTGGGGATTTGTAGCGTTTTATCCACCCCATGTCTGTAATCAATTTGGGTGAGTACTTGATTGATGTCTCCAATAATTGATGTGGATTGTGATGTATGTTATTTTCTTGCCTGTATATGTGCTTGATGCCCTTCATACTGTAGACAGTAGCCTGCACCCTTGGCCTTTCAAAGTCACACTGACAGTGGGAGGAGTTTGGATGTAGGTCTGTAACCTGACCCAGTGACAACCAGCATGAAGACACACACACAGGGAACTTGCAAGCCTTATTAATATCTTTTATGCCCTTTCTGCAGGGAAATGAGCCTCCACACTACCTTTGCCAGCAGACACAGGGATGAGTAATCCTGATGACTGGCCACGTTTGGTGTTGCAGACGTGTGCATGTGTGCGCAAACAGAAGCACAGGGCTTGTGCTCAGACCTCCGACAGAAGCAGATGTGTTTCCAGGAGCTCCAGGCAAGGTGAGCAGCACAAGGGCCCACACCGCAGCCAACCTTCCACCAGGCCACGTGCACATGCATGCTAAGTAGCACCAGTGCTGGGAAGCTTTGCCAGGCATTGTTGGAGAAGCGCACATTACAGCTGACATGCGTTGAGGGCCAAATGCAAAGTGGTTTTACAAGTTGTCAGGGGCACACGCAGGGGCCATCGAACATATCCTTGAGTACCCCCTGCTCCATTGAAGCAGAGTTATTAGGGCAGTAGCGTTCCTAGTCAGAAACTGATACAGCGCGCAGGGACACCCTGCGAGGCACAGACTTGTGTGCAGTGCATATCATTTGAATGTGCAAATTGCCACCTGCACTACTTATTGAAATCCGCGGCTGCCAGAACACAACTTGTACTGAAGTTGCACCTCGCTATACGCATGTAGCAGCTCACCCAGGGACCATTGTATCATCTGTGATTCTTGACGCATTGGTCTTCCATTTTCCGCGCGCCCACATGCGCCTGCCTTACTGCATTGACAGTGTATGAACCATGAGGGGGCCAAGCTAACGTATAGGTACAAAGCAGCAGACAGGAGTGTTTGTTTGTGGAGGAGTCACTTACTTTAGGGCATGGATGGTGTTGTGTGTGTGTGTTGTTAACACACATTCAGATTAGTAACTCACGCTCTCTTTGCAGCATTGAACTGCTCCTGTTACCAGACCTGAGAGTGCGCAGGCAGGAGGCCAGCACTCACCCCAGAGATAAGTCTCTCTGTGGCTTGCATTTGACTCATTTGGTACAATGTGCATGATGAACATGTTTTCTCAGATTGAGTATGTGTTATTGTGAATAGTAGTTTTTAGTATTTTGACTACTTGCCCTTGCCAATCCGACTCCCCTCTCCTGCCCCTCTTTCCGGTTATCCTGCATACCAATGCCTGTCCAAACAACATATCCCTGACCCTCCTTCCCCGCTGGGGTCTCAGAGGCCTGTGTAAATTTGATCTTGCAGGCGCCCAGACCACAGAGGGGGTGGTTGGTTTGTGCCACTCCTGCACCTGGAACCCGGAGCTGTGACACTACCCATCAGTTGTTGCATCCTTATTGCATGTTATGTACCGTAAATAGTACCCATCCTGTAGGACCATTGTTCAACTGTGCTACCTTGGTTGTTCTTGTTCTATCATTGTGCTTGTACATGTGCTTTGACATTTCCTGCTACTTCAAGTCATCTACTGGAGACTCTTCCTGGGTTTTTGGGTGCTTTCAGGCTTTTTCTCTGGTTTGTGGGTTTGGCTCCTTGGAGTTCTCTGCGATTTGGTATTTTTACCAGTCAAAGTGGCCTCTGAGGGGGCTGGACCCTATTTACACGCATGCTGTAACATGGAGACCAAGGGATAGGGTGATCCTGTAGCCAGGTAGACTTGAAGGAAGAAGGCTACATACCCCAGACACAGTTGTTCAGAAGGTCACGGTGAGGTGTAAATTAGGGAGGGCCTTTTGTTGTTGGACAGTTGGCTTGGGCTACAGTGTTTTGGGCACTCTGACATTGTAATTGTGGGGTACTATGTGCGTGATGTGTTGTGCTGGTCAATGCCTGTTCCTGTGTTGTCTTTACTTTTCATGTGTCAGGGGATTGGTGTGGTTTGACATGCTGGGGTGTTCACATGGGCAATGTTCACATGTGTTGTGTACAGGGCACTGAGGGTCACTTTATTTCACATGCATATATTGAGTGCATGTCCCTAATGGCACACACAGTTGCACAATGATCCACCACATGTACAACCACCCTTCCATGGCCACAGGTGCACACAGATTGCATTCTCGGGCCCGCTGTGTCCCTGCAGCACATGATCTATTACCATTTGGGTATCCTGTACATGCGTCATTTGGTTATTGATTTGATTTGTCATTTTCATGTGATGATCAAGGTGTATCTGCAACACAATGGCTGTCAATGTGCTGTGTGCTGAGCAGTTTGTTGCAGGAGACACACACAGCACACAGGTTCGGGAGTAGGGATTTTGCCATGCCCAATGTGCATGTGAACAGGCATTCAGTGTTGTGTTCATGCTATGACAGGTGGAAAGCATTTGTGTCTGACTTTGTATGTGTGGGAGGTTGTTGGTCAGTCATTTCATCTGATTCCATGTCAGGCATCATTGTCTCATGCCAGTTTTCATTTATGACATGTCACTTCGTATCTTATTGGTCATGTGTTGGCCTTTTGCTATTGCATGCCATGTCATGGTGTGGCAGACAAGGGTGATGTGGGTTGGGAGGGTTTGGGTGACATACCAGGGATTGTGATGGCCTGTTTTGCAGGGGGGGTGGGGTGATACGCACCTTGCATGTGTTCCTTTTGGTCACACAGGATTGGTTATGTTTAAGTAGCTAGGGATGCACACAATGTAGCACTTCCGTGGCAACATTCTCAGGGTGGTAAGGTTGTGACAGTTGACTGTCTCTTTGTCATCATCGATTGTCACCTGGTATGTGCCAGACCTGTGTGCACTCCGCAGGGGTGGGAGTTTAGGTGAAAAATGTGGCCACAAGCTGGGTCCGGGCTGCCTCGCCACGTGCCATTTCCCCTCCCATGGGCAGCGCCTGTGCCTTTGGTTGGGGATGTGGGGGCACCACCATGTCAACCGGTACGTCCCGCCGTGTTGCAACATTGTGCAGGACACATGCTGCCACAATGATCCTGCACACTACTGGAGATGCATATAGTAGCTGGCTGCCAGAGCGGTCAAGGGAGCGGAAGCGTGACTTGAGCACTCCGAATGTGCGCTCCACTATGCCCATGGTTGCGATATGGGCAGCGTTGTATTTTACCTGGGGTGGTGTGGTGGGGTTCTGGATTGGCGTCATCATGTGGTTGCTCAGAGGGTAGGCACTGTCCCCTGGGGAGGTGATAATGGTTGTGATTATTGGGGTTTGTGTATTTGGCTGTGTGTGACATGCATGCATGTGCACAGGCATTTGTACTCACCTAGGAGCCATGTATCGCCATGCTGCCCAGCATCCAGGGCCCGGCTCAGGGCGGACATTCTGTATATGAAACTGTCATGGGTAGAGCCAGGGTAGTTTGCATAGACAGAGGTGATGATTCCCTTTGCATCCCATATGACCTGCAAGTTGATGGAATGCCAGTGCATGCGGTTTCGATAGATGTGCTCAGTGGTCCTAGGTGGACGTAGGGCCACATGGGTGCAATCTATGGCACCGAGCACTTTGGGGAAGTGTGCCACTCTGTAAAAGTCCTGGACCATGACCTGCCTTTCTGCGGGTGTTCTGGGCATGTATATGTGCCTGCGGACTGAGGGACGTGCAGTGATGATTGCCAACGCCTGGTGTAGGCAGCGTGACTGCGTGGGATGTGAAACCCCCCCACTATGGCAGTTGTCTGCTGAAATGACCCAGTGGCCATAAAATGCAGGACATTGAGCACCTTCTCCAAGGGGCTCAATGCTTGGGAGCACAGGGTGGGTGATGTAAGGTCATCTTCCCATTCCCTGACCAGGTCTAGGATGATACGGGGCCGGAAACCTATACCCGCCATAGACCTGGTCGTCAGGCATCCCAAAAAGGCTAGTCCGGGTAAAAAAAAATGCGGGCCCTGGCTAATCTCCTCCTCCCGTGGTGTCCCACGATCAGTGCTGCGACAAATGGGGCATTCATCGTAGCTGGATATACGTGTTTGTTGTTTGCGCACACTTTTATACTGGGTGCGGGGACGCTTCCGCCTGCCTTCGTGTGGCGGACGTGTTGACGCCTATACGCGTCTTTTGGCATGCGCGGGTTTCCCGTATTCGATTCCATGAATACGTGTTGTTCGCGTGCATGTGGGCGTTCCGTATATTTCCCTGCAGTACTTCCCCAGTTAAGCCTTCTTTTTCACACGTTGTTCCCCATTCCACATGTTACGCCCTGTGTCCCGCCCCCTTTTTGGTGTGTGCGCCGACGTTGCGCGCTTTCACTGTGCACGTCGCGTACAGTGTTTGGGATGTTGCAATGACGTGTTCGCCTGTGTGCCCCACGCACGGATTTGGCGCACATCCCGAGGGTAACACGTGCAGGGACTTCCATGAATCGCACGCGTGCACGTGTGCCTGTTTTTTCACGCTTGCGCCAGCTTGCGCCAAGATTTTCGGTGCACGTTTGTTCCATGAATCGGCCCTAATGTGTGGATGACTTCAGATTATTTTCATCACTTTGCATTAATGCTGCATTACTTAACAATACCTCACACTACTTTGGATCACTTGGATAATTGCAATATCTTGTATCAGAAATTATGAGAAACCTTATCTGCACTGTATTACAGAGGAAACACGACCATGCACTTTCTCTAACATGTCCCCACCCCGACAGACATGAACAAAACTTCTTATACAGGTTAAATAGGCAAATGTGTGTAAATATTTAACTCTGAAAAGCACCTACTAAGCTCTTTAATTCTTCCTTGTGTTATGAGAGGCTGTATTTCCCAGAAATCAAATTTGTATTAATTTCATGATCTTTCTGACAGATGATTATGCTCTAAATCACCACAACAGGACATAGATTAAGTTGAGGATCTGGTTCAACAACTTTGTTTAACCCATTAGCTTTCACACAGCTGGGCTTGAATGGAGAAATGCCTTCTATGAGTAACTTTATCAATACCAAAACTTTGATCACACAGAAAAACCTACCGATTTACTTGATCGGCATAGACGTAAACGTCTGTTAATCAAATCACCCCTTCATGGTACAATCGATTTTGGCTACGTAGCTGTCAATGATACAACAGCTATGTGCCAAAACATTGAAAGAATAACAATAGGAAACATTAACATTTGTGTAAAGTGCTCTTTATAGTGCAATTTGAAAAAACCTGATATGTGGCTCGAACTGAGTGTGTACACAACATGTGTTATGTGGTGTCTTGACAAACATGTACACACGTCTGGGGGTCTAGAGATTGCAGAACTCAATATTCCACCAAGTTGTTTTGCTTGTAGAGGTTTTCCTTGGTCGTCCCCGATCCAGAATGTCAGTGTTAGCTACACCCTTGTGTTTACCTAATGTAAATGCATTTTTTATAGCTATTACGTTTGTGAAAGTCACCATACTGTCAACCATATTGATCAGAATGATTGAAAAATGGAAAATTCCTATGGGCATAAAGAGCAAATAAGGAATGACAGGAAGCAAAGCATCTAACATCACCAGGGGTGCCAAGTACACAGGTGCTCCAGGCCCGTGCACACCCCGGGAAAAGCTATTTTACGTGGAGAGTGGCTATTTTAATATAAGTCCATATTCTTAGAAGGTATTTTTTTGCTGCCGGAACGCCCAACCCCCCGCCGTGCGTGCACCCCCTGCAAACACCAAAAGTCAGACTGAACGTCACAGGTTCAAGTAAGCATAGAGGTAGGCATCATGGTGTAGTCACCGCCACATTCAACTCCAGCATCTAGGAAATTAGCCAAGATGTCAGGTAGAGAATAACACAGAAGGTCTCACGTTTACAGTCTTCCATGTGTGCTAACAGTTTGCCATGTTGGTCTTCAAAGAATTGTGGGGAGATGACTAATTTATCTTCAGCCATAAGTTGCACACTAGAGAGTGATTACACAAAAATGTTAGGTCATTGTGAAGGGCTCCTTGTGTACTCAATAGTGGTCGATCCGACTCTGGGGACGAGCATGCATGCCTTCTTAAGTTTGTTTCCGGATGTTTGGAAGGTACTGCACTAAGATGTGCCCCGATATTATTCCTGTCTGTGTGTACTGCAAAACCCACATTTTCTGGTTGTCTTTCCCTGACTTTGTTTTCATTTTAGTTGTATTGTTCCTTAAAGTGTTTAACCCATACGTGTTCTGAAATCCGCCTAAGTGTATTTTTAAACTGAAATATTACTTTTGGAATTTGAAGAGGATTGTCAAACCTCTTTAGGAAGATGTGAGAGTGTTTATTAAGGTCGCGCATGGAAATCTCTGGGTGTCTTTGGTGTGGGAACCTGTAAGCAGGCCAAGAATTACATTTTAGATAACACTGCAATGCAAGTGTCTGGTGTGTGCGCGTGTGTGTTTGTTTGAGTGGCAGGAGATGCAATAAGAGGTGGTTGGTTTTAAAGGAAGGGGCAAAGAAAAGATGGAAGCACTGCCACGGCACCAGCAAGGCACTGGTCAGGACTCTGCAATACTCCTATATTTCCCCCAACACACTAGGCAGTCTCATTCATTTCGGATATAAGATTTGAAGATCTCCAATTAGTGATACGTCTCAATGTTAAGGCTTCTCTAGAAGTTAAACATTTCATTCACATTACACCAAAGTACATTTCATTGCAACAATCTTGTTTCTATGATGTGCTTCTGTATCACACGATTTTGTTTATTGGGAACTATATGTCAAGTGTATGAACATGAACATACACTGTTATCCCTCACAATCTAAGTATCAAAAGCTCTGTGATTTAACTGGGAATGCAGTCTGCTGAAAATGGCCATGCAGAGGGAGTAGTACAGGTACAGATTCCGTAACTAGTAGGCAGAATCTGGCCCAGTGTGCTATGAGTGAATAAAGGACTGGGCCCTTTAAGAAGAAGGGAGCACGTCATGGTGGGAGGGAGCAGAGAGGGGAGGAAAGGGAGGAGCAGGAGGAGGAGAGGGGCAGTCATGGAAGGAAGAGAATAAAGAAGGGTCAGAACCGAAGATGTCTCCCGAGTCGTTATTGCGTGTGTGTGCAAGCCCCAAAAAGGGGGGGGCAACACAGTGAAAGAGACCTAAGGATTCTATTAGTGCCGCATATCCCCAGGAGGCTGGACCGGCATTATAAATGAGTAGAGATGTATATGGCCCTGCAGGATGTATCCTCTAAGGATGATAATGGTTGATGTTGAGACGATAGGTCTCATTATGATTTCACTGGTGTGCGAAATAAATGGTGGTAACCGATTTACAGTCACTTTAGCATACATTTTCTGCACCGTCCAGTTCCGACTTCTAAGGTAAGATTGAGGATCTACCTCCAGCATGTTTCTGGATGTAGATCCTAAAGATTATTGTTGTAAAGCCTTCATGCTAGATATCCAGAGTGCACTTCTGAATCACAGACCAGCTGTAGTCTAGGTTTGGTTCCAGGTAGGCTTTATTCACATATGTACAATCTGTACAATACTCCAGTTACTCTTATCAGTATTTACAGCACACGTAGACATGGACAGGAACATGGGAAGGTATAACATTAACTTGGAAAGGAGCTGACCCACCGGCCATCCATTCAACCCAGCTCAGGCCCCCAACTGAAACTCACAGAACATTCACACACAGATCCACTCAACATTCTCCTGAGCTGCATTCATGTACCAACATTCTACAGCAAGCATCCAGGCCAGTGGCAAGACAAGACTACAGTACAATTATCTTAAACAATGGGTGAAATTTCCAAAGGTGGAATTATGGCGACATATATTCCCAATTCCCCATGGAGTTCTATGGACTCCAATAATCGGGAATTACACTACTTTTATCCCACACATACTGCAGCAGTAAACTGCTTGGCAGTAATGGAAGACAGGTTTGGCAGTAATCCCTACAGAAGTACTACCAAACTCAAAACGAGGCCCTCATTTTGCAGAGGTTTCTCCTTCAGGTCAGTGCAAAACCTAAAAAGGATGAAAAGGCTGCAGGTTTATCCAAATAGAATGACCATGGTTGAGTTGGGAAGCAACTCACACTTACAATTTGGATTGTAAGCAGCTAGAAATAAAAACAATTACATAGCGATGAACTACAGCAACAGAATAGACCGATGCAAAATTAAATTCATCCTCATATTATATATATAGTGCACAGGTATCTATTATTGCTGCCATTTATTTACGTTTTCTATAAAAAACAAAACTGTAATTGTACCGTTTGATAAAGTTTGCAAAGAGTATGCGATGCGAGTAACCCTGCCGCCGGATCCTTGCAGTTTCCAAGATGCCTGTGTAGCGTAGCTGGACTAGCACCTTCTCTCTGTCATACCGGTTGGCATGGCGATCATTGTTTGGCTTGATGCAGCGGACAAAATGGGGCTGGCCTGCCACCATCTTGGATAATAAATCCATCAGAGAATACTAAAAAATATCAAAAAGATGGCATGTTAATTGTACAAGCAAAACATAATTCACATTCATAACCTTATGAGCATCTTATATTAAGTGCACTGATTGTTTATACAAAATTAACATTGTTTCTGATTACATTTTAGCTTAATGAAATGGGGAAATGCGGAAATCTATTTTCCTAAAAATAGTTTTTTTGTTTCTAAACTAGAAGGGACAAGCCTTTAGAAAATCAACATAGAACAACAAAGAACAATAATGGAAACTGATGGAGGAGCTTCGCTTCCGCTCCTACTTAAAAGAAAGGTCAACAGATCAGAAAATCCGCTGTTTGGACTGCAACTATCGAAGGCGGCCGTTAAGACACGTCCATCAACAGAACAAAAACACAAAATTCCACACCAAGCAGTTAATGAGTGAGACTCCACACTCATACTCATTCCACGTTTTTGGGGAATGATCTTGCTGCGCCTGTCACTCTAACAATTCGGAGGAATACACTGAGATGTAACTCAAGGTATTGCGATGGACATGGAGCCTGTGTAATGTTAGTGCACAGCATCGATTGGTTGTTTTCTGATGTTCCACATTACTCCAACCATGTATTTGGCTCCCATAAAGTTATTAGCTCTAATACCAATACTCATCTACCTTTGCTCTCTTTCTCTCCTGCAAGTTACCCCTTCCATTAACGTTAAAGCTATACCGTCACCATCCATGGTTAATGCGACAACCACTGCCAATATGAATTCTATCTCGCTCAATTCACTGCAGTTACCACCTCAAGTGGATCAAATTACACCTACTTTGTTTCTGCCACCTTTATTCCCTACCAATGACAAACCAACACTAGTGGACTGCACATCTACGTCACCTACTGGCATAATGTCCCCATCCCAATGGATTCAATTATTTGCCACTATACCTAATCAACCATGCTCGACTAGCCTTAGAAACTATAGACTGGGATCTAGGCTCCACAAAATCATTCCACCTACCCCGACCCTATACAATACTTTGAACTTACAAACACCTCATAGTAGCAAGTCTAAACCCAAACCTAACATAGAATCTGTCCCCCAGTCAGCACAGCAACTTCAAATGTGCCAACCTAAACTGCCAGCCATTAAAGGTGCCCTCATCAATTCTAGATCGATGATTGCCCACTACACGGATGTTTCCAACCTCATCACGGCTAATGAGCTAGATTTCCTAGCCATCACAGAGACCTGCCTGCAGCCAGCAGTTGGACCACCTCTTTCTCTAGTTATTCCTGAGAACTACACTATCCTTAGACTAGACAGAACAACTTCTAAAGGCGGTGGTATTGCCTTCATTGCTAAATGTAATTTGGGCTTAAGAATCACCCAGAATACTCCTTTCCCATCTGGGGAACTCATGTTAGTAAAATTACCACTTTCAGCCACCAACACAATATCAATGCACCTTACATATATGGACCACCTGGCCCTATCTCAACATTTGAAGAGGACATACCTGCATTACTCAAATCTAACTCGAAACTAGGATCACAAATTATAATACTCAGAGACTTTAACCTAGGCCTGAATGATCCCAATGACGCCAATGCTACCACTTTGGTCAACACTATGTCTGAGGCGGGCCTCACCCTCAGAATCAACATGCCTACTCAAGTCAAAGGCCTCACCTTAAATTGTTTAGCAGACATAAATTGCACAACCAATATAACTTCTATCGATCCTTGTGCATGGACTGATCACCATCTGATCTCCTTTGACTTTAAAGATAACCAACAACCCAACTTTGCCACCCAGATGGCCCCTCCAGCCTTCACAAGAAACAACTGAAACATCACAGTAAACAACTTACTTCCACTTCTTCATCCTATCACCAATCTCGCAACTCTCAGCACAGACCTAGTAGAGCTAGTTCAACTTTACAACACCACCATTATCCAAGCCATTGATAAAATAGCCCCTCTAAAACAATGTAGGGGGAAACCACAAGCTCACTTAAATTCCTGGTTTACTCTTAGTCTCAAAATTACTCGCAACGAAAAAAAGACAGGCAGAAGCCCATTGGAAAAACAACCCATCAGAACAGCATAAAGCTATTCTCACTCAAATTTCAGACAGATATAACCAGGAGATCCTCCAAACCAAGAGAGACGCAATCAATGAAAGAATTGAAAAGCCAATTCTAACACAAAAGAACTTTTTACTATTTTAAGAGAACTTGAATCTCCTTCTACTCCAACTGACAAGTATCAAAAACAGAACTTGGTGTACGGATATCCAAGATGCCCTTTGCAATAAAATCTCTATGCTCCAAAATAAAATTGCAATAAAGAAAAATAACCTCCTAACCAATTATCCACTGTTACAACCCCCCTGCCAAACAAATCAGACCAAACGATCAGTTTAAATTCGTACTAGTCTCCATCTGTGAAGTGGAGAACATAATAACTTCTCTCAAACCTTCTAGATGTCTAGGGGATTCCTGTCCTGCATCTATAATCAAAGAGGCTGAAAGGGACCTAGCACCTTTTATTATATTATTAATCAATTCATCTTTCAACACATGGACAGCACCCACGGATCACAAAGATGCCTGGGTTCTTCCCCTCTTAAAGAAACCAAATCTAGACCCAAGCATACCCACAAACTACAGACCAATAACAACTGTGCTTTTTCTCTTATAAATATTAGACAAAGCAGCCTACCTTCAGATTCAAACTTATCTTGAGTCTAATAATCTATTAGGACTCCACCAATCAGGCTTTAGACCAAGACACGGAACAGAAACGGTGCTCATTGACTTGAAAAACCAAATGGATGAGCTGAAGGACAAAGGGGTATTAGCTAGTCTCCTCCTTCCAGACCTATCTGCTGCTTTCGATCTGGTGGACCACAAAGTGCTTTGCAATCACCTGAGCTCAGCCGCCCATTTCTCCAAGGAAGCCACTGCATGGATCCAATCCTTTTTAGACAATCGCTCCATGAGAGTCTTCTCTCCTACGTCAGCAGCAGAACTAGTACCGGTAATATGTCGGGTCCTGCAGGGCTCATGTGTCTCACCTACCATGTACAATATTTTCACGAAGCCTGTGTTCAATGAACTTGACAATCTGTGTGCCTCATACACTAACTACGTTGATGACACCCAGATTCTCATCCCCATCACAGGAGACTACGACATAGACATGTCTAGAATCAACAATATTTACCTTATTATACAAGCCTGGATGGCCATGCATAGACTCTGTCTTAATGACGAGACAGAGCTCTGCCTCATTTGTTCATCAGGCAGACTTAACAAACTCAGCAACGAACTTAAGTCATTCGACATTGACGGCCTTAACATCAAAGTCTCCAAGGAGGTGAAGACTTTAGGCTTCTATTCTAGACTCTGCACTGAACCTGAACAAACAAGTTAACGCCACTCCCTCAGCCACTAGATACACCTGTTAACTTATTAATGGTTGTAAACCATTCCTTTCCATGGACAACTGCATCACGCTAGCTCAAGCACTTATACTGTCTAAACTAGACAATTGTAATGCTCTCTATTTAGGTACCAGTAAACACAATATCAACAAACTAGAAATACTACAAAACAACGCCCTTAGATAGGTAGGCGCTCCACCAAATGGCTGGCCATTAAGGATAGAATTAAATTAAAATCCTTAAACCTTACTTACAAATATCTTAGCAACATAGCCCAGAAATATTTAATGGACAAACTGACCAAACACACTTCAGAACGCCCCATTAGAACAATGCAGATCAACAACATCAATGTCCCCAAATGCAATTTTAAGAAAGCCAGGGGTAGCAGCTTCCCACTCATGGCAGCCAGGCTCTGGAATTCTGTGCCAGCCCCATTAAGAGCAGCTTCTTCTTATCACCTATTCAGGGATGATTCTAAAGCATGGCTGTCTTCTCTTGATGTATACTCATTGGTGCAACTGCCCTACATTAATCCTGGTCTGTCTTCAAAACTGTACGGAGCCATAATGATTAGATAGGTTATGATCTTGGTAAATTAGTCTTACCTAGTGAATTTACGTAAATGCTTTGTAACCATCTATCATATGTTGCAAATATTCTGCTGTGTGTGATGTATATGATGCAAAACTCTCTGTAAAACATGTAACTTGCAATGCACCCAGATACCTCTGGGTTCGGTGTGCTATATAAATGAATAAACTAAACTAAACTAAACTAAACTAAACTAAACAATTTCATAATATCGGCCACTAAGTCCCATTGCATCTCAAAGATGAATCATGTTTCCACTGCCTGCTCAAATGTGATTGCTATAAAAGAGCTAAAGACACAATAAAGAAGCAGTTTTATCACTCTAAACCAGTATGTCATATCGCTAATCACTAATCTGTGCCATATGAAGCTAAGTGGATCTGTTGGTTATATTTTTACTACTCCCCAGTTAGCTGACCAATGATTTTTTTCAGTACATAAATTAGGAACTGTCAAACATATGTGCAGGCTTCATCATCAAACAGTGCCGGACAGATATTGTTTTATTTTCAAGAATAGTTTGGGAGGCAACAATGGGCTTTAAAGCAGGAGGGTCAGTCAGGTGTCAGAACCCCATGTGGTGAGAACACTTTCAAAGGATACACGGTGGATACTCATGGAGAGGATGTCCACGGATACCTTCACTTCTCTCCCTTCCCGTCTTCACCGACCCTATGCCAAGGTCCCCCTCACCGAGGGAAACCTTCCCAACAATATGTCTCACTGCTCAAAGTAAGTAGACTGGAGCTAGTGAAAGGTATTCCTTGAAAGGTCGTATGACCTGACCACCCAGGAGGACCACCAGGCTGTTAGGAACAAGACAGATGGGCTTTAGATACTGTGACCGAAACAACCAGAAAAAGGACAGAAAACACCCTATCTGTACCCACCTGGTGTACAAAGTGTTGGGGACCCCACTCCTGGTATAGCCGCTTAACCCAGCATGGATCTGCCGAGGACCTGTGACAGGGCCTTCCACTAAGGAGAGCGGAAAAAAACCCAGATCAGTGCCTGAACTAGGAATAAACCAAGGGACTAATAGCAATGTTTGACAGGGTTCTTTACCATTTGTAGGGAGAGAAGATAGTCCAAGTCCGTTCCTAAATCCGGGTCAAGAGGTGGGCAAAACAATGGGAAGGGGAGGTTAGTAGAGGATAACTAGGCCACATGGAACGAGGGTCGCTCTAGGTCCGGGGTACAGCACTCAGCAAAGCGTCCCGCAAGTCCATTATGTGCTGTTTATGCTGTCTAGTTCGGATATTTTTAGGACAAGGGAAGGGGAGAGGGCAGATGGAGGAAGGGAAGGTTCAGGACCCAGAGTAAGGAGTGGAGAATAAGGCAATTTGGTAGCAGGCACAGTCGTTACACAAGCAGGCAATAACAGAGGCAGAATCAGTAAGAGAGCAGTCCCAAGAACGGACCATGTCAATAGACCATGCAGACAGACTAGAGACCAAATCGCTAGGCAAGGGAAGTCCGAGGGAATAATCCGAGGTTGTCAACAGCTGAGCAGAGAGAAACAGGGCAAAGACTGCAACAAATCTGTGGGTGAGGCATAAATTGGAAAACCAGGGAAACAACGAAGACAAGGCAGCAATCACAGAGCTCTGAATTCCGGGAAGGAACATGTAATTAGAAACGCTGTCATGTGGGCAGAAGCGATATTTATGGGCCAATCCTCAAGCGTCTTCCGCGTCGTGCCGTGGATGTGGCGGTCACAAGATGCAGTCGCCGCACATGTGATACACAAAGAACGCAGCCGTCTTCATGGCACCGACCATGATGCCTTCCATGAACCAAAGAGAGGGTGGCGTCTCCTATATGAACGGCGACTTCAGGGATTCCGTGTCACTGATGAGTGAGGGGAACCCGGATCCCAGGCCATGACATCAGGCCACTAAACACTCAATTCTTATAGTAATTAAAAAGAGAGACTTATAAAAAGAAACGGAATGACATTTTACCGCATTGTCACAGCCAAGATAATCACTCTTTCTGGTGACCCATTGCCAGTGCCCAGCAGCTGGTTATCATTACTCCACTCCCTGGGACTCCTATTATCATTCTTGCACTTAAACTTACATCTGCCAGTGGGCAGAACCTGGTTGAACCAGGATCTTTTTCTTCAATTTGAGAGCACATCACCACCAGGTCCATATTAATAATATTTGAAAAACTGCTTTGGGCATCGCCTGCCACCAACATCTCATTAATCCAAGATTTAAAATGTCTTCAGTCCTACAGTAATCTTCCAGTCGAGCAAAGTACCATATAAGGCCAACCAGATCCCCTCTGCATGCAACAGGCAGATATATTTTAATGGATTCTCCAATGTATGCTAATTATAAAGCCCCATTAATTAACCATATATAAACATAAATGTGTACATTGGGCATCAGGGGACCTGTCATGTGCAAACATTTCCCTCAGTGCGATTTTAATTTTAAATATTTTGCACTGCCAAGTGCAAAAGAAAGGCACAAGTGTAATTGCCAGTACACCTTTGATTTTGCACTTTGCAGTCCAAATTGTGTAAATGTTTTCCGCCATTTAACCATGGCAGGCAGCATTTACAATGTATCCATAAGGAATCCACCTGATTTTTGCTGGTTTAAAAGGCCAGTGGAATTTTATGCCAGCATAAATTAGCATGCTGTCGTTAAAGAAAGCGATGTTTGGGGTTCGTGGGGGAGAAGGACGGAAGAAATGCAACTGTTGGTCCATTTCCCCCTCCACCTTCAATAACAACAAACATGCTGAAGAGCAAAAATAAAGGTGTTAAGCCAGTAACAGGACTCAGAAACATGGACGCTGCACTGTTCAATGAAGACGTAGTTCAGTGGCATGTCAAAGTCAGCTTAATGGTTCGAACCTGTCAGAAGATTCACTTTGCATATACTTAGATACAGTTGCCAGACGTAACTCTTCTGGACTTGGGGCTGCTGAGGTTCTCCTCCACGGAATCATACAGAGCATGCGTTGTAGTCTGCGTTTTGAACCTGGAGATCGATTTCATATCTCTGCATATCTCTTGTACTTGGATGCAGACAAGTTCCAAAACCATCGATGAAATGTATCTTCTGTTCCACATGGACATTAAGGGAAGTTTAGCTCTCTCTTGTCTGGTCCTATATCACCCCTCCTTTGGAAGGAGGCATTGAGCTATCAAACGCTCCAATAGTTAAAGAACAGAGTCTACTACTTGTATTCCATGTGTAGGTTCTGTATGGGTGTAGAAGTAGGAGACTGGCACAAAGGTGGCATATTTTTGGTTATAGACTTTTAATATGTAAAATAAAAGAGTCACTATTACTAAGAGGGCTTCCCCTACCTCAACTAAATATTAAGGATTCCGTCACGATGTCTGTCCAAAACAAGTACTCCAACGTTATATGTCAAAGCCTATTTCTTTCCCTTAAACTCTAAACCAAACTAAATAACGTGGTGATCTTCTTGGTCAGAAGAATTGCTCCCTTCTTCTGGATGATGAACCAAAGTTCACTTTCGGGTGTTGAAAAGGAAACGTTCTTCCAAAAGGTCAAAACCAAAACGTTTCAAAAGCTTTCTTAGCTTGGTGCTCCATCAACACACATGGAAAAATTAAAGTCTTTTATCGTCACACGGTTAGGGGGGATGACTTCCTCTTCCCCCAACCTTCTTTAAGTTTCTTAATACTTTTCACAGCACCATGATTAATGACTTCTTTCTCCTGGCTTGTAGTAGACAGTTCAAAATGCCAGGGGAAATGATTCCCTTCCCCATGTCTTTCTTGGGTTTCTCTCAATGCTGAGGGAATGACTCCTTCCTGTTGGGTTCTCACACAATGTTCACAACCACCATGACAGAATGATTCCCTTTCCCTGGTCCTCCTCAGGCTCTTCAGAGAATGAGTCACTTCTCGGATTTTCTCACAATCTTTCCCAACACCAGGGGGAGTGTCTCCCTTCCCCTGGCCTTTTTTTGGGTTCTTCACAATGCCAAGAGAATGATCCCTTCTCGTGGCATTTCTCACAATTTTCACCAACATCAGGAGGAATGTCTCTCTTCCCCAGGCCTTTCATCAGGCTTTTCACAAAGCCAAGAGAATGACTCCTTTCTCTTGGATTTTTTCAAATCTTCTTCAACACCAGGGGGAATGTTTCCCTTCCCCTGGCCTTTTTCAGTCTCTGCTTCACAGCTGACCAGGTTCACTATCCTGCCAGGTACTGTGGCTATAAAGATCAATGATGACTTTTGCTTTTTATGGTTGCAGGGTCCAAAACTCACCTCTCATACTTCTTTGATAGACTTGGTTTACTCTCCTGCCAAGTGCTATCATGAATCCCAATGGTTAATAAGGTTTCTTCATAACTGTCAGGGTCTGAGACCCTGTATTCTTGGCTCTTCTTGTTGCTTCTGGTTTGCCACTGCCTCCTCGGGTCCCCAGCACCTTTCTGGCAACCCACACACCTGTATTCTTGGTCCGCAATGGTTCTAGCTCTTCCTCGATGGCTGCACTCCATTGCAGGGTTCTTGTTGCTTCCCAGAGGCTTCCTTCAGTCTGCAGGAGCTCTGCTGCGCCAATCTTCCTCATATCCAGCGCACCTGGATATGAGGGGTGCTGGTCATACCTCCGACTTGGCACCACCCGATTGGCCGCGCTCTCGCTGAACCAACAGGCCAAGCCCCGTCTCCCGCATCATACACGGAAGATAGCAATCGCTGCAGCCGCTCACAACGCTACCGGCGCCCTTCCAGTGAGCAGGCTGCAGCGTTTCTCGCAAGAACCCAGCAAGGTACGTTCTCTCCTGACCTCACCACAATCTAGCCACCGCTTGTCCATAAGCCATAGCGGCAGCCCTACCTCATGTTGCCCTATCTTTTGCAGGCTCTGATCTGCACGGGATGTGTTTCTCCTGCACTCCACTCGCCTCCTGGACTACATAAATCCATCCAGGTAGGACAAAACCTTTTTCTTCTCCATTTTAGAATCAGCCATGTCACTAAACATGACCAGCACTGTATGTATTACCCAGCAGGAGAGAGTTCTCATATAACACAGTCACACCTGGTCTGAAAAATACTTGCAACCTTTTTCCAGCCGCCCTGCCTCAATGTTGTCCCCCTCCACCCCTTCCCAGGGACATAGTTGTCTAGCTTTTTTAGCCACACCAAATAGTGGCAATGCTCCTTACAGAGAATTAGCAACCCAGTAGTATACAGCAAACATTAGCCATGCAACTAGATTCTGAGCAGGTTCTGGATGTACCACTCTGTAACATTGCAACTTGAGGAATACTTATGCCCCTTTTGCAATGGGATTTGTCTCTCCTCTCCAGGATCCCAAGCAGCCTGCCTTTGCTGCCCTATTTAGAGGCCAGCAGGAAGATGTTATTGATCAATCTGTGAAGAAATTTGCATCCTGAAGAAGATGGTCTAAACCACTAGAGCACCATCAGAACTAGTCGACCAGATCTGTTGTGGCTCCACCACAACAATACGCGATATCCCCAATACCAGCAGGGGATACTGCTACAACTTATAACAAACCCATATAGCATGGATTCTATCCATAGCAAACCCCATAGCCAGTGGGGCTTGTGTTTTTAAGAAAATTCAAAAATGTAAATTTATGATGTTTTACATCCCCAGCGATTGGGCAACCACTAACATGCAGAGAATGTGGAGCCATCAGGGCAATTAAAATCTGCTAAAAATCCAGATGTCTCCAGTCCCCACATGCTAACTGAAGCATTTTATGACTACGAAAACTAATCCCCCTCTCATGTTCACCTCAAACACTGTTGGTTGTCCACCTTTGTTTGTTAGGCTGTTGTTTACAGAATTGAGTGTGTTGTATAGAGAACCACATTCTTTGTAGAGAGTCAGGGACAGTCTCTCCTCCTATCCCTCTTAGATAAGTGTTGCACCATCCGCTGTCTAGGGACAGGCACGCCCCCTGCAGGGATAGGGTGTCCTTCCTGAGGGCCAGAACAGCTCACCATCTTGTGTCTCATGTTTGGCTACTTTTCAGTCGCCACAACCACTCCCTTTTGCCTTCAACTGCAATCAGACCTTTGTACTCCTAGTTTTCCAGCATACATCATGCAAGTAGTCCCTTATTCATCCTTGTCTCAGTGGTTCTCACAAGGGTTGGCCTATCTACTGTACATAAGTAGATGGAAATATAGGGGACTGGTGCATTGTGCCCGGGAAATGAGGGTGAGGGAGTTTGGGATGTATTGTGGACATACCATGTTCTCCCCGAAGAGTCATCCCTAGTCCCATAGGGGGTATCCCTCCACATGAAATCCTCCCGCTGAGTAACACCCCCCAGGGGGACTATTGGGTAGCAGCCTCACCTCACTGGCATCATGGGAAGGCACTCCGCCTAGGGGAAAAGGGACGACATCTGAGGATTCAGCACAGTTGATTGGGCGGTATCTGCCTAGTACCACCTTGTCCTCCTTTTGTTCCAGCAATTTCCAGACTGCCTTTTTCCTGGTATAGCAAATGTCAGAGCTAAACATGTTCGGAGCTTCAAAAGCATTGAAATGATCGCCACTGTCCTTGGGCTCTAATGCTGGCTCAGCTTAACCCATGCCATTCATCCTGAAGCATAAAGGACTCTGATTGCAATTCACGTCCCATGTCGTTTGGATAACCCTGTTTCACAAGTGAATGAAGTTTAAGCACTCACTACTGAAAGAACATATCTCTTCCTGCAATCTGCTTAAAGCAGTGGCAGTGCTGTGAGAAGCAGCTGCAAGGCAATACATTCATACACTACCTGATCTCTAATCCCAAACTGGAAAGTTTTAGAACTGTGTAGATGGGCATATCTACACTTCATCTCTAGTGCCTGCCCCCTCACCTCTGTCATATTGGGAGAACAGCAAAAGAGCACTGTGTGTGACCAGGTATCATCCCAATACTGCATTGAAGATATGAGAGACGTTATGCACTCAGACAACCGCATTGAATGTACCCTCTCACTGACATGGTGGAAGGATGTCTGCATACACCACTGTATCAACAAACAAACAATCGTCAAGGCTATGTTTGGTCACAATCTCCTCTCTTCTACTGTATAGTAAGTACCCAGACAATCTAGTTGATTATTTTATATACAATCTAAATCTATTTTATTAATTGCGGTACAAACCAATCCTGTGTGGATCCTTTTTTCTTTTTTAAACAAGAGACTTATTCATAGACAATTCATGCTTATACATTCATTTGGCCCAATAGGTCATACGCCTTCAAAAACATTTTTTTTTTACCAACAAGTTCAAACAAACAGTGTTCTAGACACAAACAATATGGACACTGTTGAGATACAGTATCATGTTCCATTTAATTTCCTTAGTATTTGGCCTATCTTGATAAAGCAGTGCTGACGGTTGCTGTTCTGGGAAAGTCAACACAGTGTGTTTCGGCCATCTCGTCACCAACTGAGGTGTGTCAAATATGCGGCCTTCATCACGATTGTCCAAGAGGATAAGTTACATACACATGACATATTTCTCTTAGATTAGGGAAAGGAGAAAACATTTGCAAGTGCCAAGCATTGAACAATTAAAGAGGTAGAAAGCATATGCAAGACAGAGCAACCATGTCTCCAGAGGCCAAAAAGAGTAATAACACACACAGCTTAATTGAATTAAACAGCACTAAATGAAAGGTCGAAATGGACAAAATCATGGTCTTCTCACACGTGGTGCAAGACTCGAAAACAAGGCCTATTCATTAAGCTCTAGCTGAAGATAGTGATGCACCTACACTCCCTTAAAAGTCCTAAGGAAAAGAACAGTCAGCAAGGTCAACTACACAGAAGAAGCCTTGGCTTAGAGCCTAACTGATGAGAGATGGCTGGCTAATTGATCATGTGGGCTGTGGTCTGATGTTGTTCCCCACACCTGGGTTTCATTTTTCTTACATGTTGCTAACTAGCTGAATGTCCTCGGTTGGGAGGGAATGCCAACCATTCAGGAAGGTTTATGCAGAAGTGTACCATATACTGTTGCAGAAGCAAATTTGTTGCTGTTATTCTGCTATTAATCTGTATTGTACGTAGCAAGAGGTAGTTAAGGCATACCTACCTGATAGGGAGCAGCCAATTATGTTATTACCATATAAATTAAGTATGGATATATAAGTTTCCTTACCAATCCCTCCTTTCAATAGGTTTTTACTGTTTGCCACATAGGATGATATCATAGCTGACGTACATCAAGGTATAAAGCATTGTGTAATTGAAGTGTAGATGAGAGTGAGTGCGCTGAAATGTGTTCATTCACCACGTTTCCCTTCTTTATTTGAGCTGATAATAAAGTCGTATTTTGGACGTCTTCCACCATTAGCCAGAAGATCGCAGATTTTCCTGCAGAGAACGGAGAAAAGACACGTTTGAAAAAGAGTCATTCGGCAGGTGCCCCTTTGATGAAATTCCTGTCCGGGCCCGGAAAGCGCCCCCACAGACAGAAGGCAAAGTGTTTGATTGGGGAGGAGTCGATACCGAGGGACAACGGATGTAACTATAGCATTGAAATTAGAAAATAAAGAAGAGGGATTGTATTGTAAGTGTAAATATACAGTAATAGGATGTGGGATAAAGAAAGAGAGAGATACCTCGATTCCTGGTACCAAGTGGGCAGAAGGACATGCATGAACCTCTGAGTGGGGTATTTTGAGGAATTCCTGAGGCAATGCCGAGATGAAGAATGTGTGTCAAACTCCAAAATGAGGTAAACTTGAGATAAGGTACATTTACTAGAGTAAGTAAAGGAAGGCGATCACTTAAAATAAAAAGTGCACATTTGTTTGGGTTATTAATATGTCAGTGTAAAACATTTATCATGTTTAAAGTAGGAGGCATAAAATGATAGTAATAATTTAGTTGGTTGTCAAATTCTAAAAATCAAGTGATTGACGTCAATCAGAGAAGGATAAAAGTTGAGAAAATAAATAAATAAGTAAAAGAAGATTCTTAATTGTTAATAATTGAACAGGAGGACAGCAAGAATCGACAGGACTATAAATGAAGGAATAAAGAGAAAATCATTCCTTTTAAATTGGTTACAAAATTGTGTGGGCGGCGATTGGTGGTCCTTGCCCAAATTGATTATTGTGGTATATTTGATTAAAGTAAAAAAAGAATAAAAAGTCTGGTAAGTATTGACAGTCAAAAACAACTTGTCATCATGGGGAACACACCCCTGCTACACCTGTGTAAGACACTACAGAGATACACACCCAAGATTAGGAAGTACCATTCTGAATAATTAAAAGGTACGGCTGAAAAAATGTTTATGCCTTGGGCTCAAGAAGGTTCAATATCAAGAACGGTATTGCAACACATGACAATATACTTACAAGCTGCATATTGTAAGAAAGGCATGGTATCAAGAATAGACAGACAGAAGTGATCACAGTTCAAAGGTGTTTATTAAACTATAAAGGCAGGGTGGAAAATGACTAACCTATACCAAAATCTAAGATGGGAGCAAGCTTCTACCACCAAATGAAAAATAAGGTAGTCCTTATGGTGTCTTGTTTGTTTGTTTGTTTGTTTTAATATTTGTAGTGCACGCCAGACCCGAGGGTATCAGGGCGCAAAGGCATAAAGAGGGTTGTTCAGCTTAGGTTACATTGCTGTAAAATATTATACATTTTATACACATTGTAGTCAGAGATATCACAAAGCAATTATATACAGTATGTCCAAACAGTACATGACTTCAGAAGGGTTGTTCAGCTTTGGTTACATTGCCGTAAGATATCATACATTTTATACAGAATATGGCAGGGGACATCACTAGGCAATTATATACAGTATGTACAGACAAGGCAGGTGATGTAGTCTAAGTGTAGTAGAGAGTCAGATGTCATTTTCCTTGATCCAATGGATGAGGTTGGATCTAAAATGAAGATAAGGCATGTCTTCCCTTAAGACGGGTGGGAGCGAGTTCCAGTATTGGGCAACTTTGACCGGGAAGCTTCCGACAGTCTTCATGCGTTTGAATCTGGGCACTAGTAGAAGGTTGGTGTTGGCAGTTCTCGAGGGGCGGTTGGAGGATTGTCTCGAGAATCTGGCACTGAGGTATTATGGGGCAGCATGGTGTAAGCATTTATGTGTCAGGGAAACTGTTTTGAGGAGAATTTTGTCTTTTGTGGAAAGCCAGTTGTTGGATCTTCTGAGGTCAGATATGTGGACTTTCTTAGGAATACTTAGGGCAGCTCTCAGGGCGTTATTTTGTAGAATCTGGATCTTATTGGTAATATATGTGTTACTTCCTACATATAAGGCATTACAGTAGTACAGTTTAGATAAAACAAAGGCTCTTGCTAGGGTAATGCAGTTGTTGGATGAAAGGAAGGGCTTGGCTGCTCTGATTAGCTGCAGGTGTAAGCAGTAGCTGAAGCCATGGAGTTGACTTGTTTTTTGAAGTTTAGAGTAGAGTCTAGATAAAATCCGAGAGTTTTGACTTCCTTGGCTACTGTGATGTTGTTATTATCTATTTTGAAATTTGAATAGAGGTGGCCTAGTTTATTGAGGTTGGCAGGGGTGCCGAGAATGAGGAGTTCTGTTTTGTCATCCTTCAGGAATAGACCATGAGATGCCATCCATGCCAGGATGATGAGGTACACTCCATTCACAAAGGCCAAATCCTTGTTGTCATCTCTCATCAGCGGGATGAGGATATGGGTATCATCTGCATAATTAGTGTAGGTGATACCCAAGCCATCTAGATCATCAAAAAGGGGATTTGTAAAGATGTTGTACAGAGTGGGTGAGACACAGGAGCACTGGGGCACACCGCAGGAGATGGGTATGGGGTCAGCAGCTGCTAAAGGTGAGAAAACCTGCATTGTTCTATTGTCAAGGAAAGATTGAATCCATCCAATAGCTTCTTGTGAGAAGTGAGCGGCAGAGTCCAAGTGGTTGCACAGAATCTTACAGTCGACCAGGTCGAACGCCGCTGAGAGATCAAGTAGTAGTAATAGTGCTGTCTTGCCATTGTCTCTCAAGGCGTCTATTTGTGCTTCAAGGTCAATAAGTGCAGTTTCTGTTCCGTGTTGGGGTCTAAAACTTGACTGATGTACTCCTAGAAGGTGGTTGCATTCCAGATATGTTTGGATTTGGAGGTACGCCACCTTATCTAAGATTTTAAGCAGGAACGGAACTGTCGTGATGGACTGTAGTTTGTGGATATAGACGGGTCAGTAGTTTGTTTTTTGAGAAGTGGGACGACCCACGACTGTTTCAGGTTGTTGGGAATAGTGCCAGTGGAGAAGGAGGCATTTATAAGTGTGGTAATGAATGGGGAGAGGTCACATGCAGCATCTTTTATAATTTGTGCTGGGCAAGGGTCGCTGTGGCAGTTGGACGGTTTAAGGGTTAGGATGACTTTTCAACTTCTAGGATGGATACTTTCTTGAAGTTGAAGTGGGGTGTGGGTAGAGTGGGAGTGGTGGGAGGCAGGGTGGTCAGGGGGAAGGGAGCTGAGATTTTGTTAGGATTAAGGGTAAGGAGGAGAGTTTCTTTTTTATTATTAATCTTGGCCTGGAGGGTCGTTATCTTGTTAGATAAAGTGCTCTGCATGCTAGTGCACCAGCTTTTATCCTTGAGGCATGTGCCTGGGGCTTGGATAGGCGTTTCTATCCCTTTAAGGATAGTGAACAGTTCCTTAATATTTGAGTTGGCTTGAGTAATACACAGGTTATGTGACTCTTGTTTGGCAAGGATGATTTTTATTTTGTAAAGGGATGCTAGTTTGCTGAGGTTATTTTTATTAGTGTCAGATGATTCTGGTCTCCAGATCTGTTCACATTTTCATTTCTCTAGTCTGATTGCTTTCAGGTGAGGAGAGAACCATGTGTTCACATGTTTTTTGGTTTGCTTCTTCTGGTTTTCAAAGGTGCTATGGTGTCTAGAGCAGATAGCATTACTTTGTTATACTCTTCTACCAGGATGAATGGGTCTGTGAGGGCAGGAAGAGAATTCAGGTTGGGAAGAATCAGGGGAGTGAGTTTATCAGCTGTAATGTTTTTTTTTTTCTAGTAGGAATGGCAAAAGCTATGCTATCTGCATGTAGGGTAGCTGTAGCCTCTAGGAAGAAGGAGAACAGGTGGTGGTATAATGGAGGTGATAGATGTCTGGCAATGATGCTCTGCTATCCAGTCAAGGGTTCTGCCTTTAGTATGGGTCGCACCAGTTACCTTTTGGTTGAATGCTAATTCCTCAAAGGAGTCGTTAATCTGCGTAGCGTTATGGTCTAATGGGTCTGTGTAACCAAGATTAAGGTCTCCTAAGAGAAGGCATAGCGAGGAGTTTTTAAGGTTATCAGAAAGGATGTTAGTGAGGTCTTCTTCAAAAGAGCCTAGTGGTCTGGGTGTCAGAGATAGTCAGTTTGGCAGTGAGGGATTCGCAAGAGTCTGCATCTGGTGGAGGGGTGAGTCTCAGTGCTAGGCTGGGTCTTGCAATTGAGGCAAGGCCTCCGCCTCAGGAAGTGGTGCGATCTAATCTTAGAAGGGTGTACTCCTCAGGGACGGCTAACATGATCGCTGGGCCCGTTGCTGAGTGAAGCCAGGATTCAACGATAACAAGGAAGTCCATTTTTTCTGTTAGGAGTAGATCAGATATTTTTGTGTCATGGGCCACCATAGAACGGGCATTTATTAGAGCACCTTTTATAGTGGTCTGTATTGTCTCCATAGGTGGTGCCTGGGTGTTAAGGTGGTGCCTTGGGTGTGTGTTGTGGTCTCGAGTGAGTCGGCTATTGAGCTGGTGTGGGTGCTGAATGTTAATAGCTTTGTGCAAGGGGGTTTTGGAATGAGGCTGCGGGCCTCTTGGGTTTCTGGTAGTGTTATTAGAGAGAGGATGTGAGGTTTTGGTTAGGGGTTCATACATTTTGGGGAGTCTGGTGCAAAGTTTGAGATTTCTTTGGAGGAGACTACAGGGTCTTGTGATCAGGTCACATTGACTAGGAGGTTTGTTATGGAGAGTTGCATGCGCTGCTAAAAGCAAAGTATATTGCATGGTGAGGTCTAGTATACTTAATAGGTATAGGATAGTCCTCAGTAGGACAGTGTAGATCGGAGGCATATACATGGTGTGTGTGTGAAGTGGCTAGCTAGTGATGAGTGTAGCATTTAAAGTAGGTTAAGGATGTTAATGCACGGGTGAGTAAGGCTAGGTATGGTGGTATCACGGGAGTGGAAGCAGGTATGTGAGTGGATAGAGGTGATCTGATTAGGGTAATGTGATGGCAATGATTCAAAGATGCATAGAAGTCTAGGTACAGTACAGTGTGGACACAAGGGACTGGGTTTGCAATATGCACAAATGTCTAGAAGCAATGCTGACACAATGATTTTAGGGCTAGGGTCTGTGTAGATACAGGGGCTAGGTTCAGAATGTGCGCCAATATCTAGATTCAGGATAGGCACACGTATATAGAAGCAATACAGTCACAATCACAGTCACAATGGATGCCGTAGTTACAGGATAAAATGTATGTAGACACAGGGCTGGGTTCAAGGTAGGCGCAAATATCTAAATTCAAAATGAGTATAGGTGACTAAAGGCAATGCAATCATGATGGTCACAGTGGTCACAGGCTAAGATCTATGTAGACATAGGGCTAGGTTTCGAAGTGTGCGCAAATATCTAAAATCAAAACAGGCACAGGTGTCTGGAGGCAATCCAATCACAATGGTTTGCACTGCTTACGTTAAGCAGGGTATATATGGCATACATTGTTAAGTACTCATTTTCGGAATGGGCAACATGCGGTCACGATAGACAAGTGCCGGTAATATTAGATAGACTAGTAGCAGAGTCGCCGAAGCACATGAGGGCTACAGGTGCACATAGGAGTAATTGTGCATAGGAAAATCACATTTTCTCGGGGTCCGTGGAAAAAGCTGAAAATTAGAAATAAGCAGCTAAGTAAGCCCCAAGGCCGACCTTTGGGCTAAATGTTGCCCCAAGGACTCCTTCGAGACGGCGGGCCCTGCTCCTCCAGTGCGGGTGGACTCCTGCTCCTTCCGAAGACATGGGAGTGTATATGCGAGGAAGGGATTAGAGTCATGCGACGCAACGATGCGTTCAAAGGTAAATGTTCATACATGCGTGGATTTGACCCAGCAGATGAGCAGGGTTTGGCTGTTATCACTGAGGAGTCACGATTTAAAGTAAAAGGCCTATACTAAAAGAAAAACTATTGCCAGATCCTTACAACTAATTACAGAAAGAGTGTGGGATAGGGTTTTCAATAAAGAAAGAAGTGTTACAAATAATAAGTCAGGATGGGATTGCCAGGGGTCTTCCTTCCCCATGTTTTGAACATGGGACAAGTTGGATCTCTTCAGCACCGCAGACACTCAAACTTTCCCAGCAAGAGCTGACAGTTCTGTACAAGGTTTCAGGTTCTTCGATAGTTAAGTCTTTTTTCCTTTTTGCTTTCGAGGGCCTGATGTTTTCAACAAATAAACATAAAGTTTTGTTTCACCTATACCTTGGGTGATGTCTTCATCCCAGGAACAAATAAACAGTTCCTTTCACAATAATATCTGGGTGATGACTTTCCACCCCTGGATCTCCCTCTTTTGGGCTCAAACCCATTCTTAAACGCCAGCCTCCTGCCTTCGGGTCACCATGTCTTTTCTTGCATTCACGAATCACAATGTCTTCTTAAAAAAACTATTCAGGCTTTCTCAAAATTAGCTTTGGGGTGATTAATTTCTACACATGGATCTCCCTCGTTCGGGCTTGGACCCCTTTCAGACATCAGCTTCCTTCCGCCCGGATTCACTATGGCTTTTTTTTACTTTCATGAGTCTTCATCTCTTTTCAAACAGTTCACCTTTGACATCCCTCTGTGGGGTTCACTCTTGTCAACACACTGTTCGTAAGACTTTATACTTTTTCCTTTTTGGTCAGCATCCCTGCGCCATGTTCACTCTTGCCAACTTCACCAATCGGGATTCATTGTCCGTCGCTTCACAATCATCTGTCGGCCAAAGACTTTCGACTGTACAGAGGATTTTACAAGACCCCTGTATGACAACTTTGACCCCCTCCTTGCCTTCTTCAAAGGCCTTCTGGATATCATAGTTTTAGCAATTGGGTAATTGCCCCAAGTTTTTCAAGTGAGCACTCACGTGGTGCCTGGCTAATCTGGAGCTGGCTTTCCCCATGTATGGCTACAGTTATTTGTATATTCTGCAATCAGCCATTTGCTACTTTTGTTCAACACAGTTCTGTTTCTTTATCAAGCCCCCCCCTTGACTCACCGGCTGTGATTAACTGCTTCGCTTTCTTCGTATCAGAGTCAAGGCTGGTACTACGGTAGCAGGCATCTCCCTCTGTCCTGCTTATCAGTGTGGCATGCTCCCAGTACCGTTGACATCTGCTGCAACACACTTGGGGTATTGTTCATGGTCTTACAATGCTTTCAACATAGGTTTCAAAGGCCTTGGTCCGAAAGGGCTAGGTCGCTTTGCTCCT
The DNA here is from genome assembly GCF_040938575.1 of Ambystoma mexicanum. NCBI lineage: Eukaryota > Metazoa > Chordata > Amphibia > Caudata > Ambystomatidae > Ambystoma > Ambystoma mexicanum. Next base: position 884,374,385 of record NC_090924.1, read on the forward strand.
TGTCACCCTCTCAGTTATTCACCGTCTTTCTCTTCCTCTTGAACTGCTGTGCCTGGACAGCTGTCTCGTCCTGCGGTTTGCCTTGTACATCCTGTGCTCTTCTGCTCCACCTTTTATCCCTGTGGGGAAGGGGAAGGGCCGTCAGGTGTGTGTGATTCTGATCAATTGCCTGACTTTGCCTGATCCTTGTATTGGGACATGTCAGGTAAATGGCTCTGGTGTTAGTCCGTTGTCTTTTGTGTTGTGCGAAAGTGTTCATATTGAAAAGGGGGGTGGATTGTTTTGGGATATCCCATGTGGTAGGATGGGGAAGAGGTGTTGAAAGAAGGGGGATACCATGACTCATCTGGCAGTGTCCCACTTCCCAAGGACCCCGCATCCAGGTTGTCCTCCCTCACTGGTCCACCCCCAGGAACTGGATCCAATAGCGATGGCCGTGTCCTGGCCACCTGGATGACAGATCCCCGGTGACTAGCCAGCGAGACACCTTCATGTTTCTCACATTATACAGGAAAGAAGTAACAGAGAAGGTTGGCCATTTTAGAGCTATGGAAAATGTATCAGAGCGAGAAGGAGGACCCGCCCGAAAAGGTGTGGATCCTTAATTAGCATAAAGGGGGGGATGAAACACCCTCTGCTCCTCTTTCACATTCTGAAAACAACAGTACAGATACCGAGAATCAGGGGTTTTATCCTTTAAATTAGTTAATGGCAGTGACAGGGTATGTTAATCTGACATATGAGCCCCCTGCTTATAACAGGGAGGACAACATGGATGAAAGCAAGATTAAAGAATGCAAATATATGTCAACAAGTGATGAATATAAAGAGCGTGATGAAAGAAGGGACAGATAGAAATAGAGGAAGACACAGAGACAAAAAGAAGGGAATGACAAAGCCAAGCAAGTAACAATAGTGCAGAACAAGTGGATGGGAGGACAGATATTACTCAAGTTAGACAAAAAGGGCATTGATGGCATTAGAGAAAGAGAAGAGAGAGAGAGGAACAGGTCAAGAAAGAAAGGGAACAAGAGAGAGCATACAAAGGTGAGAAGGAGAGCGAGAGAGAGGAAGTGAAAGGAAGAACAAAGAAGGTATGAGGAACAAAATAACTAGAAAGAGAGATTAGAGGAGACAAAACAGGATGAAATAGAAACACAGATTGAAAGAATGTAGGATGCAAAGAAGGCGAGAGGAAGACTTTAAAAGTGAGATGAGAAGAAGGGAAGAAGAAATTAGAAGGAGTAGGGGACAAAGGGATGACAAAATAAATCACTTGGATAATCAATGTATAGTGCCAATCGAAGCACGAGAACGATGGGAAGAAGAAAGAGGTTCACAACAGCCCCACAGGGAGCTGCAAGGGATACCGAGAATACAGACATGGGTTGATGAGCATGAGGCAGTAGACATCGGGAAAACGATTGGGGATTTATATAGGCAAATGAAGGATAAATATGGTTATAACACCAAGGGGAGCATCGCAGGATCTCCACCAAAGAAAACAGCAGGGAGATTGAAACATAATAACCGGTGAGCATAGAACGCTATCCTTAAGTAGACGAGATCTTGAAGATGATGAAAGGGACAGCAGCCATACAATCTGGGGTATAATGATGTCAGATGAAGAAAGGGAAGAAAACGAAAGAGCGTGAAGAGAAAGCACATGTGTTTTTTTATAGACCCCAAGCCTAGAAAGAGGGGTAAAGTAGTCAGATTTAGAATATCCCAAAGAAAAAACACCAGAACAGACACCATATACTGAATGACCACAAGCACGGTGGGGATATATCCCAGCTGTATGTAAGCATGTTAAGATCATTACCAGGATGGAGATGAATGGGTGAAACAAGCCACACCTGGAAGACAAAAAGTGTAGGTGGGTATTATTGTGGACCAAGATAGACAACACAATTCCCATTACTAGAGAAAGGGTGAGGACGACCACAATATATACTGTGGCCACAAATGGATAAAGAGAATTTGAAATGTAAATTACCTAGTTTGACTGCAGGTGCGGGAACATTGATTAATGAGTGAATGACAGAAGGCATGACATTAGTAGTGGGTGACATAAAAGGCCTGCTAGCAGCCATCCTAGGGGAGACATTTGGAAATGAGCATGGTATGCTAGTGTAACAGCACAAGACATGACACACAATGGAGCACCATTTGAGCAGATGTATGGAGGGTGCTTAGAGTACAATATCCTAACACAAAAAACATGGGTGTAATTATGACAAGGGAAATTGGTGAGGGCGACGATCATGCTACTTTCATTCAAAAGATTCAAGAAAGTTGCCATCTTGAGATGAGGGAACTGTGGGACAACACAGAAGCATTATTCTATCATATTCTATGTCAGGGAGAGCCCGAGCCAGTGCAACTGCAAATTAAGAAACAAGTAGGGATGGAAGTCATGGCCTGAAATACAGTTGACCATTGTAAATCACTGTTGATTGTTACAAGAAAAGAATAAGAAAATGAAGAGAGCAGGAAACAGGAGGAGGCAAAGTTGGTTCCGAAATGTTTTCGAAATTCGTCATAGAAGGAACAGTAATGACAAGTGGTGAAGGTGCGGCCAGCGCAATATAGGGTATTCCATAGATGAAAATGGGTATAATTATTTTTACCACAGGTAGAGGGAATGGACCTAGAGGACAACGAGGTGGATTTCAAAACCCTCAAGGAGGACAAGGATTTAATGGAGGACAGCCTCAGCAATGCTGGAATTATGGGAGGATAGGACGTATAGGCTGAATGTGCAGATGTAGAGGGGACATGCAGCAGAACTGGTAAGCTCCAAGAGGGGGGATGGGCTATTCTATACAGTACTATACAGAAGCACAAGAATATTATGGGCAAGATCACACGCAGAATCAGACACGTGCACCCCAAAAACAGCAAGCGCAGAAATTTCAATTGCAAGCACAGACACCACAAGGACAACCACAGCAAGCACCTATGCGGATGCAACAAGTACAGACCCAGCAGGTTCAGATACATAATAGTGCCACAATGGAATGCTAATGCAGGAGTCGTACAAGCATCCCTACCCAAGATAGGGAGTGTGACCGTGGTAGGAGAAAATCCTTTCACATGTACGGGGATTAATTTATATCCACAATAGGAAAGCCCACAGAGCGACCTGATGTGTTCACTACTATCAGTGACACCAGACCCCCAAGTGGAACCAAGGGTCCGGATAACGAAAGACATTTTTGTTTCTTTTAGACACTGGATTGTTCAACAGGGAAAGTACCTAATGTCTGGCAATGAATGCGCAGGGATTCCCTGGGGCTATGTGCTTAGTTCCTTTCACTGACAAACTACCAATTCCTATATGAGAACATGATGCATCTATCCCATTATTGTACTCTCGGCAGACAACAGTTAACGTATTAGGACGAGATTTGATGACAAAATTAAACATGACAGTATTTTTTATTGACAAAGGGACCGAGCGATCCACTCCCGGGATACATTATATAAATATATGAGAGTTTATATTAGCTTTTGCAGGCGAGATTTCCTTTAGACACAGAAGTATTTTTTTTGTCAATATATTTTCATTGAAACACCGATCAAACATGAAATTCATCGTGTAGCATAAGACAGAGATATATCATTAATCATACCGCTCAATCAACGCTTCAAAATTTTATTTTAATTTAGTTACAATTCATCTGTTCTTCTTAAGTTCATCAATACGCTCTGGGACGAGACTTGACTTAATACAACATAAAACTACAAAGAGGAAGAAGGAAGAGAAAAAGAAAGAAAAAAAAAATCCATCACATCAACCAACATTATTACCAACGTTGCCTTCATGGAAGGTAAATTCCACATCCAGACTTCCCAGCATGAAGTGGTTAGTCCACAGCCATGGCTTGTCATGGTTTAAGAAGGTATTTAATCAATTTAGGATGCAAAAACATATGCTCCCTTTCGGCCATGTGTTCCAGGAATGGACCCCCGATTCTGGAGAATTTGGATGTCTTGCCCTCTATTGTGGCCGTTAGCTTTTCCATTCCGAGTAACTCCCAAACCTTCACCCACCAATAGGCTATATGGGGACCCTCTACGTCTTTCCAAAATCAGGCCTGCGTGAGTCAAGCTGCCATAAGCAGTTGAGTAATCAAGACACCTCTAGGGCCCGAATGTGGGTATAATCCATCGTCTGTTGTATCACCCAGCAACATTACAAGGGGGTCCATGGGGAACAGCACTCCGCATATGTCCTCGATCCTTGATCTAATTTCCAGCCAGAAGGATTGAATAACATGGCAATGCCACCACAGATGACCCAGATCCCCCCTCCCTCCGCATCCATGCCAGCAAGTATCAGGGTAGGCTGGATTCATCCCATGTAGTTTCTGTGGGGAAAAATACCATCGAAAGCAGATCTTAAGCGTGCATTCCCTTACAGTCGTGCACCTTGAAGACCTATGGGCCCTCCCCCAAATCCTCTGCCAGGATTCCTGGGGCACATCGATCCCCAGATCTCTCTCCCACGCTAACATATAGGGTAGCTGTTCTTCCTCCGGGACATCTTCCAAGAGACGATAACAAGTAGCTATTCTCTGGGCATGCTGGCCTTCAGAAGCCATTAATTCCAATTAACGGGGGGTATGTGGCTGTCTTTTTTATAACTGGGTTAGATATCCAATGGAAGAGTTGTATATACCTAGACCTTTCAATTTCTGGGAACTTAAATTTCTCTTTGCATTGGACAAAGGTTAGGGGTGAATTGTCCATATAGAGCTCTCGCAGTCTCAAGGAATTCCCGTTTGACCAGATCTGATATGAGTTGGGTTGAAGCCCAGGGGTAAAGGATGGATTCTGCGTGATAGAGTAAAGTGGGCCCAGACCCGATGGGAATCCTCTTTCCAAGCAGACTCTATCCCAGCAGCGAAGTGTAGTTACTGTGGAAGGGAGGAGGGATCCCAATAGGTGCGCGCTTCCGTGAGAGAAAGGGCAGATGGCAGAGAGGGGCCCAGATAGAGTGTTGTTCAATGTCCTGCCGTTTGGGGGGGGCTCTATTGGATTGGACCATCTCAGAATGGCAGCAATTTGGGTTGCCCGATAGTATCTTGGGATAGAGGGGAGACTCAGGCCTCCCAGCAACTTTCCCGAGTTAGGAGCTTATGCTGGATTCCTGGTGCTTTCTGCTGCCAAACGAAGCGGCCTATGTCTTTCTGTAAATCTAGGAGATCTTGCTCAGTAATCATTATAGGGAGGGCTTGAAACGTGTATAAAAGCCTAGAGAGAAGGACCCTTTTAACTGCACTGATGCGCCCAAGCCAGGATATTTCTTGTGAGGACCATCTCTGTAAAGATTCTTTAGTCACTTTCAATAGGCTGGGGATATTGGCCTTCATCAGTCCTGTAAAGGTTGGGGTCAAATGTACTCCGAGGTATGTAATAGGTGTGCTTTTCCAGTTAAGGGAATAGATATTCTGCAAGGTGTTCAGAGTGTCGGGGGCTCCCGACAGGTTCAAGCCTGTCGATTTAACCATATTTATTGTGAATCCCGAGACCGATGCAAATTGGGCGAGCAGGTCCATAAGAGGAGGGATTGAGGTTTGGGCTTCCCTCAATAACGCAACTTTGTGGCATTGCCCTCCTACCTCAAATCCCTGAATCCTTGGGTACAGATGGATTTGCTGGGCTATGGGCTCCATTGCTAATGCAAACACCAATGGGGAGTAGCCTTGTCAAGTTCCTTTACCCTAGGCAATTTGAGCTGTCCATTGTGAGTTAACTCGTATTTGGGTTGAGGGGATCTGGAAGTTTAACAAGATTAATCTAGAAAATGTCGGGCCAAAACCAAAATCCCCCAAAACCCCCCAACACCAAGTTCATGTAGTCCAAGGACATGCTGTAAAATCCCCTATGAGCGTCTAGGGACAGTAGTGAGAGAGGACCTGGGGTTATGGGGGCGAGAGCAATCAAGTCTATTGCTCTGCGATTTGTTGTCGTGTGCAGAGCGGCCTTGAATGAACCCAGTCTGATCTCTATCTATTATTGTTGGTAAAACCTCCCCCAGTCGCCGGGCTATAATTCTGCGAAATAATTTTCCATCAGTATTAAGCAAGTCTATAGGGCGATAGGATGTGCACTCTGTTGGGTCCTTCCCAGGCTTCAGAATCAGTGTTCTGGCCGATTCAGCTGTCGAATGTGTAACTGAACCTGTTTCCCATAAATAGTTAAACAGTTTTGTAAGGTTGGGTGTGAACTCTGTGGAAAAGGTCTTATAAAATGTATGTGTAAACCCGCCCGGGCCATGGGCCTTACCAAGGGGGAGGGCTTTGATTGCCAATTCGACTTCTTGTACAGTTATCTGGTCTTCCAAAGATTCTCGCAGGGCCTGAGAGAGTTGTGGGAGGTTTGCTTTTGCTATGAAATCTTTGGAGGTTTGTAGGTCCCCCACGTGTGGAGATGCTTGTTCCTTGAAAAATGTCTCCATAATTTGGAGCTTGTCATCTTCTGAGGAGACGTATCTACCACCGTCATCTCGTAAAATGTCTATCTTATTTTGTCTTGTCTGTGTTTTTAGTTTTGCCACTAATAATTTGTTAGCTTTGCCCCCCTCGTGTAAACATATTGCTTGGTGAGCATCATAGAATAGGCTGCCTTCCCCATATGGTGTGCCTCAAGCGCCTTTTTAGCTATTCGCAAGTCTCTTAAGAAGCGCCGCAAACCCTTTTCTTTATGTATCTCCTCAAGTCTGCTGGCTTCAGTCTCTAGCTGTACCTGCAGCAATTTCCTACCTCTCCCTCTCTGAGCCGACCTGTTCGATCAGGTGCCCCTTGAGTACTGCTTTACTTGCATCCCATATCGTGCTCCAGTTCATGCCACCTGTGTCATTTTTACTGAAATGCAGTTCCATGGCCTCCCTAAAATGAGTTCGAATTGATGTGTCTTCTAGTAAGAAATCATTCAATCTCCAGGGGGGCTTAAGGGGCAGAGTTGCCTGGAGTGGGGGAATTGTTAGTCTCACTGGGGCATGATCTGAAAGAGCTTCTGGGAGGATTTCTACGTCAATCACCGACGGGGCTAGTGAATCCGAGATAAAAAACATATCCAGTCGGGAGAACCCCCCATGTACCGCCAAGAAGTAAGTGTAGTCTTGTTCGTCTTGATGGCAATACCGCCAGATCTCAATAAAGGAGTGTTCCCGCAGCAATATGGTGAGTGTTCTAAAGTTATTTTTATCATTGGCCGCTGGGGGCAAGGTTTTATCCACTAAGGGATTGATTACAGCATTAAAATCACCACCCAAGATTACTTCCCCCTCTGCTTGATCCAACAAAGCTTTAGACAGTTTTACGAAAAAACATATCTTGTTTGGCGTTCGGAGCATATGTAGAGACCAGTGTGATTTTACACCAATCTATCTTGGCCACGACTAACAAGAACCTCCCCTCCTCATCCTGAACCACCTCCAATGTCTTGAGAGGGGTACCTTTGCAAACCAGAATGGCAACCCCTTGTTTTTTTAGACCGCTAGAAGCAAAAACCTTCATAGGGTACATCTTATCGTTAAGTCAAAATTCATCAGAGGGCTTCAGATGAGTTTCCCGGAGGAATAAAAATGTTGCATGTAGGGTCGCCAATCTATGGAATAATGCCTTACGCTTCAGGGGGGAATTTAGGCCTTGCACATTAAGAGTAATACAATTAACATTCGGGGTCGCTATCTCAGGTTCATTGAGGTCTCTGTGCCCTGTCTGACAACAGCCGTACAGCCCCCTGGAGAGGCCCCCCATAGCGCAGCCAATTCCTGGCTTAGTCCGAGGTGGGTCCAGGGAGCAATGCGCCAAGAAGCTCTCCATTGAGGTGTAATTTGTAGGTGTTGTGTGTTGTGTGGGGTCGAAACTTAAGCTTACTGACATCATGTTAAAAGAAGAGCAAAAAACATATAAAAAACAATCAAAGGAAAATAGATAGGTCAAGCAACATTGTTAAGGATCTTACAAATCTCGATTCCCAAAGTAACTTTAACCAAGCACTAAACATCTCGGGCACCATCCACTCAGATGCCCAAATCTGCTAGGAAAACAGAACTTCTGGTACCCTTAATCAAACCAGGGTCCAGCATTTAGGAGTTACGAAGCTCTCAGTATTGCCCTCCGGGTTACGGACTGGGCCAACATCAGACCCCAACAGGGCTCCCTGACCATGAGTGCCAGGTGAGCGGTGCGCAGGAACAGAAGGAGGGAGGAGGCAGATCCCAGGTTCGAAGCCTTCTGGACTAGTCCTCCGGGAAGCCTCACATCAGGGGGTGCACCAATTTCTGAGTATAAGTAAGCGAGGGGTCAACATTTCCTCAAGCTGAGAACCGTTAGTTCAAATAGCTCATAGGTTCAGGTGTCCATCTGGTTGTCTCCTTCCGGTGCCATGGGAGTCCCAGAGTCATCTCGCTCCTCGACTGCTTCCATGGATTTCGTTTCTTGGTGTGAGCTTGCTTCTAGATGATGCCATCCTCGGGCCTTTCTTCGTTTGTCTTTTGGCGTGGGGCCAAGGGCGGGCTCAGAAAGTTCCTGGGTGCAGGGCCTTGAAGGGTCTTTATTGGATGCTTCCGACATCAAGCCTTTAGCCTCCTCCACCTATGAGATTACATAGTGATGGTTATGGAGACTGAAGAGCATCTTACACGGAAAGCCCCAGCGATAGCGAATCTGTTTAGCTCGCAGCCAGGCCGTCACCCTCTGTAGCCGTCTTCTGCTTGCTACGGTGTACGGGGAGAGATCCTGGAAAAGCTGCACGGTCGCGTCTCGGAAGTGTATTGAGGCTGAGTTCCTAGCCACCAGCATGATCTCCTCTTTCTGATGGAAAAAATGCACACACATGAGGACGTCTGGAAAGAGGTTTCTTTTAAGCTGAGTTGAGGAGTATACTCGATGGGTTCTGTCCAATTGCAGATCTTCAGATGAAGAGATATCAAGGATGGATCTAAATAGAGCTTCCACATATTCAGCCAAGTCCGGTCTGGGACCTGCTGGGGAATGCCACAAAGCCGTACATTGTTCCTCCTTGACCTATTTTCAAGATCGGCCTTTTTCGCCCATATATCTTCCAGTTGATCTTCAATGGCCCTCACTCTTTCTGTGAGGACCTCGGTGTCATGTGTGTGCTCACAGGTTATGTTTTCCAGCTCGTTGACTCTGGTCTCCAGGCCGCCTAGATGATCCGTTAGGTCAGCCAGTGACCAGGCTAGTGAGTCCTTGGAGGTTTTAATTTCTTGGGTGATGTCTTGCTTAAAGGACCTTAACATTCCTTCAGAGTCCTCTCTGGAAAGGGCCATGGTTGAATCCTGCACTGAAACCGGAGCTGGATGTATGTCCGCTATGATTATTCATGAACAAGATGAGATTGCAGGTTGTGGTGTCAGAAAGGCCTGAATACCATGCACCTTCCGCCTACCGGCAGATGTAGGCATTGCCAAAGGATGTAGTGATGCTTGTACCAATATCTCCCCAATGCTGAGTCTCACATCTAAATGGAAGGGGGGACGCGGGATCTCGCTAGCAAATACCACCTTCAATTTCTCAACTTAGGCTGCAAATGACAGTGAATCATTTCCTATGTCATTGTTGGAGGCACTTAAACTGATTGTGCAAGTGTTTCAGCTAAAAGGGCTCAGGATTGGTAAATTTGGTCAGTGTCCCCGGGCCGTCTTCCCAATGCGCCCCTCACAAACCCGTCTCCATTTCCCAGCCAGTCCCCTTCTTCATATCAGAGACCACAGCAGGGCATGTGGGCTATCTGGGCACGGGCTAAGGTTGGGGCTCGCCTCCGGTGTTCCCTCAGTGCCTGCCACACAGCTCACTAACCTCAGACCAGGATCCGCAACCGGCGTCAGCCAGCCGCAGGGCGCAATGTCCTTTCACGCTCTAGCCCCTCCTCGCCCCTGTTCCAAGATGGATGTCACTGTCTGCTCCCTCCCGACCATGCCTTAGCTCAGCGCAGACAGCCAGTCATCTGTAGGGCCAACCCCGGGTGCGGTGCAGGAGGAGAGGCGATACGCCGGCACCAGAGCGCTCCAATTGGAGTCCCGCTTCACCTCCCCTTCTTCTCAGAGAGGCAGTAGGAAACTCTGCATTCTGTGCCACGCGTCCCCCCGCAGAGCCTCAGCAGGGGATGCCAGTTCGATACTCTTCCCGTAGTGCCGTTGGCAGACCTCTGAGGCAAGATCCCGCTTTCCCGAGCAAGGGCTACAGCAGCTCTGTCCACTGTGCAGGATGCCACGGGCAGGCTCGTCAGCGCGCACCACCATCTTTTCACCCAAGTGCACCTCACAGCAAGAAATACCTCCGGTTACAAGGCATTCGGCGTCCCAATCCGCAAGTCGTGAACACCGCTCCTTCAGCTGGACCCCAGAGGTGAGAATTGGGCGAGAAGTCCTAAATTGCAGCAGCTACATCTCCTGATTTGGGCGTCTTGTTGTGGAGCTCACGGGAAACATAGCCGCATGGCGTGCCGCCTAGCCATGCCCCCCCCAGAAGTATTTTTATATGGAGTAAATATTTTGTTGAAATGGCTTCCTAGACTGGTAGGTAAAGTGTTGAGAATACCTGAGGAATTTTTGTTTAGGCCAGTAATACCTATGGATGACAAAAAAGGACAGGTTATCCCTTTAGAGTTAGAAGTAGCAGTGATAGGAGAGATGAGGGTGGTTGTCCATGGGACAGATAATGAGGGAAGAGGATGGAGAACAGTAATAGCTTCCCTTGTTTTACATACACACAGTTCCAGATCTGGTCAAGAGGAAAGACTCCTGTTCCCTCGCTTTTCTGGCAATGTTCAAGCTGGTTCCAGGCGCAATGTCGCCCTTCATCTGGATAATGGTTTCACCAAAGTTCCAATTGTGACCAGGTGGAATGACACCCTTCCCCTGGATATTAGCGTAAACTAAGTTCCAAATGTGCCCAGGGGGAATCATTCCCGTCCCCTGGAAATTAGCTTCAACAAAGTCCCAATTAAGGTCAAGGGGAATGGCTCCCTTCCCCTGTCTTCTTAGACTTCTCTCACAACAATCCCAGGCTCTCCGTAGATCATCAATGGTCTTTTCTATACCACTGTTCAGAGGGTTCCTCCTTCCAATAGTTAGCTTATAGTTATTTGGGTCCCAGACCCTGCTTGCTCCCCCTTTTTTGTGAGGCCCACCTGGTTCACTCTCCTGCAAAGTACTGCCACAGGAGGATGACTGGTAGGATGATACACACATCTTTGGTTTGGTTCTCAGACCCTGATTTCTATTCTTCTTTTATTAGAGCCACTTTGTCCAGTCCCTTCCCAAGTACTGCCATGAGAAAGATGATTATTATCAGTGTAGACTTTACCCTAGTTTGGGTCCCAGACCTGTGGTCCTCTTCCCGTCTCACTAGGCCCACTTGGCTGACTCTTTGCACAAGTACTACCATGAGGAAGTTGATTCTTATTGTTATTTCCATGCAGTTTATCTCTCTCCTGCAAGCCCCTACCAGTCTCTGTGACATGCTTGTTACCTTAGTTAGCTGCAGGACTCTTGGCAGGCTCTTCCTGTGTGCTTGGGTATTATCACCGGGCTGCATGGGTGTCTCTGTCTTCTGCTGTTCTTGCTTCACATACCTTCTTCCTGATCTCTTCAGCGACGTGTAGGTGCTGTTACTGGACTGTAGGTGTTGTTACTCCCAGAGGTCTCCCCACTGTCTTGCAGCCTCCAGCCATGTAGTCGACCAGCTGCAGAGTACTGGGCAAAGCACTCCCATCTTTGGCCTCTTGCCTCTGGGAGTGGACTGCTCTCTGTTTTTCTACGGCATCCTCTGCGTCTCCATTGAACTTCCCTTGCTGGACGGTCATTTGTCCTGGTAGTATGCTTTTCTCCTTCTCAAAGTCCTTTGTTAGTTTTTATATGTTTCTCAGGACGAGTCCCCCTGTGGAAGGCTATAGCATTCCTCTATCTTTTCTGTGCCATTCTTCATGGCTCCTGGGGGCCACCTCGTCTCAGTACTGGCCTTGCTGGTAATCTTCATGCTTTGGGTAATCTGTTTCGTGCCAGTACCTGATATAGTCATACACTTAGCATTCTTCCTTGTCTTGGTACAAGTTACTGTTATAACGTTGCGATAACAAATAGAAGTGTTATCAAAGGGGGGGTTGTTGGAGAGGTGGCAACTGGCTTGAGAAGGTAAGGTTCAGGTGTTTGGCCGACTTTTACACAGGTGATCGTCCTTAACCCCAGGAGGGGAGTTCCTCCCCATGAGGTCCTCCCGCATTAAACCACCACTAGGGGGAATTTTTAGGTAGCAGCCTCGCCTCCCTAGCCTGATGAGAAAGGTCTCCCCACTGGTGAGAAGTGACAAAAGCTAGTGAATAATCACGATATGCTCTTTTCATAAAGAAAAATAGATTTTGTGTGATACTGACAGGAGCGGATGTGAGTTTGATCTTCTTACACAATGAAGAAGACCATGTGTTATCATCAAATATTTCATTACAATCTTGTTCCCACTGTGATTCAGATGACCATTTAACATTCAGCGCTCGAATATGCATCAGCAAACTACAAAATGGGGCTGCATTACTAAATGAATACGAGACTAAGAAATGCATTTATATTTATATTTGTTTGCTTATACAGCGTCAGGAACCCTCGGGCATCAGGGCACACAAAAACACCTGAAGGACATTTAATAGATGGGACAGAACATATAATGTGGTGATTTCAATGTTTTTCTGGATGATGTGTATTTACCTATTTTAAATAGTAAGGTTTTCAATTGAGCTGTTGACGTTTTCTTCGAGGCAAAGTTGCCATGGGAGCCCCTTCCACATCTGTGCAGCCCTCGTAGGGAAGGCTCTAACAAACTCTCCAGCCTTTCCGAATCTGAGCGTTTTAAATATTCCCAAGTTGGCCCATCTTAGAGCCTGGTTGCGAACATAGGAAAACATGCAGGTCTTTAGATAGTGTGGGGCATTACCATAAAGGTATTCATGGACAATGGTGGCCGTTTTGAAATGGATAGGGGCCACAATGGGTAACCACTGAAGGGATTATCTCCCTGCGGAAATGTGTTCCTGTCCAGGGATGCACTTAATGATCCTAACTGCATCGTATTGGAGAGTTTGCAGCCATTGAATGCATTTTATCTTTTCCCCAATAAACAGGGAGTTGCAGTAGTCAATTCGTGATACGATAATGGCTCTACCAATTGAGCCACAGTTCTCTTCTGAGATAAATGGTTTAATATTCCTCATCAGTTTCAGGTAATAGTTGCAATTGTTTACTTTGTAACTGTTGTGTGCCTCTGTATTGATATCTGCGTTAAAGAATACCCTTAGGGTCTTGACTTGGTCCGCCACTGCGATGACAGAGTCTTTGATACGGAAATGTTGGTATTCAGGACCCAGTTTTAATGTAGCGCCTGCACTCCCAAATAATAGCAATTTGGTCTTAGATTCATTGAGGAGGATCCAGTTCTCTGTCATCCAGTGCTCTATTACCTCAATAATTGTGGTCAAGTTCTTGGTGTCCTACCCATGATTCACGTTGATTCCTAAGATCAACTGGTTATCATCAGCGTAGTTGGTAAACATGAACCCAAGTGACTCAAGCAGGTTACAAAGAGGCATGATGTAGAAATTAAATAGAGTTGGTGAGACACAAGCTCTCTATGGGACTCCACCCCAAATGGAGGCTGACTGAGAGGAGACACCGTGCCATGAGATTGAGGATTGCCTGTTAGATAGAAAGGATTTAAACCAGTTTGTAGAATGGGACTCACACTTCCCTATCTTAACAAGTGATATAAGATGATTGTGATCTAACAGATTAAACACAGCTGATAGGTCGAGAAGGACCAATAGTCCATTCTTTCCCTGATCTGCTAGTTCTAACATGTTTCTCTGCAGGTTGTAGTGACCTGTCGCTGTCGCTCACTGTCCCACAAGCTTTTCTCCTACGTTCTGAGGCAGTTCGTGAGAGAGTGGAGCGACGGTTGGTGAAGGCTGTTTGCAGGGCTGCTGTACGGTTTCATCCGTGCAGGTCTGCTTAATAAAGGACCTGAGAAAATTCTTACGGCTTCACACTGCATCATTTCATTTTTCTTTAGTTCAAAATGACACTGTAGTTTCTTCTCTGTGATGCTATCCTGGTCCACGTCGCCTTGGCCCTCTTCTTCTGGCTCTGGCAACCCGTCATAAACACTCCTGCCTTCTGTGCCTGAGTTGTGCAGTAGAATAGCCTACATCCTGCTCGGCGCAACCTTGTCTCCCCTATAGCAATCAGTTAGGCATCAAACAGGTTCTTCCACCTGTCCCACCTGATGCTTGCTGTGCCTGGATCTGGTAGGAACGGAGGGGGCGGGGACATGCCGGCGGCCGCCATGCTGCGGAAAGCTGGGTCTGTCTGGTACTAAAGAATATTTAACAAACACTGGTACGTTGGGGATAGCCTAAGAAGCTTCTCTTGTAGACTTGGGTGGTTGTAAATGGCTCAGCTCAGTACTGACTGGATCGCCTTCCCAAATCTCTATCACACAGTCCTGATTTTCACCTGACCAGCATCATAAATCATGCGTGGGCGTGTTTATGAGCCCCTTTTCCCCTGCACTGGTTGCTTCCCCTTCTGTTCTAACAGGTTTAGCAGCTTTGCAGGTCCCTTCCTCTGTGCCTGTTACTTTCTGTGGAGCGCGTTTCACCGGCAACCGAGACGTCTGTCTATGCTCGACCGGTGCTTTCCTTTGCACTATCTGGAGAACTTCCTCCCTTCTCTTTCCTTTTCCTTGATGTGGCGAACACTGCCTTTCTGCCTTTCGCACCCCTCACCTGTGATTTTGGTGTGGGACGTGTGTGGACCCGTTGCCTTCTGTGGCTCCCTTGCGCGCTGCGGCATCCTTCTGGCTTGATGCTTTGCCCACTGTCCCATGAGCTTTCCTCCTACGTTCTGAGGCGGTTTCGTGAGCGAGTGGAGCGACGGTTGGTGAAGGCTGGTTGCAGGGTTGCTGTACAGTTTCGTCTGCGCAGGCCCGCTTAATAAAGGACCTGAGAAAATACTTACGGCTTCACGCTGCATCATTTCACAGGTCCAAGAGGGCAGTCTCTGTACTACAGTGTTTTCTGAAGCCTGATTGTTTATTGTGGAGTATTCGTGCTGTCTCAAGGTATTCCTGACATTTTTTTTTATTTTTTTGTCACCATTTTATCAAGGATCTTCAGCAGGAAATTAGTATTGGTGATAGGTCAATTCTTCGCATCCTTGAGGTCCAGGCCTACTTTCTTCACTAATGGCGAGACAGTAACTACCTTTATTTTATCCGGAACTGAGGCATTGTCAAACGAAGAGTTGACCAGTTTGGAGAGGAAAGGTGCAAATTCCTACTTTGCTCTAGGATAAGCTTCACAGGAATAATATTGTCACTGCATGAGGTAGAATGCATTGTTGACAGAGTAGACGCCATTTCAAGGATGGTCACATGTTTAAATGCAAAATTTGATTGATCACTTAGCCTATCCGGAGCATCTGCTGCCTGGGGCTGTTTGTGTGCTCTATTACCTAGATCATTTTCTATTTTATCCTGCGCCGCTTTGATTTTATTTGCAAAAGCCATTTGAACAACATTACAATCCTTCTCTGTAGGATGAAAGTGTTGAGGTAGTGCTTTTGGTTTCTCCAGCAATTTTAAAATCTCTAACTGTTTTTTGGTGTTATTCTTATCCACCCCAAAAACCTTCTCGAAGAAATCTTTTTCGGCTGAAATCATTTTAGCTTTCTACTCTGCTTCCAACATCTTCCACCTTTCCCTTTTAGAGGCTGATTGATGTTTTGCCCATTCCTGATCAGCACTTCTTTTCAGTTTTTTTAAACTGGCAAGTTCAGCAGTGAACCATTTGCTGTGGTTTCTATTCTCTCTCACAACTTTTCTTGCCATATGGGCTACTTTACCTAGCATCTTGGTTAGCGCTTCATTGTATGTTTCTACAAGCTTCTCTGGGCTGTTATGTTATGTTATTTTGCATTTATATAGCGCCTTATGTACCACTGCTATGATCTCAAGGTGCTGGTAGGTTGAACGCCCTCGGGAACCGAAGTTCAAGTCATTAGAGAGAGAGACAGAGTCATAAGGTGTGTGTGAGCACCGGATATGTGTGCAGCAGGTGTTGCATTCCTGTGATAGCTGCTTCTTAGCGGTAGGTGTGGTGGTTGGGAGATCAAGAGTATGTGTTTGTTCTGGCAGGTTGTTATCCAGACCGATTCTGGCTGCGTTAGGCCCGAGTAGAACGCCTAGGCTGGAGGGTGTGTAACCTGCTGTGTTTAGTTAGCATGATGAGGAGTATCAGGCAAGTGATGGTATGAGAACAGCTATACCGAATGTGTCATAGTATCGCTGTGTTCTAGTTCAGTGTTGGTGTAAAGAAGAGAGTAAGCGTGGAGATGTGATATGGTGGTTTACCTTAGGTGCTTGAGATCGAGCACACTCCAATAATTCCATGCCCTTCAACCGTTCCATGCACTCTGACTGTTCCATGCACACCGACCGTTCCATGCACTCCAAACTGCTCCATGCACTCCAAACTGCTCCATGCACTCCAAACCGTTTTATGCACTCCAAACCGTTTTATGCACTCCAACCATTTTATGCATTCCAACAGTTGGAGCTGTTTGTAGAATACATAATTCCATGTAGACAGTTCTTGAGATGAGATGGCTTGTCCTTCTTGAAGTTCCGGTTATAAACCACTGACACAGGGTTCATAACCGTTTTTGGTGCTTCTTTTAAATAAAATGAAAATTCCACAATGCAATGTCTGACCATATACACAGAGTGGTACTTTTCATTATTACCTCTCGATATATGGAAATCACCCAGTCTAAAATGTTTCCCGAAATGGCAGTGTGTTTGACATTTTCTACTTTACACCCCAGTTCAAGAAGCGATTCTTCCAATAAGATTTCTTCTTTGTGCTTGGGATAATGGAGCCATCGATTTAGATTGCCAACAACCTGCGAAGCGCAATTAAGGCCATTGATGTTTTTAACCAAGTGTAGCAGATCCTCATTAATGTATGCCATGTCCTGAGGAGGCCGATAAACTTGGTTGAGATTGAGGCAGCTGCAAGGGGAAGGGAAAAGTTTCAGATGGAATACCTCACAATCTTTGCAAGTGCCCATGCCCTCAAATTTGTTCACATTATAAAGGTTACATTTATCTATTGTAACAAATCTCGAGCAGGGAGGAGCACCTTCCTATGATGCCTGGATGGTGAGGCCACTACCGGATAGCCCCCCTACGTGTGGAACTCAGTGGGAGGATTTCATGGGAGGAGACTTCCTCTGTGGGGACAAGGGGGAATATCTTGGGAGAACACGGTATGTACACCCTGCACCTGTACCCTACACACTCACTGAGTCATTAGACTCTTCGGGTAACACACCATCACATGAGAAAGTGTAACATGGCTTATATACCAGTTATCCTTTACAAACCAAGTGAGGTTTGGACCCTTAAGTACTTGCAATTCAACAGCTGACCCGGAGACATCAACATGAGCGGAAGAGCTCCACCATCCAAGCCGGCCACAGTAGCAAAGAAAACAAAAGTCTTTCCCCTTCTGGTCAGGAAAAGAACCATGATGCATTTTTCACATATTGCCAGTCACCAAATCAAAGTCGCTCCTTTTTACAACACTGAGGACATAACCAACACTCCTCCAGAATCAGAATCTCAGAGCCAAGCATTTACACAACCCATCTAGATGTCCAGAGCTGAATAAACAGCAGTCCTCTGTGGACAAATCAAAGGAACAAACTGAGACTTTTGATAGAATTGTTCCAACCCACTCACCATTCCATAAAGTTGAGGAAGATCCTCGTTCTCAGGGACATGTCCAACAACAGCAGGCAAAGAAGCAGCAACCATGGCAAGTAGTCGCAGCAATGCTAAAGTTGGGGGGGCAGGGCTTCCCCTTTCAGTGAACTTGGCTTGGGCAGCATTCCCATGTCCCATTGGTGCGATGCTTTCCCCCATGTTATAAATTAGCGTTCACTCGATATATTGTGTCGTTCTTATTTTCAAAGAGATCAGATGCTGAACGAAGCATGGAGGACTACGCGTGGGTTTATTAAGCAGAGAAGTAACGTCTTGTCAAGATCACATCCCTTTGCTAAAATAAGGGGACTTAAGGACTTAAATAACTTGTCTATTTTCTAAACCAGAAATACAGGAGATTTTCAGTTAAGCATAAATCCGGATCCAGACTCATCTGTTACAACAGGCTAGGTCTATGCACTTCTGTGATATAGGTACAGATGATAGTACTGGATCAAAGAAGAACATTAAGACCCCAAGGGTTTTGCCTGACCTTGGTGCTGTGATAGTGTGAGGAGAGTAGGGATTGGCAGCTCTCACTGCAGGTGTGGATTCTGCACCAGCGTGGTGTTTCTGAAATAAAAAGGAAACTAAAAAGGGACTTGGTGTCTTCTCCTTTGGCCAATTACGAACCCAGGAGTTTTCAAATTACGTGCAAGAAAAAAGAACCAGGCAGAGCAGCAGAGCGAGGCAAGTAGCCATGGAGGTCACGCAAGAGGCAACCTTCCCACTCATCTTGAGGAATCGAGTGGTGGCATGGCCACAGGATGTTGGAAGCAGTGAAGAGCACAGCAGACCCGAGCAGCTACTGGTGCTACCGTGAGGATGCCCAGTCCCAGGAAGGGCCGGAGAGCTACCCGACCCCAGTAACAGGTACAGGGGTGATCGGGAGGCCCAGTAGGGACACAGGGCAGGCGGCAAGAAGGCTCTGTAGCAGAGGTGTGCTTCCTTGGCCCTGTGGAGTTGTGAAAGCCATTGACCACCAGAGAGGGTTCTGGGACCCAGAACGAGTGGGAAGCCATCTCGCTCTCATCAATACTTGGCGGGAAACGAGCCAAGGGAGTCGAGCATAAAAAGTAGAGTGAACCAAGTGGGCTGGATCGAACAGCAAGAGAAACCAGGTTCTGGGACCCAACATTCACACACAGCATGGGTTGTCTTCCTTATCACAGTACTTGTAAGGGGAAGATACCAAGTGAACCGAATTAAAAAAGAGAAGTTAAGAACTGTGTGCTTGAAGCTAAAGTGAGAGAGAGCCAAGGGGAAGGGAGTCATTCCAACTCGTGATCTGGAACTGTACTTGCAATTGAAAAGTTAACAGGAGAAGGGAGTCATTTGCCCGGTAACTGAAATCAGGGGAATGGAGCCATTCCCCCTGGTTGTGTTGGACTGGAAAGATACCAGGAGAAGGGAGGTATTCTCCTAGTAAACGCATTTTAATAAAAAGGGAAGTGAATCATTCTCCTGGTAGTCAAGACCAGGGGAAGGGCATCATTCCCCCTGGTTGTATGGAAAAGGAATTGAGACCTGGGGAAGGGAGTCATTCCCCTGGGAAAAGATTCCGCATCACAAAGATCAACTATCTTTTTAGTTTAGTATTTTGTATGAGGGACAGAAGCAGGACTTTTGACAGGATGGTGGACTTTTGATTTGCATGGACATTCTGATGAAACCAATAGTTTTAAAAATGAGGCAGGGCCACCCCTCTGAGAGTTAGGGAAAGCTATGATTTCTCTTAATTTTCAGGTATAATACAAGTTTATGCAAACAATCATGCCACCTGTGTGTCAGTCACCTCCTACTGCACTCTTACACTATACATGCATTTATTAAATCATTGTATTAGTTGAAATCAGAGCTACGCAAAGATACATTTTTCTAAGGCCATGACATTATATTATATTGGACCCTTGAAATATTTGATGAATAAACCTGAACCACTTGTTCAGCTATTGCTTCCAAAGGATAGACCTCCTGTTAACGGTAATGCATTTGTTATTCCATAAATAGGATGAGAATATCTATGACGGGTTATTTGTAAAGGGATAAAGGAAATATTTAAGTATATCAGAGATTACTTTCATAGGGCTGGAGAATCTAGAGGAAATATGATTAAATACATAAAATTGATCATACATATTGTTTGGGGATACCAATTCCTTTTCTACAGCGAGCTAGGTGGGGTTATTTTTCCTATCCACAGATCGAAACCATACACGAGCCTGGTTCAATATAAACACATCATGGTTACCTTTAAAGTCTGGAAAGTAAACCCCTCCATTCTCATAGGGGGCTTTCAATTTACTAATAGCAATTTCTTATTTTTCTGTATAGCCGCTAGCTCCAACAGTAGATAATTATTTGTTATTATCAGAGAGCTGGAAACTCTTGTTCCCCTGTCGCTAATGCACGCAAAGATGAAGACTGGTGGACCAAAATCCAAGATGACCTCAACCACAAAATGGAGTCATTACTCACCAAGATCTGTGCAAAAAAGGCCCCCCTCGCCAGCAAATCGTCCATGCTTATTCCTGATGTGACACTCAGTGGGGTCCCTACTTCAAATACCCCCCTCTTTATTTTCATCCATGTCACAGAAGAGCAAGTAGCTGCAACCATTAGATCACTGAAACCCTCTAATTGCAAATGAGACTCCTGCGCAGCACATATAGTAAAACTATGTGCCACTACGCTTGCCCCCATCATCACCGAGTTTGCTAATACTTCCTTCTCAACCTGTACAGTGCCTTCCAGCATTAAATCTGCCTGGGTCACGCCCCTACTAAAAAAGACCTCCCTGCACCCTTCATTCCCCACCAACTTCTGCCCCATTACCATAGTCACATTCCTACCCACAATCCTGGACTGCCTGGCTTATGACCAAGTGCAAAAGTTCCTAGAACAAAACCATCTGCTCAGGAAAAGGCAATCTGGCTTTCGTCTGAAGCATAGCACAGAAACTGCCTTACTGTACCTAAAAATACAAATGGACTCTATCCACGATGTAGGTAAAATAGCTGTCCTCCTCCTGCTAGATTTCTCTGCAGCCTTTTACCTTGTTGATGTCATCACACTCAGTCAGCACTTCTACTTTCCTCCAGAAGCCACTCCGTCGATCACCTACTTTCTTAATGGCCACACTACCTGAGTTTTCATCAGAGACTCGTTTGGGTCTTTTGCCCATGCTGTGTTCCCTTCCTCAACCACTGTCTCACCCACCTCATGATTCATTAAAACCCCATTCTGACTCACCGTCCTGGGCTCCAGTGGTAGAGCTGGGGGGTCAGGGAAGCATCCCCATAGCTCCCCATGGTGTCCAATGGACCCCCCAACCTCCAAATCGTACCCTAGTAGCTGCCCCTGGCACCAAAAGCTGCCTCTCACTACAGCTGGACTCTTTCTCCCCTGCTGGCGGACTCCCTCACCCTCTAACAGGGTGGGTGGGGAGTAGTCCAGTGCCTCAACTTCTCTCCCTGGCAATCACTCCAATTAAAAGGACATGTTGCCGAAGGCTCAATGTGCAAACCACAAATGTACCAAAGGTGCCTAGTGTGCAAAACACAGAACAAGTGACAAAAACAAAAAAGAGGATTGCTGCAAGATGAAGACAATGGAAAAGGGGTCTCAAAACACTCACAGTTGGGAAGGCAACTGGGTACAACACATGAAGACTTTTCTGGTACACACACACACAAAGGTTTCTCTACGCACACAGAAACACATTTTGTTATTGTTGTCTGACACAAAAGTAACAGGAAAGGACAAGAGACATCTCAGAATTGCACCCATTAGCTGGTTGAAGCTCTGGTTCCTTCCTCAAAGGTCAGGCTCGGAACCAGCTATGCCATACACCACTTACAAAGTGCTTGTGTAGTACCTTCTCACTCTTCCTCACTTCATTACATTGCATTGCATGCCTCTGTGCTGATCAGATCGGAGGTACCAAGTGACAACTGTATGATGTTAACTCTCTTTCCGAATCATAATAGGCTTTTAAAGGAAGAATATGAGATTTGCTATTCCGAATGCTAATTTCTCTACTGCATTCAACTTTAATCCTGAAAGTTGGACATATTAATAAGTAAAAGCTGCTGGTTTATGAGTAAACGTGTAGATTTGTGTTTATATTTAGATGTAAGCAATTCAATTACTCACCCCATCACTTTCTCTCTCCATTCTACCCTCTGGTACGACACAGACTGCTGGACACACCTTGGATGCTCTCATCTCCACAGACATCCCTCTCTCTTCCCCTCTCACTACTGCTCTCTCTTGGACTGATCACTTTCGTCTCTCCTCTCACCTGAAGCTCTCTTCTCCTTTAGCACTGGCACACCCAGCACCACCTTCCACCCAGAAGGTCTTCCAACCCTTGAAAAAAGTGTAAGTGGCTGCCTTTGCCTCCGCCTACTTCCCTCTTCCCACTTTTTAGGCTGACTCCCATCCTGACACAGCCCTCTCTAACTTGCACCTTTCCATCTACAATACTCTCAACATCCTTGCCCCTGCCATGAGGGTCTGACTGAAGCCTCCAAAAAATCAACTCTTGCTACCATTCTGATCTGGCTGACCTTAAACACAAGTGCAGGGAAGCGGAATGGAAATGGCGATCGCCAGCTGCACCCTGTGACAAGTTGGCCTGCCGCCTTCTTCAAAGGTAATATAGACTCAGCATCCGGCTCAAGAAAAGAGTTCATATTGAAGACCGCATCTCTGCGGCATCTGACAACACGGGTGAACCTTTCAAAGTCTGTAAGGAGCTGGCCAACCCTATTGCAAACTCATCCTCTATTGCACCCACCAGGCCCTTTGCGGGGCCCTGGCCACACACTTCACAGTCAAAACACAGGACATCCTCTCCCCTCTCTCCTCCGTACCCACTCCTGCACCATCATCTCCTAGGCCCCCTTCGGACGCCCCAACCACGCCCTCCCCTCTTCCCTCCTCCCTCTCCCTGTCACATCTGAGGAGGTTTCTAGACAAGTCCAATCTATGAAAACCTCCTCCAAACAGGTGGACACTTGCCCCTTCAAATCCAGCAAGGACAACATTGACTCTTTAGCTTCAGCCTTGGCAAACCTCTGTAACATCTCCTTCAACACTGGAGTTTTTCCCCATTTCCCTCAAGCATTCTCTTGTGCACCCTCTGCTCAAAAAACCCTCTGCTAACCCTTCTATTCCGGGTAACTATCATCCTATCTCCATTACTCCTTTCATGAGCAAATTCCTAGAGAAGCTGGCTATCTCTCAGCTTACCCTCCACACTGAATCTGAGGCAGGGAAACTGCTCTTCTGAACACCCGTGAAAACCTGCTCTCAAACCTTGACTCTAACTCTTCCTCTGTCCTCATTCTCCTTGACCTCTCCTCTGCTTTTAATATAGTAAACAACAACATCGTGATCACCCATCTCTGGGATACCCTGTGCATCACAGATCATGCCCGGGTGCCACTTCCGTCCTTTCTCTCTGACCGTCTTTCTCAGGTGGAACTTGGGTCATTACTCTCTGCTATCATTCTCTCGACTTGTGGTGTCCCCCAGGGATCTAATTTATCCCCCTGGTTTTTCAATGTCTATATGGCCCCTTTGGCCTACATAATCTATGCCTTAATCTTTCAACTTTCAGTGTTATGCAGATGACACACAGCTCTCTTTCAGGCTACACTCAGCCTTTTCCTCATCCTCACTGATTCCTGACTTTCTGTCCACAATTCAGTACTGCTGTGCTGCAAACGATCTCTGCCTTAATACCAGCAAGACAGAGATTGTCCTCAATGGAACCCCTGCTCCCACTTTCCCACGCTCACTCTGGCCGGCCTCCCTTGGTCCTGCGCCCCCACCCACCCGGGAGGCAAAAAACCTGGGGGTCCTTTTCGACTCCACTCTCTCCTTCTTTTCTCACATCTCGGACGTGTCCAAAAAGTCACACTACAGGTGCACCTCCTCAGAGGTATTCTTCCTTTTCCCACCTTCCCTCAGAGGTTCACTGTCTCCAGAGCCCTGGTTCTCTCCAGACTGGACTACTGCAACAGTCTCTTTCTCAATCTTCCTACTTCTACTCTCAGACCTCTGAAACTTATCCAGAACAGAACCGTGAGACTTATCCTTGACCTCAAGCCCAGGGACCACATCTCTCTGGTGCTGAAATCACTTCACTGACTCCCTGTGGCTGCAAGGATCAAGTTCAAGTCCCTCTGCATAGTCCACAAGACTCTCTGGGA
The DNA here is from genome assembly GCF_040938575.1 of Ambystoma mexicanum. Taxonomy (NCBI): domain Eukaryota; kingdom Metazoa; phylum Chordata; class Amphibia; order Caudata; family Ambystomatidae; genus Ambystoma; species Ambystoma mexicanum. Next base: position 884,398,461 of record NC_090924.1, read on the forward strand.
CCGGAGCCCTTACTATCTATAACGCTCTCTTCCCAAATACTCTCCGTCTTGAGCCCTCCGCTCGGCTCCTCAAACTCTCTGCAGAAGAGCCGCTTCTCAAAACAGAGGTTTGGGGGTAGATCCTTTTCCTCTGCAGGTGCCTCCCTCAGGAACAGCCAACCTATCTCTCTCCATCTTGAGCCAGACCTCGTTAAGTTCAGGAAACTCCACAAGACCTACCTCTCCTCTTCCTCCTTCTCTCTCCCGCTCCCCTGCTAACTGCCTTCCTCCTCGCTCTTTCCCTCCTTCCTTGGCTTCCCTAACCTGCTCACTTAGCCGACTGGTTGCCTGGTGCACCTCCAGAACCTCACAGGTCCCAGGCTCCCCCACCAGTTCCTGCACTTGCCTCCGGGCCTCTGCCTGGTACTACTGCAATATGCTCCATGAGAGTGGCACCCACTCTGCACTTAACCAACAAGTGCCAATTAGGACACCCTACCCCAACATGCTCTGTGTACCTATGGTAAGAAGAATTAGAGCAGGTGGCTCCAGCCTCCCCTTCTTAGCACCAGCACATTGGAATGCCCTACCTCCCACTATACGAGGCGAGGCCTCCCTCATGATCTTTCGCAAAGCCATGAAAACTGTGCTCTTCACCTAAGTACGCCACAATCTACAGTCATAAACTACCTGTTTATCACACAAATGTGATTCCACATAAATGTGACTCACCTATGCCTATATGTATATTTTATGTATTGTAATGTATACTTGCTCTTTTTGCTCAATATATAACTGCTTCTCCCCATGTGCCCTCTCCCTGTAACTAGGCTCCCTTCAAGTAACAGTGCCTCAATGCCCAAGGGCTGGTGTGCGCTATACAAATGTAATAAATAAATAAATAACCCAGGACCCTGATGGACTGGGCGCACTTGTCCCCCTTTCCCTCCCTTGTCCTTCATGTTATGAGCACTTGCACGTCCTAGACCTTTAATGTTCTAGGCCTTGCAAGTTTGTCTGTCCTGTCCTCCGACTGTCTTCCCTCCCTAGATGGGCGTGCTAAAAAAACTCATGCATAATTAAGACGCATTGGATGACCAACTACCAAGCAACCTGAAATGTCGCCAGGCCAGTACTGTTGTGAATGAACCTGTATGCTCCTCTCCCTCTCCCCACCTCATTCCCACCCTCACTCTTTCTCAAGCACTTCACTAGTATGCTTGCCTCTGGCCCAGCATGCTACCTATGGTTGTAAATCGTTCGGAATCTTCAAGGCCTAAGAACGAGGACTGTACTCCTTTGTTCTCTTCCCGCCTTGATGCGCTTTGAAGAATTTCAACTGTGTATAAGCGCTCTACAAATAAACACTTACAATTAAAATTACAATGGGCTAGCAAGCCCATCCTGGTAGAAACCACTAACGCCACTTTTAAAGAACACAGCATTTTGGGAAAGTGAGATGCTTCGCCAGAACGAACCTTCATGCAGAACTCATTCAGCTACAGGTCCTACAATTCGAAAGAAAACACGTGGAAATGTCTCTTAGCAGATGGAAGTGCGCCACAGAGACTACTCTCGCATTGATTTTCAGAAAGACGAATCTTAGACCACTACATTGTTTTGAGGGGAAAATGTTGGGCTTCTCTGAGATATATAGTACAGCACAGTGCAAAGTTGGGGTTGGTGCTTTTCACGCAGCATTGGCATATTTGAAGGTGAATGTTATACTATTTGCTGGCACTACACACACTGTATGCTAAAATAAAATAAAAAATAAAACCATCTAAATAAAGAGCACTTACCCTAAAATAAGATGCTACTGTCTGGGCTTTCATGTTGGTAGTCTCCCTTGGATGATGTGCTGTATCCCCAAATTCAGCCTGCATGAAACCAATAATACAGAGCAGACATTTCATTTGAACCACGCTGATGAAGCAATGGGTAACACACCATGATTTAATGTACTTATTCTGAGAAGACTGCATTGTTAGATAGTAGAACATAATGTGCTTGATCTTGGCACATTGTGGAGACATGAGAATGGGTGCACATATTAATTAAATTCTAAAAATAAAATGTTAAACAGGTACATATTTTTCATCCGGCATAATATTGGCCTGGGATTGTATCATGCTGTATTTTAGGCCGAGGATGATAGAGTGTGAACATAACAAAGCATTGAAACATTATGTACTAAATCCTATTAGGATTTTGGGAAATGAAAAATGAACACATTGACTTTTGCGCCGCTAAAGTGTTTTAAAGTAATGATTGTGCCTTAGGCTCAACAAATAATTTCATTTTAATGGATACAGTTGTCATTAATTTCATGGTTTACCAACTCAATATATTTTGTGCAAGGCTAAAGCATAATAGACCAATTTTCTGTTTGGGAAATAGCGTAATTCTTTGTGCATGGTTTGCATAATGCAACACATCCATGCGGTGCTATAAAGTAAGAGATGTTTATTTCTTCTACTTTTCAGGATTGTGAAGTATTAAAATGTCTGACAGGTGCATATCTACAGTGGGGGTTGGGAAGGAGGAGGGACACAGGACGGGGTCATGTGCAGTTGCAGCCTGACTTTCTTAAATGTGGGTTCCCAGCTAGCAATGTGTTGTGCAACTCAATGAAAAATGCCGATGTTGCAAACTCTTCAACACGTGTTGGAGTGTAGAATGCATCGGAGTGGTACAGAATATCAACACCTAAAACTGCCACCCTGGAAAGTCTCAAAAGCGCTTGAAGGCAAACACCACAGAGGTATACTTAGATGGGAACTGATATGTGTCCCGCTTACCATACTGCTGAGGGGCAGCACCAGGGCTCCTCCATTCTAAGTTAAAATGTTGCACTGCTGGCTATCCCCCTCCCATCCCACACTAGATTCATAGTTCAATTACTAGAATCAAGTATGCAGCATGTCTTCCCAAAAAACGAACACTGCAATTACAGGGACCAGAATCCATAGAACCTATGGGAGTGAAACTTACTATTACAATCTGAAACTGGCTTCCTTGTGAGCGAATGAGGCTTGAAAGAGCTTGAAGGCGAGCAACATAGAGCTGTATGGTGAAGTCAGTTGGAAACTTGAGTGTGCCACTCACTCACCAAGACACAGTGTCAACCCAATGTGATGTATGTTCATAACCCGACTGCTCCCACTGAGACAGTAGACAGGATGCTGTCATTCTTTGATCCCCTGGCAGGAAGGGTAGGTAACACCTCTCCTGGGATGCAGGAGATCTCACCAGCAGATCTCCTGGGAATCCTGCTTCAAAGAGGCATGCACACAACAAATGCCAACCTCACACCACGGTGCAGCATGCAAAAGGGCCTTTGAATTCATCAATTATGGAAATGGGGTTCATTTTGAGTAGCCGGATATGGAAAGGTGGACCTTAGAAGGGGTTCTACCATCTTAGTTTTCAGATTGTGCTCTCTTCCTTCCTGTCCCTTCTGTTTCCTGCAGGACAAGGCCCTCTGGGTATGAGGTAAGTACACAAGGGCAACTTGATACAGCAGTAGGAATTGCAACCCTTACTGCAGCCTTGCTTTGAGCCAATCCCCAATGACAGTTCGCCTTTATAAGGAAGTGTTCTCCCTCGCCTTACATGATTCCTTCCAGGACACAAAGAAAAATACATCTCTGCATCTCTGTTGGGAGTGCAGTCCATTCCGAATTCTTCTGGTATAGAGGTGAAGACAGGTGCTATCCAAGGCAAAGGAATGCTCTGCTCCCTAACCAGCCCCATGGCATATTTTGGGTGAACTGCTGGGCCAGGGCCTCACTGCTGTCTGCACTGGAACCAGGATCATATCCCTTGAGGTGAAGGAACCCACTTTAAGTGCCATCTAAATTCCCTGGAGTGGCAAAGCATCTGACGGTGCACCTTGTCCAAGAGCTCCTGTATTGGGACTTAAAGGAACCTTAGGAAGTCCAAAGCAGCCTGGAACCCTATTTTGCCACTTAGAGCTACATTCAGACTGCTTCAGCCTTGTTCAACTCCTTCTAACCAAAAGAAGGCCCTCCGTGTTGATTGTGGCACACTTTGCATCATTAAACCGCTTCATGAATTTATGAACACTTCAAGGCTGCATCGCACCATCAGCACTCATCTCTTCCTCGGCTTGTAAACTGGCTCACTTCTGCGGGATCCTTCAACTCGCTGCTTCTTCAAGCACCACATTGCACCAACTGGACCTCACCTCACCCTGACTCAAACACAGATTCGGACCACTGGATGCCATCTTATCATGCACTGACTTGCCCTAGCTGTAACATTGTTTCAATCTGACTTGACTGCCGATCCGGACCTATTGCACCCTTCGAACCACATTGCATTGAATGCTGTCTCAAACTGCAAAAAAAAGAAAATCTCAAAGCTGAATCGCTACCAGGATCAATGTGACTCAATGCACCTTGAACCTGGTTTGACTGAAAGGAAAGAGCAAAGAGGACTAGTGTGATGCTGTCAAACTTCCCGAGAACAAGGTACTGTCATGAGGCTCTATCCATGGTCCACTCCTAAGACCAAAGTGACTTATAGGTCCCTTTTGAGATCTTTTTCTGGTACGATTTCTTTTTAACAGTGACATTGCTGCAATTCTTTGCCTGATCACTCCTGCTCATATCAGTTCTGCATTTTATGTGTTCTTTCTACACGCTTTTGGCGGTATTTTAGTTGGTGTGACAAATCCAGGGAAGTTGCCCCTTCTCCCCAAGGGGCCACTCCCTTTGGGACTAAGGAGGTGAGCTCACTACACAATATCCCTAAGGGACAGTGCAAGTGGGATCCCATTGGAGGTAACCCCTCTTCTGTGAATATGGAACACAATGTTGCTGTATAAAACGCCTTACAAATGCTCAATAAAATTTAAATAACTGACAAAGAAAGGTATTACTTTCACCTGCCTTCAATACAAAGTCCCAAGTGTCCATTGGGTATATAGGAATTGATAGGGTGGACATGTGCAGGGCCCCTTTAAGGTGGATGGCTTGGCCTGTGACTTACCTCGATTACAGACTCATTGAGAAACCCAGAACCAATGGGAAGTCTCCCTCTAAGCCAAGAGGAAGTTCCACCCCCTCAGAAGAGCAGGAACTGAACAGGAGAGCCACACAGTCGGCATAATGGGCAGGGACCCAAAGCAGCCTGCAGAGCACTGCCTCTTCAACAACTGCGTAGATCCTGCTGAGCCCAGGACTGCCTAGAGAGTGACTTGCTCCTCCCAGATAGGAGCAAAGCACTGAGGTGAAGCAGCTAACTGTGCAGTCCTGAGCCAGGACAAGGACACGGTTCCCGCACACCCAGAAGACTATCTCCACAACTGAACCCTGCTGCTGGAGTGAAGGTAGGCGGCACTACATAGAAAGCAGGTGGAAGGTGATGAAGTGGCCCAAAGTCCATTTGGGGCTGACATTCAGAGGGCCCCAGAAGTCGGTACGCAAAACAATCAGAGCAACCATAAACAAAAAAGTGCCAAGCAGGCCAATATCCCACACAGGGCTGACATTTAGAAGCTGCCAGAACGGTATAAGAGAAACTGTAAGAGAAACCGCAACCAAAGTGGGGCTAAGTAGGCCTGTAGTCCACCCAGGGCTAATAACCAGAAAAACCCAAGATGGTTGAAAAAAACTATGACAAGACAGAACATAAGCCAGGCTGAGCAAGTCCCTTGCCTACCCGAGGCCCAAAGCAGTAATATCTGAACAAGAACAAGGACAAAAGTGTGTTTGCTAAATACCAAAATGTATAAAGCAGAGCACCTCATTAGTATTAACATATCCCTGAGTAGGGGATAAACTAAGAACCGTTTTGTATTTGTATTTTGTAGTTATTGGACATGTGTATGGCGCCTATACACAGTTGTTTCCAGGTGGCACAAGAAAAGATGGGGGAGAGGGGAAAACATGGGAAGTCAAAGAATACAACAACAAAAAAACAAAGGAACAATTATATTGGCATTGTGATATTCCCACTGTGCAAGTGAATGAAAATGTGATAAGTGCAAGGGGTTGGGCCATAGCGGGAGAAGTACAGAGTGGGGTACCCACACGGGTGGGGACTGGCAAGTGCTGGTCAGGCCAAGGTGGAAAGAGGGGGCAGGGGAGGAAGAGTGCAGTGGACAGGGAAAACTAAGTTGGGATAATCTGTGAAAGGGAGCCTGAGGGGAAGTGCTGGCATGGCAAAGGATGCTCAGAGAGACTGGTGGGAGGGGTGGTCTGGTACCTGTATGACTCTGAAGGGACAAGGCCCCAGTCCCAGCATCAGGTGGATAGTTTAGCAAGGGAGAGGGAAGGAAGAGGAGAAAAGGAAGGTTTTGAGAAGTTTCTGGAACTTAAGAAGATCCAGCTCAAGTCAGAGGGGTAGAGGGTGGATGTTCCAGAGGAAGGCGCCAGCCGTGGAAAGGGATCTACTTCCCACTCTCTGCTTGGAGAAACGTTTGACCGGCAGAGTTGGAGCCAGAAGACCGAATGATTCTGGCGTGGAGGTATTTTGTGAGAGAGAGCTGGATGTACAGAGGTCTCAGGTGCCAGACAGCCATGTGGATGATGCAAAGCGTTTTGGACTTGATCCTTGCAGTCACCGGAGCAAGTGTAGAGATTTTAGGACTGAAGAAATGCTGTCCCTGGGTTTGAGGCCAATGATAAGACTTGCAATCCTATTGTGGATTAGTTAGAGGGGGACGGGGGGAGGAAAGAGGAAGGTTGAGGAAGAAGCTATTGCAGTAGTCAAGCCTAGAGAGAACCACGGTTCTGGAGATATTGAGTTTCTGGGGGAAGGTGAGGAAAGGTGGAATGCCCATCAGAAGAGGATACTGAAAATTGGACTTCTTGGCAAGGTCTGTGATGTGTGGAGAGAAAGAGAGTAGTCAAAGATGACCCCAAGGTTTTTTGCCTCACAAGTGAGTAAGGGGAGGGGACCGAAGGAGTCTGGCCAGAGAGTGAGGGGGAAATTAGGAGCAGGCATCCCAATGAGAAGGATCTCTTTCTTGCTGTCTTTTGAACTAACTGATCAAATAGTTTTTTGTCAAAGATCATGAAGAGACATTTTTTGTGTGTTATTTGTTTACCAGAGCCACCAGGCCAGAGCTTGTAGCGAATCGTTGTTGTAAAGGACCTTTTGGTGTTCATTGGAATCACCAATTAAGGAACTGGAAGAGACTTTTAAGAACTCTTTGGGCGGGAGGAGAGGAGGTCAGAAAATCAGTCACCATCTAGTGAACCTAGGGAGAGAATCACCCTATTCTAAGACATTAATTAGATTGTCTGTCTTTCTTTCTTTCTTTCTTTAGTGGTATATCAAAAATTGGAGTAGAATAGGTTTTCACAGAGGACTACATTTATTTATTCAAAATCGTGACGAGCAGACTTTTGTTGTTTTTTAGAGTAAGGAACTTTTCATAGTTGTAGGGCTTAGAGAAGTTGTCTTGAAACATGTCTTCTTGTCTGTATTCTATATCTTTAGCAAAACAAAAAGGTGATGGCTGCAAGGTTTTGAATTAATCATAACTGCGGGCATAGCTATAGGCATTCCTCCAGACCATCGTTTTTCAGACTGCCAAGCCATTACAGAAGGGGAAAAACCATATGCAAATCAGGGTTGGTCCTACCCCAAAAGGGACACTTCCGGCTTGAACTGCTAGGTTACATCACTTCTGCACGAGACCACAAACATCCCCAGACATGTTTTAGCCTTGTTGGGTTTTAACCAGGGCTTTAAGTGGGCCGGGGCCTGCCGGGGCAGGGCCCCGGCAGGCTACGAAAATTCGTTTTTGAGGCGGGGCCCTGCCGGGGCCCACTAATCTCCCCTGGCAGCCCCGGCCACTACACAAAAAGGCATTTTTTTATAGCCTGAAGCTCTCGTTCGTGTGCGAGAGCTTCAGGCCTGAGAAAAAAAAGACTTTCACCCATAATGGTGATGCTGCCCCTCCCCAGCTGGCGAGGGGCAGCGCCACCATTAAGGCTGAATAGGCAAGGTGCTGTCCCCTGCCAGGCAAGCCTTTAGAAAATAAAGGCAGAGATCAGCACCCTCTCTCACATGAGGAGCGGGTGGTGATCTCTACAAAAGACTGCCTGGCAGGGGTGCCAGTGGCCCATTGAGCCGGGGATCGTCGGTGGGCGTGGCCTAATGGGCCATTCGGACCCCTGCCGTTAGGCCACGCCCCTTGATGAGCCCTGGCTCATTTTGTAGTGCCACTTAGGGCACTGGTTTTAATCTTATGGGTCTAAACTCATGTCCACAATCATGTGTTACTGTGAAACATCAAACTACCCTGATGGTTTATGTACTGACATGAAGAATCTCCCGAGAACGCTACAAGCTATCAAGAAAAACACCAGAAGAGCTGTAGTCCATGGAATGGAAATATCAGGGCGGACCCTTCTATATCAGGGTGTCAGAAACAAATGAAGGCAGAAGGGTACCAGGAGGGATACTGGAGAGAGTACTAGAGAGAGAACCGGAGAGAGCAGTTGAGGTGGAGAGAGAAATAAAGAACCAGAGAGAGATGGAAGCCGAGAGAACACCCGAAGGCAGGCCCACAACGCTTGAGCAAGAGACGTGGAGGGTGTGGTTCAAGGGGACGCAAGAAGACATCTCGCAGGCTGATGCGGTGCTGGCCATGTAGAAAGCAGAAATAAGAAGGGAATAGGTGTCCCACATGGAGGCAGAATGCCAAATGCTATACACAATTAAAGGTTGGTGGCCGAGAGGCAAGCCAAAAGAGACATGGAGTGTCAGAACACCCCAGTTGACCAGAAGTACATTGTTTGTAAGACACAGGGAAAGCGCCATACCAGTCGGCCGAGAGTCGGCCCTACAGGAGGAAAGTGATTGGGTTGCAGTGGCATGACCTGTAGTGGTTGGATCGGGCAGTCCAACAATTGCACCGAAACCACTAACCCTATCCGTTTCCACAGCTATCTACCCTGACCTAAACAGTATCCAGAAAGGTAGTGGTTGGACATTCTTTACAAGGACGGAAGGTCGAGTACCTGGCCCGCTTCCTGACAGCCAGTAGTACAGGGCCAAAGAAGTGAACCCTGATGATAGTGGGAGAAGACGATTGACCATCATCCAAAATCCTACCGACCCGCTCAGCCATCCCAACCCCAATACAGGTAATGAAAGATAAAAGTCTGTGAGGGAGTGGGTGAGCTGTTCAAGAAACTCTTTAGGCTTTCCATTAAACTTAAGACAACAAGGGAGAACAGTGAATAGTGTGAAATGAGAGCACCTACTTCAGCAACTGAGAATACATGTTGTCCATGAACCCGAGACCCTAACTCCCTGAAATGCCCCAAAAGGGGGTTATTTTAGCAACTCTGGAAACTACAACTGAGGGGCCTAAAAGGGTTGGAGACCCAGGGATATCTAATGCCCTCCTTCTCTATCCGAACATCGAATAGCCAGGCAAGCCCCTGCCAAAGCAGAAAATCACTGTACACACCCCAGAATCGTCTACGGTGGGACCGTAGAGTAAAATACAAATTGTCTTCTGTCATCAGCCTGTTAAACATTGATGATTGATCAATACCAGGTGCTGCCAAGAGTCCTGTCTTTTTCAGCTCATGCCTTAAACTTGCCTTCTTCAAAAAAGAATGAAAATGCTTGTTTTTGTTATTTTCTTCCTGCTTAGAATAAAATGGAAACATCAAGAACCTTTTAAGTATGTAAGCCAGAAAGAAACAGAGAAGACAATAAACCATTTTTGTGATACAGTTCCCTGGCTAGTCCCATGGACAGTGGTACTGGGGAGTCGAGAGGAACTCCAGGAACAGCTTCATTGTCCCAGTGGGACGGATCAAGAGTTGTATAAAACCTAGAGACTGTCAAAGTCACTCTAAGGGAGCCACAAACCTTATTAAGAATTGTGAAAGACATTGGAGAACTTGCTAGAAGAGGGGAGTCATTCTCCTTGCTCTACGAGAACCTTATGTGAATAATTTACTTTCTTTTTGGTTATGGAGAACCCAGACCTTTTGTGGAATTTTTACTTTGAACAACCCGAGAGGTGTTTGGACGTTTCAGATCTAGGGGAAGGGAGTCATTCTCCTGGATTTCAAACAGAAGCTGTACTTTATGGTGCTTTATAGTAGTGAAAGGGGTAGATTAGGAGGCTTTGTGACCGGGACGGTGCCTTTTAGTTTTGACTCACAGAGACTTCCTGACATACACCCAAGTTTCTTTAGTTTAGGTAGGGAAACCCCCTAGAGTTAGGGATAGGTAGGCTTGGTTTTCATTTAATAAAAGTGTATAGCAACCACTATTGCATCACTCGGTAAGTCTCTTAATTCTTTGTCGCCAAACACCCCAGTACCAAGAGCTCCCTTACCACCGTTGCCGCTCATTGAGGTAGATTGCTTGAGGAACAAATTAATAAAGTGGGACCCTTGACCATTCTAAATTGGGGAATCAAAATATACTGATCATTGTAGATTATGGCACTTATTACCCCGAGGTGTCTCCACTCAGAAACAACACCAGTCAGCAAATTCTTAAACACATTGGGCCTCATTACGACCCAGGCGGTAAGTTACCGCCTGGGTCGTGCCTTTACCACCATGGCGTAAACTACGTTTACGCCATGGTGGTTGGTGGACTTACCGCCCCATTCCGAGGTTGGCGGGGCGGTAAGTCCCCAATCCCCATTTACCCTTCCCCATTCCCATTTTTGCCCCATAGGGCATAATGGGAGTGGGGAAGGTGTTAATTACGCCACCGTAAATTACGGTGGCGTAATTAACAACAAGGTCCCTTAGCGCCATGGATTTTAACACCTGCTAAAAGCAGGTGTTAAATCCTCCATGGCGCTAAGGGACCTCGGAATCAGGCGGTAAGGGTCAGCGCTGTTTACGCCGCCGTAAACCCCTTACCGCCTGGGTCGTAATGAGGCCCATTATTTCATTTCTTTACTGGCCAGGGTACATCATTTAAGTCCTGCTTGATGCAAGAGGGGAAGGATGCGTTGAATATAAAATAATGGAGAACCTCTGTTTATCAGCCCCAAACCGATAGTAGAATGTTTCAGTCAAACCCTAAAACTGATATTATGCAAACTGTTGGAAATAGATGGCAAAACAGGGATCTGATAATACTATGGGCTCTATTTTGCAGTCTGGAAAAATCCCCAATCCTCTTTGGTGAATTTTCCTTTTGAACTCCTACCTTGGCGAGAACCGAGAGATGCCATTGACGAGGGAGTTTTGGGAAGAAAGAGAGCAGGCAGCTCAACCAACCTCATCCTTACTTGCTTGAGCTCTGGAAGTACAGTTAAGGGGTAGAGACCACTCTATGGGGCCTGAGTGGACTTATCCCAGGCCTTTGACACTGTAAATAGAGAGCGTTTGTGGTGGAAACGGAAGACCTAGGGGACTCCAGACCCTTTATTGGCTATCCTTATAGAACTGCACCATAATTCCACCCTAAGAGTAAGGTTATCTAGTGCTGGTAATTTGTCACAGGTGATTCGTATTCAGAGAGGAGTCCGCCAGGGTTGATTAGAGGCTGCCTTTCTATTTAATCTTTACCTATCAGATGTACTCCATTGTTTTTAGAATCTCCTGTTGGCCAGTCCTAAGAACGGAGAGACCAGTTTATCACTGTTATTTTATACAGACGACATCATCATTCTGGATTATACGCAAATTGTCCTACAAAGGCTAATGATGGCGCTGGGAGACTCTACATCAGCTAATTGTCTGAAAATCAACCCAGACAAATCCAGAGTGATGAGTTTTAAGCGTCCGCTGACCAAAACGAAGACACTTTCCTGGGAAATTGATGGCTGCGATGTCCCTTTGGTAAGGGAACTCATATATCTTGGCTCTAAGATCACTCCTTGTCCAACCAAATTGGACTTCAATAACGCCTAGGATTTGGAAGCAACAAGGCTGGAATCTCATGTGATTAAGATGTATAAAAAATACTGTACATTTTCACTTACCTCGTTAATAAAGTATTATGTGGGGGAGATCATACCAACTTTGCTGTTTGGATTGTAGAGCAATATTCAAAGCTTTGAAATTAACTGGGCATGTGTTGAAGCAAGGATATGAAAAAGAGTCTTGACTCTTCCCAACTCTATTCCTATGGCCTTTTTTCGCTATGAGATGGGCCTGCTTTCCCTTTTACTATCGATGGAATTGAGATGGGTCTCGTTATTTAGACTGATTAATGTCCCTCAAGCAGACTCAGAAATCTGTTCTAACCAACACTGAGGGTGTCCTGGAAATCCTTCCTGAGCCCGTGGGGCCTGGGGAGACTGCTGTTTTGCCTCCAAGTTCTTCTTCGGATCTTTCTTCACTATTGAGCAATCTTGCTTCTGCTTCGTCACTTCCTTCATGAAGCGACAACACTCTGTTCGCAGATCACACCGTACCTTGAGTCTTGAGGCACGATCTGCATCCGAGACGCCGGACCTACAGCAAGCATTGGCTGTGCCCACAAGGAATCATCGTTGAGCCAGTCCTGTGTCACTATTTCGCTGAAAAATAAATAAGAGACAGGGACGGTCAAAGTTACCTTCAAGTAAGATAGGCCACGTGGTCAGGATCCACCAACGGGTTAATGAAAAGAGCCTAACGGAGAGGCTTCTAAACAGACTCTGAGAAACAATGTCCATTCTTAAATCCACTTGTGCGGAGCAAGCAATTGGTCTTGTGGCTGACAAAGAATCTGTTCATCAAAGATCATGGTCCTTGGGGACCCACTGTTTTGTAATCACAGTACTGGTTTGTTTAGTAATTATATTTGCGCTTTGGTTCTGGTACATAGAAAGAGTGCATCCTCTTGAGACTTTATTACCCACTGAAATTATCTCCACTGCGTCTCCAACTTTCGTGCATCTGAACACTCTTCCTCCTCGAGACTCCCAACATAGACAGGGTTATCATAATAACACTCTCCTAATGATCATGAATGCGACCTATGCTATTCTAAACACAACGAATTGCTCAGTGTTTTCACACTTGCCACAACATGGGGAAAAGGGACTGGCTGGTACATTCACTCTTCCTTTAACTACTGCATGCTACACCTCGCTCAGGACACTATTCTTTGGTCGTTGGAATGATAGTATTTCTGGGAACTGCGATGGGACTAATCTAAAGGAATTTGAAAAACGAGTCCTAACACCTTTGGGATGTTCTCTCTTCGCAAATAGAAGCAAACTCAGTGTTGCTTCTATTAGGCCTTCTGATAGACTCTCTAGACCTTTCAAATTGCTGATTTCTTTCAAGATGGCTCCCGTAGGCAACCGGGATGCCATGCCTCCTTCCTATACTAGTAATCACAGCCCTAACTCTGTTTCCTTCTGTATGCAAAGGGAAGGTTCACAGCCAATGGGTACATTCGAGGGTTGTACTAATATTGTGAATCTAACCAGTGAGGACAGAGCTCTGTATGTACTTGTTACTTGGGTATCTTGTTACCAGAGGTATATATGTGGCTACTGCTACTGAAGTCTCTAGAGCTCGTCCAGAGCGGGATAAGAATGGTGATACTCCTTCACAAGTCATGGGTGATGTAGCAAAATCCTTTGTGCCATTTTGGGGACAGATAATGAATTCTGAAGACTAGCAAGGGTACTGGAAAAAACCATCAATAGGACCACCAATATTCTGTACAACATGACGCTGGAGCAAAAGGCAATTAGATTAGTGGCCCTCCAAAATAGGATGGTGTTAGACGTCATCCTAGCTGAGCGGGCTGGGGTATGTAAATTGGTTGGATCCGCATGCTGTGTTTTTGTACCTGACTCCTCCCCTACTATATTCAAGGCAATACAAAATCTGCATACCTTGAGTACTGAAGTACATGTCCCTAAGGGAAACTGGGATCTTAGTGCTTTGTTCCGGGACTTACTACGATCATGGGGTTGGAAACTCTTTGCAGTCCTAATGGTAGTTCTTGATGTTCTATTGTTTTGTTGTTGTTTACAATGTATTCCTGCCATATGTTCGATGTTAGGAGGATGTTGTACACAAACGATAGGTACACTAGGACCTAAAATACATGCGCCAAAGGAAACTACTAATGTTTTAGTAATGAAGGATTTTACTATCAAGAAACTTATGGCGATTGATGTTTCTGAAGAATGTGATTCAGGATGTACGGACATTGAGGCGTGGGGTTTTGAGTAAAATGAATGTTTCAGTAATGCTCTTGGATTAGGCTAAAAGGAGGGTTTGTTAAACCATATTCGCATAAATACTGCCTGATTATGAAAATTGGCCTAAGACATTTGCATATGTATTAAAACCTATGATTAACTCGATTTAGATAGAATTGACTTCGCCGCCATCTCGAAAACATCAAGCATTTTGATCCGAACTCCTGCTGCCTGTTCAGAAATGATTAACCATGTTTTCAGCTGCCACTGAGCAGAATGACCTTTGAGCCTATGTCAACACTAGGACTGCCAAAAGCAGAAATGTTTGTCCTGTGCAAAGAAACCTTGTAGTCAAGATGAACTCCTATTCAAAGTGTTATCTGTGCCTACACACTCATCCTCTTTCAAACAACGACCCACAAAGCAAAGCAACTACAGCCGTGTGTTTTGGAAGAAATCCTTTATGCAACTCTTGGAACAGGACTTATCCTAAAGCTCAAGAAACAAGGAAAGATCTACACAGCTGAATACAGCAAAGTTGCCAGTATTGTATCTTTAAGGAACCTTGGAGCCACAGTGAACCTCAATTCAAGTGTTGACTGCATCCATAGCTTCAGCCATATACAAACATCAGAACTGAATGGTAGACAAACTAAAACCATGTGCCTCTATAATAAACTATTGAGTTTGTTTCTTGAAACTGGGCTTAACTTGAGCTGGAGAATCAACATCGCCATTGAATCTCCAAAGATAGGACAACATGTCTAACGTATAAACTAGTATTGTTATATTTGTCATGTGAACTGGGCACACACCCAAATTTGTAACTTATTAGTTTTTGGGAAGGGCTGGGCAATGGCCAGGACTGTGTATAAATACTGCATGCTTTGTGATGACCAGTACTCTCGCCCCTCACTGTGTCTGCTCGTACACACTGCGAGTCACTTGGGAGCCAGATAGCTATCTGCTTTGATATTTGAATCTGTACAGAATAAAGTTATATTCATAACTTTGACTTCGTGACTGGCGGATTCAATTTTTGGTGCTACTAAGCCTCGATATTCCTTGCTGATCTATCAGATGTTTGTATTCAACTGCGAAAGGGGGACAATATCTTTTTGAAAAAACTTAAATCTAAATGTTCCGATATCCTTGCTTCAGGGAACTCAGACATAGACACCTTGAACTCCAATCCTTTAAGATCCAAGGAATTTCTCAAGAGAAGAGACTGGACTAAGAAAATTGGTAGGCTACGAATATCAATGCTTTCCACAAACTTTTCAGCCTATGACAAACCCAGAGCTCTCTTACCGATCTACCTATAAAAATGTCCCGATCCTAAAGCCAGGTTAAACATTTTTTGATTTCGGGATAAGATTGGCTTCCCATCTGACATATGTCAGGACTGTGATATGAACTCTAAACAAACAACTAAACTCCTCTTGCTATCCTGTTCTGGGATAAGGGAATTAAGATGGAGGAGACTGCAGAGGATTTTTGATAGGGAGAGATGGCTAGAGCCTGATTATATGTGGGAGAGAATTATTTCAGGTAATGAAGTCATTTTGACAATGGAAGTGGTCAAACTTCTTAATGATCTAAAATTGTTTGATCATGTTGTCATTTAAATTAATGAGGTGAGCAATAGCTTGGCTTGAAGGAGGTGTTTATACTTGTGTTTTGCTTCCTCCTTTTTGTGTTTTTTTAATATTCTTTTGTATATATCATGATATTTTTTTGTTGAGAGTATGGTCATTTTTCCTTTTCTCTCTCTTTATTTCTTTTTTTTCTTTTATCAGAATTGTTTGTTTGCCCTTGCCTGTTGTATCTACTGTGGTGTAGTTGAGTAGTTGAGTAAAGTTTTAAGCAATTATTTCATTTGCTTTAAATGATGTAATTTAGCTACATATGTTCTTAAGATTTTGTACATTGTGTAAAAAGTCGAAATTTGATTTGGCTAATATGCACAATAAAAAGAAAAATTAGAAAGTGAGCAGGCAGCATAACCCATATCTCAAGCCACCCAAAAACTGAAATTCCATATAAAGCTTGTAAGGGACATTGTGAAACAACACATTTTGAGATCACAGGAACCCTAGAAAACTAACTATGATCGACAGGCACTGGACACAGTCTTTTTCTACGAGGGATCAAGTGTCGGTTTTCCTACACACCTCCGATAACAAAATGATTTCTAGGTAGCATGCCCCTTTCAAGTACTACAAAAGAAGGGACTCCTTAGTTACCTAATTTCCCAACTTAACAGGTGGGTGAAAATATAAGTGTACCACATATTTCCTTTACAGATCTAGAGAGCCGACTTAGTTGAACAATGTACTGTTACCATGGTGGCCCTCCTGGTAGAGCAGGAAACAGGCCTTAACTTAATCCCAGAGAATCTTACCCAACAGGAAAAGAGGGATCTTGATGATCTACTTAACTAATTCCCTGAAGTTTCCTCTGAAGTGCAAAGCAGGGTCAAATATTTCTATCATCACATATGAAGCCATCATGGGCAAACTGTGAACATATGCTAAACCTGCAAGTAATAAATCCCTTAGAGAGTCCCTAGTCCTCCCCAGTTGTGCTTGTCACCCAACCGGACTGGTCTTGGCATTTTTGTATTGATATTCGAAGACTAAATTCCATCTCGGTCTTTGACAACTATCCCATGCCGAGGATTGACAAGTTGATAGAGAGGTTGCGGAATGCCAAATATATACCCACTGTAGATCTCATCAAGGTTCACTGACAGGTCCCCCTTCATTCCTCTGACAACACAAAGACTGCCTTCTTTATGCCTTAAGTACTCTTTCAATTCACTGTCCTCCCCTTTGGCCTGTCTGGTGCCCCCGCTACCTTCCAGAGATAGGTAGGTAATGTGTGAAGACCCTATTTGGAATTCACAGCGGCCTATCTCAATGATATTATGATCCATAGTAGTAGTTTGGAGGAACATCTACAGAGTAATCCCAAACAATCCCGTCTAGCCCAAAATGCTGTCAAGTTCCTTGGTTATCATACAGCCTCACACTGAAAATATTAAGGCCATATCATGAACACCTCCTTCTAAGACCAAGCTGAACTCTGAGACTTTCAGTGATTAGCCAGCTACTATCGTAGGTTTATAACTAATTTCTCCTCTCATCACATTCAGTGCTACAGAGAAGCTGAAGATCTCTCATCCAAATATGCTTTCCTGGACTTTCCATGACAAAGAAATTTGACAGCTTAGAAGAAATTCTGTATGATGAACTTACATTGAAGATGCCTGATTTCAATCAAGAGTTAATTTTTCAAAAGGATGGCAGACTAGTAGGCCTGGGGGCCGTGCTCTCTCAGTTGCGTGATGGCCAAGAACATTCAGTCCTGTAGATCAGTAGGATGCTGTTCCCTCACAAATAAGCTTATGTAATGGAAGAGTTGGAGGGTCTGGATATTAAATGGGCCAGTCTATGGTACTACTTAACAGGGAGAAAGTTTTGATTAGTTTCAGATCATTCCCCTCTTAACATTGATGTGTTTGAGGAAAGACTCCAACCCCAGGGTAATGAGATGGTCAGGGTAATGAGATGGTTCTTAAACCTACAGGTTATCTGTTTTACTGTTGAATATTGAAAATGGAAGGACATGCCCCACTGGGGACAATAACTGCGGAAGAAGGAGTTCCCTTTCACCGCCCCTCCCTGCAAAGTCCCAAGCATTGGTTGGGTTTATATGAATTGAGCAGGGTGGGCATGTGCAGGACCTCTTTAAGGCGGATGGTTTGGTCTCTGACTTACCTCGATTGCAGCCTCATTATGAAACCTAGAACCAATGGGAAGTCTCCTCCACTCCAAGGAGCATCTAAAATACACAAGGAGATCAAGTGAAGGAGAGCCCAGTCGAGGCTGAACAGACAACGGCTTGTGGTGCTGCCCAAAGGAAGAGCCCTGTTCCCTCAGCAGGAGCTGAATGGAAGAGCCTTGCAGCTGCCATGGTGGAAGGAACCCGAAGCAACGCGTGCAGTGCTAACCTCTTCACTAGCGGTGGATATCCCGCCAATATCGGGATTGCTGAGAGAGGAAACCTCTTCCCTACATGGAAGACGTACCGACAATCTGACCCTTCCTGATGAGAGGAAGGCAGCAAGGTGAAGCAGCGGACTATGCTGTCTGGAGCCAGGACAATGATGCAGTTCCTTGCATGCCCAGGAGACCACCTCCCAACCAAACCCTGCAGCTGGAGTGATAGTACAGGCCGCTGCACAGAAATTGGATGGAGGGCAATGAAACAGGCCAATAGCCCATATGGGCTGACATACAGAAGACCCAAGAAGGGGATAAGCGAAACCCCCAGAGAAATCATAGCCAAAGATGGGCCAAGCAGGCCTATAGCTCACACAGGGCTGAAATTCAGAAGACCCCAGAAGGGGATAAGAGAACCCGTAAGAGAAATCACCACTAAAGAGGGACCAAGCAGGCCTGAAGGCCAACAGGGCTAATACTTGGAAGAAATCAAGCAAGGTTGAAGGAAAGTACATAAGACAGAACATAAGTTGG
The DNA here is from genome assembly GCF_040938575.1 of Ambystoma mexicanum. NCBI lineage: Eukaryota > Metazoa > Chordata > Amphibia > Caudata > Ambystomatidae > Ambystoma > Ambystoma mexicanum. Next base: position 884,417,100 of record NC_090924.1, read on the forward strand.
GCTGAGCAAGCCTACCTGAAGCTGAAAGCAGGCATATCTGCACAGGAGCAAGGACAACATGGTGTTTTTGCTAAAGACTAAGAGATAAAAGCAGATGACCTCATTAAGTTCAATACATCCCTGAGGAGGGGATATACCAAGAACTGTTCTGGACTAACCAATAAGGTTGTTTTGTGTCAAATGAACATTGAGCGATTTTTTATGTGTTTTATCTGTTCAACGGAGCCACCAGATGACAGCTTGGAGGGACTCATGTAAAGAACCTTTTGTTTGTTCACTAGAATCACAAAATCAGGATTTGGAAGAGCCTTTTGAAAGTTCTTGTGTGTAGGTTTGAAAACCAGCAACCACCTAGTGAACACAGAGGAGAGCCACCACCTTCTAAGTTACAACTTAGTCCCTCTTTCTTTCTTTCTTTCTTTCTTTCTTTCTTTCTTTCTTTCTTTCTTTCTTTCTTTCTTTCTTTCTTTCTTTCTTTCTTTCTTTCTTTCTTTCTTTCTTTCTTTCTTTCCTTCTTTCTTTCTTTCTTTCTTTCTTCCCTAATAGGAAGAGTTTTGCTGCTAGTTACCCTTTCTCTTCATTCTGCAGAATCAGTACAATAGAGTCTCTGTTCCTTCTTTTTGTGATAAAACTAATAGAGCTAAAAAAAGGAACCAGATGGAGCACAAACCCAACACACATTGTCTTAGTACCTCATAAAATGGTTCCACAAAGAATTTTCATAGAGTTGGTGATATGGAGCATCTTTGTGACCTCCCTCTTAACATTTTCAAAATTGGTCTCATATGAGAGGTCATTGGGAGTCTCTGCCTATAGTCTATGTCTGTCCAGCTCTGTCCAGGTAAAACGTGACGTGCACTGTCAAGAATGTGTTTGGAAATATCACCAAGGCCGCTTGATCTCTGAATCTCTCAGCAGTGCTCTTTTATTGTGCCCAGTGCCGAGAGCTCCGTCCGCTAATGGCACTATGTTATATAGAGTTGGTTTTACAAAGCCACTCATGGAACCGTGAAGGAGCCCCACCAAAGCCTATGGCCTCACTCCAGGCATGTTCTTCAATATGGATTGTTGGCTTGGCCAAAGACATTCCAAAAGAGACGAATTCTGACCAGGCATTCCAAAAGAGACGAATTCTGACCAACATGGTGCGCTTTACATACCAGCAAGCACATTCCACTAGACGCATGCTAAATGATGTCCCCATCGTCACTCCAAGTAAGCCCTGCAGGAACATGCCTTCTGCATAAGGCACTGGATGGGCGAGTCTAACCCTTCCATACCTCAGGCCCATATGTGGTTCTTTTGCATATCTAGGCATTGCAACAGGACTACCTCCTACCACAATTTGCTGTGCTGTGCAGTACTTGCCCATCCCATGTCCACTTGAGCCAATTGTCCTTTTACCTTGTTTGCTATCCACATGTCTACATGGTCAAATCTGAGACGCAGGTAATTGCACTGCCAAACTACCTATGCCTTCAGTGTGCAATTCAACTTATATTATAATTAATATCTTTGATTTGGTGATGTTGATTGCCAAGATACTGCTAAATATTCTCAAACCCACTCACCTGGGGAAAAAAAGCAAAAGGGGAGCGCACACACTATGACTGCAAAATCTGCAAAAAGTAGGACAGTGTAAGGATGACAAAAGAACTGAATGTGTGGATTAAAAAGGAGATTGGACCACAACTATATTTGCCTCAAATCTCTCCCTCATGGCAACCACTCAGTTAGTTCCACCTGAACCCTGTACAACCGAACCATGTAGTTCTCCTTGTAGAGAGTACTTATTACACTTAAAATAGACAAGGGATCTTGACCAATCTACGAGCTTCCACAATGTGGACTGAAGGATGTGGAAGCGACACGGACTTGAACTTTAGAGTCCTTTATTTACGGAGCTCCCCGGAGCCCCGAACAGCTGCTCCACTCAGATTCGTATCTCGCCTCTTCAACCGTCTCCCCGTGGTCACGCGGCTCTTCGCTCAGAACACTGACACAGAGCGCGCGTGACCACCGCGAGCCGAAATCAATACATGCAATTCCCTACACATCTTCCCCTTTATAATAGAATACAAGATTTTAACCACACAAAGAAGAAACGGTCAACAAAATAACTAATGTAACTGATCAACCTGAAAACATAGGAAATGCGATCACTCCAGGTAATAATTAAAATGTTACTACTAATCTTGCATTTGCATTACCATTTCATGTAATGAGATCAAGGTATTTTAAGTTTCATAATCCCTCATCCACACAGGCTTTGACCTGCTCCTATGCGACCCTCCTTCTTTAGCTCTCCCCTCATTATCAATTTCGACATTTTTTCCGTCTACAACATCTTCTTTCCTCACCCTTCCTAATGTACTGTAACCAACCTTCACCACTCCTTCCCTCATTTTCTCATCCGACCTACTGACATTCACATCACCTACTTTCGCCAACCTTCCTTTTGACCACACTTCACCTCCCTCCAAAATAACCACATTACTTCTTACCGCACTTATCTTCTTCGGTCCCAGGAACTTACTTTCCACACATTTGTTTACTAGTCTAGGATTCTTAACATACACCTCTTCACCAACTTTCCATTCCTGTTCTTTCACCCTCCTCCTGTCATCAAACAATTCCTTATTTCTCTCCTGACTCAATGTAATAAGTTTCATAATGTGTTCCCGATCAACATTTACCACTTTGGCCATTCCCAACCATCCTGGACAAAGCCTTGTCCCAGGTTCCCTGCCTTTCAGTGATACAAAAGGAGACGCACCCGTCACAGAGTGTGGCGTGGTGACGTACTTCCACGTCAGTAACCTTAATACTTCCCTCCATGGTTGTCCCGAATTCATGGCCATCTGCAGACCCCCTTTTATGTACCTATTTATTCTTTCAACAAGACCATTTGCCTTAGGATTATACAACGCTGTCCTTATGTGTTTAATGCTATAACCTGCAAGAAATTTCCTCATATTCTCAGATACAAATTGTACCCCATTATCAGACACAATTTCACTAGGCACCCCTTCTTTAAGGAACAGTCTCTCTAAAAAACAAATCAACTCCTTAGCCGTAACCTCTCTCACCGCTTCCCACTCAAACCATTTAGAATGAAAATCCACTACAACAAATAAAAACTTCTGGCCACCTCCCAGCCCTGCTACAGGACCCATAATGTCCACCGCCAATTTGCACCAAGGCTGGTCTGGCACCACACTTGGTATCAAAGGGGCCTCCCTCACTACTCTGCACTTGTCACTCATTTGACAGGTCATGCAATCTTTGACAAACCTTTCAGCACATCTATCGATTCCCGGCCACCAATAATTTTGCCTCAATTTTCTTTTCATGGCAGCCTCTCCCGGATGACCCTGATGAGCCAAACTAACCAGCACCGACCTGATAGACTGCAGAGGAACAACACATCTTCCTCTTCTTAGCCTGTCCTCACACAGATTCAACTCATCCCTTATCTCCCACCAATTATTGAATTTACTTTCCAAATCTCCCTTTGCAGGCCATCCCTTCACGGTCCAGTCCTTTATAAGACTAAGCTCCTCGTCAATATCCTCTTCTCGTGTCCACTCAACCTTGCTAACTGCATTCAGTATTTCTGCCACAACTGACTCCTCCTCTGCCTCTCTGTCTTCTGCAAATCCACCACTTACTGACAACCTGGACAAACAGTCCGCCACCACATTTTTCTTTCCCGGCAGATAGCTCACATCAAAGTTAAAATTCTGGAGCCCCAAACCCCATCTGCTAATCCTTGGGGAACCTAACGCCCACCTTCCACTCTCAAAAAGTTGAACCATGGGCTTATGATCCGACCTAACCACAAATCTTCTTCCCCACAAGAAATACTTGAAATGATTCACTGCCCAGAACATAGCCAAGGTTTCCCTTTCAATAACAGAATATTTGCACTCGGCACCCCTCAACGTCCTAGACGCAAACGCAATAACTCTTTCAGTATTATCCCTGTCATACTGCACCAATGTCGCTCCCAGCCCCAGCATGCTCGCATCAACCACCAAAACAATTTTATCCTTATGATCAAACCTTCCTATGGATGGTGCCTCGCTCACCGCTTGCTTGATACACTCAAAAGCCACACCACACTTTGCTGACCATTCAAATTTTGCACCTTTCTTGAGCAAACTTCTGAGGGTAATCGATACTTTTGCAAAATCCTTCACAAACTTATGGTAATATTCAGCCAAACCTAGGAACGATTTCACTTGTTCCTTACTCTCTGGTACCGGTGCAACCTTCACTGCTTCCACCAAATTCTTCTTAGGCCTCACACCCTTTTCATCTATTTCATGACCAAGAAATTCAACCCTGTGCACTCCAATCTTGCATTTGCTCCTTTTCACCATTAATCCTGCCTCCCTCAATCTATCTAACACCTTTCTCAACACCACCTCATGTTCTTCGGTGGAATTCGCATATATCAGAACATCATCTTGAAAAATAATAATGTTCTTCACTCCGCACAGCACCGTCTCCATCACCCTTTGGAATACAGCTGACGCCGAAGCGAGCCCAAACGGCATCCTGCAATATCTAAAAGTACCAAACACTGTAATGAATGCCGTCAAATGTTGACAATCCTCCTTCAGTGGAACCTGATGATATGCTTGAGAAAGATCAATGACTGAAAATATTTTAGCATTGTTCAATACGGATAACTCATCACCAATTATCGGCAGGGGGTGTCTATCAATCAAGATATTTCTGTTCAAGTCTCGCAAGTCTACACACAGTCTTATATCCCCATTTGCCTTCGCTGCTACTACCACCGGCGACAGCCATTCAGAGCTTTCACTTTTCTCTATTATTCCCCTTTGCAGTAGTGATTCCACTTCCATTCTTAACTTTTCCTTTAGTTCGTGAGGCACTGGCCTCACCTTGTGCACTTTTGGAGTGGCTCCTGTCTTCAGCTGAATCTGATGTTCAAATCCTTTCAGCACTCCTAATTCATCTTGAAACACTTCGGGGTATTCCTTCTCCCACCTATCCTTCAGCTCCGCCACATCTATAGGCCTTTCCGCATTCGCTTGGATTCTAATACCCAACTTCCACTGTTCACCCCATCCCAGGAGTGTCGAACCTTCTTGAGTAACGTATATCTCCGCTTCACAGCTTCTTCCTTTATAGTCAACTGAAGCCTGGAACATGCCCACAATTTCAATCTTCACATTCCCATAGGCATAAGGTTCGATCTTGTGTTCCTTCAGTTGCTTCACATCTCCTTGCATGCGACCTAAAAATGTTGCTTTCGACATCAAGGTCCACGGCGAACAACTGTCCACCTTCATTGTTATTGCCTTCCCGTTGACTTTGAATACATCTAAAGGTGCTCCACTTTTATTAGATACCTCTGACACTTCTAGTATATGCTTTGTCTGGCTGCAGATCCCCTCTGCACCATCTTCTTCTTGCTCGGGCACCCTACTTCCTTCCTCAATGTTCTGCACCACTCCCGACTCACGACAAACTTTCGCAAAATGACCCTTTTTCTTGCATTTGAGACAAGATATGTTTCTGGCTGGACAGAACATGCTAGTTGAAATGTGACGGTTACTTCCACACTTGTAGCATCTTATCTCCTTATTGGAAACTCCTTTACGAAATCCCTTCACCACTGCCACTTCTCCCTCCAACTTTTCTCCCTTCATTTTAGTTATGTATTTCTGGGTCTGTTCCATGCTTCTTGCCGTTTCAATAGCTACTTCCAGTGATGCGTCTTTGGACAATAGTCTCTCTTGTATCTTTACGTTATTAGTACATCGCATTAACTGATCCCTTATGAGAGAGTCTGTGAGCAGTCCAAATTCACATGTGTGACTAAGGGACCTCAATGCTGCCACAAAATTCTCCACTGGCTCCTGTGGACCTTGTGTCCTTTGGAAAAACTTATGTCTCTCAAAAGTTATGTTCTTTTTGGCTTCAAAGTGTATCTCCAACTTTCTTTCCGCCATGGAATATTGATCCACTTCTCCTTGGCCCAGCTGTGGAGGATCAGGCAATCCATCATACACGCTTCTGCCTTCAGTTCCCAAATTGTGAAGTAAAATTGCTTCCTTCCTAGCTGATGCAAACTTGTCCCCACCAATGGCAACCAGGTACGTGTCAAACAGCCTCTTCCACCTGTCCCACCTTATTGGAGGTGCGCCGGGTTCAGCCAGAAACGGTGGTGGGGGTGACATACTAGCTGCAGCCATCTTTATGTGTGTCTAGGTGCTTTAATTTCCCTTAAATGTCACTTAGTTCACAGCTAGACAACACTGTTCACTTCTTCAGGTGCACTGATCTCCCAGTGATTAAGCTGCACTGTGTATACTCATTTCCCCAACACCATCCTTTGTTCTGCCGCCTCTTTGCCCTTCCAAAGTCTCAATGTCTCAGTGGAGACGCTCCCACACTGTAATAGCCAATTATTGTCCACCTTTCTGGTGAGCCTCCCCCTCTGGCTGTGCCCAACCTCCCTTCTCCTTGCTCCTCACCTCTTTATCCAATGAGCCAGGGTGGGCGGCACCAACCAGGAACTAGCTGTTTGCTTCTTACAGCTACTCGGAGCAAGAGAGAGGAGGGGAGACTGTCCCCCTGCAGCGCTCACTTCCCAGCGCTGCTGAGACAGCCTCTGCAGCCCCCCTCCCCTTCCCCTCGGCTCCTCACACGTTTGTAGAGGCCCAACCTCCTCGCCTCTGACGGCAGCGCACTTTCTTTCCTGGCCGTAAGGAAGACGTCACCAGGCTCCGCGGCGAGCTCCGTGTGTGTATATCCTCGTCGCCACTTGAAGGATGTGGAAGCGACACGGACTTGAACTTTAGAGTCCTTTATTTACGGAGCTCCCCGGAGCCCCGAACAGCTGCTCCACTCAGATTCGTATCTCGCCTCTTCAACCATCTCCCCGTGGTCACGCGGCTCTTCGCTCAGAACACTGACACAGAGCGCGCGTGACCACCGCGAGCCGAAATCAATACATGCAATTCCCTACATGGACCTTTAGACCATGATGCAGGCTTGCCATATGTATGTAAAAGGCACTGAAGGGGGTCAGTCAAACGAGCCACTGCTTTATGATGACATACATGCTAATGATCACATGTGTAATACTTAATGTTATTGGCTACCTTTACAATATGCTGCAGCATTACAGGAAAAGGGCCATTTTACAGAATACGGAGCCTGGCAAAAGAAAGTCTGGCTGGATCTAATGTTGGATGAATGCAGTCATAGTAGGGAATGGGTAATGTGGAGTCGCTCTGCTTTGTGCCATGTGTCTTATATGGTGCAAATGTTGGATGATTAGTAATGGGAGAGGTGCATAAAGCATGCTATTTGAAACAGTGACTATAAATAGCTATAGAATAATAACAAACAGACTATAAACAAATATAAATAGCTGATCATATCATGCACTTTCTTTCACTGAGCTTCGTCCAGTCTTGTTAGCAGAATTCTACGACTTTGAGGACTTTGTTTAAGGTTGAGATTAGTTTGCATGCTTGCAATTGTAGGACTTATTTACGGATGTGCAACATAAACCTAAAATCAAACACTTTTTGCTCAACATTTTACTGTAATGATTCATATACAGGTGGGTGTACTATGTGATTTTATTCTACAAATATGCTTTCAGAGTAATTATGGTTATTGCCCTTCTGTTTTTCTACACCACAAGCGATTTTCAATTCTGCCATTAGTTGAAACCTTTATCTTCAGCTCACCTCACAAAACATTCTTTTCTCTAGGTTCCTTATTCTCCTTTACCCCCATTTTTAGCATGTTTTTGTATTTGTATTTGTATTTATTTTTGTTTATATAGCGCTTTACACCAAAGCGCTGCACATTATAACAACAGGATACACATGAAATAACATTATAACAGTAACAGTTGAAGCATTTAACAATTGAGAATCAGGCCAACAAAACAATAAGTAGAGCAATTAATTGGAGGAGAGAAGGGGAGTAGTGCAGTAGAACTGAGAGGGAGAGGGGGGAGGTAAGAGGGGGAAAGAAAGGGGTGAAGGGAGAGAATGGGGGGGGAGGGATAAGAACAAGTAGAAAAGGCAAGGAGGGAGGGGAGCAGGGAGGGGATTCAAGGCAGGGAATGGAGAAGGAGAGATTTGAGGGAAGTTCGGAATGAGGAAAAGGTGGAAATAGAGCAGAGTGAGAGAGGTAAGGAGTTCCAGTGTAGGGGGACTAGGAGATGGAAGGAGCGGAAACGGGATGAGGCACAGGGGGAGGGAGTAACAGTGAGAAGGAAGTGGTTGGCAGAGCGAAGGGAGCATGAGGGAATGTAGGATGGAAGGAGGGAGGAGAGATAAGGGGGAGCAAGACTGTGGAGAGATTTAAAGACTAGGCAGAGGAATTGAATTTTGAGATGGGAGTGAAAGGGAAGCCAGCCAAGGGAGGAGAGGGAAGCAGAGATGGAGTCACGGGGGGAGAGGAGACAGAGGGTGTGAACTGCAGAGTGGTAGATAGATTTAAGGGGGGCGAGATGGGAAGTAGGAAGTCCAAAGAGCAAGGAGGAGCAGTAGAAAAGGCGAGAGAAGATAAGGGAGGAGTTTAGTGGCATGGAAAGTGAGAGAGGGGCAGACTTTACAAATATTAAAAAGGTGGAAGCGACAGGCATGAGACGTGAGAGAGATGTGATGGGAAAAGGTGAGAGAGGAGTCAAAGTGGATGCCAAGGTTGTGAGCGTGGTCTGAGATGGGGAGATTAGAATGGGGAAAATGAATGAAAGGAGGAGGAGAGGGAGGGGGAAGAGAGTTGGAGGGGAAGAAAACTACTTCAGTTTTATCAGTGTTAAGGGAAAGGGAGCGGGAAGACATCCAATTTCTTATGGCAATACTCCGTGGGAGGAGGCGGGTACTCCGTGGGGGGAGGCAGGTAGTCTGCAGGGGGATAAGAGGCCTGAGAGTAATCAGCTTGACTGTAGTCGGGAACCGGCGGGGGATATACCGTCTGAGAATAGTCTGCCACGGTAGGTGGGTAGGCAGGGGGGTAGACAGCGGGTGGGTAGGCACTCTGTGAGTAGTCAGTCATGGGGGAATGTGTGTAGTCAGGTGGTGGTTGGTCATAAGAAGGGTATCCCCCGTAACTCTTGCGTATATACTGTTGTTGCACTTGATAAGAGACGGCTGGGGGTGCCACAGTCCAGTCCGTGTAGGAGTGAACAGCAGGAGGCGGTGCTGTAGCAACAGGCGGTTTGGGTGGAGGGGGCAGAGGTGATGGTGGCGGCTGTGCAGGTTTAAAACATTTTTAAAATGTGTTTGCGTTAGTTCCTAATAACCTCTTAGTTTTTCCTACACTATGGGTTGTCCACGCACATTCAAGTTTCCATTTATTTGAATTCATTATTTGAATTCATTGCCTCTGAACTCTTCAATGTTCCTGTTGTCTGCCTTCTTCACACCCCTGCACTCTAGACTTGTGGGTCCCTTCTCAATGTCTATTTCCTCCACATAAACTTTCCTGAAAGCTTTCCTTCTCTCTAAATTCAAAGCGTATTGCATCATTTGTTTTCCATTGTCATTAAATGTATCTGCATCATTTTATCAAAAACACAAATTAATAGCATGAACGTGGAAGTCAAAAGATAGAGATCTGATGTCTACATTATAATGTATTTATGACATTATGTCAGACAGGCGAAAACGAAATGTGAGCTCAGAAATGATAAGTAGGCAAAATAGTGTTTTACCTCACTGAATAACATTAAGATATCCAGCTGAACAGGAAAGGAAGCAAAAAAACCAAGGAAGGTGTTACATATGTTTAGTAGAAATTAGAAAACAGCCTTCAACCATCTTTATACAGAGAAGGTTCAGTCACACTGAAATTATGTTTCTTACCTTCCCACGGCTGGTGGATTTCTGGGGGGGGCTTACTTGGTAAGTCATTGTTCCTTTGGTTTTCGTATGTGCCAGATTACCTGCAATACATAAGGCATAGCTTGTTTTAATAAAGTGCAAAACAGAAAGCTGCATTGTTTGGCAGTGGGTGATATAATTTTAAAAATAACACCAAAATATACACAGTCAGCTACAAATTTATTGAATAAGCCCCCGTGACTTAGACACCGCGTTGCATAAAAGTGTGTAACTGAATGTAGTGCTACACATTAAGCTTGCCATGGAGATGTCAACGTAAATGGAGCGCAAAACTATTTCCATGAAGCAAACTAATGCTGAAAAACTGAAAACTGTGCTGTGCCTTTTAAGCATGAGGCAGATGGTTCGGTGTTGGGAAAATCAAAGAACAATGGCGACTTTGAGGTTTAAGTGAAAGAGGTGTCATAACAATACAACATATTTATGATTTCCACCTCTCACTACCATAACAAGAGTGGACATGTGGGTAGTAGATAATCACTTGTGCACTGGAGAGAGATAACACTTGACACATTGGGCTTTGAGCACATTGCACCCAAAGACTGGGCTTTTCCCAATGTCACGGAAAGCAGGAGATATGATATGATATGATATGGCATTTGTAACGCGCCAAGAAGAAAGCACAAGTGTGTCAAGAAGAAAGCACATTTTTAAAATGGAACCTGTTTTGTAAAAATCTAGCAAGGCCCGAATACGTCTAAAAAAGGAATCCTGTTAACCAGAGAACACGGACTGTTAGTAAAATTTTAAAATGATGAAAGTTCAGTAATGGGATACTTTCAAGTGTTCTGAATGGGACCCTCATGCTTTCCCAACTGTACATCAAATGAAGGGAATGAATCATCATTCATTCAGAGACTTTTAATGTGATGTCTTATTTCTCGAACAACTATCAGATTATTGCACAAAGCTTATAATTACATACTGGACTTAATTACTATCCCACAGAATAACATGCATACAAATAATGATTTTGCTCTGTTGGTTTGATTAAAATTGGTGTTTGATCCAGCCTGATATTGTGCTGACTTCACATTGACCCGGGTTTCAACTAGCCCTCCAACCTTATCCATTAACTGTCACTTTTTGACACTTCTCACTTAAAAAACATCCATTTGCAGGGACTAAGACAAGTGCTGAGGGTAGACAGGCGCTGGTTCGGTTGGGTGTGGGAGGTCTGGGGCCAGTTGATGCATAAGGACCCCAGACACCAATCACAGCTGTGGGGTTAGCATTGGCGAGAAGGGAAGGAGAAGCATTTTAAGAACGTCCTGCTCAATGTTCAGAGGCAGGGGGAGGCTGTTCCATAGGAGGGAGTCAGCTGAGGAGAGTGATCGACCACCCACCCACTGTTTAGCGAAACGCTTTACACACAACGAGTTGGTGCCAGAGGAATGTAGTCGTCTAGAGGGAGTGTATTTAGTGAGATAAAGTTGAAGATAGTGTGGTCCCTCGGCCTGGGCTGAAACAGCCTTGCGGATGATGCAGATGGATTTGAATTTAATCGGTGCAGCAACCGGCAGCCAGTGAAGACTTTTTAGGGCAGGAGAGATGCGGCCCCTGGGCTTTAGGCCACGGATATGTATGGCTACCTGATTCTGGATAAGCTGGAGGGGTCACAGAGTGGAAGAAGGTAGATTCAGTAGGAGGCTATTGCAATGGTGAAGCCTAGAGAGAACCATGGCTCAGGTAACACTGAGCCTCTGGGGGAAAGTGAGAAAAGGGAGAATTCCTTTGAGAAGGAAGAGCTGAAAGTGGGACAATGTCCTGAGTGTGAGGGAGGAAGGAGAGAGGGGTTGTTGAAGAAGACTCCAAGGTTTCTGGCTTCAGAAGAGGGATCAGGGGGAGAGCCCAAGGAGGAAGGCCAGACTGAAGGGAAGAAGGAGGGAGCAGGAGACCTGAGCGCAAAAGCTGAGCAAGGTAGATGTTGAAGAGCCAAGGAGAGAGGACAGAACCCTGGGGTACACCACAGATGGAAAAGGAAGTAGGAGAGGAGAAGGTGCCCAGGATGACTTGGAAAGAGTGGTTGGTTAGGGAGGATGTCCAGTGCCCGTTCCAAGATACCAAGGTTATTGTGGAGCCTTTGTATGAGGATGGAATGGTTGACTGTGTCAAAGGCAGAGGATAGATCAATCCAGGGATGCAAGCAGTTCTTCATGGGTGTTCAGGAGAACAATGTGTGCCTCTGGATGCTGAGAATCCAGATTGATGGTTGTGGAGACCACCAACAAGTTTGGTATGTAAGTTGAGTTGAGGCAATGCCAGCTTCTCTGGCAGCTCCCACAGGAAGGGGCGAATGGAGATAGGGTGGTAGTTGGCAGGGGAGGAAGGGTCTGCTGGAGGTTTTTTCTGGAGTGGGCACCCAAGGAAGTGCTTATGGGAGGAGGGGAAAGATCCAGTGACAAAAGAGTGATTGCAGAATTAAGCAAGTGCCGGGGCAAGAGTGCCAATGTTATCCTTTATGGTCCTGGATGAGCAAGGGGAAACCTCTTTAGAAGAGACCTTCATGGAGCAGACAACACTGGTGACTTCTTCAGGTGTGACAGGGGAGAAGGAGGACAAGGAGGAAGGAGGAGGGTGAGGGGCCAAGGAAGGCAAGGTGGTGTGGGATGGGTTGGGAGTGTGGGTAGCCAGGGTGTTCAGGATGTCCTGAGTTTTGGTGTTGAAGTGTTTGGCCAGTGTGTTGCAGAGGGCCTGGGAAGGAGAAGGGGAGGAGGAGACCGCAGAACTGGCAGGGAAATGGCTAGCTCCCTGCATATCTTGAAAAGTTCAGGCGTGTGGTTGGATGCACTGAAAACACATGCCTGTATGTGGGCTCTTATTTTGGCACAGATGGAGAGTCTGTATTGCCTTTGGAGCAGATGGCAGGCCAGTTTGTCAGAGGATGAGCTGTGTTGTGCTTAGAGGCAGGTTTTAGGAGGATCCTCATGACTGGGGCAAGAATGTCAAAAGTATTGGTGATGTACAGGTGGAGGTTGCTGAGTGCAGAGTCAGAGGTAGAATCCGAGGTATGGGGTGAGAGGGATGAAGGTGGAAGTGAAGGCAGCAGCTGACACTCGTTTCATCGGGAGGATGTTAGTGAACAAGGTTGGGGTGCATTTTGGGGGGTGATCAGAGGCCAAAGGAACCTAGGCGGGAGGAGTGGAGAGAATGGTTAGACCAGGAGAGACGGGTGACTAGTGGGGATAAAAGAGAGAGGTCAGAGTGTATGAGGGCGTCCAGGGTGTGTCCAGATGAATGGGTTGACCCAGAAGGGAGAATGAGGAGGGAAGGAGAGGTGCAGAGGTCAGTGAAGAGAGTGGATGTAGAGCCAGGGGAGTCCAGTTGGATGTTGAAATTACCCAGGAGGAGGAGGTTGGAGGTGGATGAAAGTAAGGAGGAGCAGGAATCAGCCCATTCAGAGAGGAACAGGGTGGTGGCACCTGGAGGCCGGTAAATGGTGACAATGGTCAGGTGTCATGATGCCTACCCCCGGGGACCCAGACCAAGTCCAGCAACCCTGGAAGCAGACATCAAGTTATTCCAAGCAAGCCCAACAACCCCTGCTAGGGGCTATTTGGGAGCAGTCCTGGCGTCTATGGCGCCAGGCTCATATAGAGAGTCAGTCCTGGCACCATAGGCGCCAGGCTCATAGATTAAAACTTACGATGCAGACCATGCTGCAAACTTACCTGATGCAGACCATGCTGCAAACTTACCTGATGCAGACCATGCTGCAAACTTACCTGATGCAGACCATGCTGCAAGAGCTCCAAGCCAAAAGAGGCTTGCAAGGGACTACTTTAGCTAGGGACTATTTTTTTACTCGGGTGGCGCTGGGGAGGAATACTTACTTGGGACTACTTTGGGGGCTATTTAAACCACGCCCGAAGAGCAGCACACGCTTCGTGTTATTCTGCATCCAGCAGCGTAACGCTCACTGTGCCTGCAAGTCTGCATCCAGTCTTCTGCCACGCCCGCCTCGAGTCTGGAGCTCCTAGAAAAAGGGAGAAAGAAGGAGAAAAGGTTAGAACAAGGGCAATACCTCTGATCCTTACCTGAATTCCCGATCCATCGCGCCTTCGAGCTGGAAGAAAAGAAGTTAGTTTATGCGCGTCGCCTCGCCTGCTGCAGCGCCGCGCTGAACTCACTGGCCTTCGCAGCATCTTCACATTCCACCACATCCTTCTGCATGTTCCCGCCGCACTCCGGCATCTAAGGGGAAGACAAGAACAGCAAGGTGAGCCAAGGGAATACACAGAGGCAATATTAGTTACCCCCCATAGACTTACCTGATTTTACCACCGGGGTACTATTCCTCTTCACGGGTTGGCGCAGCTTCCACTGCATCCTCGCCAAACCCCGGCCCCTAAGGGGAAACAAAAGTACAGCAAGGTGAAACAAAGGGACAAACAAGGGGAAACCTCCTCAGCACAATAGACTTACCTCATTTTACAGCCGGAGGGATTATTCCCCGAGACTTCATACTTTCTCTCAGCGCCTGAATAAGGGAGAAAGCAACAGGTTACATATTGACTTTATTTTATCGAACTGTGTTGGATAATACAAATCCTTACCTGAATATTACCGGTTGCCGACGAGGAACTCTTCGCTAGGCTCAAGCTGCAACCTGCAAGGAATCGGACAAGAGTGAAAGTCAGACATTTGGGGGCCGATAACCCCTGCGCAAGCAGGCGCCAGGAGGCGCAAGCATGAGAAAGAAAGCGCACGTGCACGCGTGCGATTCAAGGAAGGCGCTGCGCTATTTTCCCACTGGTTGTGCGCCAAATCCGTGCATGGTGCACGCTGGCGCATATGTCTCCAAACAGCGTGCGCTAAGCGCACAGCGAAAGCGCACATAGCGCAGCGCACACAACAAAAGTAGGCAGGACAGGGGGCGTAACACTTGAAATGGGGAATAAAGCATGAAAAACAAGGCGTAACGGGGGAAGTACTGCTGGGAAGTACACAGAATGCCCACAGGCACGCGAACCACACGTATTCATGGAATCGAATAGGGCAAACCCGCGCACGGGCAAAGACACGCACAGGCGTAAACACGTCCGCCACACGAAGGCAGGCGGTAGCGTCCCTGCGCATTTCAAAAGTGTGCACAAATAAAAAGCATGTATATACTGAGTGGGGTACGTGTATTACTGGGGTTCGCGGGTAGTTTCACAAGCGTTTGGCCCTGTGTGAGTGGGGTATGTGTATTACTGGGGTGCGCAGGAAGTTTTACACACGAAAGGGCCCTGTGCGAGTGTGGTACGTGTATTACTGGGGTTCGCGGGTAGTTTTACACACGAAAGGGCCCTGTGCGAGTGTGGTACGTGTATTACTGGGGTTCGCGGGTAGTTTTACACGCAAAGGGCCCTGTGCGAGTGGGGTATGTGTATTACTGGGGTTCGCGGGTAGTTTCACACGCGGTTGGCCCTGTGCGAGTGGGGTATGTGTATTACTGGGGTTCACGTGACGTTTTACACGCGAAAGGGCCCTGTGCGAGTGGGGTACGTGTATTAGTGGGGTTCGCGGGTAATTTCACACGCGATTGGCCCTGTGCGAGTGGGGTACGTGTATTCCTGGGGTGCGCGGGAAGTTTTACACGCAAAAGGGCCCTGTGCGAGTGGGGTACATGTATTACTGGGGTTCGTCGGTAGTTTTACACACGAAAGGGCCCTGTGCGGGTGGGGTAAGTGTATTACTGGGGTTCGCGGGTAGTTTCACACGCGATTGGCCCTGTGCGAGTGGGGTACGTGTATTCCTGGGGTGCACGGGAAGTTTTACACGCGAAAGGGCCCTGTGCGAGTGGGGTACGTGTATTACTGGGGTTTGCGGGTAGTTTCACACGCGATTGGCCCTGTGCGAGTGGGGTATGTGTATTCCTGGGGTGCGCGGGAAGTTTTACACGCGAAAGGGCCCTGTGCAAGTGGGGTACGTGTATTATTGGGGTTCGTGGGTAGTTTCACACGTGATTGGCCCTGTGCGAGTGGGGTACGTGTATTCCTAGGGTGCACGGGAAGTTTTACACTCGAAAGGGCCCTGTGCGAGTGGGGTACGTGTATTACTGAGGTTCGCGGGTAGTTTCACACATGATTTGCCCTGTGCGAGTGGGGTACGTGTATTCCTGGGGTTCGCGGGAAGTTTTACACGCGAAAGGGCGCGATGCGTCACAGACGCGCTTATGCGCTAAGGGCCTTTGGTCCAATTAAATCGCGTACGTGTGCTGACGCGCTTACGCGCTAAAGGCCTTTCCTCGAATTACACGCTGACGTGCAATTTTTTCACATGCCAAATCACTCTGTATCAAGCTGGCTACGCGTACACACACGGAAGACCACGCTCCTGCCCTGAAGGCCATTTTCCTGCCCCCCACAGAGCCCCGAGCACGCTCCCACCTGCCATCTGCTGCTGCCTGACTGTCTGCTGCCCACGTGCCCTGCTATTTGGTGCCTGCACATCAGCCATCTGCAGGGGTCCAGTTGCGGTGTCCACCCCTGCTGGAACAGAAGACTCCGGACTGGGATACCATCGCTCCACAACCCAGCCCCAGAACCCAGTTGCCCACCCACTCCTGCCTCTGGGGTTGCCATGTCGGGCACATCTCCATCTGGCACCACTGCAAACCCCAGCCAGAGAGGCATAGGGCCACCAGCTTCACTGTGTCCTAGTGGAGCATGTCGTGGGGCATTATGATGCCCTCTTTGGAACATAATGCGCCAACAAGGAAGGACGGGAGAGGATCTGGGACGACGTAGTGGTTGCCATCAACGCGGAGGGGGTGGCAACCCGCGACATCAAGCACGTCAAGAAACGCTGGGAGGACTTCAGGTCCAGGACCCTCCACAAGGCCCGGCGCCTCGCGGAGGGGGGCCGGGCATGCATGAGTAACATCCAGATGAGGGTCCAGATCCTTCAGAGGCAGACCCGTCTGGAGTTGAGCGGTAAGTGGCCAAGCATTGCTGTGTGAGACAGGGCATGTTGCAGTGTGCTGGTAGTCTGATGCTTGCCTGAATGTGTGACATAGGCCATGTATGGTTACAGGTCATTTGGTCAAAAATAAATGGTCGACAGGACAAATGGTCGACGCAATTTGGTCGAAAGACAAATGGTCGAATTTTATTTTATTTTTATTTTTATTTTCCTCTCCCCAACCCCCTTTTTTTCCTAAATGAAAACCTGAAAAATAAATATATAAATAAAAAAAAAATTCGACCATTTGTCTGTCGACCATTTGTCTGTCGACTAAATGACTGGACACCGCCATGTATGGATGTGTGTGTGCAGGGACATCATGGTCATGCATGTGAGACCAGTTATGTGTGAACCACATGGTTGGTGCATGTGTTTTAATGCAACATGGGGAGCTCTATGCGGAATGCACACATGAAAGCATGGCTGTCTCTGTTCCTGGACATGGAGGGGGGGTGAGGAATGGGTGTACATGTATGGTGCACGTGTGTGTGTGTGTGCCTGAGAAGTGTGTGTGTGACTTTGAAACGCCATGGATGCATGTGACTTTGAAGGCAACATCTTGATTTACAGGGGCCCTTCTACATGGATGTTGATGTTGATTACAGGCGCCGGGACTATTTCTGCATGTGTGTTGTGTGCATTCACCCATGTGTTGTGGAATGACAGGATGGAAGTGATATTTGACAGTGCCACTCATGTGTTATTGGTTCCTGTCTAGGGTATTTTGTACTGTACCCTGATGCTTGTGTTCTATGACTCCCTCTACGCAGTGTCAAGTGAAGAAGAGAGCAGAGACGGTGCTGTGGAGCCAAGCAGCGGGGATGCCTCCACTGGGCGGCGACGCAACGCCCAGTCACCCTCCCAGGAATTACCATCATCCGGGAGCAAGGGGGCTGGTGCTGCGTCTGCCACAACGGCTGTGGCGGAAGGGCTGGATGAGCCCCCACAGGGCCTTCCAATGGCGGAAGACGGTGTGGAGACATCCAGGTTGGTGGTCTCCACAGAGGAGGAGGAGCCCGCTACTGAGCCGCACATGGGGCCTAGTGTTGGTAGTAACACTGGTGCAAGTGGTGCAGTCCAGGGCCAGGGTCAGGAGGCAGCACAGGTCACCGCAGAGGGGCCTGTGCATGTCGCTGTCCCTGACCCTGTGACTGCACCACCATGCACCAGCAGGGAGGCCCCGTCCCAGGCCCGTCCGCAGGTAGGGGAGAGTACCATGTCATCTGCCTCTCCACTATCTGCGGACGAGGGGTCTCACGAACGTATGGGTTCCGTCCTGGTTGGTGTCGCGTTACGCACGCGTGTCATTCCTGATGACGTGCATTCTTCATGGGTGGAGAACGCACGCCATCACAGAGAACAGCGTAGTGACGTGGCACTGCTGGGAGGGGCCCTGGTTGGTGGGTTCCTACATGTGTCGCGCACACTGGCGGACCTCTCCTCCTCTGTGGAGACTATGCGCCAGTCGTTCTCCACACCGTCTTCCAGCCCAGATTCCACCAGGGCCCCCTGTGGATCTGGCCCGACCAACACAGCCAGCTTGGTGGAGCTCACATCCCTGCCACAGTCGGGAGTCGGCGGCCCAGCAATGGTGGACACCACAACTGGAGACCAGCTGATGAGGATGTGCAGGCACCAACAGACACGGCACATGGACAGCAGCAGCAGGAGCAGGCTCTAGGTGGGAGCAATGATGGCTCGGGGCCATCAACATCGGAGGGGCAAGCATCGGCCAGAGGGCAGGAGGACCCAAGAATGGGAGTGTCTTCCGTGTGGCACCGGTTGGGCCAGCAGATAGGTGCAGAGCGGTGGCGGGCGGAAGAGGCGCGGCTCACCATGGTCAGGGCGGAGTTCTCCATGCGTTGGGCTTTGAGGTGGGCAGAGTGCCTCGAGGCAACTCGCAGGGAGTTGGAACAGGCCATGAGTGCCTCCCTGCAAGACCTCGGCGCCAGGACAGAGGCTCGCCTCCGGCAAATAGACATGGAGTTCGATGATGCCCTGGCCCGGGACACCACAGAGTGAGCCGCTGGACTTGCCCACCGCCATTGTATATAGTTAGATAGTGTTAGGTTTCCTTTCATTTTTTCTTTATTTTGGTTGCGCTTGCACAATGCACCACGTTTTTGTACATAGTTTTTTATTAGGTAGTATTTTTGATAGGTTTAATTTCATCAGTTGGGCTCATGGACCCTGGATTGTTCATCTGTACATAGTTCGCCATTGGATTATTGTCTTTTTTTTATTTTCACCAGGGAGCAATGGTTTTTACTTTCTTTTTTCCCTTGGATTTTCTTTGTTGGACTGTGACTTTGGACACCATTTCTTTTGGATTTCTTTGGATTATGATTTCTTGTTTTTTATTCTTTTACGGACATGTAGCTTTTCTTTTATTATTCCCATTGTTGTGTGTTGGATTTTCATTACATTCATGTTGTGTTTAATACATGTTTTTCTTCATACTTCGATGTGTGGTATTATCTCATTGGTTTCATGCATGTCATGATATGGGTTTTCACATTCACTTGCACCCATTGTGTGTGTGTGATGGACATGTGTTCATTTACATACTTGCCATTAGGGTTGTGTCATGTAGTTGCCTTTTCTATGTGGGTGGATGCAATACTTGGTTGGGTCTTTGGGCTGTGGAGGCTAGCCATAAGGGCCATGATTGAGGATCGTCATGACCTGGGGGCAGGGGGACATGAGTGGGACATGAGTGGGGGCCTGCTGGCAGGTGCCCTGCACTGCTGGGGGGTTGGGTTGCAAGGGGACTTGAGTGGGGGCCTGCTGACAGGTGCCCTGCACTGCTGGGGGGTGGGGGTGCAAGGGGACATGAGTGGGGGCCTGCTGGCCGGTGCCCTGCACTGCTGGGGGTGGGGGTGCAGGGGGACATGAGTGGGGGCCTGCTGGCAGGTGCCCTGCAGTGCTGGGGGGTGGGGGTGCAAGGGGACATGAGTGGGGCCTGCTGGCAGGTGCCCCGCACTGCTGGCGGTTGGGGGTGCAGGGGGACATGAGTGGGGGCCTGCTGGCAGGTGCCCTGCACTGCTGGGGGGTGGGGGGACAAGGGGACATGAGTGGGGGCCTGCTGGCAGGTGCCCTGCACTGCTGGGGGGTGGGGGTGCAGGGGGGCATGAGTGGGGGCCTGCTGGCAGGTGCCCTGCACTGCTGGGGGGTGGGGGGACAAGGGGACATGAGTGGGGGCCTGTTGGCAGGTGCCCTGCACTGCTGGCGGTTGGGGGTGCAGGGGGACATGAGTGGGGGCCTGCTGGCAGGTGCCCTGCACTGCTGGGGGGTGGGGGGACAAGGGGACATGAGTGGGGGCCTGCTGGCAGGTGCCCTGCACTGCTGGGGGTGAGGGTGCAGGGGGGCATGAGTGGGGGCCTGCTGGCAGGTGCCCTGCACTGCTGGGGGGAGGGGGTTCAGGGGGAGATGAGTGGGAGATGAGTGGGGGCCTGCTGGCAGGTGCCCTGCACTGCTGGGGGGTGGGGGTACAGGGGGACATGAGTTGGTGATCAGTAGTGCAAGCTGACATGTGGCTTGGCTGGAGGGCATGCCCATGGTGGATGGGCTGCCTGCGGGACATGACCAGGGGTGCAGGGTAGTCCCCTGTGGTGTGGGCTGCCTGCAGGGGCCGTGGAGGGTATAGAGGGAACACCTGGGAGGACCCACACTGACAATTCATGTGTAGGGCTCCCCGCGCACCCCCGAAATACACCTACCCTGCTGAAATCACATGTGAAACTTCCCGCGAACCCCAGTTAATACATGTACCCCACTCGCACAGGGCCTATCGCGTGTGAAACTTCCTGTGCACCCCCGAAATACACGTACCCTGATGAAATTGTATGTGAAACTTCCTGTGAACCCCAGTAATACACGTACCCCACTCGCACAGGGCCTATCGTGTCTGAAACTTCCCACAAACCCCAGTAATACACGTACCCCACTCGCACAGGGCCTATCGCGTGTGAAACTTCCCACGAACCCCAGTAATACACGTACCCCACTCGCACAAGGCCTATCGCGTGTGAAACTTCCCACGCACCCCCGAAATACACATACCCTGCTGAAATCGCGTGTGAGACTTCCCGCGAACCCCAGCAATACACGTACCCTGCTCGCACAGGGCCTATCACGTGTGAAACTTCCCGCGAACCCCAGCAATACACGTACCCCGCTCGTACAGGGCCTATCGCATGTGAAACTTCCCGCAAACCCCAGTAATACACGTACCCCACTCGCACAAGTCCTATCGCGTGTGAAACTTCCCACGCACCCCCGAAATACACGTACCCTGCTGAAATCGCGTGTGAGACTTCCCACGAACCCCAGTAATACACGTTGCCCGCTTGCATAGGGCCTATCGAATGTGAAACTTCCCGCAAACCCCAGTAATACATGTACCCCACTCGCACAGGGCCTATCGCATGTGAAACTTCCAGCGAACCCCAGTAATACACGTTCCCCGCTTGCCGTGCTGGTACAGGGTTAGCGCTGCCCTTTGGGCTGGATTGGGGATTTTGATGGCTTTTTCCTGCGCGAGGGGTGTTCTTGGGGGCATAACTGGCGCTGCTGCAGGGTCGCTGCGCCACTGTGCGCCACAGCTGGTTTTGGTAGCTAAAATCCATGAATACGCTGTGCGTGGAAATGGATTTTAGCGCACGCGGCTGGCGCAGGGATTCGCACGCACACACTGTGCGCCAGCCACGTGCACCACTTGTGTGCTAAATTCTATGAATTACCCCCTTGAACTCTTACGAAATACATACTTACGGCGTCTTGCCGGGAATCTCTGAGTCAATATTGTTCTGGAACTCACCAATTCCTTCGAGCCAGTGAAGCAACTGGTTATCTACGTGCCCCTGGGCTCAATGCAGGATGGAGAGCTCATCTTTCCAAACCATCAGGTGAGACTATAAGAGGGGACATCAAAGGTGATCAGTGGGGAGAACAGCGGGAGTGGGGGGGGTTAACGCTCAACTCCACGGGTGGTTAATTCCCTTTCTCCATTTGCAGAAGAATATTCCTACGGGCCATGCAAACGAAGCTAGGTGGGCCAGTCCAGTCCGTCATCTCGGCACTACGCGTCACATTGGTGGAGACCGCAGCTGTCCAGTTCAGATTGACGCCCCTGTGGGAGCCAGGTGAGCATAACATAAGGGTGGAGATGGGAGAGATGATCAACTTGCAAACCAGTCTTTCAGAGGAAGAGTAGAGCTGAGTGGGTAAAATGGAAGCAGGAAACCACTCAGGGAAAATTGAGGCAACCCCCTCCCCCACGTGTGTGGTGAGGTTGAGGCTTGGAGATGATTGTGAAGCCATCAGGGAGGAGGGAGTAAAAAGCAGTGACTGAGATGGCATTGAACCATGTCTCAGTAAGAGCAAGAATGTTGAAGTCAATGTCTTCACAAAGACGGCCAATGTCAGCAGAGTGTTTGTTGGCTGAGCAGGCATTAAGAGTCACCAGATGGAGGAAGTCTCTGCCTTTGAAGGTTTTCTGAGGTGGGGTACAAGGGCATGGTACACCAGTCAGAGGAGGGAGAGAGAGAGAGAGTAGTAGGGGGAGATGCAGGTGAAGAGAGGACGTTAATGAGAGAAGGCAGGATTCAGTCAAAGAGTGGTCGGGTTGACGATCCTGAACCAGGATAGTGCCTGTGTGATAGACATTAACAGAGCAACGTGAATATGAGAAGCCGGCCAAGATGACTTCCCACTTGGTGCCCCTGTTAATGGTAGAGGATATGGAAGGAGAGAGAGTGAAGATGAGATGGGGGCCCATAGATCTAGAGAGGGAAAGAGAAGAGGATATCAGTGAAAACTTCCCTGGAGGAAGCACTGACTTAGGTGTCTGTGATGGGAAGTCCAGGGTTTGCACTCATGATTTCTTTTTTGTGCTTTTTTCTACCGGACTTCATGAGAGAGGGGAATAGGTGATAGTGTAGCAGTTAGAAAAGATTAGTGATATGGAGAGAGCCATAGGGGCAGCAGATGTTAGTAGAGGAATGAAATAAGAGTTGCTGCACAGCACAGTTCTAGCTAAACTCACAAGGTGGCCTAATAGAAGTAGTCACAAAGGTGTAAATGCAATCCAGAAAGGAATAGAATTTCAAGAGTCAAGGGGTGCACAAATGTGAAAGCACACAAAATCTAAATTCGATTTTCTTTTGTAAAAGGAAGCACAAATGCAATGCAAGAGAGGTGCACAGATGTGAAAGTACATGCAACCTACATTTAATTGTGGTTAGATGAGGCACAATGCAGTGCAAGAGAGGTGCATGGATGTAAAAGGACACAACCTAAAATCAATTTTGGTTAAAGGAGTCACACATGAAGTGAGAGGAGATTTAGTTTAGTTGTGGGAAGGAAGTCAGAGAACATATGCACAGTGAGAGGTCCAGAACGTTTGGTGGAGGCAGCAATGGAGGTGTTCAGCCATCACTCACATTTTAGTACTGCAGGGAGCATGGATGCCAAAGTATGAAGTCTGGAGCCTGAGACATAGTTTGTTGAGAGGCCCGCCTCTACCCAGACATGCTCAGACAGGCGCAGTCACTGCTAGAGGAGGTGACTTCCTTCTTCTGATGATTGGTAATGGAATTGCCAAGGGGGACTATCCACATTCCCTGGTCTTTCCTCCGATTGTGATATGGAAGCAATTTCCTTATTGTGGCTTTCCCAGTTCTTTGGCAGGCTTAGCTTGCTCTCTTGCCAAGTGCTGCCAATCTTAATTCCCCAGATCCAATGGGACGAGGAAGAGCAGGAGTTATCAATACCAAACATTTTTTACCGTAATGCTTGTTATTCCCTCTTTTGGTCTCTCCTGTAGCATAGTTTTCTTTTGCCCCTTTTCAAACCGTTCATAGGTGATACAGTCTTTTAAGCTGTCATTATGCAACTTTAATTCTATTTGTTTGTCAATCTGCCACCAAGCCTGGGGGGTGTGAATTTGTTTATAATTTGGGTCCTGAGAGCCCACTGCTGAGGGCAGCCCATGCCTGGAATTAATTTAGATTCCAGCAAGGTGTTTGTCAGTAATGTACTTGTAATTGCATTGGTATCATGTTGCAAAACTAGATGGCAGTTGCTGTATCAGTAGACAGAGACCATTGAAGAGCACACATGTGCACTATAACCTTTGAGCCCAGAGCATTAAGAATGTGAGGCCTGTTTTCCAAAGCTCACTTTCTGAGAAAGGGTTACCTGCGGCAATTTCTGTAACAGCAATGAAAAGGTTGATTGCCTACCTGCACAAATGGCATTCTGTAACAAAAAGGCAGGACAATATCCCCTGGACCCCCTGAAACCTGTCTAGGAATGCCTGGTTCTGCCTTTTCCTTCTGCAAGAGCAGGCACCAGTGATGAAGCCTTGGTCTTTTCTTATCCCAGCAAAATCTGCGTTTAGACTATCTCTGTCTGTCTCACCTACATGTCGCTCTTTTGTCTCCTGAAACATCACCACTATCAGCCTCACCTTATCCTTTGCCAGGGTGCCTCACTCCTCCCACAACTCTGCTGCACCCACTCCCTGCTATATTCTCATCAGCTGCTACTCCGATTCCACCATAGATCCTCTTAGATGCATTCTCCAGGACGCCCTGTAATGTATTCACAGCAACCATAACTTCTTGCTGTGTTAACATGATAGGACCAGCGTCACAGACGCCTCTGCAACTCAACCTACCCTGAACCAGCATGGATACATTTGATTCTTACACACAAGACAGTCCCACCGTGTTAAGGGTCTGGAGTATTTTAGCTTGCTGCGGGAAAAGACAGCTAAGCCTAAGACTTGTTTTGTGAAAGGCAACATGTTGTGGGTTGTATAAAGGGACCACCCAGGCTAGACTAAGAACGCTGATCCAATGGGGAGGAAGAAGCCCCTCTGCTCCCATCTTAGTTGGTAGTAGGATCTACCTGCCTTTTCACGTGACAGGTTAGCTATTGGACACTGACTCAGAGCCAGGAAAACGTCTCCTCCCATCTGATAACATTGGCAATGTATGCTCTGCTACATTGGTTTAATTGGGTTAATGTGTTCAGCTCATGGGGGCTCAAAGCGTGTGTCCCTCCGCAACACACGTACACATATAGAACCCTGATGCCCCACCAGGTAAGGTGTTAACTCACTATGTACTCACTGGATCTGCAACATGTACATTTATAACATTGCAATGCACACAATTATAAAGCGATAGGGAAGAAAGAGAACAAAACAGTAAGGATTCATTGGAAGAAAGGCAACATGCTTAACAACACTTTCTCATTAGTTGGCATTGTATCCTTTGGCGTTTATCCACGTTCCTCAGTCAGAAATGACATGCTGTATAAAAGGACACATTTATGTTACGTACATAAAAGCCCTCAAACCATTCTTGCTAATGATTCATATTGTTTGAACACATCAACCAGTCATATTTCTGCATTCAAACCAATCTACAAAACATATATTCAAAACCAAAAACCCTATCCATGCTTTAACACCAAATAATTTCCAAGATACTGCTCAATTCAATGCCAGAAAGTCATGAACCAAAAAGCATATATCAAGAAAACATCAATGACATGAAATGTAAAAAATGTGAATGCATTATTCAATGTATCAATAAAACAACGACCAGCATCATAGCACACTGTCCATTCAAGCAAAAACCCCAATGTGAATTTGACTTATACGATGTAGTATTTTCTCCACTTGGCCCACTCAGTTACAGCCTGTCCTCCTTTATGCTGATGATGATGTTATAATCTCCACATTAAATTCAGGTTGTTTTGAAACTAGTGGTTCAACAGGATTTTAGTGATACCTGTCCCAACCTCCTTCCTTCAAGCTGCAAAAAAACAGTGTTAAGGACCAGTCATAATTCTAATCCTCTCAACGGCAAATATGAATTTAGTGGAGCAGAGATTAGTGGGTCATTTTCACTAAGTGGGAAGAAACATCTCTTCATATGGGTCCTAGAAACACCAACTAGAGGGCAGCCATTCCATGGTTACATAATGGACTGGGGCAACACTACAATTCGCGCATAAATTTCATGTAACCGCAATTCTGCCAACAATAGAAACCTGTAAAACACAGGTGCGAGCAGGGTTTTTGTATGACTTGGAATTAAGGGGCCACATTACTTTTCCACAACTAGAGTCTGATGAAAGGCTTTTTCTGAAAAAAAACGTATTTTGCTTCCAAAAAGAGCTCTAAATCTGCCTGTGCACCTTCCCCTAGATTGTGTCCAATAGAACATACGATTAGTTTTCCTGCCATTCTATTCTATCTCCGGGTTGACACTAAAGAAACTCGATCATTCCTTTAGAACGTTCTTTGGAAAACAGCCAATGTAATTGTTAGTGTACAATGGAAATGGTTATCTCGTATTAAATGTATTTATTTATTTTTGCATTTTGTAAAGCGCACCGAACCCTCAGGCATCTGGGCGCTGTTCTTGACAATAGTTAGTGCATAGGTTACAAATGAGAATTGATACATAGTTACACAATTTACACGTATGCAAGGCAGAATGTGGACGGAGAATACAGGCAGATCTGTAATGTAGACTTAGATAAGGGGTGTTACAGATATGGTTAGGGAGTAAGCAGGTAGGCATGACTGTGTTTCATGTGTGAAAAGCCAGGTTTTCAGTTGTTTTCTGAAGGTCCAGTAGGAGTCTTCAGATCTTAGTGTGAGTGGCAGATTGCTCCAAAGTCTGGCAGCTATTCCCGCATATTCTTATTTTTTTTAGAGACTATTTTTTGGACCTCTTTCTCCCTCATTGGCACTATGTTGGACAGGTAGTTCGTGAGCAATATGAGGAATGGCGTATTGCGCACTTCGTCTCGATCAAGTGGCCGAAATACTCTCTCGCAGAAGTACTTGGTTATTGTGTGGGGGACTTAGCAATATCTCTCATGATTGGCTGAACCTAGCAAAAGCATGCCCTGCTTTAAGTTTAGGTTAAATATGTAAGATCCTGCTTCTTTTACATTAGAGTGGTCCCCAAAAACTTCGAATAAATGCAGATATTGTCCACATGTTCTAGAAAATAAGAAGCATTTTATGTTATACTGCCTATTGTACCGCATGGTAATACTTTGCATACTATATGATTGAATATGAGATCTTAAACTGCAATGACGCTCTAGTGTTTTTGTAAATTAGGCACAATTTCTTTGTTAAAGTGACTGGTGCACATTTTCTTGACTGTGCATGCCATTGCAGAATGAAATATTCCAAGTCTGTATGCTAAGTTACAAAAACATATTATGCCCCAGAAAGTTGTAAGTTTTTGATTGAATGTACATTTTTGAACTCTTTCTATACTTGTTTGAGTGTTTTATTTGTTTTCTCCAGTTATGTTTTTATTGTTACTCTGTTTTATTTAAATGTATTGATTCTGAAATAAAGCTATTAAGAAGAAGAATGTTGAGAATGTCCCTTCATAACTAGTCTTTTAACTTATTTGTCACAAACAATTGGCACACTGAGTGCAATCGCTTGCGTCTCAACCATCACAAAATGTTGGTACACTGTACTAAAGGCCTTGAATGAAATGTTCTGCCCCCCCCCAAACAATTCTATGAATTTTTCTAAGCAAGTAGTATTTTGTCTCATTAGAAAATGCTGCCCTGCTTCCAAACATTTCCCACCCTCTGTTCATTGACAAGAAATGTTACTTTCAAGTATGTCATGAAAGGTGGTCACTAGGATGTCATCTACTAGTCACTAATAGATTGCCTGTCCGGTTACATGTTCTACCTCAACTAAATTGTATTTTAACATTCAAAGTCTCCTTCAATTAAAGCCTATTATAATGTTCTAAATAGCTGCCAAACAAATACTTTTTAATACTCTAATTATCACTTAATATAAACCTATGTCATGTTCCTAGATGCCCCTCTACTAAATACTGATAGAATTTTCTCTCCCTCATGTAAATCCAGTGTCAAATGTTTACCTCTCCCTCACCTGCTCCAGCACCCTCCTGCCTGTTCCTCGCCTACAAGTGGGATCAAAAGCTGCACACATGCATGTCGTATATAACCTTTGAGGTGAGATTTGCAGGCTCCCCATGAGAAGGTTAGGTAATTTGCAGTTTGGCAAATAAATTCCCAGGTACTTAGAAATAACTGAAATCTCCTACTACATTAGATTATGGATTTTTATGATATTCATTTTTTAAAGATATGAACCGAGTGTGCAAAGTTTGGTTTTACTTAAACGAAAGACCAAAAACATATGTGTTTTTTAATAATTGTTTTAAATGTTCACTAATGTTTCTCTGCAATTAGAATCTCATCAGAAAGCAGATATGACAAGGTGCATTAGGATACACTAAGAGATACCATGGTAGGGAGATACCGTAAAAGGTTTATCAACCAATTTGAAGACAAAACCAGAAGCACAGTCTAGAAAACAGCCTGGACATTGCATCCCAAATGTAGGCACCAACATGTCCTATTTATGCACTTTCAATGGATCTCCATTGCTGTGAGAAAGATCATGGGTAACATATGGGAATATAGCACTAGCTCAATACAAATAAGACTTTGAATTCGCCCACCATGTCTTGATTGTAAACAGGGATTCACAATCAATGGTACGCTGGTGCATTTTGGTAAATAGTCATCCAGTTATGGATGCTAAACGTGTTGAGGGTGCTCCCCTTGCATAAATATAATAACTAGAATTCACTTTACGCAGCATCACAAGTCATATCTACATCGTGGTAGCGATCCAGAAATCACAATCATTTCTTCTTTGGGAGTTTTACCCCATTATGCAGTTGAAGTTTGCTCATTCTAAACTTGGATCTTCCCAAATGAGATTTGCAACCATTAACTGAGCACACTGCATTTCAAGACTGCAGTAATGAAGTATTCATTTCATGTAAGGTCACTGGGGACTCACCCATTTTATTTCTACATAACACATGTCAGCTGTAAAGTCACTGGTAAGAAACTTTGTACCATTTTTAACAATGGCTGCCATCAACTATGTTTAATCAATTTGAACAGATGGGTTTAAACCAAATGGCACACAACAATAATTTGCCAGAAATGATAATTGATATATGCACACATAAACATGGTTGGTATTTTACAGAATCAAAAAAGGAGTAGGAATTATTGATTGTTACCTGTTTTGGTAAGAGGGTTGGTCACCAACTGCCGGATCAGGTGATTTTCTGACGAGCGCAACAGCAACACAATGTCAGCCGGCAGTGTATCTCTGTTCTTTGCTAAGAACCCACTCGCATTATACAGAACCTGGAATAATGCATACAGTTGTTATTGTTTAACAGAATAATTTGTAAATAAATAACAACCTCTCTATAAACTAAGGTTCCCAATAGTTCTGTGTTCCAATTGATCATTCCTTTTCATGGTCATTCGGTCATTTAATTTCATAGTTTGATGCTTTCACTATGTGATGGTATTACAAGCTTTTAAAATGTGTCCAAGTTTCAAGGATTTAAAATATTTTATATGAACACTTCTAAAGAATGGTATTTGCAACAAACAGGAAAAAGCCAAAACAGTATGGATGAATGCATTTTGGTAGCGCAGAGGCATGGATGATGAATGCTATTTGCAAAACATTCCATTTAAAAAAATGTCTCAGTATATTTAAAAACATCTAACTTAGTTTAAAGAATTTCTAGAAATCATACTTTTTTGTGTGTTTGTTTAGATCTTCTGGTTACAGGTTTCGCTAATTAACATCTCGAGAATAAAATGGAGCTACAGACCAGGAAATGATTTGTATTCCTTATTCCTGTGGCTCCCCTACGTGGTGTGAATCTACTTAAACGTCATATAGTTATGGAAACTAAGTCAGTGCCACTTGCTTTGTCAATGCTGCATTACATTACTACCCATAGTTATGCCTGTGCATCTTCTGGTCTGCTGGGACAGGTTATCAACAAGAGGTTGCTAACAAAGAGGTTGCTAACATGGTCTCAAAAGCGTTCTGAAGACCCTCAACAGATTATTGTTCCAGCAATTGCCTGATAATAAGAGGGGTGAGTTATCCCAAATGTATTCAGTCTCATGTTCCTTGCACGCCACAAGGTTTTGCCTGATATTGCTTTCTTTGTTCACAATAGCTGAACATGCATTTTTTTAATGGCATCAGGGGAAAAGAAAACAAATGTGTACTGCATGGCTAGACTGCCCTACATTAATAGTGCCAGTCTGCATTTACTTTCTTGATGTGCATGCAATTAGTTTTGACTGTTCGGTGGAGCTGAAACCGCTACCTTTGAAGCCAAAACTATTATCATTCAAATAAGAGCTTTAACATAAGAGCTTAAATAAGGGATTTGAATGTGGGTGTGTAAAGCTTTTCAATGCGATCTGAGGATGGATGTATGTACTTTGGATATGTGTCCCGCCCATTTAACGCCTATTGCTAAGTGAAATCTGTATGATCTTCCTCCCATTCGCACCCATCGTCCCTCAAACCATACCACTTTTTCCACTCTTTGGCTGAATTTGGTTTGTGTGGTGCGTTTGTCAGCCATAGTTACTTCAAAAATGGTGCCCATCATCTGTTAATGTTATTTAAAAGTTATTTGACTTGATTGATGTTTAGATCTTATGGTTACAGGTTTCGCTAACTAACATCTCGAGAATAAAATGGAGCTACAGACCAGGAACGGATTTGTAGTCCTTATTCCTGTGGTGTCAATCTACTTAAACATCATATAGTTATGGAAACTAAGTCAGTGCCACTTGCTTTGTCAATGCTGCATTGTGGGGGACTTGTGGGGGATTGGTATAGTGTTTTTGATGTGAGGAGCACCTGATTGGCTGTGCAGTTAGTGATGTGATTGGATGCGCATGTATGTTTGATTATACAAGTAAGCCATTTTGTTTCTAGTAAGCCATTTTATTTCTACATTTGAAGAGAGCTAAACGCTATGTGTTTTGTTTGCTGAACATTTGATGAGAGAGGTAAAGCTGTGTGTTAGGTTTGTCTGTTATGCGGCAATGTGCTTTACTTAAAATTGCCAGTTGTAAAATAGATCATGTTTTTAAAGTGAATTGATTTTACCCTTTATTTTTATTTAGCTCATTGTGCAAAATGTGCTTTAATTTAATGACGGTGGAGGCTTAGTTTGCCTAATGTTATTTAGACGCCACGGCACTCAATTTAATGTTTTAATGTTCATGCGAATCTGTGTCAGCGGCTTAAAGCTGCTGCTGACACTCAATTTTTTTTACTAACATAAAAAGTATGTGCGAGCAGTGGATTAATGATGTTAATCCACTGCCGGCATATATGTGCAACGTTCATTCAACAAATGTAATGTCGGCCGCGGCTTGGTTTCCCAATGCCGCTGACGCCTTTGACTTTGTTCTACTAACGTTGCAAATATGTGCCGGTGGCGGATTAATTTTGTTAACCCACCACCGTCACATATTTGCAATGTTCGTGAAACAAATTCACAGCTTGCTTTCCGTGATGTGAAGCCACCGCCGTCTCTGGTTTTGTATTACTAATGTTGCAAATATGTTCACGCGGCAGCTTACAATGTTGTTAAGCCACTGTCAGGACATATTTCTTGAATTAAAGTTACAAATATGTTCCAACGGCGGCATGATGTTGTTAAGCTGTCACCGGCACATATTTGCAATGTTAGTAAAACAAGTGCTGGCAGCGTCCCACGATCTTCCCTCGTGATGACCACCATTTTGAAAAGGCTTCATTGGTGGCAAACTCAGCTGGATTTGTATTAATTAGTCCTAATTGTCAATCTTTTCAAATGACTAGGTGTTAAATAAAACAGACAAACCATGCTCCTTAAACAAGTTTAGGCTTTCCTCTTTTCAGTGATAAATACCGAAAAAAACACCCCCGGAAGAAAAAGTGCCTCCTACGTTTAAACTGAAAAACATTGTTTCCCCTTTACCAGTGGTGCCTTAGTAGGAGCTGGGAAAGGATGAAGTTTGGAGTTGAAGGGGTGGCTGGAGAGGGGGCTTAGCTGACAATAGGTAAATGGCCTTACTCCCCCATGTATGCTTGCTTGCTTTCTCCTGCCCACTGATCTTATTAAAACAACACTGTACATTCAATGTTACATTGTTTTCTTTGTAAAGAAAAATGTATTCATATGTGGGCAGAGCTATTTTGAGGAATTGTAGACAAATTGCAACCATTTTTATGGTTGCTGATTCAGATCTTTAAATTGGCAAAAATTCCTCAAAGTAGCCCTTGATCACTAACAAATATTTGTATTTACAAAAAATGGTTTAACATGGATTTTTCAGTGTCTCGGTTTGTGGTCAGAGACCCTCTGTGTATTTGTATCTGTCTGGAAGAGAGCTGAAAAGTGTTAGCTGCCTGTCGGCTTTAAAAGGAAAGCTGTGTGAGGCTTCCATGTACGAGAATTGCGTGAGGCCATGGTGTCACGGTCTCCTCCCAACCTCATGTGGCTCTCTAGAGCACCTCCACCCAGCAGCCCATCAGATGATGCATGCCCCTCAACTGCTGCTTATCACTTTCTTTCTTCAAGGAGAGTTTTTAAATTTGATGTATACGATTTGGCCTTGGCACAATTGTTCACAGCCGAATTGACCATGGGCAATTCGGCCGTGAAGACAATTTTGCTGTGGCCAAATCGGCCAAATTTAAACCCCACATCACCTCTACTTATTCACGCCTGCTTTCTCTCTGACCATGCAGCGTCGGATCTGTCCCTCCTAGGAGGGTCAGATCC
This sequence comes from Ambystoma mexicanum, assembly GCF_040938575.1. NCBI lineage: Eukaryota > Metazoa > Chordata > Amphibia > Caudata > Ambystomatidae > Ambystoma > Ambystoma mexicanum. Next base: position 884,449,678 of record NC_090924.1, read on the forward strand.
GACACTGCAGGGTCCGCTTTTCTTTTCATTTTCTTTTCTGTCCCCCGCCTCCAAACCTCTGAAAGCGGAGGACACCCCTGCTATCCCCAAAGGCCACCACTACCAAACATGGAGAGCGGGAGACACCCCTGCAACCTCCGCTCCCCATGATTGGAAGTGATTACCCAAACTGATCGTTTACAAACAATCGAATGGTACTGGCCAAATTCGGCCAGATTTCCCATACGATCGTTTGTAAACGATCAGTTTGGGTACTACCCTTAAATCAGGAATGATTTATAAATGATGGCTCATTTAAGGGATACATGTGGGTGGACGGCATAACTTGAAGGCAAACTCCTTTTTTTGAGGTTGGTAAGCTTGCTCAAGTATTTGGCTAACAGGATTTTACCCAGGTTGTCATGGTCCCAGTGCAGACTCTTACCCACAAGAAAACAAGCACGTCTTGTACTGGGGTTTTGTTTTCCAGCGAATATTTCACTACAGATTGCTGGGTTTAAAAGGTGAGCACCTTTATACTTTTCCAGCATTCATATTGGAACATTTCCTCTCTCAGTTTATTTTTCTGGTGTTAATTACTTTTTTTTAAAGTGCAATGCTCTTTTGTCTTGCACACTTCTTTCTAAGGGGAAGGTCAATTGAACTACATTTGTATATTTCACTTTAAGATATGCTCACTTACTGTGTGTATATTCATGGGGCCAGCTTTTAATTTTCACTATGGGACCAAAGTTCCCACACAGAGTGAAGCGAGAGAGCCGTGCTCATCCCCAGTCAAAACAACACTTTTTACAGCACATGATGCCGCAGGAATAAGAAAAAAGCCATATGATTTACAGGAAGGTATATATACATGTAACATCTCGGCAACAATCACCTAACCTGCCGAGTAATTCTGCTATAGGATCCCCTGATATTCCCACACCAGGCCAACAGTTTTGGCCTGCTCACCCCCTCCAATAAAGCCTCAGTGGGTACATTAAGGAGACTCCCTTCTCATTTTGTAGTGAGCAGCACATGATAAACAGTTATTATCTGCTTGGAGTTTATTTTTTTGACAGTCAAAATAATCCTTATCTCCACCAAAGTGAGTGCTCCCCGGCAAATCCTTTTATCATGCTATGTCTTATCTGCTAAAATTAGAAGGCTGTACAATGTGGAAAGTCGTTTTCTAAAATCAAAGTCTTCATGGGAAGAAAAGAAAGAGCAAGGATGGGCAAAGAGTCCCTGAAAAGATATTGCATAATTTACCACAATAATTTTAACTAGATAGATATTACTGGATCAACACATTCATCTTTATTTTCCGGAAAGTGTTCATAACATCTTGCTCTAAGAGACATTACCCTACTTATGTGTGTATTGAAACAATAAAATAATATTTGTGTATTTACACTACAAAAAACAGTCATCCGCAATTCTTTGAAGTGGGCAAACTGGAAAACACTGATTAACACAGATTCTGAAACTTTTTGAAAACACTGAAAAAAAACCCCGGAAGTAAGAAATAATAAACCCCTAAAACAGGAAACCCTAAACAAGTTATTCACTCTGTTTTAAAGAGCATGGTTTGTTTTGTTTTATTTTACGCCTAGTGATTTGAAGAGATTGGCTATTAGGACTGATTAATGTAGATCTGGCTGAGTTTGTCACTGATTAAGCCTTTCAAAAATGACAGTCTACCAAAAAAAGACAGTTGTGTAATTTGTCTCTAATTCTGCCCCATACTAGATGAGCAATATTGATTTGCATATCATACAACAGACACATGCTTTTCTGCATTGTTGGATGCACAGTGAACAAAGTGCATATGTATATATTACCTTTACCAATTTTAAGTTGAAACCACACACGTTTAAACATTTGCCAAACATGTGAGCGTCCCTCTGCAGAAATGAACAACCCCCGTGTTGTTTTCGATTATTCTGATGTACAATTTATTTTTATGTTTGTGATTTGTCTATAGGCTCTTGATAGGCACTGCCCTAGTGGTATTAAATGGATGCTGATGTTAACAGGTGTAAAGCCTAAAACACATCCTGTTGGAATATCTGAGCTAGCTTTTACAAGCCTCACTATTAAGCTTTGTGCTTGAAGTGTCTGGCTGCGTTTTTTGAAGTTGTCTTTTGAGAATGATAGTCTACTGGTGTGATACACATGTGGTAATGAGGTCTGTCTTCAGCCACTTTATTTATAAGCACTATGTTTTATTTGAGCTTGTAAATATGTATTAGGCATTTGAGCCTGATCGTGGTCCAGTGTACTTGTATTTGCCTTGGCAGAAAGGTGTGCCGCTTAACAATAAATCACCTTAATGAAAGTGATACTATGAGCTCCACTGAAACTGGATGGGCTGTTTCTTTCCATCTTTTCTAAAGCAAGCCACAGAATGCAGTGAGTTGTGGAGACACATTTACTCAGGCGTAACATGTTGGATTTTTTGAGTGACCTTTGTTTGTGCTTCCTGCTTCATGTGATAGTAAAAGGCTAATCTGGCCATGTGGGTTGTCAACACACTCCTTGATACCAGAGTAATTTCAGTGATTGTATAAGCCACCCCAGGTAGATTAGCCTGCGGGATGGAGACACTAACAAAGTTCCCATTCACCTGAAAAGAGTGATTGCTTGCCTTTAAACCGAGCAGCGTGCATTATATTGCAGTACAATGGGGTCTGTGCACCATAATCTATACACATAAGCAACATTCATTGAGAGACAGCATCCAGACTTTGATTGCTAGCGCTCAAAGAATGTGGGTTTGAGGTGGGGAAATAGAAGGCATAGAGCAAAATAGGGGGTCAGGTTTGCGGTCATGACCTAAAAAAACAAGTATTGGTAATGCCAACAGTTTGGGCTTTTTTGTAGGCATGGCAAAGTCACGTGCTATCTACTGTAGAAGTGGTATTAACTTGTTGTTGATGTTAGCAGGTGCAAAGATACCATTGCTGCTGCTTGTTTATATAAGTTTTGTGTGTGGGTGGAGGAGTGCATGTTTAGTGTTAAATATGGCCTGTAGTGCAGGAATAGTGTGTATGTACAGTGTTGTTGTGGGATGGTTGTGTGTGTGTGCATGTAGTACTGGGAAGAGATATGTTTGCAGTGTGTTTTTGGATTGCTCAGAGAAATGTTGGAAGCACTCTGGTGTGTATTAATGAAGTATATGTATGTGTATGCTCTAATATTAAGGTATACAACCTATTGATATTTTTATAACTTAGGGTTTTAAAGCAATATCACTTAAATGTGAGAATATATATATATATATATATATATATATATATATATTTATATTTATATATTACATAAGTAATATAACATATGGTTAAATTGCTAAACCCAGGGGAAGAGCACTTTTTGGGCGGCTTATAACTTTGCTCCCCCTAGACGAATCCTCACCAAACTTTGCAAATAATGTATATGGCCCAGTTTTTCTTTTTAGTGAGGTTTGGTCGGGGGGGGCAAGTTATAGGGGGGTGTCCCAAAATTCTTTTTTTCCCCATAGACTGAATGGAGAAAACATTTCTGTTGCACCTACAGCCCAAAACGCTGGACGGATCTTCACCAAATTAGAGGCAGGAGCAGCAGCTTAGTCCTGAAAGCATGCTTTGTAAATTTGGTGAAAATCTGTCCAGTACTTTTTTTTAAATGACCAAAATGTGGATCTAAAAGTATTTGTGATATCTATGTCCGCTCCGCGGACACACTTCCCTGTTTGCTCCGCGGAAAGGACATTGATTGGCTTAGAGGGCAACGTGGTGTCTGCGGACATCGGACGCACCCGCTGATTGGATGGTGAAAAGCGTGAAGTGCGTCAGATTTTTGGAAATGCCCACCATCTTGGATTCACGGAATTCGCCGGTGTCCGTGGTCATCACAGTAAAAACATATTGAAAACAAAATTGCACTTGTCGAACTTATCAAATAATCTCTGGGGAGGTGAGGGATGATGAGGATGGGATGGGATATGGCTGCAAAAAGCAAAAAAAACAGGTGGTTTTTGCCGCGAAAGTCAGCGAACAGTTTGCATGTTCGCGAACAGTCCTGAGAAGTTCGGGGACACTTCAGATGTTTGGGGGTAGTTTTTGGATGGAATATAATTTTGGCACCACTCAATGAAACCGCATGAAATTTTGCAATTATATTCCCGACCTGATACAGAATGTGTTTCCAAAGTTTGGTGGGATTCTGCTAAGAGGGGGCAAAATTAGATGGGGTTCTCAAATGAATGTAAAGGCTTATAAATGAGGTGCCATTTGACGAATCTACACTTATTTTGGCAAACTGATAATAGATCTAGATATAAATGTTTTTGCGACGTTTGGTGGGATTTTGTCAAGAGGGGCAAAATTAGAGGGGGGTGCCAAAATATTGTAAAAGCTCATAAGTGTGGTGCCATTTGACAAATCTACACAAAGGTTTTCAAAAAGATTATAGAGCCAGACCTAAATGTTTTCGTAAAGTCTGAATGGCTTTTGTTTTTTGATGAGAGTCATAATGTAGGTACAAAAAAAGTGATTTACCTTTGGTGACTGAGGTGTAGCCTGTGGCCATGGGCAGTGGCCAAATTGTCTGGGTCATGGAATAAGGTCATGATCCGGACAATCAGGCTACTGGCCATGACCACGAGGGACTGGCTTTGTGGTAAAGTTATTCAAAATTGGGATAGGTTTGATAGGGAAGAAAAATGTGCTTGTGGTAATATGGCCATAGGGTTCTCTTTCACCTTCTGCAGGCTGCCATGGAAAGCGAAGAGAGGCCCTGTATTCAACACCGCCTTCCCTTTCCATGGTGGCCATCTTGGAAAAGGATTTTCCTTCCTACACCAGGACGCCACAGGCTTTGGGAACCTAGGGTGCTAATGGCCTTCACCCCCCATTACAGGGACTGGAATGGGGGATAATGGTCTGGAGACCTCGATATCCACCCTCACTTCGCTTGGGCTGCCAGGCCAGTAGCCACCATTCCATCCCTGGAATGGGGGATAAACGCCACAATATTGCCATTAGCACAACACAAAATGCACATGGAAATGTTGGGAAATCTTATCGAGTATATGTACTTTACTGAGAAATATAAAGTAGATGGAGTCTATACGTTTTTTTTTTAGTTCTATTTTTTAACTGTGAATGGTGGTTCCCAAAGGAATATTTCTTTTATTGTTTTTGGATGCATTTTTTTTTTTTTTTGGCAGGAGAGCTTAGAACAAAAGAAGGGGAGGGAAATGAGGGAAGAGGCACCAAACACTAATATGGAGGGGCAGGTGGACAGGAGAAAATGTTGAACGTGTGTTATTTCTAAGGTAGAGGGCAGTGTTTCTCATGCTCCCTCATTACAGCAGTGGTGGTATCTCTTGGGGAGGAGGGATGGCATTAGCTGATTCCATTTTAAGATAAATAGCAGTTTTGCTAAAAGTATGTGCTGTGTACTAGATTGTTAATGTATGAGTAGGAATAGGTGTGATCAGTAGAAAATGCAGTTCCAAACTGTCCGCGAAGCACGGGCCTTGTCATGAAGGGCGTACGGGTTCTCTGACACGTCATCATGCCGCGCGCCACCATATGGTCATGTGGCACTGTCCGGAAGGTCCGCAATGATATGATATGATATGGCATTTGTAACGCGCCTATACACAAGTGTTTCAAGGTGCGACGAGGCAGGGAGAGGGGAAACAGAGGGAAGACAGACAACGATCCTACTAGGCCAGGTGTCATTCAGATTGTGCAAGTGCATGGGTGGAGGGAAGGGAAAGTGCAAGGGGAAAGGGAGGGGGGAAAGTGCAGTACAGGGTAGTGGAACAAACAGATAAATAATATGGCCAAACTGGTGGAAAGTGCAAGGTAAGTGCAGACAAGTGCTGGGAAAGGGGGGCTGGCGTGATACAGAGACAGTCTCGTAGTGCGGAGGTTGCCAGGGAGGCAGTGCAAGTGGAGAGTGGCCCAGTTGCAGGTAGAGTGCAGTTTCAGTCAAGAATTCAGCAGGGGAGAGGGTGGGAGAAGGCAGAAGCAAAGAGGAAGGTTTTGAGGTGCTCCCGGAACCGGAGATGGTTCTCCTCAAGTTCCAGGGAGGCAGGAAGGCTGTTCCAGAGGGAGGCCCCTGCTGTGGAGAGAGATCTACCCCCAACTCATTGCTTGGAGAAGCAGCTGACCCGGAGGGAGTTGGAGACGGATGAGCGAAGAGCTCGAGAAGGAAGATATTTAGGAATAGAGAGTTGAAGTTATTTAGGCCCCACGCCCCAGAAGGCCTTGTGGACAATGCAGAGGGTTTTGAACTTAATCCTCGCAGCCACTGGGAGCCAGTGTAGAGATTTCAGTCCTGGAGAGATACGATCCCTGGGCTTGAGGCCAAGGACAAGTCTCGCAGTCCTGTTCTGGATAAGTTGCAGAGGGCTGAGAGTAGAGGCAGGCAGATTTAGATAGAGGCTGTTACAGTAGTCCAGCTTCGAGAGAACCAGGGCTCGGGAGACAGTGAGCTTCTGGGGGAAGGAGAGGAAAGGAAGAATACCTCTGAGGAGGTGCAGCTGGTAGTTGGACTGCTTAGAGACGTCAGATATGTGAGGAGAGAAGGAGAGTGTGGAGTCGAAGATGACCCCTAGGTTTTTTGCCTTGCAGGTAGGAGCAGGAGGAGGGCCAAGAGAGGCCGGCCAGAGAGTTGCAGGGAAGGAGGGAATGGGTGTGCCGATGAGTAGAATCTCAGTCTTACTGGCATTAAGGCAGAGGTCATTGGCGGCACACCATTCCTGGATAGCAGACAGACAGTCAGAGATGAGGGAAGGCGGGGAGGAGGCCGAGGGTAGCCTGAAAATGAGCTAGGTATCATCCGCATAGCACTGAAAGTCACATGTTCGTAGACATTATAGTTAAGGTGCACTATTAAAAACCTATAAATTTAAATGAAAAAACTTTGTTAAGGGGACGTTTTGGTTAAGTTACGCTACTAAAAACCTATCAAATTCAGTGAAAAAAAAAAACCCTGAAATTCGCCAGTTATGGTAAGCTAAGCAACCATAACTCGCACCAATACTGTTCACGGCTAAGAATAACACACATGACATCAAAGATGACATCACAAATATGATTGATGACATCACTGATGACATCACAGGTCTAGCCCCTTCTTTCTTTTTTTGTTCACTGCTATATCTAGGCCAGGTGAGTTTATTGACTGACAGTCAAAAGCTTAAAATTCAAAAGGTATTACATTTGTAGACATTGCTATTCTCAAATGTTCTTACAGTATTTTCCTTAGAATTCAATCACATCTTATGATGCACATACATCGGGGAAGAAGTAGGCCTGAAACACAGCAATCATTTCTATGCATAAAGATAATCATGTTGGTTATAAACAGTGGCTCATGATACTGCCTCTTGTTTACTTACCTTGATCTCCCTGTATAAGCCCCATATTTGTATACATTGTGGTCTCTTAATGTTTTGTGTGCAGTAGTACAAGTATGTAGTAAGTGATGCATTACTACCTATATGTTTCACAGTATGCAAAAGTGTGATACAGAAGCATTCACCGTTTTACTATCCAACATGGGAAATTTAGAAATATCACATCTCTATGGTGTATGCAGCAGCCAATGCCTATGTTTCTGTATGAGTAGGTTCCTGTTTTAGAAACAACACTGCAATGGAATGTTCTTTGGAGAAATAGATTGCATAATCAAGTATGTAGTTCATCACACATCTCCAGATGACCGCTGACACTTGTTTGCCAACATTACATTCACAGCCCCTTTTAGGGATATCCTATGAAAATTAAATGCACATGTGATGTCATCAATCATATTTGTGATATCATCTTTGATGTCATGGGTATTATTCTTAGCAGTGCACTATGGTGTGTGAGTTATGTTTGCTTAGCTTATCATAACTGGCGGATTTCAGGGGTTTTTTGGTTTTATTTGTAACCATAGAGGTTTTTCCCTGAATTTGATAGGTTTTTAGTAGCGCCACTTAACCTTAACGTCCCTTTAACAAAGTGTTTTCATTGAATATATATATATTCAGTAAAATAAAACTTTGTTAAAGGGACGTTATGGTTCGAAGTAAAACTGAAAACCCCCTGAAATTCGACAGTTATGGTAAGCTAAGCAACCATAACTCGCACCGCCACCGTGCACTGCAGGGACTAACACCCAGGACATCAAAGATGACATCACAAATGTCATTGATGACATCACATGTCTGGCTCACTCTTTTTTCCTTTACTGATAGATCTAGGCCAGTAACAGTCAGGAACTAAGAATTCACTATACTATAGTACAATGTGTGTACTTAACATATATATATTTATCCGTAACTGTCCGTCTCACTTGTGTCGCACTTTTAATTTGTTTGAGGACCCAAACACTGTCTGTAGAACACCCGCGCGCATGCGCACAACCGTTCCCGTGCATTTAGTGTCCTGTGGACACCCATTCCCTTCGCGGATGTGTTCCCCACGTCATCATGTGACCACACCCACGCTGAGCGTGTGTCTTAATTTGCGGACATTGTCCGGTTCCCCAACATTTTAAAAGAACTTTTTCAGACAATCTAAATTATTTTACAGTAAAAATTCACCATTGCACATGTCCCAGACAAAGACCCTGGCTTTCCACATACTTTTTGGAACTGTTTGAACATTTTTGGGTGTTCGATCTGTTGGCGAAGCGCACCCCTCCACTCCTATAAAAGGCCACACCCCAGAGCTGATCTTCATTGTACTTCTGGCTATTGCAAATTGACTTTTGCTGCCTTTGCTGCTCTTGCTGAGATGATCTCATCAACCCTGATGGCATCCATGGCTTCTGTTACTATATCTGCCTCAGCACCACCCCCAAACCCTCCACCACCACCACCTCCCCATGGGCCTGCAGAGGGGAACATGCGTGAGGATGTAGAGAAAGAGGATGAAGAGAATGAGGTTGAGGAACTCCCTACTACCAGCACTTACCGGGAGTCTTGGGTGTGGCGGGTGTTTACCATTCATGGTAATGTACCAAAAGCACGTGCAAACAAGGTCACCTGCAAACAGTGCAAAATGCTGAGTCGTCGGAGACGTAGTTCATACAGCTTGGGTATGACATCAATGAAGCGACACCTAACGTCGCTCAACAGTGGGGATATTAGCAAGGTTGTACCTTGTGATTGTTTGTTTGCTTGTTTATTTATTTAAACGGCGTATATTCTCAGCTTATTTACAGTGCTGTACATTATTTACATTGTTATACAAGGACGCAGTGAATAAATGCAGTTACAAGGAGACAGTAGAGTACAATTATGAAAGAGTTACAGGTTGAAGAAAATTTGCAGTAGTTACAAAGTTGGTTATTGGTCTTTATTCTTTAGCCACTGGATGAAGTTACGCCTAAATTGGTGGTAAGATTGTGGTGCTCTAACGGAGGGTGGTAGTGTGTTCCAGTGTTTGGCTGCTTTCACCTGGAAGCTATTGCCGCCCATTTTCGTTCGCTTGAATCTGGGAACAGCGAGCAGGTTAGCGTTGCTATTTCTGGTGTGTCTGTTGGGCGTCTATCTAGTTATTCTGTCAGCTAGATAGCGGGGAGCTGCTTTGTTAAGGCATTTGTGGGTGAGGGAGGCTACCTTAAGCAAGATTTTGTCTGAGGTGGTGAGCCAGTTGTGAGTTCTCCTGATATTCGAGATGTGTTCTCTTTTAGGGAAACTAAGCACTGCTCTAAGAGCATTGTTCTGTAGGATCTGGATTTTATTGGTAACCTGTTTGTTAGCACCTACATAGAGGGAGTTACAATAGTCCAGTTTTAATAGTATGAGGGCTCTGGCTAGAGTAATGCAGCTTTGGGTGGAGAGGAAGGGTTTGGCCGAGCGTATAAGCTTGCAAGTGTAGGATGTGGTGGAGGCCATGAAGCTGACCTGTTTATGGAAGGAGAGGGTGGAATCGAGGTAGATGCCGAGGGTTTTCACTTCCTTACCTACTTTTATAGAGTTGCCGTCCATGGTAAAGCTGGAATAGTTGAGGTCCAATTTGTTTAGGTTCATGGCTGATCCCAGGATGATGAGTTCGGTCTTGTCATCATTCAGGCATAGACTATGGGAGGCCATCCATGCCTGGATTATAAGGTACACCTTGTTCACCAAGGACAAATCCGTGTTGTAATCTCCCGTCAGCGGGATGGGGATCTGGGTATCATCAGCATAGTTAGTGTAGGTGATACCCAGACCATCAAGATCATCAAATAGGGGCTTAGTGAACATGTTGTACAGTGTGGGGGAGACACATGCCACCTGAGGGACCCCACATGTGATGGGGATGGGGTCAGCAGAGGCCATGGTGGAAAAGACGCGCATGGATCGATTGCTCAGGAAAGATTTGATCCAGCCAATAGCTTCTTGGGAAAAGTGGGCAGCCGAGTCTAGATGTTTGCATAGGATTTTATGATCAACAAGATCAAAAGCTACCGAGAGGTCTAAGAAGAGCAATAAGGCCATTTTCCCATTATCTCTCAGAGTGTCGATTTGGGCCTTGAGGTCAATGAGTGCGGTTTCTGTGCCGTGTTGGGGTCTAAATCCTGATTGCCGGACTCCTAGGAGGTGGTTTTGTTCAAGGAATTTTTTGAATTTGTAGATAGGCTGTCTTGTCGAGGATTTTTAGTAGGAAGGGGACGGTGGTGATGGGTCTGTAGTTGGTGGGTACGGCTGGGTCGAGTGAGGGTTTTTTTAGTAGGGGGAGGACCCAGGATTCTTTGAGGTTGTTGGGGATGGTACCTGAAGAGAGGGAGGTGTTGATGAGTTTGGTGATGAATGGAGATCGGTCTTTGGCTGCGTCTTTGATGATTTGAGGTGGGCATAGGTAGCCTTGGAAATTGGATGGTTTGAGGCCGAGTATGATTTTTTCCACTTCTAGCGTGGAGACTTTGGAGAAGCTAAAGCAAGTGAGAGGGTTGGGGGGAGGGTGTAGAAGGCCGGTGCGTGTGGGGGTGTTGTTAGGTTTGGAGTTGGATAGAGTCTCTTTCTTGTTAATTTTGATTTGGAGGCCTGCGACTTTGTTGGATAGGGCATTTTGTATGCTGGTGCACCATTGTTTGTCTTTCTTACAGGTTTCTGGGGCTGAGATGGGTGTCTCTAGCTCTTTTAATATGGTGAACAGTTCTTTAGTGCTGGATTGTGCATGCAGTATTCTCAGGTTGTAAGATTCTTGTTTGGCGAGGAGGATTTATTTTGAGACTATTTTGTTGAGGATCAGCTTGTTGCCGTCTGTGGGAGCTTGTCTCCAAATGTGTTCCTTTTTGCGTTTCTCTAATCTAAGGGCTTTAAGGTGGGCCATGAACGAGGCATTCAAATGTTTTATCGGCTTGGGTTTTCTCAGCTTTAGCGGTGCAATGGCATCTTAGGCTAGGTGCATGCTGTTGTAGCTCTCAACAAGATGGTGGGGGTTGGAGTTGGCTGGGAGTTGGTTCAAAGTGGGTAGAATGAGAGGGATGAGTTTTTCAGCAGTTATATTTTTCTTGCTTCTAGTCGGGATGGCTGTGGCTAGGGAGTTGTTAGTGATTGGGCTGGACGCCTCAAGTGTGAAGGAGAGGAGGTGATGGCCGTGATGGGATCACGCAGTTGTGGTCTGCTATCCCGTCCAGGATTCTCCCTTTGTTATGAGTGGGGGTAGACACTCTTTGGGTGAAGCCTAGTTCTGACAGTGAGTTATTAATGGCTAATGCTTGGGTGTCTTTAGGGTCATTGTAGCCGAGGTTAAAGTCTCCTAAGAGAAGGCATTGGGAGGTATTTTTTAGATTGTTAGGATGGAGTTGAGGTCTTCCTCGAAGGAGCCTAGTAGGTGGATGGTGATGGTTTGGGAGTTAGTGGTGGGGAGTTTGGCCGTGAGAAGTTCACATGATGAGTAGTGATCACTGGTGTCAGGTTTAAGGTTGAGGTGGGTTTTGGCGATTATAGCAAGGCCACTGCCTCTGGAATCTGTTCTGTCTGCTCAGAGGATGGAGAAATGCTTGGGGATGGCCAGCGCAAGGGCTGGGCCAGCTGCTGCATGAAGCCATGTCTCAGAGATGGCTAAGAAGTCTAGTTCATTAGGATGAGGTCTGCTATGACTGTCGCGTGGGCACTACAGATCTTGCATTGATTAAGGCGCCTCTTATAGGTGTTGTGGCAGGTTTACTAGTAGTAGGTGTAGAGGTTGATGATTGAGTCTTGTGTTTGGTCATGTTATTAGTTTGGGTGGGCTTAGGTAGGTCTGTGCAGTTGTTGGAGGGGATAGCCATGATGTAAGGCTGGGCCCAATTTGATGGATTGGGCTCATATATTCTGGGGAGTCTGGCGCGTAGTTTGGAATTTCTAGCAGAGAGGTTGCATGGTGTAGAGAGGTACATGGTGAGGGGTGAGGTGGTAACCATGCTCGTTGGGCCCGGGGGGGGGGGGGGGTGCGTAGAGGACTAGATGCGTGGATAAGGTGGAGGATGACTTTCAGCAGTACTGAGTATATACCCGGTAGGTACATTTTGGTGGAAGGAGGTGAGAACAGTGGTCATGTGTCTAGTATCAGCTGGTTCCTGAGTTGTTAGGTTCCTGGGGCAGCAGGGCTGGGCAGTAGACTTCCGAATCATAGGGCACCAGGAATTGCCTTGGATTGCATATATTAGATGTGGTGGGGCTTCAAATAAGTATGAGAGTCATAAAGTATCTACACTGGATTGTGTTGACTAAGTGGGGCAGAGATTCACCTAAATTCAAAAATCAGGTAGATAGCTGAGACACACTAAATTGCATTGGCTAAGTGGGGCAGAGATTCACCTAAATTCAAAAATCAGGTAGATAGCTGAGACACACTAAATTGCATTGTCTAAGTGGGGCAGAGATTCACCTAAATTCAAAAATCAGGTAGATAGCTGAGACACACTAAATTGCATTGGCTAAGTGGGGCAGAGATTCACCTAAATTCAAAAATCATGTAGATAGCTGAGACATTTTTCACATTGAATTGCAATGACTATCAAATTGTCAAAATTTAGCGGCGACTAAAATGGATACAGCAGAGAGCACCTTGATTTGGCAAGCAAAATCTGGGATATTCTAAGTGCAAGTTGCTATGCAAGTTGCAATGCTATGATATTGTGATTACTGGTGTGGCCAAAGGTCAAGCAGGTGGTAACAATCTAAGTGTAGTTACTTGGAAGGCACTTTAAATGCAATAGTAAAAGCAGCCAGGCAGAGTCAAGGGTACTTTGAAAACAAAACACTGATGTAACCGTTAATCATGACAGTTTCAAACAGGCTGAATGCAGTTCACTCGGTAGGCAACCTAATGGCAGCTTTTAAATAAACAGTCCACAAATGAGCAGAGTTTTGCACTCTATATGCCGGTTTCTACTGTACCACAGGCAAGCATGGTAGTAGAAGACAGTGAGGACATACACATAGTAGGTTGAGTTCCACTACAGCATCCTCCGTTTCCGCTCCTCTCACAACAAGAGACACTCCTGTGAGAGAGCCCATCCCTCCAGCTGCTTCACAGGCCATTTGCGATGTTGTTGAGCCTTACCTTTCGAAGGTCACAATACGACGCAGTACTCTGCAGGGGCGAGAGTCTTCGAAGTGCTTTCAAGACTACGGTCACAGAGCACCAGAAGACCTGCTACCTACCTAAGTAAGGCTAACCCTTCATCTTCCTCTCTCCACCTGCCCTTTCTTATCCCTGGGGTTGGTGTCCCTTCCTTACCCTCCTTTCCCCTCCTCTCCTAGTGTGTCATTGTAAAAAAGCAAAAGAAATATATAACAACAACAATCCAAAAAAAGGCTCTTTTCAGAGTTGCCTTTCAAAGTTTAAAAATAAAAGTGGCAAATAAACAGTGCAGGGCCCTGTGCATTTTTTGGAAGTCCGCGAACAGTCCTAGGACATATAAAGTTTTAGGGTGCTGCCCTAGCAAAACCAATGCACTTTTCTCTGGGAGGAAATGGTGGCTCTGAAAAGAGCCTTTTGGTGGTGTTTTTGTGTGTTTGAAAAACTTGAAATAGTCAACATCTATAGCAAAATAGATGACTGTAATTCCAAAAAAGGTCACAATGCATTTTGTACATTTCTCAGAAAAATCTGATTGCCAGCATAGGTAAGAAGGACTACGAAACATAATATTTTCATTGTGAAAAGAGGACATGCCTAAATCTCTTAGAAAGGCACAAACAGCCTCATTGACGTTGCACCTCGCGTTCTCCATTTGTGGACCAAATGAAGAAGAACGCAGCCACATTTGTCTTTGCACAATACGAGAAAAATGTACGTGGGAATTTGGAAACATGTCCATGACCTTCCCAAGTCCTTCTTTCATTGCAAATTGCAAAGAAATTCCAGACACATGTCCTAAACTGTTCCCCCCACAATGAATTATAATTATGTCTGGATGATGTCTGTAAAGTAGCAAAGAGAGGTGCCAAGTCCAGCCACTTAATTCCACACACTCCATGCCAGTGCACTTCCACATGAGGGATTGCAGAACGGCCCAACCCATGCCTTCTTTTTTTTTCAACAGACCCCAAAGAATGCCTACCAAAAAGCAAGTCCGTAGAAAGCAATGCAGAAGTAGAGCAAATCAAAATAAAAGTGTCCAAAATAAGCATCCATCTCTACCAGAGTTTGTACAAAAAGTTCAAACAAAACAGCTAATAGAGTCATTTAGTGAAACAAAACAAGCTTACAGTACAGAGCAGAAACTTTGTCTCCTCTATCAAAATGTAAAACAAAACAGAAAATGATTACCACTAAAGAAAAATGGCTACCACTACTGCTAAAACTGCTCCTATAAATCTTGATATACTAGCAAGTAACCATACCAAAAAAGTATTTGAGCAAAAATGTTCTGCCACAGAGTCCTTCAGAATCTTATAAAAACAGGAGACAAATCATCCACAACCCTTCAAACCTACCATAGAAAATGAATCTTAGAAGCTTTGATAGACAGTGCAATCCTTCTCAAAAGAAAGTTATTAATTTTAGTGTTAAACAGAATGAAAGCACTAACAAAACTAACCACTAAATTACAAAAAAACCTCTCAATGAATGGAATGTCAACAAAAATAACTTCTTAAATATCTGTGGAGGTGAATAGAGTCACACCATGAGCACACAACCATATTTTAATGAAGAAGCATACAAACAAAACCAAACAGGCACAATTGCCATACATAGTAGTGGATGAGGTTATGAACAAATTAATAATACCATAATGGAACAAGAAATACTGCTTACAAAAATATCCCCAGAAAACTCAGAATTACCTCTCCATTCGACTGAACCAGAATGTCCAGTACACAAATGGCCATGCACGTCAATGTGTAAAATTTCCAAAAAATCTTTCAAATGTTTATGCCAGTTTCTCAATCAGTATGTGAAATGCAAAGATAAAATCAAAATGAAAGTGCTGCAAAATATGGATACCTGTCCAGTTCGCAAATACACAGGACTAACAGGACATT
Organism: Ambystoma mexicanum; assembly: GCF_040938575.1. NCBI lineage: Eukaryota > Metazoa > Chordata > Amphibia > Caudata > Ambystomatidae > Ambystoma > Ambystoma mexicanum. The sequence goes on from NC_090924.1 coordinate 884,465,114, forward strand.
CATTAACCTGCATTTCAGGAACTATTTGCAAAACACCTTCCATCATATCAAAATGATATCAACACATCATTCAACTATAAGAAATCTAGTCTATAAACTGTACTATGCTAAAGGACCTGCTTTAGCACTAGCCAATTTAAATAACACTCTTCTACATGGTACACCCAAAGATGTGCTCAAAGAAATCGACCACATCCAGAAAAAATATTTTGGAAGGGAAAGCCACTTACAAAATGTAATGGCTTTGCAATAGACCAGCAACAATTCTGCACATGGCAACCTTCTGCAACACACATACAAAAAAGAAATACTAACATTTAAAAGTACATCAGCTGAAGTACCAAACCATGTGTGTGTGTGTTGCCGCAGAACTTTTTATAAAAGTAACACAAAAACTGTAGACGTAACATACAAAATAGAAGACAATGAAGATTCCACATGGCTTGAATTAGCTCTCTACCTTATAGCAGAAAACAAATACGAAATAACTGACCCCTTAATACTTTGCAGTTACTGCACTACAAAACTTGACAACAACCAAACTCCTTCACGTGCTATCACAAATAACTTGGAATTATTCTCACTACCAAAACCCCTGCAACAACTCAATTAATATGAGAGCATTATAATTCAAACAGTGCACCCATTTCAAGCAATAATACGCCTTCATCCAAAAACAGCAAAATTACCTCCCTCTGAATTGGTGAAAGGCATAGTAGATTATTTACCATTACATCTGAAAGAAATGTGCACACTCTGGGAGTGCAACATCCAATAGAGCAATCTTGAATTGTCTTAGTAAATGGTGTACCAACAAAAGACAAAAACATTTGGCAACAACTCGTAGACTTACAAAAAGTTAGACAAGCCAGGCAATATCTAAAAAACAATAATGAATACTACAAAGAAATAAATATTGAAGAAAACTTAAGGGAAACAACTGAAATAATTCAAGAGTCACCAGAAACTGATCAATTTGAACTTCTAGATCCTGCTACAGTATCCAATATTTTATACCATCATACAATTCATCCATTACACTCTAATGACACCATAGATGATGCACTAGAAACATACCAAATGCGACAAACCAAAGGATCACCAATCAGCATATGGGAAAAAAGTATAGAAGCATGTGCTTTTCCTCTACTCTTTCCAAATGGCAAAGGAGGAAGGTACGATGATAGACCCACTGAGATAACAGCATCAGAATACCGCTCATTACGAATGTGTTCTGAACATCCAAGATTTAGACAAAATGTGGAATACATATTCCACCTACTCTTTGAAAGTGAACTAGCAACTCTATGTTACGGGGTTGCACACATATTGAAATCAGGAACCCACTTTCAAAATATGTCAGCTACTCAATTAATACAAAAAGTGCAAGAAAAAGATGAGGTTTTAGAACCAAGCATTACAAATCTGTTAGCAAACATGCGTGGTATAAAAGGGTATTGGTTCCGATGTCAAGGAGATGTACGTTGTATAATAAGAAACCTTGGCCCACCCACTTAGTTTGTTACATTAAGTTGTGCAGAATATGCATGGGAAGATTTACATGATTTCCTACTCGTATCAAACAAAAATAAAACAAACATAGATATACTAACACCTGGAGAACTTTGCTCTCTAGATCCTATTAATGTTTCAAGATATTTCCATCATCGTTTCATTGCTATGCTACACTTTATTTGTAATAAAACTGTTCCTCCCCTTGGAGAAGTGCAACACTTCTTTTGGAGAAAAGAATACCAAGCCAGAGGAGCACCACATATCCACATGCTTTTATGGATTAAAGATGCTCCTAAATTTGGTGAAGACAGTGATGCCACTGTTTTACAGTTTACCAAAAAATATGTCACTTGTGAAATTCCATCGGAAATAACAAATAGTGATCTTCATGCACAAATTGTACAATTTCAAAGACACAAATGTGGCTAATATTGTTGTCACAAATACAAAAACAAAGGGAAATACTACACCAAATGCCACTTTGGTTTCCCTAGACCAGTTACAGAAACAGGTGAAGTGAACAACTTTGTGCCTTCAGTTAGACATAGTGTTAAAGGTAAATCACCTAAGAACATGTATTACATAAAAAGAACAGAAGAATCAAAATATATCAATGATTACAATGCAATCATTGCCCTCTTATGGAATGCAAACCTGGATGTGCAGCACATTGCAGACAATTCCACTGCAGTTACACGATATGTTACAGCCTACTTAACAAAAGCAGAAAAAACAGAGCTTCAAGACCTCTGGAATGACCTAACATCGGACAAAACACTATCCCAGAAATTGTACAGCTTAGGCTTAAAAATGCTCTCTCATAGAGAATGTGGTTCCTACGAAGCTGCAGATTGTTAAACCGGTACTGCTTTGTATGGAAAATCTGAAAATATAGTACGGCTAAGTCTTGGTCCTGCTAAATCTAGAAAAAGAGTTCTCAAATCATACGATGACATAGAAACAATAGCCAAAAATGATCCCAACAGCCAAGACATTTTGAAAAATTATTTGCTGGTCACATACTACCTGAACAGGAGTACCACTTTGGAAACCATGTGTCTATGCCACATAGCCCAAAACTTCACATACAATAATAATATAAAACCTGACAAAAAAAGGTAGATATATAGTGACAGATTGTGAAGGCAGCTTAGTGAAACTTACCAAACGAAGCTTAATTAATCATATCAAATTGTCATTAAAAACTCCTCAACATAAAGAACTATATTACATGTCCCTGTACAACAACTTTTTAAACCATGGAGAAAAGAAGAAGAGATACTAGCAAACTATGACTCCTATGAAGATGCTTTCAAAGCAAATGAAAGCACTATCACTGATATAAAATTTACGCAGTACAAAACAATGTTGCACAATGAACAGCAACACAAAGAAGAACTCCATGCCCAATTAGATAAGGACACTCACACAGTAGTCAACCTTCTGTAACAGCAAGTCAAGAACCACTCAGACCGCCACTAATAGCAAATGAGGCAGAATTAGCTATGACAGAAGTAGAGAACACCATGTGTCACTATGAAGAAGATACAGAAGACTTAACTGTACTACAATCAAAACTGAACAAAGAGCAGCGTATCATTTTTCAAGAAGTAACAAAAGAAATTGTACGTGGTGTACAACATGAAAATAAAGAATGTACCTGCCAAAATTACAAACCTATACTACAATACGTCAGTGGTGAAGCTGACAAAACATTCTTAATCAAAATCATCAGCAAGTTCCTTCAACAATTGACAAACAACAAACTGTCAGCTGTTGTAACCGCCCCCACAGGTTTAGCTGCCTACAACATAGGCGGTGTCACTTTACACCGATTACTACTCCTTCCAGTAGAACACCAAAACGAATTAGAATATTACAAGCTTTCTACAGAAGCTGCAATCGAACTACGCAGAGTTTTAAAACAAATGAAAATGCTACTAATAGATGAAGTGAGCATGATCTCCAACCTAGGGGTCGATTCATGGAAATAATGTGCGCCGAAAATTCCCGCGCAGAGGTGCCAAAACGTGCGAATCGCAGTAAAAGTGTGAAAATCGCAGTGCAAGTGCGAAAATCGCAGGGAAACCAGCACACATCGATTCATGGAAGTCCGTGCGCGATAAAAACATTGGATGTGCGCTAAAAATGTGCGCTGCGCACGCCGGCGCACAGGTCATCCAACAGCGTGCGCCACGGCCACTGCGAAATCGCACATAGCGCCGGCGCACATCACAAAAGTAGGCGGAACACGGGGCGTAACACTCGGAATGGGGAACAACGCGTGAAAATATGGGCGTCACGGGGAAGTACAGGAGGCAAGTGCGCGGAACGCCCACACGCTCGCCTACAACCCGTATTGATGGAATTGAATAGGGCAAACCAGCGCACAGTCAAAGAGGCGCACAGGTCCAAACAAGTACGCCACAAGAAAGCAGGCGGTAGCGCCCCTGCGCCTGAAAAAAATGTGCGCCAAAATGTGCGCTAACAAAAAGCACCCATATACAGCCATGATGAATGGGCCATACAGTGGCCCTCTAGGACAAATGAGGTGCAAAGGGGTACCGACAATCACGGACACCCGCTGTGTGAAAAATAGCGTGTGCGTGTGTTCCTGGGTGCGCGGGAAGTTCCAAACGCGATTGGCCTGGGTACGTTTACTTCGGGGTGCACGGGAAGTTCCACACGCGATTAGCCTGGGTACGTGTACTAACGGCTGCGTGGGAAGTTCCACACACGATTAGCCTGGGTATGTGTACTACGGGGTGCACGGGAAGTTCCACACGCGATTAGCCTGGGTACCTGTACTACGGGGTGCGCGGGAAGTTCCACACGCGATTAGCCTGGGTACGTGTACTACAGGCTGCGCGGGAAGTTCTACACGTGATTAGCCTGGGTACGTGTACTACAGGCTGCGCGGGAAGTTCTACACGTGATTAGCCTGGGTACGTGTGTTTCGGGGTGCACGGGAAGTTCCACACGCGATTGGCCTGGGTACGTGTGTTTCGGGGTGCGCAGGAAGTTCCACACGCGATTGGCCTGGGTACGTGTATTCCGAGGTGTGCTGGAAGATTCACACGCGATTTCAGCAGGGTACGTGTATTTCGGTGGTGCCGGGGAATGCTACACGTGATTTGGCCATGTGAGTCCTCCCAGATGTTCCCTCTACACCCTCCACGGCCCCTGCAGGCAGCCCACACCACAGGGGACTACCCTGCACCCCTGCTCATGTCCCACAGGCAACCCATCCACCATGGCCATGCCCACCAGCCAACCCACATGTCACCTTGCACTACTGATCACCAACACATGTCTCCCAGCACCCCCACCCCCCAGCAGTGCAGGGGCACCCTCCACCAGGCCCCCAAACCTGTCTACCACCACCCCCAACCCCCGGCAGTGCAGGGGCAGCCTCCACCAGGCCCCCACTCATGTCTCCCACCACCCCCACCCCCCAGCCACCAGGGGCAGCCTCCACCAGGCCCCCACTCATGTCCCCCTGCACCCTCACCCCCCAGCAGTGCAGGGGCAGCCTCCACCAGGCCCCCACTCATGTCCAACTCATGTCTCCCTGTGCCCCCACCCCCCAGCCACCAGGGGCAGCATCCAACAGGCCCCCACTCATGTCCCCCTGCACCCTCACCCCCCAGCAGTGCAGAGGCAGCCTCCACCAGGCCCCCACTCATGTCCAACTCATGTCTCCCTGCGCCCCCACCCCCCAGCCACCAGGTGCAGCATCCACCAGGCCCCCACCCATGTCTCCCATCACCCCCACCCCCCAGCAGTGCAGGGGCAGCCTCCACCAGGCCCCCACTCATGTCTCCCACCACCCCCACCCCCCAGCCACCAGGGGCAGCCTCCACCAGGCCCCCACACATGTCCCCCTGCACCCCTACCCCCCAGCAGTGCAGGGGCAGCCTCCACCAGGCCCCCACTCATGTCCCCCTGCACCCCCACCCCCTAGCAGTGCAGGGGCAGCCTCCACCAGGCGCCCACTCATGTCCAACTCATGTCTCCCTGCACCCCCACCCTCCAGCCACCAGGGGCAGCCTCCACCAGGCCCCCACCCATGTCTCTCATCACCCCCACCCCCCAGCAGTGCAGGGGCAGCCTCCACCAGGCCCCCACTCATGTCTCCCACCACCCCCACCCCCCAGCCACCAGAGGCAGCCTCCACCAGGCCCCCACACATGTCCCCCTGCACCCTCAGCCCCCAGCCACCAGGGGCACCCTCCACCAGGCCCCCACTCATGTCCCCCTGCACCCCCACCCCCCAGCAGTGCAGGGGCAGCCTCCACCAGGCCCCCACACATGTCTACCACCACCCCCACACCCCAGCAGTGCAGGGGCAGCCTCCACCAGGCCCCCACTCATGTCTCCCATCACCCCCACCCCCCAGCAGTGCAGGGGCACCCTCCACCAGGCCCCCACTCATGTCTCCCATCAACCCCACCCCCCAGCAGTGCAGGGGCAGCCTCCACCAGGCCCCCACTCATGTCCCCCTGCACCCCCACCCCCCAGCAGTGCAGGAGCAGCTTCCACCAGGCCCCCACTCATGTCCAACTCATGTCTCCCAGCACCCCCACCCCTCAGCCACCAGGGGCAGCCTCCACCAGGCCCCCACTCATGTCTGCCATCACCCCCACCCCCCAGCAGTGCAGGTGCACCCTCCACCAGGCCCCCACTCATGTCCCCCTGCACCCCCACCCCCCAGCAGTGCAGGGGCACCCTCCACCAGGCCCCCACTCATGTCTCTCATCACCCCCACCCCCCAGCAGTGCAGGGGCAGCCTCCACCAGGCCCCCACTCATGTCCCCCTTCACCCCCACCCCCCAGCAGTGCAGGGGCAGCCTCCACCAGGCCCCCACTCATGTCTCCCATCACCCCCACACCCCAGCAGTGCAGGGGCAGCCTCCACCAGGCCCCCACTCATGTCCCCCTGCACCCCCACCCCCCAGCAGTGCAGGGGCAGCCTCCACCAGGCCCCCACTCATGTCCAACTCATGTCTCCCTGCACCCCCACCCCCCAGCCACCAGGGGCAGCCTCCACCAGGCCCCCACTCATGTCTCCCATCACCCCCACCCCCCAGCTGTGCAGGGGCAGCCTCCACCAGGCCCCCACTCATGTCCCCCTGCACCCCCACCCCCCAGCAGTGCAGGAGCAGCCTCCACCAGGCCCCCACTCATGTCCCCCTGCACCCCACCCCCCAGCAGTGCTGGGGCAGCCTCCACCAGGCCCCTACTCATGTCCCCCTGCACCCCCACCTCCAGCCACCAGGGGCACCCTCCACCAGGCCCCCACTCATGTCCCCCTGCACCCCCACCCCCCAGCAGTGCAGGGGCAGCCTCCTCCAGGCCCCACTCATGTCCCCCTGCACCCCCACCCCCCAGCAGTGCAGGGGCAGCCTCCACCAGGCCCCCACTCATGTCTCCCATCACCCCCACCCCCCAGCAGTGCAGGGGCAGCCTCCACCAGGCCCCCACTCATGTCTCCCATCACCCCCACCCCCCAGCTGTGCAGGGGCAGCCTCCACCAGGCCCCCACTCATGTCCCCCTGCACCCCCACCCCCAGCCACCAGGGGCACCCTCCACCAGGCCCCCACTCATGTCCCCCTGCACCCCCACCCCCCAGCAGTGCAGGGGCAGCCTCCTCCAGGCCCCCACTCATGTCCCCCTGCACCCCCACCCCCCAGCAGTGCAGGGGCAGCCTCCACCAGGCCCACACTCATGTCCAACTCATGTCTCCCTGCACCCCCACCCCCCAGCCACCAGGGGCAGCCTCCACCAGGCCCCCACCCATGTCTCCCATCACCCCCACCCCCCGGCAGTGCAGGGGCAGCCTCCACCAGGTCCCCACTCATGTTTACCACCACCCCCACCCCCCAGCCACCAGGGGCAAACTCCACCAGGCCCCCACACATGTCTACCATTACCCCCACCCCCCAGCAGTGCGATTTGCCTGGGTACGTGTATTCCTGGGGTGCGCGGGTAGTCTCCCATGCGATACCATCAGGGTACGTGTATTATGGGTCCGCGTGAACTTCCACACCCGATACCAGCAGGCTACGTGTTTTACGGGGTTCGCGGGAAGTTCCACACACAATTGGCCTGGGTACGTGTGTTTCGGGGTGCGCGGGAAGTTCCACACGCGATTGGCCTGGGTACGTGTACTCCGGGGTGCGCGGGAAGTTCCACACGCGATTGGTCTGGGTACGTGTACTTCGGGGTTCGTGGGAAGTTCCACACGCGATTGCCCTGGGTATGTGTATTTCGGGGTGCGCGTGAACTTCCACACGCGACTGGGCCTGTGAGAGTGGGGTACGTGTATTACAGGGGTGGGCGGGAATATTTACTCGCAAATGGGCCTGGGAGAGCGTGTTACGTGTATTCCTGGGGTGGGCGGGAAGATTCACACGTTCGCCTACGACGCGCCGAAAAATAAATGGTCCAATCCTGAAACACGTACGCCAGCATGAAGCAGGCTTACGTCGACCTGCGCAGCATAAAAGTGCGCGCAAACAACAAACAAGCTCAGACGCCAGGATGAATATACCATTCCAAGCAGCAGTGGCCGTGGGTTACCAAAGGAGGAGGAGGAGGATAGTGAGGGCCCGAAATTTTCAATCCCAGAACCAGCCTTTTTGGGATGCCTGATGACCATGTGTATGGGAGGTACAGGTTTCCACCACACATAATACTGGACCTGGTCAGTGAGTGGCAGGATGACCTCACATCACCCACCCTGTGCTCCCAAGCACTCAGCCCCCTGGAGAAGGTCCTCAATGTACTGCACGTCTTGGCCACATGAACTTTTCAGCGGACAAGTGCCATAGTGGGTGGGGTGTCACAAGCCACGCAGTCACGCTGCCTACACCAGGTCTTGAACATCATCACTGCACGCCCATCAGTCCGTAGGTACATATACCTGCCCAGGACACCTGCAGAAAGGCAGGATGCCGCCCTGGATTTCTACGGTGTGGCACAATTCCCCAAAGTGCTAGGTGCCATTGACTGCACCCATGTGGCACTACGTCCCCCCAGGGTATCTGAGCACATCTATAGGAACCGCAAGCACTGGCATTCCATCAACGTGCAGGTAGTATGTAATGCCAAGGGAATCATCACCTCAGTATTTGCCAACTATCCAGGGTCCACCCACGACAGCTTCATTTAACGAATGTCTACCCAAAGCCGGGACCTAGAAGCTGGGCGGCATGGCGATGCATGGCTGCTTGGTGAGTATGAATGCCACTGCACATGCATGCATGTCAGATGCAGAGTTATGTCACTACCCCACTAATGATACCCATCACCTCCTCACCAAGGGACAGTGCCTACCCTCTGAGCACCCACATGATGACGCCAATTCGGAACCCCATCACGACTCCAGAGGTAAGATACAACACAGCCCATATTGCAACCCGGGGCATAGTGGAGCGCACATTCGGAGTGCTGAAGTCACGCTTTCGCTCCCTTGACCGTTCTGGCAGGCAGCTGTTATATGCGCCCCCAGTAGTGTGCAGGATCATAGTGGCAGCATGTGTCCCGCACAATGTTGCAACACACTGGGGCCTGGCTGTGGACATGGTGGTGCCACATCCCCAACCACATGCACGGCCGCTGCGCATGGGAGGGGAGAGGGCACGGGGTGAGGCAGCCCGTACGCAGCTGGTGGCTAATTACTTCACATAGAAATCACACCCCTGTGGAGTGCACACAGCCCTGGCACATACCATCTGATAAGCAATGATGACTCGACCTGACAATTATGACGAACAAAGGGACAGTCAACTGTCAGAACCATAGCAGCCTGAGATTGTTCATGTGGAAGTGTCACAATGTGTGCATCCCTACCTACACAAACACCACCAATGCAGTGTCATCAAAAGACACACTTCCATGCTGCAGAAATGAATACCCACTTGCAAACTACTACATGAAAACAGTGCCATGTCACCCAACCCCTCCCTGGCACGGCCACACAACACACCATGGCATGTCATGCAATGTGAGAGAAAACAAATTAATCCCCACAACATGCCCTAAGTGTCACCAGCTACAGTGTCCCTAATGGAAACATGGCCACACATGAAATGCTCACAGTAATGCAGGACCTACAACACACATTACCAAATACTTAACAAAAATACCAATCACCTACACAACCTCCAACCTACCTTAAACATGACATTACAGACTTAAAAATTTGCTAGCCTCACTACCTGATGATGCCAGCACTTCAAACACTTCCAAGTATACAGTGTTAGCGCCACACAAGAGTGTAGGTGCACTGTTTACAACAGGGACTCCAGTTCCAAGGTAGACCGCCTTGTGAAGACATGAGAAATGGACCTGCAAATTAGGAGGATGAGATGGATGCAGAGGCACATATCAATACACCATGCAGTGTACAATACAACAACAATATGCACTATGAATGTATACACAGTATTGACTACAGACTGCCCACACATCGAATGGGAGTCCAATGTCACCATGTACGTCAATGTCACTTGGGCACACCCTTTGCAAGCCCATGGAAACGGGAAGCAGGAGGGGTGTGTGTCACAAAAACCCAAGCATCTGAACCAAATTCATGACAAGCCTGCATGTGCCCAGCCACAATGCAGCGTATGCCCACGGGAGCCACACAAGGCAATACACTGTGCCAAAAAAAAAAAAATAATAATCAAAAATGGCCATTAATTGGCCCGGGTGGGGGGTGTGGGGGAGGCCACCCAGGAGGTCCGAGGACAGGGTGCACACCATGGGCTCATGGCCTACACGGCTACCCTATTGTGGGAGAATCACTGCTGTCGCTCTCCTCACCCTCTGCAGCTGCATCAGGAGGTGGTGGCACTATGGGAGGCAGCCCACGCAAAGCCCTAGTCTGTTCCTCCATGGCTGCAAGCATGCGGGTGTGGTAGGTCTCGTTCTGGAGGATAATTGTGCAGAGGTCCCCATGCAGCAACTCACGGTGATGCCCGGACCTCCGCCCTAGTTGCCTGCATCTCAGCTGAGAGCGTACGGGTGAGACGCTCCAGCTGCTGTTCTGTCCTTCTGTTTGTTGAAGCCTCAAGCTCAACAAGAGTCGTTCTGAGGTGAAGGAGTTTCACCCTCAGGGCTTCCCTGTGGCCCTAGGACTCTATGGAAATGGCTTCCTGCAGAGTGGCCAGTGCCGCCCGCCTGTCCCTGTCGGACGCCAACATGTCCTCCCTGTGTTACTGGCAGATGGAGTCTGTTGCCTGCTGTAATCGCTCCATCAGCCTTTCGGGGGAGACAATGGAAGTGGCCACCCTATCCATGGCCTGAGCCATCATCTCTGATGATGCTGCCTGTTGGGTTGCCATACCGTATATGGATTGCTCCCATGCGGTATTGCCAGGTGGCTGACGGCCACCACGTCGGTGGGCACCACACCTGTCTGGGGCAAGGCGAACTGCGCCTTGCTGTGCCGGCACTGCCTGAGGCTGCAGGACTGCATTCCCCCTCTGATCTGCTGGCCCAGGAACAGGATCAGATGTCACAGAGTGTGACCCTGCATCCGTAACCACCAAAGGCGTACCTGCCAACACTGACATCCCCATTGAGGGTTCTAACCCTGGTGCAGGTGGGTCGGACAGAACAGAATCCCTCCCAGGAACACTCACCTGCGACGGAACATAGGTCTCATCATCCGAATCGACACCTGAATACAGCTCGGGGGAGGTGCAGCCAGAGAAACCCCTTGAGAGCACGACCTGCAGCAGTTGTGGGTTCTCACCCACCACCACACCACGTCCCTCACTGGTGTTCGGTTGGCCCTCAGACCCCTCCTGGGTCTGCACCATCTCCACAACCCCAGCAGTATCAAGTGCGTCATCCCCTGCAAAGACATAAAAGAAAACAAATGGAAACAGGCATTAGCACTATGGCACACAATTAGGGATGAGAGGCTACAGAAACAGTACTTGATTGAAACATATCCCACATGACTAAAACCCTCCCATGCATGCACTGTCACTGAGTGTGAAGGGTAGGCAGATGGCACACATTGATGACACCAAGATGGAAGCTGAACACATTTGCTGCATGCTGCCTAGCAGTGGCATCACACATTGGCCCGTGATTGGCAGGTCAAATACACATGCCATCACACAGATGGCATGTACCCTAGCCATGAAGTGAAGAGGGAGAGGAGGTCACCAATTGTTCATTCAGTCAAGTTTGCTAATGAAATTGATTTTTTCATTGAAATGGTTCAAATGTTTAACCTGCAGCTGCCAGTCCAAAATGGTCCTATAGCACAGGGACATGTCTAAACAAATCATGTCCAGGAAACAAAGCCAGTCCACTGTACCATAGCCATGTCAGACATGTGACAATAGGACTGAGAAATCCCGAGTAAAAGTGGTGGTATGCAAACAATCTGCCTGAATAAAGAGAGGTAAATAAGCAACAATGTTGTGGCAAGATGACACTCCAAGGGCAACTGGCGTGGTGTTGGGCTGGATGTCTAATGTTGGCAGAAGGGATGCTGCTATACCCAAATGCTGGTGCGCAGAATGTATAGGAAGAGGCACATGGGTGACCCAAACCACTCAGGCACACACACCCTCACCTGGCACCCAAACAGAAGCCCTCCCACACACACCATGCACATGGATGACACACACATGCATGTGCACTCACCGGACAATGCCTTGTAATCTGCCAGTTCTCCCACGCCTTGGATTTGTTCCTCCGTGACGTAGGTCCCAGCAACCTGCTCATGTGGAGTGAGTTCTATGTCGTCTGCTGGAGACCCACCTCCAGTCACTAGAGTTGCGGCATGACTTGAGGCCAGCTTATTCTTTGCCCTGCACTTTAGGTCATTCCAGCGCTTGCAGCATTCAGTAGCTGTGCGCCTCAAGGGCACTTATGATGTCCGCAATGGTCTGCCAGTGTGCCTGACGTTGTGCAGGGGTGGTCTTGGATCCTGCAACAATCACCATTTTGCGGTCATGTGCGGACACATAGTCTACAAGTGCATTCAGTTCGGCCTCATTGAAGCTGGGCTTCCTTGACGGGCCGGACTGTGTAGCCGTGTCTGGGGCATCAGCCTCTACTGGACGAGCACTCTTCCTCTTCCGCTTGGAAGGTGGTGGGGATCCTGAGTGTCCTACGCCGCTCTGGACACTAGGGGCAGGAGCCCCGGTGGACTCTGTACTATGGTAGACATGAGTGGGGGCCTTGGTGCAGGCATTAACTCAAGTGTGATGGTGTCAGGGGGAATGTCAGCATGATGGACTTGGACCGACAATGTCCTGGCTGGGTGTGTGAGAGGTGGGGTGGATGGAGCTGCAGCTGCCCCTGCAGCCTCCCCAGCCTGCCTACGCGGGGCAGCAGATGACCTAGCTGCCCCTGATCCACGTGGCCTGATGATACCAACGTTCACCGGCACACGTGGCCTAAACCTGCTGATCTGGAAGTCAGCCATGGAGTCACCCTGTGCCAGGTCTGGTTGCACAGTGGGCTGGTCCAACAAGGGCTGAGCATGGATGGTGTCAGCCACGTTAACCTCAATGAGGGGGGGGTGCATGGGTGTCCCTGACTGCTCCTCCACACATGGGGGGCTAGGGGCACCGTGCAAGTCACAGCCACGTCCCCTACCGGATCCACCACGGCCACCACTTGGGGCTCGGCCACCTTTGCCACCATTACGGCTTGTTCGCCTCCCAGCCATGGCACTGATGTTATTGTGCGTATGGGAGTCGATGTGAACTATTGTCTTGGGCAATTGGGGGTCAAAAGGGTTGGGTACGAGATGGTAATCGTACCCTAGTGCTCTAGCAAGGCTGTATTACACCCCTGGGGAAAGATGACGGGTCACGCAACGCACAGGCACCCCAAAAAAGGGAAGTAAGGTGCACGCAACCCCTCCTAGACCACGTGCGTGGAAAAATAAACCTGCACTACTCTGTGGCACCCAGAAACACAAGAATGAACGTATGCGTGTCACACACAGCCTAGAATGACCTCTGAAGCGGTACGCGACACACGGGGCTAGCGCAGATGTTAAATACGTGCACAACTCACCGTCTGCTAGGAACAAAAGCGTGAAAAAAATGCGCGTGTGCGCGTTGGCAACACCCCCGCCAAAAGAAGAATTGTACGCTGTCTGAGGAGACAGGACAACAGTAAAAGGGAACGCTGTTTGAGGAAACAGGCCCAGGAAAAAGAGGAAAAGAGAAAAAGCTGTCAGAGGTAACAGGGAGTACGAACTGGAAACGCCGTGAAGTAAATCGCGTGTGAACCGACAAGAAGCACAGATTTCACCCACTCGCTCTCCATGAAAAGCACGTACAAGGAAATGGCGTTCTACATGTACCTTTTATACACACGTCACAGACGCGCATACGCGATGAGGCCATTTCCACCAATTACACGCTTTGACACTCGGACGTTTATCTCTTTTTTTTGTTACACGCGCCATTCTCTACAGCCATGCGCGTGACGTCACAGCTGCGCATGGGGGCCTTTGGGCCAATGAAATCGCGTATGCGTGCAGACGCGCTTACGCGCTAAGGGCCTTTCCTCGAATTACACGCAGACGTGCAGGACTTTTCACATGCCAAATCACTCCGTATCAAGCTGGCCACGCGTAAGCACACGGAAGACCACGCTCCTGCCCAGAAAGCAGATTTACTGCCCCCCAGAGCCCCGAGCACGCTCCCACCTGCCATCTGCTGCTGTCTGACTGCCTGCTGCCCACATGCCCAGCCATTTGCTGCCTGCACATCAGCCAGGGGTGCTGTTGCTGTGACCAGCCCTGCTGGAACCGAAGACTCCCTTCTGGGATTCAATCGCTCCACAGCCCAGCCCCAGGACCCAGTTGCCCACCCACTCATGCCTCTGGGGTTGTCATGTCGTGCACTGCAACATCTGGCACCACTGACAACCCCCGGCCAGAGAGGCAGAGGGGCACCAGCTTCAGTGCCAGGGAAGTTGGTGTCCTGGTGGAGCAAGTCCTGGGGCAGTATGATGCCCTCTACGGAAGTGTGCGTGCCGACAAGGAAGGACGGACTCAGATCTGGACGGACATCGTGACTGCCATCAACGCGGAGGGGGTGGCAGTCCGCGACTTCCAACATGTCAAGAAGCGCTGGGAGGACTTCAGGTCCAGGACCCTGAACAAGGCCCGGCGCCTCTTGAAGGCAGCGGATGCTAAGGGGCGCCGGGGCCACTTGTCGGAAGATCAGATGAGGGTCCTGGAACGCATATCCCCAGCGCTCCACGTCCAGGTCCTTGAGAGGCAGACCCGTCTGGAGTCGAGTGGTAAGTGTACATGCATCATGATTGTAAGCTGTGCGTGTGGTGATGTGCCAGTAGTGTGCCGGTTGCACATCTGTTTGTATGGGGCCGAGTATGGGTGGGGGTGTACAGGACCGTGAGGCTAACACATGCGAGCGCTGTCATGTGTGAGACATGGATGGTGCTTGTGTGTGTAGGCTTGCATGCCAAATGCAGTTGTGTGGGCACACATGTTTGTATGAATGTGTATGTAAGTAGGCATGTTCGTGATGTCACGCATGTATGTTGTTTTCAGCTGCATGGATCAGCACTGTGTACATGTGCATGTGTGTGTATTTGATAAGGGTGCAACAGTGGTGCAACAGTGATGCAACATGGATGCATGTGACAGCGGGTTGTGGAAGCCTGATTGGCAGATGTGACATGGATGCCCATCAGAACACTGCGACAGTTGGCTGAGGTGTACACATGCATGCAAGTGTGGTGGTGTGCGTGCATGTGTAGTGCACTCCCTGTGTTGCATGTGATGTCTGGCTCACCTTTGCCTGCTCATGCTGTTGTATGTGTATGGATGGTGCTGGCAGTTGCGATGTGGCTGTGGTATGGCTCATGTGTGCATGTAGAAATGACATGTGTGTTGCCAATTGTGATGCCATGTCTGAGGTTTGCCAATGCCACTCATGTGCAACTGTCATGTGTGTATGTGTCCATTGTACAGTGCCCTGATGCCTGTGTTTTATTTCTCCCTGTCTGCAGCGTCAACAGATGAAGAGGGCGGAGAAGGTGCTGTGGAGCACAGCGGCGGGGATCGCACCGCCAGCCGGAGACGCAAGGCCCGGCTCCCCTCCCAGGTTGTGATCTCGTCAGGGAGTGAGGAGTCCAGTGCCACGTCCCAGGCCGCAGCTGCCGGGGGGAGGTCCAAGAGGCGGAGGTCGGAGTTGGACTCCTCGGCAGCAGAAGGGGCAGCTGGGACACCACAGGGCCCAACGGGGGAAGATGGCACGGAGTCATTCAGGTTGGTGGGGGGTTTGGTGGAGGAGGAGGCCGTGCAAGCAACAGAGACGGGGTCTGGAGGTGGGGATTCCACTGGTGCTAGTGGTGCAGTGCAGGACCAGGGACAGGAGGCAGCACAGGTCGCCGCGGAGGTGCCTGTGTGCAATCCTGTCCCTGATCCTGTCACTGCATCACCTTGCACCAGCAGGGATGCCTACATCCAGACCCGTTTTCAGGCAGGGGATGAGCTCACGACAACTGGCCTTCCTCTGCCTGCGGACGTGGCTATCCGGGTCCGGGTTGAGCCTGTCCTAACAGGTGTGGCGTTGCGTCAATGGGCCATGCGAGGTGACCTGCGAGGTGACCTGCAGTCTTTTCATGAGGAGACGGCACGTCATCTCGAATGGCTCGTTGACCGCGTCGGCCTACTGGGACAGGTCACCCAGGCTGGATTCCTCTGTTTGATGGGGCTTGCTCAGACCCCCTCCTCAACTGAACCCCCTATGCGCCAGTCGTCCTCCGTGCCATCTTCCCACCCATTAGTCACCTGGGTGCCCTGTGGAGCTGCCTCTGACGGTGCGGCCAGGCTGGTGGAGGAGGCATCCCTGCCACAGTCGGGAGTCGGACGTCCAGCAGGGGTGGCCACATCAACGACTGCACCCCAGCCAGCGGAGGATGTGCAGGCAGCAGGAGGCAGTGCACGGGCAGAGGCGCAGCAGCAACGTGGTGGGTGCCATGATGGCTCGGGGCCTTCGACATCGGAGGGGTAGGCATCGGCCGGAGGGCAGGAGGACCTAGGACGGGAAGTGTCTTCCGTGTGGCAGCGGTTGGGCTACGCCATAGATGCGGAGCGGCAGCGGGCGGAAGAGGCACGGCTCATGATGGTCAGGGCGGAGAACTCCATGCAGAGGGCCCTGAGGCGGGCCGAGTGCCTCGAGGCAATCCGCAGGGAGTTTGGGGGGAACATGTGGACGGCCCTGCGGACCCTCGGGGCCATGGAGGAGGAGCGCCTCCGGGACATTGAGTGGGAGTTCGATGATGCCCTGGCCCGGAACATCCCGAAGTGAGCTGTCGGACTAGCCCGCTGCCCTTGTAAATAGTTCTGTAGTTAGTGTTAGGTTTCCTTTGGTTTAGCATTTTTTTGGACCTTTTGGACAATGGGCCACATTTTTGTATATATATATATTTTTTTAGGTAGTGTTATTAGATACATTTTCATTTCTTCTGTTGGGATCATGGACCCTGGATTGTTTATCTGTATATAGTTGACTTTTGGATTTTCATTTTTTTGTATGATTTCCCCATGGAGCAATGGTTTTCGATTTTAATTTTCCATTGGATTTACTTTTGTGGACTGTGACTTTGGACACCTTTTTTTTGCATTATGATTTGTGGTTTTGCATTATTTCACGTACCTGCTTGTTTTTTAAAAAAATAATTTCCATTATTGTTTGTTTATTTTTGGTTCAATTTATGTTGCGTTTAATACATATTTTTCTTCAAACTTCAATGTGTAGTATCATCTCATTGGTTTCATGCATATCATGATATGTGTTTTGACATTCACTGACACCCATCGGGTGTATGTGAGGGACATGTGTTCATTTCCAAACTTGCAATTGTGGTTATATCATGTTTTTGCCATTTCTAAGTGGGTGGATGCAATACTCAGGTGGGTGTTTGGCATTTGGAGGCTGACCATAAGGGCCAGGGATCTAGATTGTGTTGACATGTTGGCTGGGGGACATGAGTGTGGGCCTGGTGGAGGGTGTCCCTGGTGGCTGGGGGTTGGGGGTGCAGGGAGACATGAGTGGGGGCCTGGTGGAGGCTGCCCCTGGTGGCTGGGGGGTAGGGGTGCAGGGAGACATGAGTTGGACATGAGTGGGGGCCTGGTGGAGGGTGCCCCTGCACTGCTGGGGGGTGGGGGTGATAGGGGACATGAGTGGGGGCCTGGTGGAGGCTGCCCCTGCACTTCTGGGGGGTGGGGTGATGGGAGACATGATTGGGGGCCTGGTGGAGGCTGCCCCTGCACTGCTGGGGGGTGGGGGTGATGGGAGACATGGGTGGGGGCCTGGTGGAGGCTGCCCCTGGTGGCTGGGGGGTGGGGGTGCAGGGAGACATGAGTTGGACATGAGTGGGGGCCTGGTGGAGACTGCCCCTGCACTGCTGGGGGTTGTGGGTGATGGGAGACATGAGTGGGGGCCTGGTGGAGGCTGCCCCTGGTGGCTGGGGGGTGGTGGGAGACATGAGTGGGGGCCTGGTGGAGGCTGCCCCTGCACTGCTGGGGGGTGGGGGTGATAGGGGACATGAGTGGGGGCCTGGTGGAGGCTGCCCCTGCACTGCTGGGGGGTGGGGGTGATAGGGGACATGCGTGGGGGCCTGGTGGAGGCTGCCCCTGGTGGCAGTAGGGTGGGGGTGATGGGAGACATGAGTGGGGGCCTGGTGGAGGCTGCCCCTGGTGGCTGGGGGGTGGGGGTAATGGTAGACATGAGTGGG
Organism: Ambystoma mexicanum; assembly: GCF_040938575.1. Taxonomy (NCBI): domain Eukaryota; kingdom Metazoa; phylum Chordata; class Amphibia; order Caudata; family Ambystomatidae; genus Ambystoma; species Ambystoma mexicanum. Next base: position 884,483,391 of record NC_090924.1, read on the forward strand.
GGCCTGGTGGAGGCTGCCCCTGGTGGCTGGGGGGTGGGGGTGATGGGAGACATGAGTGGGGGCCTGGTGGAGGCTGCCCCTGGTGGCTGGGGGGTGGGGGTGCAGGGAGACATGAGTTGGACATGAGTGGGGGCCTGGTGGAGGCTGCCCCTGGTGGCAGTGGGGTGGGGGTGATGGGAGACATTAGTGGGGGCCTGGTGGAGGCTGCCCCTGGTGGCTGGGGGTTGGGGGTGGTGGGAGACATGAGTGGGGGCCTGGTGGAGGCTGCCCCTGCACTGCTGGGGGTGGGGTTGATGGGAGACATGGGTGGGGGCTGGTGGAGGCTGCCCCTGCACTGCTGGGGGGTGGGGGTGATAGGGGACATGAGTGGGGGCCTGGTGGAGGCTGCCCCTGCACTGCTGGGGGGTGGGGGTGATGGGAGACATGGGTGGGGGCCTGGTGGAGGTTGCCCCAGGTGGATGGGGGTGGTGCTTGACATGAGTGGGGGCCTGGTGGAGGCTGCCCCTGCACTGCTGGGGGGTGAGGGTGATAGGGGACATGAGTGGGGGCCTGGTGGAGGCTGCCCCTGCAATGCTGGGGGCTGGGGATGATGGGAGACATGAGTGGGGGCCTGGTGGAGGCTGCCCCTGGTGGCAGTGGGGTGGGGGTGATGGGAGACATGAGTGGGGGCCTGGTGGAGGCTTCCCCTGGTTGCTGGGGGGTAGGGGTAATGGTAGACATGAGTGAGGGCCTGGTGGAGGCTGCCCCTGGTGGCTGGGGGGTGGGGGTGGTGGGAGACATGAATGGGGGCCTGGTGGAGGTTGCCCCTGCACTGCTGGGGGGTGGGGGTGGTGGGAGACATGAGTGGGGGCCTGGTGGAGGCTGCCCCTGCACTGCTGGGGGGTGGGGGTGCAGGGGGACATGTGTGGGGTCCTGGTGGAGGGTGCCCCTGCACTGCTGGGGGTTGGGGGTGGTGGTAGACATGAGTGGGGGCCTGGTGGAGGCTGCCCCTGGTGGCTGGGGAGTGGGGGTGGTGGGAGACATGAGTGGGGGCCTGGTGGAGGCTGCCCCTGCACTGCTGGGGGTTGGGGGTGATAGGGGACATGAGTGGGGGCCTGGTGGAGGCTGCCCCTGCACTGCTGGGGGATGGGGGTGATGGGAGACATGGGTGGGGGCCTGGTGGAGGCTGCCCCTGGTGGCTGGGGGGTGGAGGTGGTGGGAGACATGAGTGGGGGCCTGGTGGAGGCTGCCCCTGCACTGCTGGGGGGTGGGGGTGGTGGGAGACATGAGTGGGGGCCTGGTGGAGGCTGCTCCTGCACTGCTGGGGGGGTGCAGGGGGACATGTGTGGGGTCCTGGTGGAGGGTGCCCCTGCACTGCTGGGGGGTGGGGGTGGTGGGAGGCATGAGTGGGGGCCTGGTGGAGGCTGCCCCTGGTGGCTGGGGGGTGGTGGGAGACATGAGTGGGGGCCTGGTGGAGGCTGCCCCTGCACTGCTGGGGGGTGGGGGTGATAGGGGACATGAGTGGGGGCCTGGTGGAGGCTGCCCCTGCACTGCTGGGGGGTGGGGGTGATAGGGGACATGCGTGGGGGCCTGGTGGAGGCTGCCCCTGGTGGCAGTAGGGTGGGGGTGATGGGAGACATGAGTGGGGGCCTGGTGGAGGCTGCCCCTGGTGGCTGGGGGGTGGGGGTAATGGTAGACATGAGTGGGGGCCTGGTGGAGGCTGCCCCTGGTGGCTGGGGGGTGGGGGTGATGGGAGACATGAGTGGGGGCCTGGTGGAGGCTGCCCCTGGTGGCTGGGGGGTGGGGGTGCAGGGAGACATGAGTTGGACATGAGTGGGGGCCTGGTGGAGGCTGCCCCTGGTGGCAGTGGGGTGGGGGTGATGGGAGACATTAGTGGGGGCCTGGTGGAGGCTGCCCCTGGTGGCTGGGGGTTGGGGGTGGTGGGAGACATGAGTGGGGGCCTGGTGGAGGCTGCCCCTGCACTGCTGGGGGTGGGGTTGATGGGAGACATGGGTGGGGGCTGGTGGAGGCTGCCCCTGCACTGCTGGGGGGTGGGGGTGATAGGGGACATGAGTGGGGGCCTGGTGGAGGCTGCCCCTGCACTGCTGGGGGGTGGGGGTGATGGGAGACATGGGTGGGGGCCTGGTGGAGGTTGCCCCAGGTGGATGGGGGTGGTGCTTGACATGAGTGGGGGCCTGGTGGAGGCTGCCCCTGCACTGCTGGGGGGTGAGGGTGATAGGGGACATGAGTGGGGGCCTGGTGGAGGCTGCCCCTGCAATGCTGGGGGCTGGGGATGATGGGAGACATGAGTGGGGGCCTGGTGGAGGCTGCCCCTGGTGGCAGTGGGGTGGGGGTGATGGGAGACATGAGTGGGGGCCTGGTGGAGGCTTCCCCTGGTTGCTGGGGGGTAGGGGTAATGGTAGACATGAGTGAGGGCCTGGTGGAGGCTGCCCCTGGTGGCTGGGGGGTGGGGGTGGTGGGAGACATGAATGGGGGCCTGGTGGAGGTTGCCCCTGCACTGCTGGGGGGTGGGGGTGGTGGGAGACATGAGTGGGGGCCTGGTGGAGGCTGCCCCTGCACTGCTGGGGGGTGGGGGTGCAGGGGGACATGTGTGGGGTCCTGGTGGAGGGTGCCCCTGCACTGCTGGGGGTTGGGGGTGGTGGTAGACATGAGTGGGGGCCTGGTGGAGGCTGCCCCTGGTGGCTGGGGAGTGGGGGTGGTGGGAGACATGAGTGGGGGCCTGGTGGAGGCTGCCCCTGCACTGCTGGGGGGTGGGGGTGATAGGGGACATGAGTGGGGGCCTGGTGGAGGCTGCCCCTGCACTGCTGGGGGATGGGGGTGATGGGAGACATGGGTGGGGGCCTGGTGGAGGCTGCCCCTGGTGGCTGGGGGGTGGAGGTGGTGGGAGACATGAGTGGGGGCCTGGTGGAGGCTGCCCCTGCACTGCTGGGGGGTGGGGGTGGTGGGAGACATGAGTGGGGGCCTGGTGGAGGCTGCTCCTGCACTGCTGGGGGGGTGCAGGGGGACATGTGTGGGGTCCTGGTGGAGGGTGCCCCTGCACTGCTGGGGGGTGGGGGTGGTGGGAGGCATGAGTGGGGGCCCGGTGGAGGCTGCCCCTGGTGGCTGGGGGGTGGGGGTGGTGGGAGACATGAGTGGGGGCCTGGTGGAGGCTGCCCCTGCACTGCTGGGGGGTGGGGGTGATGGGAGACATGGGTGGGGGCCTGGTGGAGGCTGCCCCTGGTGGCTGGGGGTGCAGGGGGACATGCGTTGGTGGGCAGTAGTGCAAGGTGACATGTGGGTTGGCTGGGGGGCATGGCCATGGTGGATGGGGTGCCTGCAGGACATGTGCAGGGTAGGCCCCTGTGGTGTGGGCCACCTGCAGGGGCCGTGGAGGGTGCAGAGGGAACACCTGGGAGGACCCAAACGTGCAATTCACGTGTGGCGCTCCCCGCGCACCCCTGTAATACACGTACCCTCATGGAATCGCGTGTGATACTTCCTGCGCCCCCGTGAAAAACATGTACCCTGCTGCTTTTGCGTGTGATACTTCCCGCGCACCCCTGGAATACACGTACCCTGATGGAATCGCGGTGATACTTCCCGCGCACCCCTGAAATACACGTAGCCTGCTGATTCTGCGTGTGATACTTCCCGTGCACCCCTGGAATACACGTACCCTGCTGTTTTTGCGTGTGATACTTCTCGCGCACCCCTGGAATACACATACCCTTGATGGAATCGCGTGTGATACTTCCCGCGCACCCCTGAGATACACGTACCCTGCTGCTTTTGCATGTGATACTTCCCGCGCACCCCTGAAATACACGTACCGTGCTGCTTTTGCGTGTGATACTTCCCGTGCACCCCTGGAATACACGTATCCTGCTGTTTTTGCGTGTGTTACTTCCCACGCACCCCTGATGTACACGTACACAGGACAATCGCGTGTGGAACTTCCCGCGAACCACTGAAATACACGTTCCCTGCTTGGCGTTTGCTGTTTGCCAGCCCTGTGAACTGGTCCAGGGTTAGCGCAGCCCTTTGCGATGATTTGGGGATTCTGAAGGCTTTTCCTTGCGCGAGGGTGTTCTTGGGGGCGTAACCGGCGCTGCTGCAGGGTCGCTGCGCCACTCAGCGCCACGGCTGGTTTCGGAGGGTAAAATCCATGAATACGCTGTGCGATGAAAAGGATTTTTTCGCACGCGGCTGGCGCAGTGTATCGCATGGGGACACTGTGCGCCAGCCGCGTGCGCCATTTTTGTGCGAATTTCTATGAATTACCCTGCTAATGTTAGCTTTGATTCACCTCAGATTGCAAGAAGTACTTAAAACAAACTACAAAGAGCTCTTTGGAGGAAAACACATTATTGTTTTCGAAGATCTTCTTCAATTGACACCAGTGAAAGGTGAACCTATTTTTAAAACCTTAGCGCACAAACTCTGCCGTAAAACTTTTGGCAGCATAGGAAATGTCAACCTTTGGCAACATTTCCAATACAGAGAATTAACAGAAAACATGCGCCAATCTGCAGACCTTACTTAGCCAAAATTTTAAAAAGTATTAGAGTTGGTGTATTATCTCTAGAAGCACAAGCAATATTAAAAACCCGGCACATCCATGCACTTTATAGCCATATTCATGTGCTTCTGATGTCATGGAACAATTAGCACACACAAATGTCAATTGTATGTCCTTAATGGCAACTCTTGCAAGCTGTTCCAAATTCAATGAAACAATGTTGAAAAAAGAAATGCAACCAATAATTGAAATTTGCTCCACAGACAAAGTGGACGTACATGGTATGACACTACCCATGTGTCAACATGCCACAACAAGATTAAATACCTTTGAAAATTCTATCTCCAACACAGCTGGTTTTGAGAAAATATTAAAATTATCCTTAAACTGTAGAGTCATGTTTAAACGTAACCTTGACGTGGAGCAAGGACTAGTTAATGGAGCAGTGGGTACAGTTGTTGGCTTTCAAACATACCCACGTAACAGCAACATTCAGTTTGTCAATATTCTCTTTGACAAACTTTCAGAAGTAAAAAGGATAGGGCGCTCAACAGCTATATTCCTTCTCTTCAAAGACATGTATGTACGCAGAGAACAATTTTCTCTAACTCTAGCATACGCAGTCACCATTCACAAATCACAAGGTCTTACCATAGACAAAGCATTGATAGATATTGGGAACACAGTCTTTAAAGAAGGCATGAGCTACGTAGCACTATCACGCTTACGTACACTTGATGGTCTATTTCTAATCAACTTTGATGCAAGTAAAGTAAATGCTGATATTCCTTGCATTTTAGAATACAATAGACTATGTTCACTATACACCCCCCACCTAAAAACATATCCTGTTCCACAAAAAGGAAAACGTTGTAAAAGAATAAAAGAAAACTAATTCAAACAGAAATGCAACAGGATCTCACTGCAAATCCTCCAAAGAGAGTAAAAGAAGCTAATCCTTCATCACTCACCACAACCAAAGAAGAACCTATTACTCAAAGTAACTCAGGGATTTCTTCAAAGAAGCAACACACACCCCGAAAAAATGACTTGGATACATTACTATCTGGTCCATTCAAATGTTCAAATATAACTGGTGTAAGTTGCTACGCAAATGTAGCAATGAATATTCTATTTCAATTGCCACCAATTGTTGACAACATTTACTTACACAGTACAGACCAATTGGGTTTGCAAATGTTAGTCCTTCATAGAAACACAACAAACAATCCTGACAACACATATAGTGTTCATGGAATAATACAAGAATTGGACTACTGTGCTGGAATGGTGAAATTCACTATAAACTCACAAGAAGATCCACAAGAATTTCTAATGTACTTACTACAATTACTAGAAAACAAAAACATACCTATAAATGAAATCTTCCAGATTTCATACATGTGGAAACATACATGCACTCTCTGCAACAATGTGGCACAGGAACAAATCCCTAATGGGTGCTTCGTGTATGTATCCATACCTAATTGTGAATCTGTTCCATTTCAGCAACTTGAACAAAATGCAAACCATGGTAGATTATGTACTACCTGCAATTCAGATAATCGCTCCACCTTACTAATACAAACGCATAGTAAATATGTGATACTAATCCTTCTACGTTACAATGCAGATGGTACCAAAAACAACTGCAAGCTGACTGGATTCACACCTGGTCAAGTATCACTTGGTAAGAAAACCTTCACAACAATAGGTATAATCTACCATGCAGGAGTCACAACCAATGCAGGTCACTACACTGCATATAGAAAAAACAAATGTGGATGGTTTGAATGTAATGATAGTACCATTACTGTAAAGCAGAGATTACCAGCAAATCTCACAAACACTTATTTAATCTTCTTAAAACCAACATTTAATAATTAATCTGTACTTAAACATTAACAAAACTTCAATTAAAAAACTGTAACCAGTTAGAATATGCCAACAGGTATCTAACTGCACCAGGATTTTGCAACAACCAAACAGATAAATCAATATCACTAAATTATAACAAAAAATAGACAGTTAGAATACACCAACAGGTATCTAACTGCTCCAAAATTCTGCAACAAGCCAACAGATAGAACATTAGCCAGAAACAACAAGTGAACACTGAAAACAAACAAACAAATATACTGTAGCATAACAAAAAAAGGTTTAATCCGACATGGATTTTTTTCCTACAGACCCAATGATTTGAAAAACATTCTAGGCCCTGGCCACAACCACCGCAGCATATCACACCCATAGATCACACTCATAGAATCAAACATTTTAACTGTCTATATGGGCCCACCCATATCACACTTTTTACAAAGTTTAGTGAGGATTCATCCATGGAGAGCAAAGTTATAAGCCACCCATAGCCAAAACTTCACATACAAAGTATACAAATCAAACAATACACAAACTGTATATTTGCAAATATTTTATAGATATTTGATTCTATGGGTGTTATCTATGGGTGTAATATTCTGCGGTGATTGTGGCCAGGGCCTAGAGTCTTGGGTGTATGGCCTATGGCTACGGCCTGCGGCCATGCACCCAAGACTCTAGGCCCTGTCTATATGGGCCCACCCATATCACACTTTTACAAAGTTTGGTGAAAATTCATCCAGGCAGAGTGAACTTTCAAGCCACCCATGGTGGCTTATAACTTCAGTGCATATAACTTTGGTCTTGAGTGCATGGCCTTTGGCCATGCACCCAAGACACTAGGCCCTGCCACAACCACCGCAACATATCACACCCATGGTGGCTTATAACTTCAGTGCTTATAACTTCGGTCATGGGCGCATGGCCTGCGGCCATGTACCCAAGACTCTAGGCCCTAGCCACAACCACTGCAGCATATCACACCCATGGTGGCTTATAACTTCAGTGCTTATAACTTCGGTCTTGGGTGCATGGCCTTCGGTCATGTACCCAAGACTCTAGGCCCTGGCCAAAACCACCGCAGCATATCAAACCCATAGAATCAAACATTTTAACTGTGGCATATGGACAATTTTTATGTCCGCGTACACCGCGCGTGTCCTTACAACAGTTTCAACTTGCCTGCGGACAGCACGGACGGGAATACTGTCCTTAGGACACCCCTCATTTTCACTAATTACGGACATCACGGACAGCGCGGGCATGGCAAATACATCAGTAGCACCTGCCACCTAAACAAATACATTATTTGACCCATCTCTTACTCCCCAAACCTACCCAAGCACTCTTGCACACCAAAACACTCCCCAAAATGACATTTTGCCTAAGTTCGCTGCTGCGCTGTCGGCGGATCCAAGATGGCGGGCGCATTGGAACAATCTGACGCACTTCACGCTCTTCACCATCCAATCAGCGAATGCTCCACATGTCCGCGGACATGACGCAAGCCGATTAGCCAATCAGTGTCCTGCCCATGGAGCGAACGGTGAAGTGTGTCCGCGGAGTGGACATAGATATGACTAATGTTTTCAGACCTACTTTTTGATCGTTTTAAAAAAAAACTACTGGACAGATTTTCACCAAATTTACAAAAGCACACTTTTGGGACCAAGCCACTGCTTGCAGATTTGGTGAAAATCCGTCCAGCGGTTTGGGTCTGTCGGCATGCGCAAAATATTTTCTCCATTCAGTCTATGGGAGAAAAATACATTTTGGGACCCCCCCCTAAAACTTTGCCCCCCTTGGACCAAACCTCGCCAAATTTTGCAAATTGGGTGGGCCATATACTTTTTTGGCAAAGTTTGGTGAGGATTCGTCCAGGGAGAGCGGAGTTATAAGCCACTCAGAAAGTGCTCTTCCTATGGGATTAGCAATTTAACCATAACTACACAGCCAATATAGTGTATTGCAGAACAGTAAGGATGTTCAAATGCAAACACACAATAAAGTGGCAGAGCTTGGGGCAGCAAGGTTTTGTTAAATAGGTTCCCAATGCTCCCGGAATATGGTCCTGAATGGAGGGAATCTATGTTGATAATCCTATCCCAGTCCAATGACTTCTTTTTAAGAGATTTTCAGAAATGCCAAATGCATTTATTTCTGGCATATCAATGCCCAGATCAATATAAGATGTTGGGAAGCAGTCCTTTTAAGTTCCTTATAGCTATGTTGTGTCCCCTTTCCCTACTACCACCTTCCAAGTAGTACATGTGACCCGACATAATCGACATCAAGCTGTCCCCATGCAAGCGCCCGTGTACACATACTTTAGAAAAATGAATAAAGGTACTGACAACGAAAACAAAATATATGGAAGATACAATATACAATACCCTAGCAGCAGATTTTCATCAAGGAAACAATATATTTTTAAACATTTCAGGAGGAAAACAATGCCTTCAAATGAGTGCTGATGCTATACTCACACATTTTTGCAAGCCAGCTCATTTTTGGTATAAACATGAATTGCATTAAATGATATAGCTTGTAGATCAACTATACAAACACATACATTTACTCACTCTACAACATTACTTGCATCCTTATTAAATGGCATGATAACATTTGTGCAATCACACAAGGTACATCTTTTTATGGTGATATATTACAAGGAAATTATCCCTTTTATCCAAGCATTACATTTGCTTTAAATTCTTGCTCATCGCTGTATAATTTGTATTAATGCATAAAATATGACTGTATTTAAAAATGACTAAAATTACTATATTTTTGATTCACATAGTAGAAATATACAGGGTGTTGCAGATATTAATGTTACTTGCAATCTTTTAACATTTAATCCCTTTCAAAATGTACTTGATTACATACAACAATTATCAAAATGCCTTAAAAACATAGATAATACAAATACGATACCCTTTGAAATAAGCTCTATTCTAAGAAAAACAGTCAAATTGCAAACTGTATATTTAAATAAAGAAAACAATACTAGTTTATATATCAGACAAACTTCAGTTTTGACACATGCAACTGAATACCATGACAATAAAATTAACAAACAAGCAGCATTACAAAGTAAAACTTTACATTAAAAAAATACATTACATAGGCCTTCACTACAGCAAACAAATGTAACTATCCTATTTCAACATAACCATCATATTACACGGCCACGGTAGTGGCCGTGTAGTTATGGTTAAGTTGCTGTTTGCATAGGAAGAGCACTTTTTGGGCGGCTTTTTGGGTGGCTTATAACTTCGCTCCCCCTGGACGAATCCTCACCGTTCTTTGCAAAAAAAGTATATGGTCCACTCTGCAAAGTTTGGTGATGTTTGGTCCAGGGGGGCAAAGTTATAGGGGGGGTCCCAAAACTATTTTTTCCCATAGACTGAATGGGGGAAAACTTTGCGCAAGGCTACAGGCGAAACTGCTGGACGGATTTGCACCAAATTTGAGGCAGTGGCAGGGGCTTGGCCGTGAAAGCGCGCTTTTGCAAATTTTGTGCTAATCCATCCAGTAATTCCCTTAAAAACGATCAAAAAGTATGTCTCTAAAAATTAGTGATATCACACTTCCTTGTTCGCTCCGTGGAGAACATTGCAATAGGCTATTCCGTGGCGTGCTGCCCGCGACGATGTTGCACTTTCACCGATTGGTTGTGGCACAGCGTGAAGTGCGTCGTAATCTTTCGATATGTACGCCATGTTTACTTCGTTTTCTGTTCAACGCGAACATCGGCGCTAACATACGTAAACGTTGAAGTCACCAATGCACTTATAACACTTATGGAACACTGTTTTGAAAGGTGAGCATTAATGAGACGTGGTAGTAGAAAGTCAAGCATTGAAGTATTCTTGTTAGCACTGGCATACGGTACAGTGGGACTTGCTACTCATTGTACGACATGAACTTATTTTGTCCATTTTACAATCCATAAACAACATTACTGCGGTCAGAGTGGCGGGAATCGGAGGCAGCGCCTGCTCTATTTCGTACACACAGCCCTTCTGCATGTGTACGCCAGTAGCGGTTCTCATAAATAGACGCTGATATGTTGGTGCAAAATGAGAATGTATTTGCATTCGGAGTGAAGGCCACTGCATTTTCTCTTTTGAACACGAGCTCAGTATGGCAGCATATTTGTCGACACCCATAAGGGTCCCTTGTTTTTTAACCTTGAAGTACAGGTAAAGAGTAGAAAGAATGTAGGGAGTAACAGTTTGAAAAACATATCGTTTGATAAGGTTATGCTTCAAAAACATTTTCACCGGCCATGAGAAATTAGTTCCAGAACAGGCAGTCTTCCAGATACACTGGTGTCTGACTACAGCTAACGCAATGGAGGCGCTCCACATCATGTAAGTGTATTTTTGCCGTCTAAATTCCGAATTGACGTTATGTTTTAGTTTGTAAAAAAAATAAAATATTTTCCCGAATGTTTTACAAGTGTTATGTGCCGTTGCAATGTTTTCCCTATTATGGACATTACACATTGCCGCAGTTTGTAGGGTGCCACTACATTTCCCCAAATTAAAATAATATTTAATAAGAAAGGTATGTGTTACAATTTTTTTTGTGCAGAGGTTGTGCAGTGATACACGTTTTATTTCCCCTTCCACCGCGCAGCTACTTCCAAAGAATAATTGTATTATTAATAACGATGTTCCACCTTTCTGTGCCATTCGATTTATTTTTCCAATAATGGACATTGCACATTGTCGCCGTCCCTAGGGTCCCACTACATTTCCTCCTAGTGAATGCATTTTTTACTGAAAATGTTATGTAGTACAACTGTGGTTTATCCAAAGGTTGTGTATTCATACATCTTTTAATTTCCATTTCCTCCTCAGATACTTTCTTCCCTATTGTGATTGTCACGGATTACAGATGCCAAGTGACGGGTTTTTTAACTGTCAAATGCAACTTTATAACCGGCTGTCTCAGCATCATCATTCACTGAGATGATCGTGTGGGCCCTTTGTGTCCAATGCAGCTGTCGCTATAAGAAGTAACATTCCATCCTTTCTGGTGCTGTAGATCACAGCGGTTGACGTCGTCTTGCACATCAATGTGGGAGGAAAATGACTATTGTGGCAGCAATGCTTACTTTCTGTGTGTGGAAAAAAACAACGTGACCTTTAACATTGTTGATGTCGACCAAAGAAACAAACTTAATACTTCTATGGAAAAGCGAATAGTGCTATCTTTTCACACAGTTCATTGTGAAACAAAACTACTTTACTACTTGCATAAGGCGATGATTTCACTCACTTTATTGTGAAATAAAACTACTGGGCAAATTTTTAAATGTTAGTCTTTTCTTTACGAATGTACTCTCTGTTTGCACAATGTGGCATGCTACGTTTCACGTCGTAATGTTTTCATTTGTAGGTGCTACATCATGGCACTTACGTCCATATGGACGCATTTGTTTAAGCTGCCAAAGAACGTTATGGAGAAAGGTACTCCATACCACTTGCATTGGCTACGGGAGGGTCTGGCCCATCTCATATGTATTAGTGCCGTAAGGCCAATTTCTGTCACCGTCAGCCCTTTTTCTGTCACCCAGATGCCCTAAATACAGAAATGTTTGTACAATAATATATGGTTACACCCTCTCAATACACATATCTTCACACCTTTCCACCTGTTTCACTTACAATATTTTGTGTCAAAAGGTGAGTCGTAATGGTGTTGCATCCAGTATTTCTGACGTCACGTCGCTTCGCATCACAGAGTTTGTTTAGTATTTTATGTCAACGTAAGTACAGTACTCCTTTGCTGTTTTTACACACATTTTTACAGAAAGAAATTGGTACATGTACAACACATGTATGTAAAGGTCAATGACAACTGAAAAGCTTTGTGTTGTGCATGTTATAGTCTTTTCATATTTAATGGTACAGCTTCCGTCGTCTTTATCAGTGATGTCTTCAATGACATTTCTGATGTCATCTTTCTTGTCCTGGGTGTTAATGTTAGCAGTGCACAGTGGTGAGGACAGTTATGGTTGCTTAGTTTACCATATGGGGGAATGTGCACTGTTTTTTTGGTTTCACTGTGAAGTATAACATCCCTTTAATAAAGTTTTTTTACTGAATATATATATATAAAAAAAAAAATATATATATATATATATATATATATATATATATGTGGCAGGCAACGAAAACAAGTAGGCTAAACATGTGATGTTGTCAGTGATGTCATCAGTGATATTTCAGAGGACAGCTTTCATGTTCTTGGTGTTAGTGTTAGCAGTGCACAGGGGTGATGGCAAGTAAGGGGGCTCAGTCTCCCATAACTGGCGAATTTCAGGGGTTTTTCGTTTTTAATTTGAACCACAACGCGAGGGCGAACATTTTTCTTTAGTGAAGTGCACAGGTTTTTCGTAGGGCAACTTAACCATAACGTCCCCTCAACAAAGTTTTTTTTGTAGTGATATATATATATATATATATACATGTAACACATAAAAATGTCAGTACATTAGAATCATACTACAGTGATCACAAACCAATATGGATAACTTTACCACAAAATAAACAACACTGTCTTTATGCAAATCTTCTTTGCTTTCATGAAATAAGTAACAAAAGAAAAAATGATGTGTGCAAAGAAAAAAACAATGCAAACTAATTTCTCGACGTGTTCTAGTTTCAGATGAATACCATTCAGCAAATCCCTGAAACACCAGAAAAAAAAATATTCCATATCAAGTACCATTAAAGGCAAATGTCATTAAATGCACAATTCAAACTCATTTCAAGAATTCAAGACAAGAAAACAAAATTCTATATCGTTTGGCTTTAGCAGATACAACAGGTGCTATTAAAGCTACATGTTGTAATGAAAACATGTACAACACCACAAAAGAAAACTATTGACTACTTATAAGAAACTATTTTATCAAAAACAAAATTATGCTTATCGCCCATCAAACAAAAGTATCTTGCATCAAGACACTAGCAATACCAACAACAATCATTAATCAAGCACACCAAATATGTAATCCCTGCCAATCCTCAGAAATCTCCTCTAATAACCACAAAAGCAGCAAGTATAATAACACTTCTAAGCATTGATGGCACTGTGGATGAAGTAAGTAAATCTTACAAACAACACTAAATATAAAAAGCATACAAATAAAATAAAACATGTTTAATTGTCACCTTTTATCATTCCAGGCCCAATCAATACTGCTTGTAAGAATCAGTGAAGCTGCAACAGACCTCAGAACAATCACACTAAATAAACTCAAGTAACACCATGAAAGTAACACTACGGCGTGAAGCAGCACATACCGTATTTTGGTTGGATCTTTCAATGGAGAACACATTCTATATGCAACAAGAAACATTATTAGTAAGGGAACTAAATCAACAAATTGCATTACAACTTTATTCAAAACATGGAACTGACTTTATCCTTTACACTCAACAGATTACAGTGGAGCAGACACAATCGCCTTAACAATGCAAATTATAAACAGTGACTCTCTACAGTCAATGGACATACTGTATAATACACTGTTGGATTTTCTATTTATTGAACCAGAAATTGACAATATTGCTGACATTATCATAAACAATTTGCTCTTTAAATGTGAAATACACTTCTGTAATGAAAACATAGTACAAATCAATACACTGATTGACTAAATTACAAACAAACCTCAATTTGGACAAGCGTTTAATTTAGTCAAAGAGCTTGAAACTTTCATATCCAAAGTAATTTTTATCGTGTATAAAATATCTATATATATATATATATATATATAGAGAGAGAGATATATAGATATATATAGAATCCATTTTTATGAAACAAACACATTCATCTTTACTATTCTTCTAAATAAAATCAATATTTTCAAACTTTCATTTTCAAACTAAATTGTTGCATGTATACAAAAATAATATATATTTAAATACATTTGTGCCACAAAAATTGACAAACATCATTAATATTCTCCACAATACTAAAAATAAATTTCCAAAATGATTGTCTTTGCCAATGCTTGTTTTTTTACATGTCATCAAGTGTAAAGCAAACTTGATAAGTGTTATTACATGACTAACTTGGCCTATGGTGACACTGTGCATTTACTTTCTTACTGTGGCATGTGTCACTTATTACTTGACATCAAGGGTAAATCAAAAATTATGAGTGTTATTGCGTGGCTAGACTGGCTTGCATTGGTAGCTCCAGTCTGGCCATTTAGTTTTTTACTTGATGCATCCACCTATCTTGGTATAGTCAGTCTAGATATACTTTATAACTGTGGCATGGCATTTTGTGTTGGCTGGGAGTCCTTATTTGGAAATACTGGTAATACTGGCCAATATTGGTGCAGCATGCATGGACATGTATGGGCAAAGCCAGGATGAAAATGTTTTATATACTGTCATATGTTGTGGGGAAAGGCATAATGAACATACATTTAAAAAATGTCCTGTGCACTGTTGGTGACTTGCATCTATTGGGTGTTTCCATGTGCTACCATACGAAATTGAAAACTGAATGGCTTTTCAGCCAATGTCTCAAAGAAAGTTCTGTAAATCCTCCCAAAACCCCTTGTTTGATAAAAATTCCTTTACTGCGCTCACTCACTCCCCCATATTAGTCGCATGCATTCATGCCCGTCCAGTTCAAAAATTCATCTGCCGCCACTTCTAATAACACAATCCAATATTTGATAGTTGCCCAATAAGTGTTCTTATAGCACACATCTCGTAGCCAAAAGCTAATGCAAAAGAAGGACATGAACCTTAATTTGCCATCCCCAAACATGCAATGCTTCACCAGGAGTGTGGGCTATCCTTGCCCCTCTTCACCAGACTATATATGAAACATTCTACCTTTGTTCATGATTGGCTGAATTCCTAGAGAATCCACACAAAAAACCTCTTTGTTTAGAAACCCTGCACCTGGCCACTCCAAATCTGACAGGAATTAATATTCAGTGCGGTGCCATGAGAACACAATGCAGAAACTGGTGTTGGCAATCCTGATGCAAAGGGAGAGTGGGGGACAGTCAGCATTCAAATCCCCTTTGAATGACCTTCAACCCCTTAAACGCTAAGGTTGAGTATGCTTGTCCGATTTGCATAAACTTGCATAATAGTTCAGCATTTAAGGAGTGCATGATTTTTGTGCACCTACAAAAATATGACAATATTAGTCCACATCAACTGTTAAATTAGAGCTACTATTTCAGCAATGGGGCTGTTTTTGCTGTTTCAGTAGCGTGCCCAGCATCAAAATAGGTCCACAATCAGGTGCAGTGAGGGGCACGGGAGGCAGGTAGCACTTAACGTCTGGTGCTCTTCACAGAACACATGTGGTGAACAACTAACCTGTCTCTGCCTTTTGCACATATGGATCAGAATTGCTGGAAAGATCTTGATCAAACAGGCATTCTTGCAGTTAGAAACTGTTGTGCATTTATCCACAGACATAGGAAGCGATGCCCAAGTACATTGATAGGCCTGGTTAGGGATAGCTTTAGTTTTCTGACAGATATATTGCTTGGAAAACGTATATGGAATCTGCTGGCAATGAGCTCTTCATCATAGCATGAAGTCCTTCTTGTTGGTCTATTGAATTTTGGATTTGCTTCATTGTCGATCATTCCTTTTTGATCTCTGATTGGATAGTAACAGTGCGTGCTTCCACAAGCATGAAGAGTAATCAGGAAAATGGAGGAATACAGCGGTCACATAGGTAGGATAGTTTATAATTATATTTTAACAAAACCTTCTCCAAACATATTGCGGTTAGAATGGTGGTCTTCTTTGGATTGAAATGCCAATGTTTCAGTGAATATTGTCCCATGTTTTCGCATCTAGTGTATGTTCAATGGAATCATCTGCATTTTTCTTCAATTATCTTACAACATAAACAGGTTTAAAGTATTTAGCTGTTCTTGTCTTCTTCCTGTTTTGAATGATGAGAATATGGTGTCTGCTATTTCATGTACTAACCTACTCTTTGATTTCTGTACCCAACCGTAACTCTCCCTTTTAAGGGCAGCATGGAGTTCCATAAGTATGCAGACAAAATATATTTTCATACTCTCCACTCTATCCATAACCTACATGCCCACACAGGGGTAAACTCTTTGGATCTCTTATTCCTCTCCATCCCTCTCTCAGCTACTAATGCTACTGTCACACCATCCATATCTGATCACTCAATCACTAAATAAGTGTGTCCAACAGTATCTCCTTTCCTCTGGCCTCTCCTCACCACTTTCCTCATTAAACCTTGTGCCATTCCTCCCTTTCTCTCTGGCCTACAGTGCCCACTCTCCTACTTAATGCCCGATGCCTCTTCCACCAACACTGCCTTCTCCAGCTTCCAATCTCTACTATATGACTCATTCTCCTCACTTACCACTGCTTACCACTGCTTACACTCACCCAAAGACCTCAGAATCCTCAAACATGAGTCCTCCCATTCATACACTCTTTCCGCAAAGACATGCGTCGGCTGCTGAGCAAATGTATGTGCAACTCTACCTCTCTACGCTGATCCCTCTCAAGTCCACTCTTGATAGAGGGAAAAGGGAATTCTACCTATCCCTCATTGACTCACTCCAACCATCTTCCCCAACTACAGGGCGCCCTAAACACACTCCTCCTAAGTGCATGACTATCAACTCCATTCTCAGAGCTAATGACCTCACTGAAAATGTTGCTGCAAAGGTTTCCAAAATTAGAGACTCTCTCCTCACCTTGCTCACACTCCCTCCTCCTACACTGTACACTCTGCCTACTCTACCATCATCCTCTACCTCTTCCTCCCACTTTAGTCACTCACATTAATACAGAAGATGTCATATCTCTACTGATGAAGGTTAAACCCTCTTGTGCCCCATCAGACACTCTTGCTTTTCAGCTAGTCATGCCTATTGCCCCTTTATTTGTATCACACTTTACTATACTCTGCAACCTGTCCTTCAACTTACACCTCCTTTCCCTCTGTTTTCAAAGCAGCCACGGTCATCCCTCTCCTACAAAAGCAGGGGGACTGAACCAAACCAACCAGCTAACTTTTGCCCCTGTCTCTCTCCTTCCACCTTACTCTAAAGTGCTTTAAAGGTTTGTGTTCAACCGTCTTACAAATTTCTTAGACATCCACAACTTTCAAAACACCCTACAAGCAGGTTTCCACGTCAAGGAACAGCTCTCATGAATGTGTCCAAATTCATCACGTCTGGTAAGCACTCCAACCTATCCTCTATCCTCATTCTCCTTGACCTGCCTGCTGCCTTTGACACTGTTGTTCACACTTATATCCTTAATAATCAAATTCTTGTTTGGATTTTCGATCAAGCTCTTGCATGGGTTGACACCTACCTGGAGCCAAGCCAATTCTTGGTCTCCTGGAGCAACAACACCTTGCAACTCATTCCTCAAATTGTTAGTGTTCTACAAGGCAGTGTCTTGGGTCCACCCCTCCTTCACTCTAAACCTTGGAGCACTAATCTCCTCCTTTGGATTCTTGTACCGGATGACACCCAAATCTTCTTCTCTTTTCCTGAACTCTACTCTGATCTCTCTATCAAAGGGCCTCATTACACGGTAGGCGAAACCTGCTTGTAGGGTGTTTTGAAAGTTGTGGGTGTCTAAGAAATGTGTAAGATGGTTGAACACAAACCTTTAAAGCACTTTAGAGTAAGGTGGAAGGAGAGAGACAGGGGTAAAATACCGGCACCGCCTTGGTGGAAAGGGGAATTACTGCCCCATTCCAAGGTTGAAGGGGCGGTAATTCCCCCTTCCACCATTGCCCTGACCCATTCCCATTTTTGCCCCATAGGGCATAATGGAAATGAGGAAGGCGCTAATTACGGCACCGCAAATTGCGGTACCGTAATTAGCTCCATGTATCCCTTTGCGGGTTGGTTTTTATAGCCTGCAAAAAGCAGGCATTAAAATCCCCAACCCGCAAAAAGGGACCTCGTAGTAAGGCGGTAAGGATTTACCGGTACCAGTAAAATACCGGTACCGGTAAACCCTTACCGCCTACCGTGTAATGAGGCCCAAAATGTCCAACTGTGTCTCTGCCATGAAATATTAGATTGCTTTTAACTCTACTGATGTTAAACTCTATACAGTTCCCATCTTACACTCTCCTCTACTCTTCTTCACTTAGAAACCTCAGCATCATCTATGATCCTTCTGACACCTTCTCTACTTTCATCTCCAAAATTGGAACAGCATCTCGCCTCAACTGCTGAAATATTAGGAAAAACAGACACCTCCTTCTTTTCAACAGCACCAACCATGCTTGTCTTTTCTAAACTGGACTACTATGCCAGGTCCTCTTTGGTCTCAACTATGCTTTCTGTCCTCTTGACAAGATCATTAACTTCACAACCAGGACTTTCTTTGAACTCCATCACTTCATAACTACATCCTCATAGCATCGCCAGGCTGCATGGTTGACGATGCAAAACAGGACAAGATTTAAATGTCTTCTCCTTGTTCTCAAATCTATCCACAGTAAGGCACCACTGTATCTAGCCTCCTCTATACAACTGCACAAGCCTTCTTGTTATCTCCGCTCTGCCTCTTCGACTCACCTTGTGGCTCCTCACCCTCCATTTTCTTCCTTTCACTTCTGTTCCTTCTCTCTATGTGTTCCACTTGCATGGAATTCTCTACCCCGGACATCCGAGAAACAGCCCACAAATGTGTTCAAAACCAAAATAAAAGCCTACCTCCTCACCTCTGAGTTATCCTCTTACCCTACCTCTCATCTGCCTTCTATCTATCATGTTTCCCTCGCCTTTAAGCTGCCTCTATCCCTCACTTCCTCTGCCTCCACTCTCATCCTTCACCCATCATGTTCAAATCTTCGAGCACAGCTGACTGTACCACCTACCTGACCTTAAAAAGTTCCATTGTTGGTTATCCTGCTAAATCTATTTATGTCCAATTATGTATTGTCCCTGGTGACTGTTCCATTTACTCACCTCCACAACCGTCACAACCTCACCTCCACAACCTGGTCAGAATGTGCCTCAATCTCACCCCATTGTAAGAGGCTCACAGCTTCCCATCAAATCTGTTTTCTTGACTATTGTACATTATTTTGTGAGCAAAAGAGCATTGTTCTTCCTGTATATAAATAAATTAATTGCACATTGTTTACCAGTGACATTGCATCTTAGACACTGGACATACATTCTCTGCCTCCCAGAGAGAATGGTAATGTTTAAAATCACTTCAAAACATTTTGATTTTCATATAGTTGAATGAAGTAGAAATGTCTTACTAGGCTCACTGAACTTTGCATTCTTTTGTTGAAAAGGGATTGTTCATTTTTTTTATATCTTTATTGATTTGTCACGTCACGTACAAACCACATGTTTAACAAGTATATGTGTATTATTACACTCTTAAAACAACCATTCTTACTAATAATAAAAGCTTACTATGCAACATCATTGCATGTTAAAAAGAAAACTACAGTAATGAATAAAATCAACAATCCTGGTAGTACATGGCATATTTGAATAAATTTACATTTTAAATTGCTATTCAGATAGAAAATCATACAGACTACTAAAGACCACATTAACATACAGCAAAACAATACATAGTATTGACTGCAATCACACACAAGCACAAGATGGACAGTGGTTCATTAGTCGGTCACAAGTACATTAGAATGTATACATGATCTTTTCCACCAGGCCCGTGTGAGATATTCTTACACCGTATACACTACTCATTGGTCATTTGTCATTGGATATACAACAAAGAGCAATTGCTTGGGAGGTAGATCTGATTGCGCTCGCCAAAAACAAAGGCTTCAGATAATCTTGTCCCTACAATATAGACATTTATGTGAGATTTCATTATTTCATTTGTGTAATAGTGGTGCAAGTGGTATTATGCCCTTGCATGACTTAAGGTTCAGTGTGCTTGTTGTTTTAGGATGAACTATGTCGAAATACTTTTTGTAACCCAAGGTTTGTTTAATCTCCCAATACCTTCAAGGCTATCAGTGATTGCAACTGCTTCCAGTATTTTGTGTTCTGATCTATCAGACAAAGCATTTTTGATGAGCAACATAGAAGTAACATCTATACAATGCACCCACTGTGCCCCAGGCTACTAGTCTATTTGTTTATACGCACAAACCAAAGTATGGAGCGGCGAGCCTCCTGTGATATACCTTATTTGAGAAGTATTTTTTTAGTATCTGCTTGATAATCATGGTACACACATCTAGAAATCTATTGATTGATTTTGGGAAACCCGCATGTGTCTAACATCAAACACATGTAAAGTGATCTTGTGGCATGTGAAGACGCTGGGTCCCATTACGAGTATTGTGATTGTATAAAAATAGCTCTAATGGTATTCCTGCTAGTTTGTCTAGAATATGGAGATTGGGTGGAGAAAAAACCTCAAGCGCTTGGCTAGTTTTTCCTCCACTCTATGTCCAAATAAATCAGTTATCCTGGGTGGAACATTTCTCTAAAACCTCAAAGTAGTTCTCTAGCAGTGACTAGCCATGCACTTCTATCATTTGCAATCTTTCAAATGTATCCCAAATAAGATGGGTGGTAGCTGAACTAGCCAAAACACCATTGATGTGCTTGTCTAAATCTTCTGGCACCTACTTTAGAGAAAAACCGATACCAAATAATGTCTAGTAATGGTAACATTGGTCTTTGATCAGTGAACTGATGTCATTTTTTCCACTCTCACGTTGGATCCAAATGATAGCCATCTTCATTTACTTTTGCAATTCTCTTGCTCGTTTGTTTTTCTTTTTACATGTTGGTCTCCTCTTGTGATTTTTGTGTTTAGTGGTTAGATAATTATGAGAAGAAAAACTAATGTCTGATAATGTTTAGCATTCCTAAACCTGTAACAAAAGGAAGCCCGTTCTGCTGTGAGGGCTGGTTCTTTTCCTTATATCTTGCATTACACCATTAAGGAGAATAAGGGTGTACTGATCCTAGTGCTATCAGTTCGAATTAAAAATGTTGCTATCCTAGAACAATTTGGGAGCTAGATTGGCTTTGACCGTTAAACTTAGATGGAGTCTATAAAGGAGTCTAACAAGACATTATTTACAGGACATGTTCTGCATCACACTCAGATTCATCTGAAAACTGATAACATTCAAAATATAATCAAAAACCAAACTCACCCATTATCATTAACGTGGTCTATAACAATTGAGCTTTGGCCATGCCAGAAGAAAGGCAGTGATGCTTGCCTCTTTAAAAGACATTCTCAGTTCAGCATATAGTCTATACATTATCTCACCATAAAATATGCAAGCATTTTTCTTCACCTCTGCTCATAACGTGTTGTTTGTCTTTGGCCAAATGGTCTCATGCAGGTCTCCTAGAATCTGTTGTTCTTCAATACAGTGCCTGACTGAGTACCATTTTGTGTTACCTTGTTTTATAATATTAGAGTGGTTTAGTAATGTGATATGAGTTATTCTTTACATTTAATAAGCTTTCATATCATGAATGACATGTATTTTGAATGTACTGCATTATTGTGCCCGTTTTCATCCACATACAGTTTTAACACATGGGCCAGTGGCACGGTAGACTATATGACATTCTTAACAGGCTTTATATACTAATTCAATTATTCCCTTGCCACCTGCCCTTCGATTTTCACCATACTCTGAGTGCATCACGTGTCAGGTGGCGCGTGTCATTGATATGGGAATAAACATAAATAAAGCCAAGAACGGCTGTGTCTCTTTACTGGAAAATTATATGATGCACCAGTATTCTAGGTGACAGGCTGATAGGATTGCCTCAGGCATCTGCAGGTTGGTATAAGCCAAGGGACCTAATTGTAATTGTTTTTTTATAAAACGCTTAATACCCAGTGGTTTCTAAGCGAGGACCCTGGGTTCGAACCCATCCTCTTGCTTCGAAGGCGAGACGTGCTGCCCTTGAGCTATCCTCCGAGACCTAGCCAGGCAGACCCCAGAGCTTCATAAATAGTCAGGAACTCTACACATCAGTTGCATTCAGTCGCAGGCCAGAGTACTTTAGCACCTATTCAGACAGGTCAGGGTTGAGGTGAGAGCAGAGGCAGTGGCACATGACACATGAGGCGCCAGCCCTGAGATTCTGAACGGCGACCTTGCTGTATAGCAGCTTCACAAGTCCTAGTCAAAGGAGGCAAGGGCTGTTCACGTTTTTTGGGTTACAAAGCCCAAACACTTGGCTCATTGAAACAACAGCCTTTATTAAAGGCATGACCCGAGCCCTCCAGATAAACTGGACTTAAACAAACAGGGAGGCATAATAGTGATGTCATGCTCGACAAATAAACACAGGTCCAGCATGCGGTCTTCATTTATGTCAGCCCTTGATCAAGGGTTCAACTTTATGGCTGCTGAAAATCAAGTAGTTCATGACAGATGGTTCGATTTTGTTGGATGGGTGGTTTAAAGGGGTAACATCAGATCGTGAGGAGATTAACCAAGTGTGTCTATCGCGTTTTCATGCACGATTGAAAGCTTAGGAACATGCTGGAAGTGTAGCGTCGCTATGTGCTTCGGGACTAGCAACGTCATCATTGGGTGTGCATGGAGATTCCGATTCGCCTACATAGTAAATGATTTCCGAAATGCTGGCTGGGTGTCCTGCTTATCAAAGGAGTTTTAAAAGCACTGCCGAAGGTGTTCATGTTAATGCGGTTATCCTCCAGACGGCCTGTGTCACGTTTTTATTCTCTATGACTGGTTTCACAACGGAGAGAGTATCACGCATGGGAAGAAAGAGAGCACAGCAAATATTGGGCAGCAGGTTCCTGGCATGCTTCAATAAAAACACAAAAAAGGCAACGGTGATGCAAACTGCAAAATAGGACTCCGGCAGATACTGCTGGCGAACAGTCTGGAAAGTGGCACAGTGAACGCTTGGTTATCTGGCACGCGTGGGCAATCAAGGGAGCCAGATACAGCATATTCTAGATGACAGTATCTAGAATGGCACAGAGTTAAGAGATAGTGCTTAAAGTGTTAAGAAAGGATCATTTACTTCTGCGATATGGACGGGCCCATTTAAAATCCAGACAACACTGTTCCAGCCTTCCAAACGTTGATATTGAGCATGTTATCCTGCAGAAGGCTACTAATGTTGGCAATAACAGATGGCGGGTAATACAGTGTTCTGGTTAATAGAGTCCCCGATAAAAAAGCTTTTGATTTACTATGCCTTTTATTCTGATCATTATCAAGGATAGATCTTGAGCCTAACAGCACCACCATCTGGACATATATGACCCATTTAGTGAAGTATCTAACTGTTGTGCGCGTCTGTGCTTCAGGGAGCTCCAAGGAATTGGTGCAAATGCATTAGGTCTGCCACAATCAGCATTCTGTACTGCCCTGCAGCAGATATTGTCAGCCATGTTAAAGTGCATCATGATGTTCATTGTTTTCCCGAAGACTGCCGGAGAGCAGACTAAGGCGAAAAGTGCATTCTATGCTATTGCTTTGGTTTCTAAAGTGGCATGAGCTGTCTTATGGCTAGTTCCACCTAAATCGGGAGGAGATATTTTTCTGAATATTAAAATGCAGTAATCCATGAATGCCTGGCAACTTGCACACCACAGTTCTTCATTACACATTTAAATGCAATTTGTGTAGGATCTTCGCATGATGTTTTCGGTATACCGTTCTTTTGCCGGCGGGATATTTCGTCGCTGGACTTTTCATCGCCATTTTTTATCGAAAATAAAATTATGATTTTTTTTTTTTGCGAGGGGGGGTTAAACATTAAATAAATATTTGTGGGTGAAAGGGAATCATTTAAAAAAGGGGGGGATTTTTTTCGAGAAAAAAAACAGCGATGAAAAGTCCCACGACGAAAAATCCTGTGGCAAAATAACGTAGAACCGATGTTTTCATGATACAAAAGCCAGGGTCTCCCATAGGTTGGGAGCACTTTGCCTCTTCAAAAGCAGTGGTTGCTTAGCAAATGTTAAGATCTATTAGCACATGAAGATTGTTATTGACCTCCTCTCAGCCAATGAGAATATTCTGGGTGCAGTCAATAACTAATGGCATTGTCTGCTTTCTCAACATTCTGTCTCCAAAAGCAGACAGGGAAGCAACAATGAAATTTCCATGCAAATATTTCTTTCAACAATACACTTCCTCTCTGAGATTACTTTTTGTTGCTGCTACCTCTTATTTTGCATGAAAGAAAAAGCTAAAACATGGGAAAACATGTTTGCTTTCTGTAATGGTGCAGAAGGAGATAGACGAGACACAGGAAGCATGTCCCTAACCACTAAGAGGGGTTGTCCTGCCTCAACAAAAGAATACCATGGTCCCAGTCAGGATGTCCATCAAAGAAAAAGTCCACCTTCCTGTAGCTAAGCCTATTTCTGTCCCTTACACTTGCAATCTAACTAAAGGAAAAATTGGTGTCTTCTTTTCAGAAGGAGACCTCTCCCATTCTGGATGCTGACACCAAAGTGCAGTTCTGCTGCAAAATGAATGTATACAGTTCAATGTTCAATGTTCAAATGTTCATAAGTTAGCCAATTTATGGATAACCTGGTTCCCTGCTTCTAGGTTAAACCTCTTCCCTGGTTCCTAGTTCCTCTTTTCCACAAAATAACATTCCTCAAAATCCTCTGGCGAAATCTTCTTCCCAGTCCGTACCACAAAAAAGATCCTTCCCAGTTTATTGTCAGGCCTGGTTCACGAACCTGACAGACCTCAATGTAAACATTTTCAAACACCTGGTTTACTCCCCTGCCAGACTTTATTGCAACAACTCTCACTCGCAAAGTTTTTTATGTTTTGGGCTCCAGCTCACTAACTATAAATCTTCTTATTTGAAGGTGGGTCCACGACACATATTTTCCACTTGTGGGCTTTGCCCACTTTCATCTAAGTCCCAGAACCTCTTTCTTTGTCTTGGCAGGATCCTTGTCCCTTCGTTAACTAGTGTCAACTTGGACAGACCTGGTATACTCCCATGCCAGGTACTGTCCCACCTGGATGCACTCTTAATGTTCACTTCTATTTGTTTGTATCTTCTCTTATTCTTTTGTGTCCTTCGGGATGTGTTGATCAGTTTCAGCACGTTGAGGCCATACAAATGGGGAAAGGATGATATATAAATGACGAATACAATACAGTTTGTAATATATTTCAGATTCTGTTCTCACTCCCTTGTGCTCTTCGAGATGTTCTTAGTGGGTTTATAAAGTACATAGCTATTTTTAATTCCTTCTTTTTCATCCCCTTGTAATCTTCAGGGTGTTGTTATAAAGTGTGCCAAGTTTGTTTTGTACTACACAGGTTCCCTTTCACACCCTTGAGCTTTTCGGTATGTTTTTATTGGGTTTATCAAGTTTGCAAAGCCAATTTTCACAAACTCCCTCAGCTCGCTCAATGCTCTCCCACCCCTGGCCTACGGCCCTTTCCCTACCTTTGGAAACTCACAGGGCGGTCTCTGGTCTCTTTGGGAGATGAAGCAAAGCTTCTCTGCTCCTGTTACGCTCGGCATTCTCATTCCAGCATCTCTCTCTCACATTTGGCTGCCTGCGTCTCTGTTTCTGGTCAGCTTTCAATGGTATGGCTTCTGTGTCTCTGCCACCAATCAGGTATGCCTCACTAAGAACTCTAAGGTACTTGTTGCAGTCTATGTCCCGGCCTTCAATCTTCGGGTTCCTTGGAATGGGGCCAGCGTCTCCTTCCCTGCTCATCCAGGGCTGGTTGTTTGACTACAGATTGAGTCCTTCCTTTCTTTTTACCATCAGATTTCCCTTTTGTATAATGTGTGTTGTTTCTGTGGTGGGTTTTTGCCACCTTACTTCCTCCTCCTCATCACAGTGCTATTCTGCATCAAGTTTGGGAGAGGTTCTCTTCCTTGTTTGTCCTTTTAAGTGTGTCCTCTACTAAACCATAACAAATGGTGGTGTGGGGGACCAGAAGGACTGGCATGGGGATTTAAGGAAGGTGGGTATACCAAAGGGGAGGATGAATACTGCATTCTCCCAGGGCCATTGTCACCAATCCCATAAGGGTTTTCCCCTCCCCTGAGGTACATCCGATAAGTACCAAACCCAGGGGGACTATCGGGTAGCAGTCTCAATTCCCTGACCTGTTGGAGAGGGGACTCCCCCATGGAAGATGTGACAATACCTTGGGATTCGTCACATTTCTTATAGAGAAAACATCACACCAAATGCATGCTCATGTTAAACCATGTTTACAATTTAACCTTTACTTTTATGAAGACAACCATGTTAAAACCACATTTAACTTACTAATTCAATTTCATTTTTACTTTACCCAGTATTAAAATAATATGTTTTACTTCACCACCAAAACACCAAAACATGTATTGCTATTGGCACAATGTGCTAATAGCCCTCCGGCCCCCGACTATAAGGCTATATTGATAACCATTATAGAAAACTGTAGTGATTCTCTGTCAGAATTCAGCAGGTAAAAGAAGCACTTCACAAGGACTGTCTTAATTACTGAACTATTTCACCAACAAGCATGGTGTTTCAGTCTTTTGTTTTTTTTCCCCAACACAATGTAATACTCTGCTGAGGGTTGCCTATTGACATGTCATACTTCTAATGATTTTATTCACATCTGTTTTCAGGTGACCTGAGATCACTTTGAAACTCTGGTTAATGACCCCCCTTGTCTGTTTACCAGATGTTGTACTGCTTCATGCTGCCCTGCAGTACACTTCCCCACGAGGAGCACTATTTCGGGTACCTATGTTTGCAAAAAGGTATATTCAGAAGTTCTCATAGAATAGGTTTGGGGTCTTTTTAGTATGCATTGTCTTGTTATGTTGCACTTGGCTGATATTCGTAAAGAGATCAATACCCAAGAACAGCATGCAAAGAAAGAAAATCACCAGCATAAAAACAAACATGTTACCTACAGCCTGCACAAAGCATGCATAAAGCACATGAGCGAGGACATGTGCAATGTTAACAGCCTGTCTATAATCTGAATCTATGTCCTAAGTAATTGAAAAGGCATGAGTTAAATACTTAAAAGGACCAAGTATCCAGCAACTTTAATTAAAATGGAAATTTAGTCTAATCTAGGATGGAAAACAGAGCGTTTCATAGCAGAGCCAAAATCACAGCTTTTCAATAGGCAAATCTCTCCCAACCTATGGGAGATCCTTGCATTTGCATTATGAAAACATCATACACAAATTGCATTAAATGTCTCATGAAGATCTGTGGTGAGCAGGTTACCTGGCTTTGATGGATTACTGCATTTTCCTTTTCGGAAATATCTTCTCCTGGCCTTTGGTGGAACTAGCCATTAGACAGCTCATGCCACTTTAGAAACCGAGCAATAGTATAGAATGCACTTTTCTCCTTAGTCTGCTCTCCAGCAGTCTTTGGAAAAACAATGAACATCCTATTGCACTTTAACATTGCTGACAATATCGGATACAGGGCAGTACAGAAAGCCGATTGTGGCATACCCAACACAATTGCAGCAATTCCTTGCCTTGAAGCACAGAAGCGTAAACTAGTTTCTAACTTCACTAAATGAGTTATATATGTCCAGAAGGCCTGCTTGAGCTTGTTTTTATTTCCTTTAAAGGCCTAAGAGCCTGTATTCTGAAACCTACAGATGTTGAACATATGGACCTTGGAGAGTGTCATTGCAATGAAATGTATAATTTGTTGTGTTTTGTGTAAATGTAAAATCAAAGGGGAAAAGAGTTCTTTTAAATGTTACTTTTGGGAATGAAACATGCTTTTGTGCCTAGAAACCAAGTGGTATTCCTTCCCTCAACCCATAGCAACACACCAACAGGATTAAGGGGGTGACTTGTTTCCAGAGAAGGAAATTACATGCAGGCCCAGAAGCAGGAATGTAAAAACATTGACACTTGCTTTTGATCTGCAAGCAATAAACATGAAGGGCGCCAATTTACAACTTCCATCTGTTTCTTAGCTTGGGAAGTCCTTAAATATACATTGAAATTCATCCTGACCAGCAGTCCTCTCTCAACTAATCTGATATTTCAATCAGCCAGGCCCCTCCTGAAGGAAAAACCTCACACCTGGGAAGATCTAGAGTCTGCTACAAGAGGAAGATGCTGGAACCACTTGAGGAGGTGTGACATCATAAATGGTCATGCTAGCCCAAATTCAAAGAATGTGCACCATAACAACACCATAACAACAGCACTCTGCGTCATCAATGCCCCAGCCCTCAGCTTCTAGAGGAACTGACAGAATTTAGCTGTACCAACCAGGAACTGTAAAAAGTCAAAAATTGTAATACAAGTATTCCATGTTGGACAGAGATGAAAATGGCATTATTTGATTCGTCAAAGTGATAGAAATTGAATGAACCAATTAGAAACATGGTCACATGTGTGGAATCTGCTGTTTTAGAAAGTTACACATTTCATGTCAAAATATTCAAGATGACATCACATCAGATGTGAGTGTCATACCGCGGCGTGGATGGCATGTGTGGAATCGCTGGCGTTTCTGTCCGCCGTAGCATTTCACTCCTCGTTTTTTCCCCGCACCACTTTAGTCGTTGCACGCGAGCGTGACCCGGAAGTATAAAGCACTCCACTTCCGGGTCGCATATGCGTTGCAACGTTTCCGGGTTCCCTCCTGTGTTGCTGCCGCTCCTGTTTCTGGTGATATCCTGCTTTCTGCTTTTCATTTTTCACTGTTCCCACACAGCAGTGTTCCACCCTTTTGCTACCCTGCCTTGCGCTGTGCCTTGTCCTTGATTTTCCCTTTCTTTCGCCTTTTTCCCTGTGCCTTTGCTTGCTTTGTGCCTTTTCCTCCACTTTTCCTCCCTTCCCTAATTTTTCCGGCTCCTTTCACTATCCCTTGTACCTATTGGAACCTCTGCCTACCAGACCCGTGCCTGCTTACCGGACTGCCTGTGCCTATCCCTTGTACCTATTGGAACCTCTGCCTACCAGACCCGTGCCTGCTTACTGGACTTCCTGTGCCTATCCCTTGTACCTATTGGAACCTCTGCCTACCAGACCCGTGCCTGCTTACCGGACTGCCTGTGCCTATCCCTTGTACCTATTTGGAACCTCTGCCTACCAGACCCGTGCCTGCTTACCGGATTGTTCTTGCATCAGCGCACTTGCCTTCTTCGATCATCCACCTGAAATACTACTTCTAGGGGTTTTTGTGCCTTTTGGCTTTTTCCCCCTGTGAGGTGCTCTCGGTAGGATAACCCCCGTTGCCCCTATCTTGGTGGCACGGTGGCATCCTATCGAGGGCGTCCTTATCTTCACAAGAAAAAAGAGAAGCCTCCAAGACGTAAGGAAGGGTAGATCAAGAAGAAAGTGGAAGGTGAGGAGTTGGGGGAGAATCTGCTATTTCATCCGAAGAAGAAGATATAACCGACATTAGTGACAGTGAGAGGGAAATTGAGCTGAGAGGTAAGTTCCATTAGACTGCCCCTTCATCAAGATTTACAATGACTGTGGAGGGGTTGCTTTTGTCCGATGTCACTTTTTGACAACTGTACAATCACATACTTTGGCCAATTAGATAAGAGAAATGGATCTGGTTTGTGTTCTATAAAAGTTCAAACCAACAGATTCTGGGGAGACACTTGTTTACTCACTGATTGATGGAGAGGAAGAAGAAGAGAAAGGAGAATTGATAACAGAAAAGATATTAAATAGATTGCTTTCCATTTGGACCAGTGTGTGTTTTACCACCAGTGCAATGCGAGAGAGGACTACCTGGAGTTAAAGTACCAGGTCTTCTTCAGTGGAAAAGAGAGCAGGCAGGCTCTAGAGGCAAACATACACCATCTTGCTGACTGATGCCCACCTTTTAATGGGGAGAAAATTAAAATCAATCCTTAAGAGGGTACCCACCCGTCCGTAAAACAGACAAAATAACTTCATATGCAAGTATAATATCAAGGGGAAATAATTCTGAGGGCGGCAATACTACAAAGGGAAATAGATTAAAGGTAGCCCCAGTAATTTGTAAGTACCGAGGACTGGGAGTACATACATTGTACAACCTTAGAAGTTAGGAAATATTTCAGAAGTGTATGCGCTTCTGGAATAATATATGTGATTGAACAGGTCCTATGTTGCTATACTGGGAGATC
The DNA here is from genome assembly GCF_040938575.1 of Ambystoma mexicanum. Lineage (NCBI taxonomy): Eukaryota > Metazoa > Chordata > Amphibia > Caudata > Ambystomatidae > Ambystoma > Ambystoma mexicanum. The sequence goes on from NC_090924.1 coordinate 884,513,917, forward strand.
CCTTGACACCTTCTCTGTGAAATGTACAAGCACAGAAGAATTATTTTGGGGAAATAAAAGGACATTTCACTGTGCGCATTCCTTGAAAAATAATGTAATTGAAGCCATTGTTACATCACCAAGCAGCGTTATATTACTGGTGCTGAAGCACTCAAGACAAAAGGCAATGGGTGATTATTCGCACCCATTTTCCAATCTTTAAATTGCCCATTAAATATGAGAAAAAGGCATGTTTTCACATCAATGCAATAGAAGACCCCTATAGGGAATTTAGCAAACACACACACACACATGCATTTTCCTTTTCACAAGCTCTTTACATGCAGGAATGTCAAATAGCCAGTATTTCAATGTAGTTTTCGAGAATGATGCTTGAAAGTGACATGGCTATTGAGTAAGGGGAGATATCTATTTTCAATAAAGGGGAAGTAGAGAGTATTAGATAGGCTGGTATGTTCTGATTTAATTTGGTTTATAACAAAGAAGAGCTTTATCCTGGACACTAATGCATTTTTCAACCCATGGAGCATGTGCAATCAGGGTAAACAAAAAGCTTATATGGTGATGTATATGTTACACAAGTCTCTATTCCTATAAATGTACCATTGAAAACAGAGGTGACTAGTGTATTGGCTCATTCTTCACCATTGCCGTTGAAAATTCATAGATGCATAATTTGTTTATATTGAAATTGATTCAATTATTTGATTAATAAATAGAACTTCTGTGCAACCCTCTGTGTTTCTTGCCCAACCTTCTCCCGGACTAGTTGTTGCCCGATTAAAATATCCTGCATGACGGCCACCACCGAGTGGGGGATGGCAATGATGAAGTTGCAGCTGCTTGTGGTGATGGGTAATGGAGGAAATGTTTCTTCACCTAACATCAGGTATTCTGTATTGAGATAATGTTTATTTGTCACCATAGAAATTAATGTTCTACATCCTTAGATGTTTGCCTGTATTGGCTTATGTTTTATCACTTTTAGATCACACCTAGAATAGGGTGAAGCAAATGTCCGGTTTTAGTTAGAAAAAGGTTGAACTGGTTGTGTGTCATTAGGAACAAGCTATAGATAAATCATTTCCATGATATCATTATATAGTACATTGCATGTATTCTTGATGATGTCATCATTGTGGCCAATGAGTAAAACAGTCTTCAATATCTCTGCTATTAATGGACAGATTTTAATTTCAAGGGTCTTATCGGTTAGATATTTCTTGGCCAGAAAAAGATAAATAACATTTACTCTCAATCAATGGTGTCTCAAAAATGTCTATATTTATACAAAAGATATGCAATTACAACTCCATTGTTATAGGATCAGTTCCTCATTTTCCAATGATTTGTTTTCATTATCATTTACAGTTGCACTGTAAGAAGTTATGGAAGATGTAATGCAGATAGATCAACCATTGTTGTCCAAATGCAAGTGCTCAAGTCGTATAGGCTTTCATTTGTGTTTATTGCATCAACACTAACAAAAAGAGGATGCAGTTCAAAATTCAAAATCTACTGAAAATCTACTAGATGCTGGAAGAATTTTGAAACCGGTGTGAAGATAGTTATTATAGCCACTTTGCAAAACACTTTGAAAATACAATTGGAGAATAAAAAAAAACAATGTAATGCAAGGTGGCATCTGTCTTATTACAAGGAGGGCCCACAAAAGTTAATTGTGATAGACTACAGGCCAGATCAAAAAATCAACATGTCAGAACGTAAAGATACTGGTGAGAGCTCAATGAGCAGGAAGGAGCTTCCATGTAGAGGTTCACAAAAAATGGGTACATAATTACAAAATACTACTGCTTCATTACAGAGAGACTTGAAACTAGGCGGCAATCATTGCACATTGTTTGCACTGAAGACGCAGGTCAGAAGATCTATGATGCTGTTCAGTTGAGTGGAAATAGCCAATGTAAACTAAAGTTGAGCGGGTGAACACTTTTGAAAGATGCTCATTCATATGACATTGAATATCACAAAGAATGCTATGTGAAAATGTGCACAATGGGACCAGATTCCCAAAACCTTTTTGGCACAAGTGAAGAGATGCTCAAGTGCATGTCATGCCTTGCATGAAAAAAGATGCTGCTCTGTTCTCGAAGGGCATCTGAATCTAATTGTAGGTGCTAGCTACCACAACAGTCTGTTCAATTAACTTGACATTCTTTTCAAACCTGGAAAATGTAACAACGCATATTTTTGTAACACATTCAAAAGTTCTTGACATTAGAATTGGGCGTCTGCATCCCATGATGCAAATATTAATATCTCAACAGTGTCTTTGTGATCAATATTTCTCATGTTCCGGTGGGCTGCACATACGAATGGCGTTCATTTCTGCTAGTGAATCGTTTATTGATGGATCAGATATTTGTGAAATGTGGGATTCCTGGTACAGTGAAAACAATGTACAGCCAATTAACAGGGGCAAACATATTGGACATGCAAACTTGTTGCACAGTATACCTGAATCCAGGAAATAGTGTTCCGCAAGTAGCATCCATGTGCAGAAATTCTAAGTAAGGTAGAAGAATTACAAACCAAATGTATGAAGAACTGTGATATTCAAGACCTGCTTGCAACCAGAAGAAAATGTAAAATGTCTGAAAAATGTATGTGTTTGACAATGATCAAGAACAGTCCTACTCAACATTTAAAATTGTGTAATATTATATGGCAATAGTAGAAACTTTGTTGCAAGAAATAAGGTCTGTTATTTGTGTTGATGTCAGGGATTGGCCTGATAAGCTTAAGGTCTCTTCACAAAAGGATGACGTTCCTCCTGAGGTAAAATTAATTGCCCCCGTAATATGCTTGTACACACAAGGGCAAGAAACACAGATGGAAAACTAGGGAGGCATCGCCTGGTATATCCAGGCTGTAAGGAAAAATAAACAGACAATAATAAGAATAACGCACCTTTGTCAACACTTCTCACTCTCTTTTCCCCCCTGAATCTGAGTTCCTACCTAAAAGGAGGTAAACTCAAGTGAGGAACCTACAGTATGTCCCCTACCACCATTCTTGCCGTCCATAGGTCCCTACTCCGACCGACGTTGGTTGCAAAGACACACAGTCCAAAGAACAACGTTTGCAAGAAAATTGACCGAGGCGGCACGAGGATGCAAAACTAAGGCAGAGTGTCTTAATGAAGGGTTCACTAAGGCAAAAAAATGATCCTGTGTCCAGGTATCAGCACCAGCTGTCAAGGAGCAAAAGGAGGCCCAGAATCCAATATCCAGGAGGGCACAAAAGAAGAAGGGTTTTAGTGCTTCCAAATGGTACTAATATCCAGGGGACACCAAGCAGGATAATTCCAGGGGAACAGGAGGAACAAGAAAATCAAAAGAAAACACGAGCCAAGTAGAAATAACCAAGCCAGCAAGGATAATCCAACAAGGAGTCTGGTAGGAAAGACTATTTTCAAACATCCAGTAAAGTCCAAAAGTAGAACACAGAAGCCACGCACCAGTGTTTGGGTGGACCTCCAATCTCTATAACCCAAAACAGCCCCACCTCCTAAGAAGTGAGTGCACGCTGTGGAGTCACACTAACCAGAGTGTCCACAAACCAGACAAAGATCTCAAATTTTATGCATTTTGCAACCGTTAACACACTCCCACATACTGCATCACAAAGTCATCCCCCAAACATGATTGGTCAACTCTGGGGGGGCGCTAGAGAGCCCGACAAAGATGGCCACAAGCCCTTGAGCTCTGCGCCACCTAACCGACATCTGGAACAATAACTGGTAGATTCCCCCCATGGAACTCTCCAATGAGCGCAGCCAGCGAGGCGGCAGCTATCTGGGCATAGCCTGGAAAAACTTCTGAGAGAATCAGAGCTGGAAAACCCTGAAATCGAGCCTGTGAGGCGACAGCCTGGAAACCTTGTGGGACTGGGAGGAGGAGCCCTGAGGTGCCAGAGGCCTCCTCTGCAACAGTGGTGGCCGGAGAACGCCGAGCCGGCGGGGGAGAGAGGAGAAGCCCCACATGCTTGACCCGTGCTTAATGAGTGGGGAAAACTGCAAGAGGAGGGGGTGACTGTCCACCGGATTCCCCTCAACAACACTGAGCACTTGGCTGTCACGCCCGGAGGCCTGGGAGAGGAACTGTCCTCGCACAGAGCATTGCAGCACGGATACCTTGCTGACAGGTATCAAGACCCAACATTGTTCAGCGGCAGCCCGAGGGCCACACATTCACCGGCCCAAACCTACGTAGGAGCAGTCAATCACGAATTACTAGAGTGACAAGGAACTACGGATGGCTGGCGGGCCCAGTCCGGAGCCTGCCGAGACACTGCAAAGAGGAAACATAAGAACAGGAGTGCCACAAGTCGAATACGTTCAGCACTGACCCTAAATAAGAAAGAATAGGAATACCAAATAATGTGTATTTCTGGAATTCTATACAATAATTGATAGACTCATTAAAGGTTTATTTCAGGTGCACTTCAGGGTGTGAGTCACTGATTTAGTCTGTTCTTAAACGGCTCAACTCAGCCTTTCATCCTTCTGAGGTCGATAAATGAGTACCAACACAGTTTGGGTGATATTGGGTGTATATTTTTTCTATATGAAACGCTTAAGCATAAGTGCTATATAATAACACATCATTATCATTTGGTCATGGACGTCTGCTTGCATTCACAGTAATTTGGTAATATGGGCCTATACATACTGATCTTAACGATACATATGGCTATCCATTCTTGCATTGTAATCATATTTTTTGTAGTGTACAATGCTATGTGATGCCACTTCCTGTTTTGTCAACGCGTGAAAGGTTGTGTTCCATCCCTTCCGGCGATATCACTTTCGGGATGGGTCAAATATCACTTCCTGTGATGTCATCAGGGGGTCAAGGGTCGTGTGATGTCACTTCTGCTACCCCTGGCATTTTTGTGAAATGACGTCCTAGGCTAATACATCCTCTGAAGTCTGTCTGCTATAATGTCCTTGCTCCTTCTGTGTCTTGCATGGAGAGATAGTTGAATGGTTGAACAGTGGAAAGGGGGCGGATCTTCACCGGTGGACATGTGCCGGATCGTCAACATGCCCAAGGAGAAGGGCGTCCTGATGAATCCCCAACTTTGCCCTAGACATTAGTATTGTTCTTTGGAAAGATTTGCTTTATCATTCATTTTAACAGATGATTGTGTTTCCGAGGGCCCGGAATTTCAAATGCCATTCTTAATGGATGGCAATCATAGGTCGGAGGAGAAAAATAGCAGCAGCAGGCGCAATTCCATATTCCATATGCACGGTGTGCAGATCTGATGATGAGATTGAGTGCGTTGCTCCTGTAAATTGAAACCATTTGTTTTGGTGAAAGCGAACATGCAGGTGATGCATGGCGCAGCCCACATTAAGCTGCAGAGCTATGCAAATATTTCACAAAATGTGTGGTCAGGTGACTTAATTGGCTAGTCTGTGCACGTGAGAAGACTGCTGTGCCCGTATTATCGTCATTTTATGTTTTGCCAGAACACCTCTGTAAGGGAAAACGGCCTTCATCTTGAATCGGCTTTATTTCCTGAAACATTAACCGATAATGCAACTTATTCGCTGTGCACATTTATATGCGTGTTATTGAACAAGAGTTGAATAATAATATTAATATAGCACTACAAACCCTGAGGCATCCGTGCCCTGCTTATTAATACCCACGTGCGCGGTGCACATTTATTAACCAGGGAAGGATGAAAGGCCGAGTTTGGCACTGCTGGGATTCGAACCTGCGTCGGCGGGCTCTACACGGATGTCAAAACAGCGAGCGCTCTACTCACTCTGCTACGTGACCAGCTTGTTATTGACTGAATGACTGATCATTGCCAATGCACGTGATAAGCAGGCCTGGGCAAGCTATGCATAAAAGTCAGATCAAAATAATTGAACATGGTGTGTAAAGTTTCTCACAACAACAAAACTTATTCAGTGACATAAAGTGAATGATTCAAAGAGCAGGGCCCAGATCCTGAGGAGATGATGCTGCTTGCCCCAGCAGTGTTCGATTGCATCCCCAGCTGCCCAAAGGCAAGTGGGCGGGCAGTGTATTTACTAGCCCCAATTCCACATTCAGACTGAAATAAAAATATATATAGTTACGTTTAGCATGGGAGTAGTTCGACTGTCAGAGATGTTCATTAAGTGCAAACAGAGGATACGCTTTCCCCTCGGTGGGCACTGGGATCAGGAAGCCACCATCAATAGCGTACACATCAGTGAGGGATGGGGTTTCTGTTTTCTGGGGTTTCTGGGTGGACGTGGCATCTAAAAGAATCACTCACGCCAAGCCAATTTGGTGGTGGTTTTCTTGGGTCTTCAAGTTACTGGTCAATATTTTTGGGTCACTGCATTTTCAGAACGGGGCTTTTGGCGAGTTTCTATAGACACTTATTAACTTTGACCTCCCTGTGTATCGTTTCGAAGGTTTTCATTTTAAAACCGCATTGATTCCCTGTGAGAAAGTACCCCAGTAAGAGCCTGGAACAAAGAGTTTACTTTCTACATTAGCAATGGTTGGCCTTGGGCTCTTGCTTGCAAGGAAGTGTCACTGAAATGTATGTATTTTCCCTAAACAATGGCGAAGTTAAATATTAAACACGTAACTAATGATTTTTCTCTTGAGCACCCTTGAATATGACAGATGGAGTGTTTTATTACAAGGAAGAGGAACTCGTGGCAGTAGATTTGCAAGGGGTGTTTTATCATTAGCAGAATATCCTCAACTATGCAGGAGTCGTCCTGCACTTTTTGGACATATTCAACGTTTTTCTCAGAATTGGAACCTGTGAGCCGAGGTGAACGGCCAGCATTGGTCCGAAGCTACTGTAGTTAAAGATGGAGTGCTGTTCCAAGAGTATCACAATTTAGGCAGTAAAATGACATCAGCCAATTCACAGATTCCTTCAGAGTAAACAGAGGTGGACACACATCGGTTTCTGCACTTCGTCATTAATAGGCGTGCACCAAATGGTATATTTGCCATTCAGCTGAATACCAAATATTTTGTCAAGTATTCGCCTCAAGCCAAATAGGAAGTCAGATAGTTGTTTTATTTAACAATACCTGCTCCAAACTTGGAAAACACTTGTGTGATTTATTTCTCTTCATGTGTGTCCTTAACTGAAGTATGCAAACCAGGAGATTAGACATTGTCGAAAAGCCCAGAACGAAACATATGGAAGGATGTTGCATTTGCAAAACGGGTTCTACTTAAAAGCGTTAGGCTTCACAAATGCTGGGTTACAATGAACACAATGGATACTGCTCCTGCAATTGAAATAGCTAATCCCACACACTGTAATTAATCTCTTGCGCGTTGCAGGGGAGTTTAGGTTTAAATTGAGCTTCAAACCTCTCCTGCCACTCACATACAAATGGATGCATGGTTTCTACCCACCAAATGAGGACACGCTCCAAGATTGCATGTGATGTGAATTGACTCCATTTTATGACTATTTTTAAAGAGAAGATACACTCACAATAATTTCAAAATGGGAGCAGGCTCTCACAGAGAGGCACATAGGGTGAAGCAGGAGTTCACACGTCCACATATTAAGAAGGCACTTGCCTGCTGACCAGTTGGTCAATCATGCCAAATCTCAATCCACGTCCAGTTAGCTAGGCTCTAGGGATTGTTCGATGTCTCTCACTTTTGAACAATCTCCTAGACAGCTGTCTACACGGAAAAATGCTGTAATCTCACAACACTTCTGTTTGGTTAGAGTCAGAAACACCCTCCCCCCCAGTCTATAATGATTTTGCACTCACTACAAAAAAAGTAAAATCAGCAGTTTTGGAAAACGTGAATGCAAAAAACAGCATTTCAATTTCTTTTTTAAAACACGCACATAAACTATTGTTTTTTTAACAACAAAAAAGTCCACAATTTTTTGAGGTAAAGTTACGCTAAGAGAAAAAAGAGTGATGCACGGGAAAGTGGGGCCGACAGGCCTCAGATCAGAGTGGGAGAATTTGGGCTGCGAGGAAGCAGTGAGTCAAAGAGCAGAGAGGGAGTGGCGGGCCAGAGAGCAGAATGGGAGTCGTGGGCCAGAGAGCAGAAAGGTAGTGGTGGGCCCGAGAGCAGAATGGGAGTGGTGGGCCAGAGAGCAGAAAGGGAGCAGAGGGCAGAGAGCAGAAAGGGAGGTGCAGGCCAGAGAGCAGAAAGGGAGGTGCAGGCCAGAGAGCAGAAAGGGAGTGGCGGGCCAGAGAGCAGAAAGGGAGGTGCAGGCCAGAGAGCAGAAAGGGAGTGGCGGGCCAGAGAGCAGAAAGGGAGGTGCAGGCCAGAGAGCAGAAAGGGAGCAGAGGGCAGAGAGCAGAAAGGGAGGTGCATGCCAGAGAGCAGAATGGGAGTGGTGGGCCAGAGAGCAGAAAGGGAGCAGAGGGCAGAGAGCAGAAAGGGAGCAGAGGGCAGAGAGCAGAAAGGGAGGTGCAGGCCAGAGAGCAGAAAGGGAGTGGCGGGCCAGAGAGCAGAAAGGGAGGTGCAGGCCAGAGAGCAGAGAGGGAGTGGCGGGCCAGAGAGCAGAAAAGGAGCAGAGGGCAGAGAGGACGACTAGAGAGAAAAGAGAAGTGAGCAGCACATTGGGAGTGATCATGATCAATAAAGTTATTAATATGAAATAGGGACACACTGTAAAGAACAAAGATCAAAACGGACACTGTTCTGTCCAGCGTGGGATATCTGGGACTCTTACAATGATGGCAGAAGCAACATACAACATGTGTAAGTAATGAAAACTTCGCTCTCTCGCAGCCTGACACATATTGGCCCTCATTACGACCCTGGCGGAAATCGAAAAACGATGGCGGAAATGCAATACCGCCATCGAATAGCGCTCGGTGCGACTATGACCCGTCACCGCAAAGTACGAAGCCATTAGCGACACCGTAGTGAACGCCAACGCTAACTGCACCAAGCACGCGCGCGCGCGCCATGCCAAACCGCAAACACCACCATGGCGCAAGGGTACGCCAATTCCGACCCTAGCGGACATGTACCTAACGCCATCAGGCATGGCGTAATGTACCATTCCGCCATGGCGAGAAGTACGGCATCGCGAATCAACCGTAAACGGCCCCACTGAGTGCCTGTACACCGCTCCCTGCCCACAAAGTACAACTCCCCGTAGGTGCAATGAAGTCACAATGCAACCATTGAAATGTACAAGTCACCCATGCATGCCAACGAACAAAAGAAACACAAGAGGGGCCAATGGGAGCTGCAGGGCACAGATGGCACGAATACAGAAGCCATCCCAATGGACATGACCACAGTCCCCCACCAAGAAACGCACGCAAACACAGGCACCTGTGACCAGCAATATTCCGAAAATCACATCATTCCACCAGTCCACCTGGCTGACCGGCATCTGTTACACAAAACCCAATCCCCCGCCCCTGAGCATGACAACATTCAAACTGTCATATAGGCAGCCCCCATCCCTGACCTCACGGGCTTAGTAGGCAAACGCGCCCAGTACAGTACCACGCAACTAAACCCTGAAGCTGGAACCCAATGCAGATCTCCTCACAATACATCGCCCCCCAAATAGGCATATGCCACATCACTTGCAAAGAAAAACGCTACACGGGCCAAATCAGAATAGAAATTTATGCACATCAAAGTCACCAAGCCCATACAGCCATCAGGCCATGAACACCAAAACACTAATCACCATTGTGGGCTGCATCCGCAAGAAATGACCAGCCACTACTTGTGTGTCTCCCTGTTCCCCCATGGTACACAGAGCCACATTCACGTACGAAAAGGCAACATGGAAGCGCACAGAACCGCAGGGCCGTCCCAATGGGGAGGCACTAGTCCAGCTGAAATGCCGAAATGTTGCTCCGAGCCACCAGTACTGCGTAAGGGCATGTGGGCCATTGGCGATCGTCCCATAAGATCGTAATGCTGCTCCACTGATTAACACGAAGCAGCAGGTGTCGGGAGTAAAATCCATCTGCAGGAGTGGCATACAGATGGCAGTGGCAAAAGGGGAGGAGATACCTGTCAACCAAAAGAAAAGAAAAAGAACAGAATGGCCATCAGAAATACATTCGAACAACTCACTTCAATGATCACACGAAATCCACAGCCATATGCATGCTAGCCCACTCAAAAGGATCATCACCACCCCAAAACCACTTGCGACTCATAACCATCTATATCGAGGTGCAAACACCATCACAAACGAGTGTACCTGTGCATGCGTCTGTCAAAACAGAATCCATCAGATGGGAATGTTAACGTGCATGGACACAAGTGTCTGAGGGCGCCTCGAGACAGGGAGGGCTCAACAAGGCCAGATAGACGATGGTCCCACTATGGCAGCCCTGCATCACATAGCGTAGGGGAGGCGGATAGATCCCAAGAAGCCCTGTACATGGCAAACTCTGTATCAAATCACCTGCCCATGCATCCATTCATCATTCCCTCATCCCGGGATCAAAACGCCTGAATAATTACTCACATAACATTAGAAACATCCATTGAGTCTGTGCGTTATGCAGCCTGCAAAATCCACAGTGCCCCAGCCCGTAATTCCAGTGTTGTGAAGTAACATGTATTTGGGAACGGCCGGCCTCATCGCCCACGTAGCTATTGCGCATCCCAAACTATTCATATCAATCATTGCTCCCTCGCCATGGGCCCTGTCTCAAGGACATTGAACAATAGAACGTTATATTTGCAGTCAGACCTGTGGGCATCTCCTCGCCGCTAGCTGGAAACCGAAAGCGCCGCCCTTCGAATTCCTCATTTGCAACACCACGTCGGAAAGGCATCTGTGGCCGTTTGAAATCACTAATTATTCCATCGAGTGCGGCTGTGTGTGAAAATGGCAACTGCCTTCACCCACGAATGGGACGCCCCGCCCGTCGTTGCAACTCGGTACAGTGATGCATGAGGGCCCACCGTTACTCGAGTACTACGTTCCACTGACCCTTCACAAGTCTGTTCGCGATTGCACAGATAGTATGTGAAACAATGGGACCACAGCAGAATGAACATATCAACCAATCTTACACGGCCATCGGGTACAAATACATGATAGCAATAGCAAGATACCATTCCCCGAATTGCAGCGTTGTGCGCGTGACGTGCTCGGCCAAAGGGGAGAGCAGTTTGCACAGGTGGAATGAATCACCACAGGTGGAGGCCATACAGCCTGAAAACACATAAATTGCACAGCCAGTCTCCTCCCACAACCACACCGAAATGCTACCGGCAGGACTCGCGATGTTGGCCCTGGGGGACCTGATAGCACTGCAAGTGCTCCAACTCCAAGAAGAAGACGAACACCAACTACAACCAGCCGCACGGAGGAGACGCAGGAGGAGGAGGAGGCCAAGGCAGGGCCAGAAAGGCCCACCAGCACAGCCACTACCACCACGCAGGCAGCCCGCAATACCACGCCTCCGAGCACATCCGTTCAACCTCACTGATGAGCAGATCCACACCCTCTACCGTCTGGACCGGGACACCATAGCCGCCATTGTGGACATGACACAGGCTGACCTTGTCAGCATGATAGATAGCCCAACCGCCATCCCACCCCTACTGAAGGTGGTGTCTGTACTCCACTTCCTGGCCACAGGCACCTACCAGCACACAGTCGGACAGTTGCATGGCATTTCTCAGCCACTGTTCTCACGGACACTATTGCAAGTGCTCGATGCCCTCCTGCAGCACGCAGACGACTACATATCCCTACCACGCTCGGAGCAGGAAATTACAAACACGAAAGTGGGATTCCATGCACTTGCCGGCATACCGGGTTGCATTGGTGCCATCGACTGCACCCATGTTGAATTGGTCGTCCCACATGCCATGGAGGCCCAGTACCGCAACCGAAAACAATTTCATTCCCTGAATGTACAAATGGTGTGTGACTCCAACAGGATCATTACACATTGTTGTGCCCGATTCCCTGGATCAACCCATGATTCTATGGTCTTGAGGAACTCTACAATACCACGCTACATGGAGCGACACGCAGGGAACAGATCCTGGCTACTCGGTGAGTCTCATTACATGCATGATGATGTGGGGTATGTGAATTGGCAATGACCTGGCAGGAAGGGGGGGGTGTGCGTACGTATCAATGGCATTCCACATCATACGTTTCTCGTCCACATACAGGTGATGCTGGATATCCACTGAAGAGATGGCTCCTCACACCAGTCCGGAACCCACGGGACCAGCATGAGGAGGACTACAACCATGCCCACTCACGTACCCGTGTAGTCATAGAACAGGCATTCGGCCTACTGAAGGGCCGTTTCCGCTGCCTCAGCAGGTCTGGCGGGGCACTCCTGTACCGCCATGAGAAGGTTGCAAAGATGGTGATGGCATGTGTCATGCTCCACAACATGTGCGTACGTAGAAATGTGCCCATGCCCCCTGACGCAGAACTGCAAGCACCTGATGATGGTCATGATGAGGGTGGGGATGTGGCAGCACCTCATGGAGTCTGCGAGGCACCGGAGGCCCGTGACATTCGTCAGCATCTCATTGATGTATGCTTCTAGCACTCACGCCTGGTGGCTGATACATGGACACGGGACTCGTGGCACTGCGTGTGTCTGGGACATGCACAATATGGACTGTACGCCTATGATGGCCTAGTACACAAAGATCAATGTCCACACATCTCATTGGTTGATCGTGCACTTTTTATGGCATATGTGATATCATGTAAAACACCCTATCGACCCGCCACCCAAGTGAGCCCAACACACCCCCTCCACCCTCCTACCTCCCCCCCGAACACCAGTGTCCAAAGATGCTCATTGTCAGTGGGCTGTCGCTATTGCATGCCCCCTCTGCGGGTATCAGGGGCACCCCTGCCTGTGGAGCGCAGGTTCCTTCCAGATCTACGTTGGGGGCTGCCCTGGACGGAACTTGCAACGGATGATGTGTCTGCCTGCTCACGTCCATGCATGTCCCTAAGGGTTTGCAAGAGCTCAGTGAGCACACGGCGCACTGCGGCAAGTTCGGCACATACGTCCTTGGACGTCGCATGCAGTTCCCCCCTCAGGCTCTCGGTGCTTCTCTCCATTTGGACTCTCAGGCTCTCGGTGCTACTCTCCATTTGGACTCTCAGGCTCTCGGTGCTACTCTCGATTTGTGCCCTAAGTGTCTCAGTTGATGTTTCTATGTCTGCCTTAGTGCCCCCACATTCATCAGCATGGTCCTTGAGGAGCGTGGCCAGTTGCTGCTGTTGTTCGATCAACTGGTCGAGGGACTGTTGCCTCTGCTGGGCCATGGCCATTTGCGGGGGTGTCACAGAGGGGCTGTTGTCCTCATGTTGCCTTGCCACAGGGCTTGTGGGGGATGGCCAGTCGTCGTCTTGTGGGTGCCCCTGCGTGGTATCCTCATGTTGTACGGGATGGGACAGACAGGGGGATTGGGACAGGTCATGGATGGATCTGACTTCGGCATCCCCGTTTTCTGTGTCCGAGCATGCTGCCATCAATGGGGTGTCACCTATGGTGCTGCTGCCACCAGAGGCAGTGCCTTCTGTGGCATCCATTGGGGGGACCTGTGGTGGTGGTGTTGTGGGCATGCTGGCTGCTGGGGTGCCTGTTGATGTTCCCTCCTCTGTGCTGCCACCTGATTTGTGCTGCTGCCGTGTCTTGATGCGTGCAGCTGAGGTGGAGGGTCTCTGGCCGTTGGTCTTGGCCCTCTTTGCAGATGTGCTGGTAGGGGTGTCCTGTAGCTCGTCGTTTGGATCGGACCCTGTGGTGGAGTAAAGGAGGGCGAGGGTTATTGATGGGTCTGTGGGAATTGGAATGGCATTGTATCACATGCATTGGGGTGGTACCTGAGGGTGATTTGGGTCGGGGCCTTGGAGGTGCTTTGATTCGTGTGTGGAGTGAGGGTGCAGTTGTTTGGCAGCCTGCAGTTAGGGTGTGCCTGCTGCACGTGTAGTGCGTGTATTAGGGGTTTTTAATTATTTATGTATTTATTGTGGGTTTTAACGTGCGCTATCAGGCCGATGTGTGTGGACGTTCTCCTGGACATGTGTTTCTGTTGCACTATGTGGACGCATGGTACTTCACATGGATGGACTGTGTGGATTTGGCATTGTTTTATCTGGCCCACCTACCTGAATCTTCGGATGTCTGCACTCCTTTCTCCATCCCTCCGACTCCCTCTATGCTCTCCATTCCGATGGTGGAGGCACAGATTTCTTCCCAGGGGGTCAACTTGATGGGTGATTCAGGACCTCCCCCGGTGGCTGTGGCAATGTTGCGGTTGGCAGAGAGTATGCTGCGGACGTGTATCCGCAGGTCGTCCCATCGCTTGCGGCATTGCTGTGGGGTGCGGGGTGCGGTCCCCACCGCACTTACCCGCTGTGCCACCAGAGCCCATATGGCCTTCTTGTTTGCAAGTGCCGTCCTGGTCATTTGCGTGCAGAAGACGACAGCAGCATTCTCCTGGAGGGTCTCTGTTAGCACGGTGAGTTCCTCACGGGAGAAGTGGACCTGCCGCTTGCGGTCGCACGCTTTCTTCGCTACTTTTCCCATTTTTCTTGGTTTCGCTAGGGTGGTTGACGGGTTGGGGTGTGTTTCAGGGTAGTGATTTTAGTGGTTGTGTGGTTTTAGTGTATTTATAGGTGTACGCCGGGATGTTTCCCGTTCCGGGCCCATGTTTTAACTTCCGTTTCCGTATATTTCCGGGCACCGTACTTTCCGGTAGGCGCACACTGCGGTGACCGCTAAGAGGGGTGGCGGTATTGCACCTAGGGCGCCGTACGGCGGCGGTGTGGGCCGTTTTGGGGTCATTTCCGCCATCGCGGACTTTGCACTTCCGCCATGCCGTGGTGCTCGTGCCCGATGGGTCGGAATGGGCCGCACTTTGCTCCTTCGTGCAATGGCGGAAACGCTATTTACGCTGTGGCGCTCCAGTCAGTCGCTTTCCGCCAGGGTCGTAATGAGGGCCATTGTCATTTTCTCACAGCCTCCAGGCATTCAAAAATGTACAATGTTATGCTTCAAAATGTTCAATTTCCCATTGCAGGAGATACAGGGAATTTTCGTGAGGTGTGGGGTTCCCACTCCTAGAAGGAAATCAGAAGGAATGGTGCTAATGCAAAATATGTTTTTTCCGTGCATTTCTCTACATCCACCTCTTAATGAACGAGACTAATAAAGTCCAATCTTACTCCCCCCCCCCCATGGCTCTGGTGTTCCCTTGCCAGAAGATTAACAATGTTCAGACAATTTTGTATACAATCTGCAAAATGTCATAAACCCACCTATATCTCCAAACTATTCACATCATTTAATAGTCTTTCTTTAATCATTTTGCTTTTAGTGGAATCCAAAGGCCATTCATCTGCTAGCTCAGTTAGCTTGCTCCTCACTCCAAAAAGTGATATAATCTTGTCAACACTTGACATGTTTGTTTGTTTGTTTGTTTATTATTTATAGCGCGCGCCAGACCCGAGGGTAACCGGGCGCGTTGTTCAAGGATACTTTAAACTTTACAGGTTACGCATGTTTACAAGTAGTGGTTATACGTCGTAGAAGTTACATAATGCAGGACAGTAAGGAGAATATACATTGTGCATAATATATACATATAACATAATATATACAGGAAATATGCAGTAGGAAGATAGAGAGTATATAACTATGTACATAGTACGTTTGTAGAACAGTGGTTATATTGGTGTAGGGCAGGACTATCGGTCATTTTCTTTGATCCAATTGATACAGTTAGATCTGAAGAGAGCGTAGGATTGGGTAGATCTCAGGCCAGGCGGGAGGGAGTTCCAAAGCTGGGCAGCTTTGACCGGGAAGCTGTTTCCTCCGGCCGTACTTAGTTTAAATGGGGGTATCACTAACTGGTTAGAGTATGCTTCTCTGGTGGGTCTAGTGGAGATTTTTCTGTTGAATCTAGCAACTAGGTATTTGGGTGCTAGATGGTTGATACTTTTGAAAGTTAGAGAAGCTGTCTTGAGTTTGATTTTGTCCGCTGTGGAGAGCCAGTTGGATTGTCTTCTAGCCTCTGAAATATGCTCCCTTCTTGGAATTCCTAAGGCAGCTCTAAGAGCATTGTTCTGTAGTGTTTGAATCTTATGCAGCGTATGTTTATTGGCCCCTATATATAGTGCGTTGCAATAGTCCAATTTCGACAGCACTAATGCTCGAGCAAGGGTTAGGCAGTTGGCAGTGGATAGGTATGGTTTTGCGGCTCTAATCAACTTGCAGGTATATGCGGTGCTGGATGCCATTGCGCTCACCTGTTTGGTTAGGGAGAGGTGGGAATCAAGGTAAAACCCTAATGTTTTTACCTCTTTTGCCACCTTGATAGTGTTACCGTCTATGACGAAGGAGGAGTATTCTTCTTTTAATCTATTGATGTTTTGTGTGTTCCCCAGTATGATGAGTTCCGTTTTGTCATCATTCAGGCATAGTCCGTGTGTGGCCATCCATGCCTGAATGATGAGATAAATCTTGTTCACCAAGGCCAAATCTTGTTCATAATCCCCTGAAAGTGGTAAGAGAATCTGAGTGTCATCCGCATAGTTAGTGTAGGTGACACCCAGATTATCCAGATCATCGAACAAGGGCTTTGTGAAGATGTTGTACATAGTGGGGGAGACACAAGAACCTTGTGGGACTCCACATGTGATGGATACAGGGTCAGCAGCAGCAGAAGTAGAGAAGACTCTCATAGTTCTACCGGTTAGGAATGAATTGATCCATGCGATGGCATGTGTGGAGAAATGGGCAGCTGTTTCTAGGTGGGTGCAGAGCACATCATGATCCACCAGGTCGAAGGCTGCAGAGAGGTCCAGTAAGAGGAGTAGGGCCATCTTTCCGGAGTCTCTCAGCTCACCGACCTGAATTTTAAGATCGATGAGCGCGGTTTCAGTTCCGTGCTGAGGTCTGAAGCCTGATTGTCTTGTGCCTAAAAGGTGGTGCAGCTCCAGGTGTTTTTGGATCTGCAGGTAGGCTACCCTGTCTAGGATTTTTAACAAGAAGGGTACCGTTGTGATGGGCCTGTAGTTAGTCGGGATGGATGGGTCCAATGTTTGTTTTTTTAGGAGGGGGAGGACCCAAGATTGCTTGAGGTTATCTGGTACAGTGCCTGATGCAAAGGAGGCATTAATAAGTTTAGAAATGAATGGGGAGAGGTCTCTGGCCGCGTCTTTTATTAGTTGGGCTGGGCATAGGTCGCCTCGGCAATTGGATGGCTTGAGTAAAAGTATTATCTTTTCGGTTTCAAGTGTAGTTACTTTCGAGAAGTTAAATTTATGGTCTAGTTTAGTGCTGATTGGTGGTTTGCCTCTTAGGTTAGTTGAGGGTGGAATATTCTGTTTCTTTATCTCAATTTTTGTTTGGAGTGTGGCAATTTTGTCGTTTAGTGCTTTTTGGATGTTCGAGCACCATATTTTGTTTTTGTCACAGTTATCATGGACAGGAATAGGGTTTTCTAGTTCCTTTAGTATAAGGAATAGTTCTTTCGTTCCAGATTTGGCCTGCAGTATTCTGTTATTGAAATTCTCTCTTTTTGCTTTCTTTATTTCATTTTTGTAAATCTTGGAGGCATTGATGAGTGTAATTTTATTTGTCTCTGTTGGGGTTAGTCGCCAAGCAGATTCGCATTTACGTTTTTCAAGTCTTAGAGATTTGAGGTGAGGAGTGAACCAGGTATTTAGGTGGGCTCTGGGCTTACTCTTTCTCAGTTTCAGTGGGGCAATAGTATCTAAAGCTGTAGCCATGTTAGAGTTGAATTCGTTTACTAGTGAAGAGGTGTCCAATAAGTCAGGTAGAGAGTTTAGTCTGGGGAGGATGAGTGGTAGCAGTTTTTCTGTAGTTATAAGTTTTTTGTTTCTGGTTGGCAAGGGGGGAGCCAGAGCAGTTTCAATGGGTAGGGCCAAGTTAACATTTAGGAGGAAAGTTATCAGTGCATGATCAGTCCAGATTTGTGGAGTGATATCGACAATCGTTGTATTGCAGTTATAGTCAGCAACCCAGTCAAGTATACAGCCTTTTTCGTGTGTTGGTTGTATGATTTTTTGGGAGAAGCCTAGTTCTGAGATGACATTAGTGACATTAGTTGCTTGCAGGTCTTTAGGGTCATTGTAGCCTAGGTTTAGGTCTCCCAGAAGGATGGCTTGGGATGAAGTTTTTAGGTTGTTTGAGAGGATCGTGGAAATGTCCTCCTCGAACGTGCCAATAGGGCCTGGTGGTCTATAGATAAGGTGAATAGTAATAGTTTGAGAGGGAGATGCGAGGAGTTTAGCCGTTAATGATTCGCAGGAATTAGTCGTTGAACTTGATTCAGTTTTTAGGGTGAGATTATTTTTAGCAATGATAGCTAGGCCACCTCCTCGAGAGTTGACTCTGTCTTCTCTAAGTATGGTGTAATTATGGGGTAAGGCAAGCATTAGGGCAGGTCCTGCAGCTTGGTGCAGCCAAGTTTCTGTTATGGCGAGGATGTCATAGTTTCCTATTTGAATGAGATCCGCAATTTCGGTAGCGTGTGCTATTAGTGACCTGGCATTAATAAGGGCGCACTTCAGTTGGATGTTCGGCTTTGCTGTGGCCTGGGTGGCATTACTTTTCTTTTTAGGTATGCTATTATTAGCATTGGGCTGCTTATTTGGGCGGTTATTGCGATGGAGGTCAATTTTTATAGGAGGAGTGTTTCGGATGTTAGTGTTACTTCTATTGCAAGAGGTATTGTGTCTAGCTAATGGTTCGTAAATTTTAGGTAGTCTTGAACGTAGTTTTGCGTTTCTACTTGCAATATCACAGGGAAGGTATGTTAGCGATTGGTGGGTAATAAGTGAATGTGAAAGTTGATGGCTGGGCTCTAGGGGGGGAGTCAAGAGTCCTTCATCCATGGGCGGTATGCCCTGTAGTGTAGGCCTCGGATGGTGGTTTACTTTAGGCATTGTGGTCCAAAAGGCTGACAGGTAAATAAAAGTTAGTATCATTATGACCTGGTTTTAGGCGCGGGCAGTTGGTTTGCAAGAGTCAGGTACCTCTAGGCTAGACGGAGCAATCATATGTAGGCTAAATGCAATCAGAGACAGGCTAAATGCAGTCAGAGACAGGCTAAGTCCTAGGTGACCATAGGGCACAACACAGTTCAAATGTAGTCTGGGGGCTACCATAGGGCACAGCACAGTTCAAATGTGGTCTGGGGGCGACCATAGGGCACAACACAGTTCAAATGTAGTCTGGGGGCTACCATAGGGCAAAGCACAGTTCAAATGTGGTCTGGGGGCGACCATAGGGCTCAACACAGTTCAAATGTGGTCTGGGGGCGACCATAGGGCACAACACAGTTCAAATGTGGTCTGGGGGCGACCATAGGGCACAAAACCGTTCAGATGTGGTCTGGGGGCGACCATAGGGCACAACACAGTTCAAATGTGGTCTGGGGGCGACCATAGGGCACAACACAGTTCAGATGTGGTCTGGGGGCGACCATAGGGCACAACACAACTCATATGCAATGGGGTTGTATGTTGGCTGGAGTACATCAAAGTATTTGAGTGCGAGGCTGGATGTGGATGGCAAGAGGGTGGCAAGGTGGGTATGGAGTAAGGCAATGAGCATGAGAGTGAGACAGAGGCTGACGGGCCTTGATTGTCACAGGAGAGTACAAGGCACATGCATGTGCATGTTGCCTAGGGCCTTTATGGGGCAACTCGGAACATATGTGTGCCTTTATACCACAATGAAGCAAATTCGTGGCTGGATGACCAACACAAAAACAGAGATAAGAATAGCGCAATCTGGCCGCGCTTACCAAGTATTTGATCCCGGAAGGTTTCCCAGCCAGGTCCGCTGCTTCTGCAGTGTCATGAGCTCCTGCTCAGCCGCTGCGTTCCCCGGTGTAAGCCCATGTATTGTCCTGGGGCATCAGGGGGTCGTGAGTGCATAGTATGGGAACTCGCCACGCGCCGTAAGCGGCGAACAGGGGCAAACAGGGCCTTAGAATGGCCTTTGAATGTGTTTCATTACTCAAAGTTCATCTTTCACTAACCAAATATAAAGCTCTCCTCCTAGCACAGCTTATTCAGCTAAACACATTTCACCTTCCTGTTCTTTATTTACTGGTAACTGCGACATACACTCTGCTGTTATGCTCTCTTTCCGTGCAATATACAAACACTCTTTAAAGTTTGTTCCTGTAACCAGGTCACACACACACACACTTTCGAAAACATAATCTAACACTGTAAGCAGCAGTAACACAACTGTGGTCTATGATCACAGGAAGGTCAAGTGATCCTCCTGCAAGTCACCTGGTCAGAGGTTTCCCACTTTCACCAAGACTGCCTTACCAGGTCATAGATATTGAGTACTAGCTAACTAGTTGGTGGGATTAGCTTTTTTTTTGGAGCAACTTGATGAATGCTGTCTTTTACGCTCGTGGGATGATTCGTTGATTTAGGTAGCAATTAAGTACATCTTAGCTGAGGTAGGTGAATTTCTGATGTTGTGCAATGTCTTTGTAGATGTCTGGTGGGCATCATGCTGAATTTCTGGAAACGACTGGTGTCAAGAATTCCTCTTGCATAAATCAGCAAAATATTGTCAAACTACAGGGGTGTGCATGGTTTGGGTTGCGTGTGAATCTACTGTGATGATTTGAAATTGAAAATGATTTAACATTGTCGGCTTATTTTTCAGGTGCTCATGATTCAGTTTGACTTTGTTGACAATAAGGACTGATGCGCAAAGCTGTTGGGTGTCAAGGCCGACATCCAGCCAGAGTTGCGTATCTGATCTGGCGCGGTGATCTGTTGCGATGAAATTCCGAGAGGCGAATTGCCTTTGTGTTGCCAGAAATCGGCTTGACAAACCCCCCGCAGTATGGTACCTAGTGCTGCCAACTCAACTCTCCACACCACGTGGATGCCTCCCCTATATTTTCGTGGTGTAGGGACAGTGCGAACACTAACAGGGGAGGCACAGTGAGAGTAGCAGAATCTAATAGCAGGATACTCAGGGTAAAGTCCACTGGAAGAAGCTGAGAATATCCGTGGCCAGGAAAGTAGATGATTGTAGGTAGGCAAACAGGCAGGCAGTCAGAGAGGAAGGAAATAGCATTTAATGGTAGACAGGCAGGAAGAAAACAGAAATTGGCAGGCAGGAGGGCTGGCAGCATTTGAGCAAACAAGAGATGGCAGGCTGTCAGAGAAGGAGCAGAGAAAACAAAAGAACAACAAGGAAAGTAAGGATAATTGCATGACAGGGGCATCAGGCAACCGGAGCAGAGCAAGGCAGGTAAAATTGAGGAAAAAACAGCAGCAACCTAGTTGCCTGCTGGAGCACAATAAGACATGCCTGATAGCTCTGACCAGGGATTTAAATAAGCCTACAGCACAAAAGAGAGGATCTCTAGTGACTGGTTATCAGATTTTGCCAACCAGCAATTGTCACCAGAGCGTGAATGCGTGAAACTCAGGAGCTGGCCCCCAAGTATGCGTGTTAATGGGGACATGGCGGCACCCACCGGAGTGAGTACCCCAAGAACAGGATGGCCCAATCTATACCCAGAGGACCAAGGCCAACAGGGATACAGGTGCCACAAGATAAGATGCCGGCAGGTAAGTGGGGGCGCTGTGCGTGTCTTGGGAGGTAGGCTATGGGGCGCAGCAGTGTGTGTCTGGCGTGGACGCTTGACATTCACATGGTATCAGTTGCTGCAGTAGGCTCATGGATTTCTAGTCTTCAGTATACATTTGAAACATTACATTTAATGACCAAGTTCCTTTGCCATTTGGTCCACATAAAAGACTTTCTTGAGTTTTAAGGTTTCTGTCTTGTAGTTAAGGAATAGTCAGTAGTAGGTGTACATGTCTGTGTTGCAGTAGTTCTTCCTCCAGATTTGATCCATCCTTCTATTCAATTTTGTTGGTAGTTGAAGTTGCTTGTGAAACATCTGCCTGCTTTCATTCAATATGCATGTTTACAAGGATTCTTCTGGGCCTATTTGTTCTGGGTATGGGCTAGTTGTGAATTGAGATCAGTCCTTTATTTTGGTACATGGGCACTACTTGGATATCTCTAGCTTGGAGCCTGTCAGGTGTGAATAGAAACTCTTTTATATCATAGGATGTTTTAATCAGGCAATATCTAGTTTGGGGAATATTCCACCCCAAATCAGGTGCACATAATCACTTATTTATTTAACAAGGTCATTCTCTGAACCTGGGACATACAGTGCTGATTCTCTACAGCCCCCCCTTACCCTCTCATATTTAGGACAAGAAATGCACAGGTCTGCAAGGAAGTTATATTTAATAAAAGACAGAGATATCAAATCAACTTAAAATATAATAAAAGTATACATCTTTATTATTCTATGTAAAATCCTGATCTCAATGATTACTACAATAATGAATGATCATCACACTGGTTAATTCAATTCAAAAAGCTGTATTTAAATTGAATATAGACTTTTTAAAAGCTCACACATCATTTCTTCTTTTGGTTTACTCTGAGCACAAATTCACTAGGGGTTGAAAAGTAAATGAGGGCTCAGGGCAAACCTTTAATTTTTATAGAAAACAACATTAATCAGAACATCGAGGCTGCTCTGAATCTCTGTTTTTCATATGATGAAAATACACACCTCCATTTTACTAAATGTGTATCGCAGTATTTCAAAGAACATTTAAAAAACGCAATTTAAAGATAGGCTACTGGATGTTCTTTCAGATAAGTCACTTGAAAAAATGTCTAGTTGATGTGTAGATTTGCTAGGTTCTGTTCAGTGGTGTTTCTATTACATTAATGTGTAGGAAGTGCTTATTTATCATTTTTGAATGGGCATTGTAACATTGGAAAAATGGGCGGCAGTTAAAAAGCCTTTCCCTTTTTCCTTGGGTGGTTCACAGCCAGTGACAGGGTTCTGCTTGATGATATAACAAAGGAACACATTCAATTATATAATTTTCCTAGGTATGCACAAAGTGAGATATTATTGGCTCCCATCCCATACTTGGCCATTGCACAGAGTGAGAAACAGGGATCTCCCAACACACACACACCATTTGGATCTATTTTGTAAAATTTGTCTAATTCAATGTTTACAGAAACCCTTACACCTCTGAAAAATGTACATATTTTCCAGGATGAACATTCAATTGATATACCCCCACAGTACTTTCACTAATAAAAAGGGGTGGAGTTAATCTATTCCCCTTCAGAAGATACCCTCTCCCTCAGAATTAGTTTACTCCTTAGCCTTATACTTATATTGGAATGTCTTTTCTTTGTCTCACAGACATGTGGGTACCCTCTCAAGGACTGCTTCAATTCTCCCCCTCAATCAGCAAGAGGGTCAAGCTTTCTGCCATAGCCTAGTTTCTCTCCTTCTGTATTGGCCCTATCTGCTTCCTTTTCCAATGAGGAAGGCTTGGGGTTGAACTTCATATAAGCCTTTCGCACACTGGTCTGCCAGCAATTCAAAATGAGCCCAAAGGAAAGCAATCTATTCTTTTCTCCTTTCTCTTAGTGTTGATTCTTTGTTTTATCTCCTTCTTCTGGTCAGTCAGTCCCCTTAAATCTATGGGTTTAGGCATTTATAGATTGGAGCCCACTTCCTTTTAGAGATGTGTATCATATCTCTATTTTAATTGGTCAATCTATGTGATTCGAAGTTTTCCGAAGGTAACATTACACTAAACCTACCCATTCAACATATTAATGAAGAGGGAATCGAAAGAGGAATAGCATTGTAACCCAGTTTACCTCCCATTGATGTGGTGTTATCTTGGGTATTTTAGATTAAAACATTGTGATTTTCCACAAGTTCCATGCATGTGATTAAGTTGTTAATTAGTTTGCCAATCTGCTCTCAGGTGAATCATATAATGCTAGTTTCACCTCAGGCATGACATGTTATGCGCGTGTGACATATATTAGGTTTTATTTCTCTGATACTGTCATTCAAAGATTATATTCCCATCTCAGGATCTCAGCCCAGTTTGCACAGATGCAAGGATATATGAACCATAGATGTGTGGCTTATCTGTGCAGAAATATCTATATTACTATAATTTGCACAATTAAACAAATACCATAAGTATATCATTTTGCATTCAGCCGAAAGGGTTTTTCACAACTTTAAATAAAGTTGCTACAGCACTCCTATCAAAAGACATTCAGTAAAATATGATCCCACATTTAACATTCAAAAATGTAATTAATTTGCTTCCATGAAATGGGTTTAACAAAATATTAAATGGTATTTCCATTCCATGACCTAGTAACAGGTCATATGATATCAGTCCTTTGAGGCTTCAAAGCTGGACCATCATGACTCCGGAAAGGCCGATGGTCATGGCATTATTGTCAGAAAGTCATTTTAAAGTAGGCTATTTAAAGCCATATGTTGATACAGGCTCTTCACCTTCAGTGATTATACCAGCTGGCTGCCACAGATGACAGACTTCATGTCTCTGCAAACATGAATGGCATCCCTTAATGGAAAGCCTGTGTGATGAGAGTTGCTGATCATTTCAGAAAGTCCACTGCAGGCCTAGGTTTCAAAGTTCCTAGAGGCAAAGTGCATGTCAAGTGCAGTTGGTGTCAGAAACTGTGTGGGGGCAGTTTGTTTCTTACTGGACTGCTGTTGTCAGGACACAAGATACCCCAGCCGGATTCAAAGCTGCTAGCTGAGTGTGGAGTGCATATTTAGAGCAGTTGGTGGCAGATGGCACATAGGGCACCCTGCACAGAAATATTGTGCATATCTGCTCCAATCGCTGAGATCTGGCAACCACAGTGATTACGGTAAGACTCTAAGTGCATATTCTCACAGTTATTGAGGAAGCTTTCCTCTTCATTATCATCATCTATAAACATTGTATCATCACTTCCATCCCCTTCATCGTCCTCCCTGTCCTCAAAAATCTTGTCTTCTAAGGGGACTTGTCCCTCTCATTATCTCTTCCAATATGTTCCTTCCCTCACCTTGCAGAGACCCTCCTCTTGTATTTGCTATGTTACTTTCCCCACCCCTTCTACTTTTCTTAAAACAATTTTTGATTTGCATTTAATAAACAAGACACTGTAAAGTACAAAAGAAAAAAGAGGAAACTACCCAAAGGCAAAGAAGAGAAGAGAAAAAAACAAAAAGGAGAAAAGAAAAAACAGGCTAACAGGACATGCCATTACAGTTCAGGACATTTCTGCGGTGGGATCAACATACCGTTGCCAGCTGTCTTATCAGTGACCACAGCACTTGTATCCCGTGTTTGACAAACATGCACAATCCATTGAGACTGGCTTCCGTGACACCTGCTTAGCATACACTAAAGCGTGTGACCATACTGCATCCATAAATTCCCTCCCCACGTCCGTCTCCCGTCTCTTTCTTAACACATGAGCAGTTCTGCAGAGTGTAGACAGAAGCAATTCGTACAGTCTAGGGACTGCGTGTCCTCCCTCCGTGATGTCATAGAGACGTTTGTAATCCAGGAGATCAAAAGTGATCAACAGGTCCAAAAGGATCAGGAGGCCAGAATTTCTCCTGTCAGTAATGTCAAGCATATGGGACTGTAAATCGATAAGGGCCATCTCAGTACTGTGAAAGGGTCTGAAATCCGATTGTCCGGGATCTAAGATTCCTGTGTTTTCGATGAAGGTTTGATATTGGGTGGTCACAATCTTATCCAGAATGTTTTGCAGAAAGTTACAGTTCGTAATAGGTCTTAAGTTGTTGGAATTGTTAGGGACTAGACTGGATTTCTTCACAAGGGGAGTGACAGTGACCGCCTTAACGGAGGTAGGAACCACCTTCCATTGAAAAGAGGAGTCGACAAAGCAAATGAGGAAGGGAGCAAATATCTCCTTTTTTACCAGCACTAATTTACGTGGGATAGTGTTACGTGGGAATGAAGAAAGACGTATATTGGCCAACATTTTAATTATCTGGGTGGTGGCAAGAGCAGAAAAATACACTAGGAGGCTGTTCCGTGGCAGGATGAGGCAGGATCGGTAGGTTGGGGGGTTCTTTAATCAGTTTGTTCTTAATCTTATCCTGAGCTTTCAACACTTTTGTTTCGAAAGCTAGTTGGAACCTTATGCAGTCCTGGTTGGAGGGGGTAAAGTCAGGGTGCAGAGCTTCTAGTTCATCCAGGATTTTGAGGATCTCAAATCATTCCATACTCTTAGGTACCGTGCCCTCTTCCCATGCGTCCTCAAATAGCTTCAAAATCTTCAGCGCAAGCACTGCTGCATAGGTCTCATAGAAGTCCCCCGGCAGGCCATCTTGCCCCAATGTTGTATTCGTCGGGAGGGATTGTATGACCACCAAAATCTCTTCTACCGTGAACGGTGCATCCAGGCTTTCCACCCCCACTCAATCAAGTATGGGCATTTCTATTCCCTCTGGAGCCTCCCATATTTCCCATTAATCATTAGCTTGTTCAGCAGAATACAATGTCTTGTAAAATTTGGAGAATACCTCATAAATTTCCTTTTGAGTGTTTGCTACTTACCCCTCCTCATCCCGAATAGTACAAATGTCACTGGGCTCCTCTCTCCTGCATAACCATGCTAGCATCCTACCAGGCTTATCTCCCTCTGTATGCATTTGTTGGGTGTACCAGATATAGCGGGTCATTCCGAGGTTGGAGGTAAGTGAAAAACGATGCCGGTTAAGGACTACCGCCATCGCTTACCGCTCTGGGCTATTCCGACCAGCCAAACCGTAAATAACGGTGCCCCTGAGAGTGGCATGGGCGCGGGCACACGGCCCATCATACCGGCAATAGCGGCATGCCGTAAACAGGAGGACATCACAAGTCAAGCAGACATGCAAATATCGGCATCATGAAGGTGCTAAAAGTGGATACCGGCATGCCGTAAATACCGGTATCGCTGACCAACCATAAAATGCCATGTGCAGTGTTCCCAACTGCCACAGGTGCACACCATCAGCACAGGTGGAGGCAATGGAGTGGGCCTGTACAAAAGGAGCACACCCACACACCACACCCCTTTCCACACCAAGATCAAACCAATAGTAGCATCAATACTTCAGCTGGGGGACATGCTTGCATTGCAACACCAGCAACAACACCAACAGCAACAGCAGGTACCACAGAGGAGACACAGCAGGAGAAGGAGGGTAAGACAGGCCCAGCATGCCCCACCAGTGCAGCCAGCGTAACCATGCATGCAGCCCCCAATCCCAAACATCAGAGCCAGTCCTTTCAACCCAACCCCGGAGCAGAACCACACCCTGTACCGTCTGGACCGGGAAACAATCAACACCATCGTGGACATGATACACGATTGTCAGCCTCATTGAAATATGTACCGCCATCCCCCCTCTACTGAAGGTAGTGTTGGTGCTCCACTTCCTTTCCACAGCCACCTACCAGCACACAGTGGGGCACATGCATGGCATATCGCCACCCTTATTCACTCGCATCCTGAGCAAGTGCTGGGTGCCCTCCTCAAGCACACAATGGAATACATATCCCTACCACGGACTACCGAGGAGATTCTTGAAACAAAAGGTGGTCTCCATGGACTGGCAGGCATGCCAAATTGTATAGTGTCCTTGACTGCAGCCACGTGGAGTTGGTGGCCCCGCATGCCATGGAGGTGGTTTACCGCAATCACAAGCAATACCATTCCAACAAGGTGCAGATGGTAGGCGACGCCAGCAAGATCATCACACATTGTTGTGCCCGATATCCCCGGATCAACCACAGGAATGCTGCATGTCACCATGGGAAAAATCAGTGCAGAATGCCTAACATTGCAGAGCCTACTGCCAACGCTCCCCATTAGAAAATCCTACAGAACTCTACACATCACTGAATGGACACGGACACAGCTATATGCATACATAATGCATGAGCAACAAGACGGCAGAACACACTGTGTATCATCTTGAAGATGCAAACCACACCATTATTCCATGCCACAGGACACATTGAGGGCATAAAAATGGCATGCATACATCAAGGGACATGTGCATGTGGCCAACGATAATCTGGAGGAATGTGTATCCGACGCAACGTACCCATGCCCCCTGACATTGAACTGCAACCACCTGGTGATGATGAAGGGGATGAAGAAGAAGTGGCTGCACATCATTGCGGTGCCGATGCACAGGAGGGACGTGCTGTGGGTCAGTCAGTGATTGCACAATATTACTGACACACATGGCTGCAGAGGGTGACATGATAGTTTGACAGAGGGCACTGGGTGTGGAGGTAAATGCACACTATGCACTGTATATGAATGTCCACTCAGGTCTTGCTTTTGACACAACGGGTGTATTGAAATTAACAATGAAATAACCCTCCACCACCCTCCCTCCCCCCACAACTCCCCCACACACCCTCACACCCCTCCCCATCCCCCCACAACACCCCCACACATCCTCAAACCACATCTCCCCCACACACCACACTCACCCCCTCCCACTCCCCCAACAACTCCCCCACACATGTCCCAACAAGTCTCTAATGCCTTCATCAGGCTGCCCAGACTATTTTTTAGCACTCCCTGGACCTGGTGGCGGCATGTCTGGCTGGCGCAGGGTGTGCGACGACCTGCAGTGTGGGCTGGCCTGGGTAGTGCTTGACGAGGATGGTGTGGCCGCCTGCTCAAATTGGGTTGCCGGATGTTCCAACTCCATGGCATCGTCTATGTGGCTGAGTATCTGCCACAGGGCGGATACCTCCTAGCAAAGGCGGCTAGTATTCTCTGCAAATATCTTGCCCATGGAGGCGGTGTTGTCTGTGATTGTCTTGCCTAGAGAGGCAATGTTCTGACGCCAATCCTGCCTTGCCTGGGCGTTGTCCTCCACGAACTGACGTACAAGGTCAGTCAGCTGCTCAGAACGCTGCGGCCCTGCGGGTGCACCTGTGGAGGTGGACGGTGCCTGGGTGTCATGCTCAGCCTCACTGCTCTTCACTATGGGACTAATGGCCCCTTGAATTAACTCCCCCCTCCCAGACTGCTCAGGGGTGGTGCCGTGGTCTGACTCAAGTGATGTGATTTGTGGAGATGGCAGTGGACTGAGCGTGCAGGGCAGTTCTGAGGAATCGTCCTCCACGGGCACCCATACCTCTTCCTGTGCCTCCTCCTCAGCCTGGGGTGCTGTGGCTGCCACCTCCCCAGCCAGACTGGATTCTGCCGAGTGTGGAGCCTCGGCTGTTTCCTGTGGCTGTGCAAAAGGTGTTGCCGCTTCCTCCTCAACGGCCCTTGGCAGCACCAGTGCCCTGGCAACCTGAGGTGTTTTCACTGGTGGTGCACGGCGGGCCTTGGGTTGGCCCTTTGAGGTTGAAGACCGGTTGGCCTCATCCAGGGCCCTCTTCCGGGGTGTGGTTTTCTGTGGGGTTGAGTCCTGGGCATCGCTGTCATGGGCTGAGTCTGTGGGGGTCGAGGAGAGGGACGGCATGAGTGATGTTTTGATAGGCATCATACATACATTTGTACAATTGATCATCCACACAATCAAGGGTAAAAGGCATTTGAGTTTGGATGATCACGTTTTTTGATACATGGGTGGGTGATGCAGGTATACGTCGGGGTCACTCATGTTGGGCAAAACCTATGGTATGTGACATGCATATGTGTTGGGGCCTGCATGCAGTGTGACTTATGGCATTTACATTTTGGGCCTCATCACGAGTTTGGCGGTAACCCTTAAATCCGGCGGTCGCGTTATTGCTGCCGGATTTAAGGGTCCGCCAAATCAGGGCTTCGGTGGATTTCTCCCCAGCTCTGAGCTGGGGGGAAATCCGCCAAAAATTCGCACTATTACCCCCGGCGGGAAATCTGCCGGCGGTAAGAGCGTGAAAATTCCCCATTGAGACCAATGGGGAATGGGGCATTCCCGAATGGGCTCAGTGGGGAATGGGGAATTCCATTACCGCCAAAGCCGTGATCTGGCGCTAATAGCGCCCGGGGGTTTGGCGGTAGGGCTATTACCGCCGGCGTTACCGCCCAACTCGTGATGAGGCCCTTTGTGTGGTATGTGTCATGTACGGCATTGCCTTGCTGCAGGCATCTGCATGTGTCTGTGATGCGCCCGACAACTTTGCTGGGAGTGTGTGTGTTGGGCCATGGCTTGCCACTTTGGACAGAAATATTGGTTGACTTTCATCAGACTCTGCATTATAGTGTTTTCTTAGGATACTCACCTTCATCCGCCGATGTTGTGGTGCCACACTCCAGGTCTCCGACACCTTCTATCCCCTCAATGCCAATCAGGCTGGCACAGATGTCCTCCCATCGGGACAGCTTGATGGGGGAACTGGCTCCTCCGCCTGTTGCCATTGCCTGTCTCCTGTTGGCAGAGGGTATATTCCGTACTCGCAGCCGCAAGTCGTCCCAACGCTTCCTGCAGTCTTTTATGGTGCGTGGGGTGTTCCCGACTGCGCTCACTTTCTGAGCCACAAGTGCCCTCCACAAGTGCCCAGATCTCTTTTTTTCGAATGATGGCCTCCCTTTTCATGCAATGGGCGAAAACGATGTCAGCATATTCCTGCAGGGTCCCCAGCTAGCATCTCCAACTCGTCTTCATTGAAGCGCTCCTTGCGCTGTGGGGAGGCACCCTTCTTAATAGCCTTTGGCACTGTGGTGTTTTGATGACCAACAGGCCAAGGGGCTTTGCAGAAGGGGAGGGTTGTTTATACATGTTGTCTGACCTATCCACAAGGAGATTGATAGTTTAGTTGAAGTCCCCTCTCCAAACCCACATAGCACACTGGAACTCCGCCAGCCTAGAGTTCAGGGATATGAAAAAAGTTGCTGCATCAGCATTAGGTGCATAAATATGTATAATACATATCTTCCTGTACTCAATAAATCTGTGTGTCAGGCCCATCCTAACTTTGTCATCCAGCTTAACCTGTACCAGTCTGAAGGGGACCTCAGGTGCTATCCAAATTAACACACCCCTAGTATATCTCGAGTAAGGAGAGACACACAGTCCCCCCATTTCTTACTAACCGGTAAGATAGCTCAGCGGGCTGAGTGCTCGCTGCTGCGATCTGAGCAGGACCTGCAGGTTGCAGGTTCAAATCCTGGCAAAGCCAACTCATCCTTTCATCCATCCGAGGTCAATAAATGAGTACCAATTTTGGTTGGGTGATATTGTATGTAAATATGTGCTGCATAAATCGCTTTCGATAAAGGCACTTTATAAATAACCTATTATTACTAACCACATTCTGCCTGTCTAGAGTCAAGTGTGTTTGATGCAACCTGTATGTTTTTCCTCCTCAAGTAGGTCTGCACCCTGAGTCTCTTGATATAGCTTTTGAGGCCCCTGACAGTCCATGTGGCTATATGAAGCTCCCCCGTCGTAGAGTGTCCATTGTCGGCCATTGTGGTTCCCATGTCCCCTTAGCATATGTAATGCATTTGCACAATCCCCAGTGCTGCTCTTTCTACTCATTCGCGCCCCGCCCCTCTCAAAGCAAGATAATTCATATCTGCCATAGCCTCTTCCTGCCTCCTCCAAACCCCCAAGACCCAACTGAGCCCACAAACCCCCAACACCCACCCTGCCCCCTCCCATACAATAAAGAGGTGCTAACAGTGTACTCATTTTCCCATCACCAAACCAACAAAACAACAGCCTGTAACCTGGCCTGTGCACAGGGCTAACTGCCTCTCCGAAACATTGTAGTCGTACAGCAGTGCGATGCCCTGACTGGCACTGGCAAGAAATAGGTAACCAGGGTGTCCACACAGCCTGTATCATCCTCACCCCCGTTCAGTCCACTCCCTGTCTTGTTGTCTGCTCCCGCATCTAGCATCTCGTTGGTTCTGCCGAGTGCCTATGCGAGGAGTTCTGCCTCACCTGCTAATTTCCAGTAATCACAGGACTCTGTTTCTTCTCTCCGGAAGTTGTGCAATCCCTTGAGTGTCCATCCAGGAATGCGCCAACTCTGTGTCTTCAAGGAAGTGGGATTTCCTATTGTTAAGAACTTTGAGCTTTGCTGGGTATAACAACAAGGATCTTAAATTTGTTCTCCTCAGACGTTCCTTGCTGGGGCCAAACATCACTCTCCGCTTCTGTACCAGCATCGTATAATCTGGATAGATGGCGAGTTTCTCCGATGCGCAAACTATGCTTGCCCCTGCTCTGGAAAAGGCTAGGATCAACTCTCTATTTTTGAAGTTCATAATTCTTGCAATTATTGGTCTCAGCGGAGCTCCCGGAGGTAGCCTATGGGCCAGCGATCTGTGCGCCCCCTTTCAATTGTGAAACCCTGTGTCAGTTTCTCAATGCCCACTGTTAGGAAAGATTTCGTAATTGTAGGGAATTTTCCTTCCATGTGGCAACCCCTAAACTTTTTGCTATTGTTTTTAACCTTGTTCTTGACTTTGCCAGAGAAGTGCAGCCTTCTGCCGCACTCCTCTGGGCTTTCGCTCCTTTTCTTATGGGGAAACTGACATGCCCTTAAGACAGTCAGTACCGGGGAACGCTGTTTCCCGTAGTTTCTTTTATCATGTTGCGGCTTTAGTGCAACATGACACAAGAGGGCACTGTAAGCTAAGTTACAGCTCTCTTGGGTCTCTAGCCTTCTACAGACCCTAGATACTCTTTTAGGATGGTATTTGATCGGTGCAAGTCATTCAGGGACTGGAATGGTGGCAGCGATCGTTTTGTTTATTTTGAGCTCCTTTTGGCGTTCTGAGCACGTTTTTCGCACTGAACCCAAAATGGTGGCCTGGCTCCCAAAATGGCCAGACCACGAGGCTCCTTTGTCCTGTCCACTGACCGTCTTGCTCCCTTCACCTTCCCCAGGTCGGGCGACCCGGGGCCTTCCTTATTTGGGCATGTACTTTCCCGCGAAACGTGGTTGCTTTCGCGGGCTTCTACATGTCGTTTGTGTGCCTCCAGGGTGTGGGCTGGGATGTCTGGTCCCAATACACATCCTGGGTGCCAGAGAGTCTAGGGTGGTGTGAATGCCTGGGACCACCGTGGTCCGTGATTGGTCCACGTATGGTATGTGTGTTGATGTGCGGATCTCCCATTGGCTCCCCTCCGTTTTGGCGCGAAGGGAACCGTGGATAAGAGGGGGCTGGAAACACCACTACCATGTCGATTTCCTGAGTTCTCACGAACGAAGTAATACAGGAGCCAAGTATCCTGCAACCACGAGGCTGGACCGAGGAATCGCTGGTGACCCGCTGAAGGAATCCTCCTTTGCACTGCTGTCGTCCTGTGAAACCCTTTCCTCCTTGGATCGAACCAGAAGGCCTGTACTGGTGCTTCGACCTTTGGAATAGTAGGAACAGCTATTCCCGGCGACTTCATCATCTCCTGCCAAGTAAGCCTTCGGAAGTGTCTCTGGGCCATCCAGTTGACTGACCAGCTTACAAGGGAGTCCTGCTCTGTAACTGCCGCCAGGTTGTGTTGTATTTCGAGTCCTGGTCACTCTCCCACGCTTCGTACACTTGGCGTTCCCAAGTCTGAAGGGAGGAGTGTACATTTGGCTTGAATACACACGGCCGCTCCGTTGTCCTGCTGCGGCAACAAACTGTGCTGGTTTCGTCGATTGGGACGTCTTTTTGCTCTACACGACTACGAGGCGTTCCCAGCTCTTCTGAACCTGCCAGCTGCTGAAACTAGCGTGGAGAAGCCTGGGTCTGCTTGCTTCGGGGACCGGTGAGTAGTTTAGCTAGGATCTGGTCGCCCTCCTGCAGTATCCCATTGCTTTTCCCTGCTGTGTAAAAACAGCACCCTTTTGGCCGTACTCGCGCTCTGCTTCTGCCCGCTGTGGAGGCTGCGCTTGAGTTGCGGAACCTGTTCTCCTTCTGCTGTGCACTAACCCGAACTGCCTGACTTCCTCCAAAGAGCTTCCCCTTTTGCCCGTTGGCACCGGCGTGGCAGGTACTTTGAGCACAAGGCTCCACTCTTCGCAGGGCTCGGACTTCCATCTAGTTAGGTGCCTCTGAAGGCGAACTGAGTCTAAAGCGTTATCGCACTGCCTGTTTTCCTTTCCTTTCAGGTGGACTACATATTTCGTGCTTTAAACGCTTGCGACTGTGTATTTGTATATATATTGTGTTGATATGGTATGTGTTGGTTTAATATTGTGATATTGTGATTTTCTCGCTACGGTCATTATTTTAAAGGCCTTAAAATAAATGTGTATCTATTTTTGATATAACAACTGTTTGGAGTAGTTTGTAAGCGCTCTTGCTTTGTGTGCTCATTGCAGGCTTTCAGTCACCCTCACCCCTCTTGAGACCTAGTCTTGACCGCCGCGATCGCTACCTTGATTGGTCTGGCTCGTACAGAGGTTACCCTGTTCCAAGTAATTAGGTTGGCCTTCTGAACTTCTGCGCCACCAGGACAGAGTTCAGAAATCCGTCTTAACAAATTGGTGTACAGCGGTGGGATACGACTGAAGGTATCCAGTGTTGCGCTCGAACTAGGGCATTTCAGGTTATTCCAAACAGTACACGTAGTGAATTGTTGTAATATAACTTTAAAAAGGCCATAGTCCTATCAAACAGTATGGAAGCAAATACCTTGTTAACTTTAAATGCTTCCAAATCAGAAACGCTGAAAAAGATGTGTGCGGAGAGAGGTGTTTCCTCTCAAGGCACAAAATTGGAAATGATCCAGAGAATCGTGGCGTGGCAAGAAGCGCAGCTTGACGCTATAACTTCCGAGGACAGTGCAGAAGGTGGTGGGGCTGCTCTCACTGGTAGAACCGACGGTTCTGCCGCTGCACTGATCCATCGCGACCACGAGGACAGGGAGGATGTGATGTCTAATGTTTCCTCTGCCAGTGTTGATGGGGAGGCTATGCTTGAATTCAAGAAGCAAGAGCTGCGGTTTAGGCAGCAGGAGCTTGAATTCAGCATAGCCAAACTAAAAATCGAACAGGCAGAAAAACAGAAAGACAGGGATCACCAGTTGGAACTGGCCAAGCTTCAGGTTGCAAATGGGTCCAAGGGTCCTGGACATGGGTCTGGGGCTTCCTCTCATCCACGGTTTCCGAAAGATCTGCTCAGTGTGTATGAAGAAAGGAATGACATTATGGACTGGCTGAATGCGTTTGAGTATGCATGCGAGGTTCAAGAAGTTGACAATGCTGATAAGATTGCGTGGTTGCTCAGTAGACTGCCCCATTCTGGCTGCAGTGCCATTATGGAAATGTCGAAGGCTGAGCGGGCTGATTTCGCAATGTTAAAGCAAACTCTCATTTTAAAGTTTGGGAAGACTCCGGCCCAATATTTAAAGCGTTTTCGAGAGTATAAGAAAAAGGAAGGTGGTACTTGGGTATCTTATGTCGCTGAATCTTTGAAAAACTTAACTGGCTGGGTCGAAGGTTATAAGGTTTCTACCTTCGAAGGCATGATAAATCTTGTCATGCTGGAACATATTTTTGCTTCTTCTTCCCCGGAGCTTAAGCAGCATTTGGCCGATTCGAAGGAGATAGATCCTAAGAAGCTGGCCATTGCAGCAGACTTATGGGAGTCACATCGAGTGTCCCATAAGGACAAAACTCATCCTGGTAAGCAGGAGGAAGTGAAAAAGTCCAAAGATATGGAGGGTGGGGAATCTGCTAAATCTTCTTCCCATAAGGGCCACAAAAAGAAAAACAAGGGTAAGACACAAGAGAACTCACAGGGTAGTGGAGGTCAGCCTCCGAAACAGAACTCTGGTTACAATAAGCCTCCCTACGTAAACAGACCCACTGGGGCTTGTTTTTCTTGTGGAGCAACTGACCACGTGAAGGGGGATCCCCGTTGTAAGGTTAGACCTTTGGGGGTCCACTCCGCTAATCTGGCCTTCTCCTCCTACGAGGAAGAAGAGATTACAGGAGCATCCTTCTCCTCAGACTCATTTCCCAGCGGAATAGAGGCTGAGGTAGTTTTAGTGTCCCTGGGTTCCTGGGAGCCTAAAGTCGCAGAGGCGTATGCTAGGATTCCGGATAATACCAAGCACTACTTTAAAGACAGTGTGCTGATCAATGGAGTGGATACTCCAGCTCTTAGGGATAGTGGGTGCAGTCGAACTGTAGTGGATTCTACCTTGGTAGACTCAGAGGAAGTTGCCAGAGCTGCTCTGATGCCCACTAAGTTGGCTGACGGCCCCCTCCGTATGTTTCCAGTAATACCTGTAGATCCTACTTTAAATGGTACAGCAGTCAGGATTCCAGTGAGCATTCAGAGAAACGTCCCGGGAAAGGTCTTGTTGGGTAATGATCTCAGAGCTTTAGGGCTCGTAGGAGACACTGCCAAAAGACCCTACACACGGTCTCAAGCACGGGCAGCATTGGCCAAGTCCAATACGCCGCCCCAGCCAAAGGGGAAACCCAAGGCAAAAGGAGTCTACAAGTCAAAACGAGGGAAAGAGAATATTCCCCCGAGCTCGCCTACCACTGCGGTGGAGGAAGTTGGTCAATCGCCCGGGCCTGACGAGGAAGTGGCGATGCCTGAAGTATTCGACCCCAACGATCATCCTGAACTAAAAGACTTGTTAGTTGAAGGAGGTCCTGATAGGGACGAATTCAGTAAAGGCCAACGTGAGTGCCCATCTCTGGAAGGCCTAAGGAGACAGGCCTGCTCCCAGCTTGAGGGTGAACCTCCTGGGAAGCATAGGATTTATTGGGAAGGTGGACTCCTGTATAGTGAGCCCACAGAGTCTACAGAAGGAGACCATAGGAGGTTGGTGGTTCCCCTTGCTGTTAGGCCCTTCCTCCTGCAGTTGGCGCATGAAGTTCCCCTTGCTGGTCACCTTGGTATGAAGAGGAACAAGCAAAGGTTATCCATGCACTTCTACTGGCCCAAGATGGGGGTGCAAGTAGAAAGTCACTGCAGGAGTTGTGCCTCCTGCCAGTTGTCTGGTAAGGTTGGCGCGACAATCCAAGCTCCGTTGGTACCGCTCCCAGTTGTGGGGGTACCATTTGAAAGGGTAGGGATCGACATGGTTGGTCCCCTTGACCCGCAAACATCCTCAGGCAATAGGTTTATCCTGGTGCTGGTCGACCATGCAACCAGGTATCCTGAGGCCATCCCATTGAAAACTGTAACTGCCAAGTCAGTTGCAGAAGCTTTACTCGGCAGATTTACTAGGGTTGGCTTCCCTAAAGAAGTTGTGTCGGATCAGGGCAGCAACTTTATGTCGAAGTATAGGCAGGCTATGTGGAAAGAATGTGGGGTCACCCACAGGTTCTCTTCTGCATACCGCCCCCAGACCGATGGTCTGGGGGGGCGTTTCTACAGGACGTTAAAGAGCATGATTGGGGCTCTGGAGGAGCCTCAGAGAAGAAAATGGGATCTTCTTGTTTCATGCTTACTGTTTGCCTACCGAGAGGTACCGCAGGAGGGTGTTGGCTTCAGCCCCTTCGAACTTCTGTTCGGTCATCCCGTACGGGGACCCTTAGCCATCGTCAAAGAGGGATGGGAGATGCCCACTCCCCCTGTTACTACCAATGTAGTTGATTATGTGCTAGGGCTCAGAAAACGGATGGTACTTCTTGTGGGCTTGGCTAGTGATAAATTGAAGGCAGGGCAAGCGCTGGTGAAACATTGGTACGACCAGAAAGCTTCCCTCATCAACTTTACACTTGGTCAGCAAGTCCTGATCATGAATCTCATAAGGCCTCGAGCTTTACAGGACAAATGGTCAGGCCCTTACCCAGTGGTGGAGCCCCTGGGTGAGGTTAACTATTCAGTGGACCTTGGAAAGCCTGGACAGGCTCCAAAAGTGTTTCCCGTGAATAGGCTGAAGGCTTTCGTCCCAAGCGGCGAAATCGCAGCACTGCTATTTGCTTCAGACGTTGAGGAAGAGGAGTCTGAACCTCTCCCCGACCTGTCCAAAAGCAGTCCTTCAGAAAGCTCTTTTGAGGGTGTCCGAGTGGCCCCTCACCAAAGTGGACAAGGCTCAGTGGTTTACCTTGGACATGAAGTAGGTGGAGGGAGGAGACAGCCTCTACTCAGTCAGGTACAAGCAGTACAAGACTGGCCTACCCCCACTACGCAAACCCAAGTGAGAGCCTTCTTAGGACTCACGGGGTATTACCGCAATTTTGTGGCAGACTATGGCACCATAGCTGCTCCTCTGACTGCCCTCACAACTCCGAAGAAACCCAAGAAGGTAACTTGGACCGACGAGTGTGAGAAGGCCTTCAATGGCTTAAAAGACTCCTTGTGCCAGGCCCCTGTGCTCAGGGCCCCTGATTATCAAAGACCTTTTATCGTGCAGACGGATGCCTCTGACACTGGGGTAGGAGCTGTACTATCACAAGTAGATGAGAAGGGTAAGGAACACCCTATCGGTTTTATTAGTCGCCAGCTTAAGGACAGAGAGCTCAGATGGTCCACGGTAGAGAAAGAATGTTTCTCTGTTGTGTGGGCCCTAAGGAAGCTGAGGCCCTACCTCTATGGGACCCACTTCACTGTGCAGACTGACCATAAGCCGTTAAAGTGGCTAATGAACATGAAGGGGGAGAATCCAAAGTTGCTTAGGTGGTCCATAAGTCTACAAGGCTTCGACTTCACTATTGAGCATAGGCCAGGTGTCCAACATAGCAATGCTGATGGGTTGTCCAGAATGTTTAACCGACCTGAACAAGAGACTCATCCAGGGGTGGATTAGTTCCCCCTGTCCATAGTCTGGGAGGGGCGAGTGTTAGGAAAGATTTCGTAATTGTAGGGAATTTTCCTTCCATGTGGCAACCCCTAAACTTTTTGCTATTGTTTTTAACCTTGTTCTTGACTTTGCCAGAGAAGTGCAGCCTTCTGCCGCACTCCTCTGGGCTTTCGCTCCTTTTCTTATGGGGAAACTGACATGCCCTTAAGACAGTCAGTACCGGGAAACGCTGTTTCCCGTAGTTTCTTTTATCATGTTGCGGCTTTAGTGCAACATGACACAAGAGGGCACTGTAAGCTAAGTTACAGCTCTCTTGGGTCTCTAGCCTTCTACAGACCCTAGATACTCTTTTAGGATGGTATTTGATCGGTGCAAGTCATTCAGGGACTGGAATGGTGGCAGCGATCGTTTTGTTTATTTTGAGCTCCTTTTGGCGTTCTGAGCACATTTTTCGCACTGAACCCAAAATGGTGGCCTGGCTCCCAAAATGGCCAGACCACGAGGCTCCTTTGTCCTGTCCACTGACCGTCTTGCTCCCTTCACCTTCCCCAGGTCGGGCGACCCGGGGCCTTCCTTATTTGGGCATGTACTTTCCCGCGAAACGTGGTTGCTTTCGCGGGCTTCTACATGTCGTTTGTGTGCCTCCAGGGTGTGGGCTGGGATGTCTGGTCCCAATACACATCCTGGGTGCCAGAGAGTCTAGGGTGGTGTGAATGCCTGGGACCACCGTGGTCCGTGATTGGTCCACGTATGGTATGTGTGTTGATGTGCGGATCTCCCATTGGCTCCCCTCCGTTTTGGCGCGAAGGGAACCGTGGATAAGAGGGGGCTGGAAACACCACTACCATGTCGATTTCCTGAGTTCTCACGAACGAAGGAATACAGGAGCCAAGTATCCTGCAACCACGAGGCTGGACCGAGGAATCGCTGGTGACCCGCTGAAGGAATCCTCCTTTGCACTGCTGTCGTCCTGTGAAACCCTTTCCTCCTTGGATCGAACCAGAAGGCCTGTACTGGTGCTTCGACCTTTGGAATAGCAGGAACAGCTATTCCCGGCGACTTCATCATCTCCTGCCAAGTAAGCCTTCGGAAGTGTCTCTGGGCCATCCAGTTGACTGACCAGCTTACAAGGGAGTCCTGCTCTGTAACTGCTGCCAGGTTGTGTTGTATTTCGAGTCCTGGTCACTCTCCCACGCTTCGTACACTTGGCGTTCCCAAGTCTGAAGGGAGGAGTGTACATTTGGCTTGAATACACACGGCCGCTCCGTTGTCCTGCTGCGGCAACAAACTGTGCTGGTTTCGTCGATTGGGACGTCTTTTTGCTCTACACGACTACGAGGCGTTCCCTGCTCTTCTGAACCTGCCAGCTGCTGAAACTAGCGTGGAGAAGCCTGGGTCTGCTTGCTTCGGGGACCGGTGAGTAGTTTAGCTAGGATCTGGTCGCCCTCCTGCAGTATCCCATTGCTTTTCCCTGCTGTGCAAAAACAGCACCCTTTTGGCCGTACTCGCGCTCTGCTTCTGCCCGCTGTGGAGGCTGCGCTTGAGTTGCGGAACCTGTTCTCCTTCTGCTGTGCACTAACCCGAACTGCCTGACTTCCTCCGAAGAGCTTCCCCTTTTGCCCGTTGGCACCGGCGTGGCAGGTACTTTGAGCACAAGGCTCCACTCTTCGCAGGGCTCGGACTTCCATCTAGTTAGGTGCCTCTGAAGGCGAACTGAGTCTAAAGCGTTATCGCACTGCCTGTTTTCCTTTCCTTTCAGGTGGACTACATATTTCGTGCTTTAAACGCTTGCGACTGTGTATTTGTATATATATTGTGTTGATATGGTATGTGTTGGTTTAATATTGTGATATTGTGATTTTCTCGCTACGGTCATTATTTTAAAGGCCTTAAAATAAATGTGTATCTATTTTTGATATAACAACTGTTTGGAGTAGTTTGTAAGCGCTCTTGCTTTGTGTGCTCATTGCGGGCTTTCAGTCACCCTCACCCCTCTTGAGACCTAGTCTTGACCGCCGCGATCGCTACCTTGATTGGTCTGGCTCGTCCAGAGGTTACCCTGTTCCAAGTAATTAGGTTGGCCTTCTGAACTTCTGCGCCACCAGGACAGAGTTCAGAAATCCGTCTTAACACCCACCTCCTGCAGAAGCATGTTTTCTATGTAGATAGTCAGGTCACTCCACTCCTCGCCCTCCGGTAACCCAAGTATCTGTACATTGTGTCTTCAGGCCCTGCCCTCTGAGTCTTCAACACAATGTTCAAGTACTCACACCCTAGCTTCCAGTTCCAACACCTGCACTCAGGTAGTTGAAACATTGGATGTATTTTCCCTCACCAGAGTCTCCATGGACCCAATTCGATCAGACAGGTTCCTTGCATTTTGCCCTAATAGCCCAACGTCTACGATAACCATGTCCACCTTCTGCTCCAGACACGCCTTTAGTGAGACAATGGTGGCAAGGATATGACAGTCCTCTCAAGCAGCCATTTGTGATGCAGCTGCATCCTCTTCTTCCGTCCGTGCTGTCTCTGCACCCTTTTCAGCATACATTTTAAAATAGGCCTCCATATTAGTTTGTTTCCCTTTCCCGCGTTGATGTTTGTCAGGAATTTGTGCAACTGTGTCTGCTCCCAGCCAGCCACCCACAGACCACGATTGGAGCCCTCCCAGCTCAACAAGCTCAGTCTGTGTGTGCCGGGTAGGCCCCCCCACAGCATAACAGCATGCCATCCCCAGACACCACAGTGTCTTGTGCCACCTCTACCTGTTCGCAGCTGTCCTCCCAGCTTTCGCTAAAGCGTCAGAAATGTGTATCCCAGTCACAGTTCTCCTCTCCCAAGGTCGAGGAACGTCAACAGTGTAGGAGCTGGAACATTCTTAGCAGCTCCACAGAAATCGAATCTCACACTTTCCCAGCTGCTGTGCCTTGCACATATACTGACGTTTTTATATTTCTCACAAATGGCTGTGCCACATTAGTTTTTCAAACAGAAACAGGTCCCGTTAAATTTATAAAGTTGTAATCATATTGAAAAAGCCCATACATATGACCCGTGTTTCGGCACACCAGTGCCTTTCCCAAATCAGGGCAGTTATTTTCTCAAAATTATATATTCATTCTAAGTTACAACAAAAAACAATGTACATTAAATTCATAACAGAGATGATAGGAGGGGTATATAGGAGGATTATTAGGGAATGAAAAGGTAAAACAAAAAACAGAAAAGACAAGTAAAAGAAAACTTGTAAGTATACAGCTGATAAATCAAGAGATCACCAGCAGTCCCCGCCCCTAAATTCATATACTGATTCCAAAAACATCACATCCCATAAGCTCATAGATCGTACTTGGGATTACATTGTTCCATTCCAATATGTTATATAGACCTAT
This sequence comes from Ambystoma mexicanum, assembly GCF_040938575.1. Classification (NCBI taxonomy): domain Eukaryota; kingdom Metazoa; phylum Chordata; class Amphibia; order Caudata; family Ambystomatidae; genus Ambystoma; species Ambystoma mexicanum. The sequence goes on from NC_090924.1 coordinate 884,555,909, forward strand.
GTACCATGCCACATTGGCACAAATAATAATAATAATAATAATAACAGTGTCTATGTCAATTCTAAGGACTCCTTTGTGGCATCTCATCTGCTGCAATACACAATCCCCTACTTTTTGGTAAGACACAACCTTTTCTCTATGATTGTACATCCTCACTTCCCACCTTTATGTTTTCTATCAATGATGCCCGTTATTGCAAAAAGAAAAACCTTACCACTTTCGTTCATTTTTTACGTTACTTAGTACACAGAATGTCTGTCCCTTGGTTTAATCCCACCTGAAAAACTCCATGTTTAAACACCATTAGTTTCATTATATAATGTAAAGATATTAAGCTTCTCAACTGCCACATATTCTAGCTACCTGGTCTTTCCCTATAACGGTTCGTGGTTATTACAACATCCCTTGAGTAGGTTATTTATTGAGACCGCTTTACTTTTTACCATTTGTTTTCAAGAAAATCTAGAATTTTGTCTTAAACCTGCCATGTAGTCAAAACACTGCAATGCTGCAGTCGCCCTGCATTGTTTATTTCGCGGCTTAATGTTCATGTATTTAATAATACAAAAAAACCCACGCAAGTCCAATTACGTGATCTGCATAATTCTGTTCTACTTCATGTACAAAATAATGGATATTGTTTAAACAGATATATGCATGTTTTAGATTTGAGGAAGGCACTGGTGTGCCGATACACGTGTCATCTGTATGGGCTGTTTCAATATGATTGGAACTTTATAAATTAAACGGAAACTGTTTCTGTTTGAAAAACGAATGTGGCGCAGTCATTAGTGAGAAAAATAAAAACTTTTGTTTTAAGTGGAGGTTGGGTTTCTATTTTCCTCCAAGTATCTCACAAGCATGACACATAACCAAAAGGGTTTTAGGAACTGGTCGCCGGGCTTAATGTGTTGATAACAAAAGGAAACCCATTGAATGGATCATTGCACATATACTGTCCTGCAGCTGCCGCGATTACCACCATTTGCCAGGGCCCTCAAGCTGCAGCACTCCCCAGAAGTAGTTACTGCTCAGCAGTGTTGGGTGCAGAATAAATCCTCAGGCCCCAATCTACCTCACAACCTTCCTCCAGGTCACAGTACGCCAGAGACTAAGCATACAGCACCTCAAACGGACCTCCCTATTGGCAGAGCTTCCACGCGCGACAGCGTGGGGTTGCAATCTTTTTAGCCAAATGCCAGGTCTGGAAGGGGCCAACGATCCTTAGCCCTGCCCCTCCTGGCAGTGTGTTACCCAGCGTGGGCACCAGGGGCCATGCACTGGCCCAGCCTCTGTTGTCCCGCTGTTGTTCTATAGGATACGCACCTTCACCTCAATCCACCTTCAAGCCCGTGCCCCTCACTGTGGTACCTTGCCAAACAGCCTTCTCGTACCAGGCTTCTTGCACAGTCCAGTCTGGTGTTAGTCCCCGGGGGGTGATCAGGTTAGTTAGGTATTCTCAAGCAGATGTGTCAGCAGCTCAGATTGTACTGTGGACTTGCCAGGTCAGACTACAGCAGGCTCCTTCATTACTCGTGCTTAGCGGGACTCCTCTGTCCGCATGTGCGGGTGTCAACAGGGAAGAATCTCTGCACTCACTACAGCAGCTTCTGCCACGATCAGGGCCCCCCCCATGCTAGGTTCCAACTCCTGGATTCAGCTCAGCGCCCCCACCCATCCAGCTCAGGTATGCCGGCCGTATGCAAGCCACCGACACAAATGATCAAGCAGGAGGGGCACTGGGAGTGGCTTCATCCCCCTGCCGCTTCTCCACTCCACCCGTCTCTCTGCGCCCACCTCTTCATGGGTCGTATGCTACAGGGCGTCCTCCTTTCAGCTGTTGCTCTTCTCAGCCCAACATATGAGGATCACAGCCAGTCAGTTGTGTCTGCCGTCATCCACCCCGTGCTGTGGGGTCCACTCACCCCTTTGCGCAGTCATACCACCGTCACCAGCCGGAGCACGTGCGTCGGCGGACAGGGGAGACAATTCTCCAGCGCAAATCCCAGCAGCCGTCAGCTCCCCCACATCACTGCTTCAGTCAGATCCCTCGGAGGCCGTTTCCTCATCTCGCACCTCCCCGGGCTGACGGCCCTGACTGCCGAGGTCTTCCCTGTGCGAAGCTGGGCTAGCTGGCATCCTCCATCTTAGAGACACAGCATCTCCCTCTCTGCCGGCACGCTGCTATCTCCCTGCGGGTGTCTGCCACTCCAACGCCACCGCAGCCGGCTTCCTATAGCCTCTGCTCACTGCAGCTGAGCTTGGTGTAGTAATGCGTGCCTCTAGGCACTTTCTCTGGCCGTCACTGTAAGGATCTTGCGGGAGCTCCAAGAAGAAGCAGCCTCACTGCATGGCTGCAGGTCACACGTCCAACTGCCCCATCCCTTCTACTTCTGTACAAATTTCCAATGCTTTTTTGCATGGCTTCTCCCTCACCGTCATCTGGAAGAATATGCTTTTTGAGTATCTCATCTACTTCCATGGTGCGTCCTTCCCAACATCTTTGTCTTTCTCTCACTTCCTGCTCTTTGTCTCTCTCTTTATCCGGGACCTTACGTCCCCATATAATTTCAGCTATTTCTCTTTGTTGTCTTTACTTGCTTCTTTCAATCTCTAACTGTCTCATCCTATCTAATCCTTCCTCTCGTTTCCCTTTTCTTTGCCACATCTCTTTGTCTTTCTCTTTCATTCACTTCTTCTGTTTTTTTCTCCTCTCTGTCTGGCTCTTGTTTCTTTTCCTTTTCCTCTTCATACCTTCTTTCCCATTCTCTTTCTCATTCGTCTCATGTCCTGTTCCTTTCTCTCTTCCTCTTACTTCTCCTGTCTTTCTCGGAGTTCCCTTTTTCTTTCTTTAAGGTGGTCCATACCCTTTCAACCTAATTTAAGTATTATTTGTCCTCTCTCCCATTCATGCGGGGCAGTCACTGTTCTCCTCTCCATTGCCCTGCCTGCCTCTCTGTCTCCAGTTTTGCCTGTAACTCCCAACATTCACCATATTTATCTTGTGCGGACAATGAATTTTTCCTTTTTTTATTTTTACTCTGTTTATAACATCTTCACTGCTGTCTGGGCAGGATGGGGTTAGTGTATCCTGACAGAGCTTTTAATTCTTGTAATAGTATAGTCCTTGTGTTTCAGAGACAGATTTCTACTATGGGGAGGAGGAGGAGGAGCTGAAGGAGCTGTGCCCTCCACTTTCATGCTGATTAAGCATCCACTCTTTCACAGGTGGTTCCTCCATCTCATCCCCATACATAGATATATACACACAGTTCTAGAATGGCTAGTCATTTTTCTAACTGCTTCCCTTTGTATCCAGCATGTAAATATGTTATCATGTGATGCAGTGCTGATCTCGAAAGAGCGCCTTCTGCAGCCAAGGCACAAATATCAAGGAGTCTTTCCTCCTCAACACCTGGGCCATCACATATCCCTGTGTGCCACCTGACTCGCTAGATGCCACCCGCCACTCCCCGCAACCCGATACAGCTGTACCCCTCCTCTGTCCCCCTCTGTATCCTACCGCCGCTGTATATCTGTTCTGTTGTTACCATTGAAAAGTGCTCCTTAATGCATCTGTGATGTTGTATGCCTCTCTGTATTGGTGTATTCCACTGTAAAGCGCTCTGTTGCATCTCAAAGCTAGGACCGTGCTCATTAAATACCATAATAATAAGGTGCCTCTATTGTCTTTGCTTTGACATAATGCCGCCCACGCCTCGTAATAACTTACAGAGTGCACTGGAAGTGGACTCTGGTAGATCTCATGATGCGGCCGAGCTCTCTCGTCTCCTTCGGATACCATGTTCACACATGAATCAGCATTGGACTTGGATTATTCAACCCCCGCTGATTCTAGTGGGGAAATTCGGGTGACAGCAAATCAACTACAATCATAAACCATTGCTACTTTGTCTGCTGCATCTACTCTGCCTGTTATGGGGCAGAATAGTCTCCCCCTCGCCCCTCAGTTTCTCTGCGGCTGAAGTAGAAAGACTCATTTCTCCAACTAAGTTTGCGTTTGGAGAGCGACGCTGATAAGGGGGCACCTAGAAATACGATAGAATCTCTTTTATTTACCCCTTCTCTTTTTGAGAATTCTTCTGCTCATTCTACAGTACTGGTCGATATGACTATTAAAGATAACCTTGAGCAACCTTTTGGGTCATCTTCGCAATCTGCTCATGATTTTATTTCTTCTGTTCAGCATCCATTTTTTAATAGCTCAATAGATGCTGGTTGCTCAGGTTCAACCTTCAACATGGCTACCTATGTTGTTTTACAATCCTTAGTTAGACTCTATGATATTTTAAATAATGAATTGAAAATGAATTCTCAGATGCGACGATCTATTTTTAAAATTCTGTCCGTGAGGTTTTGCTCGGTCCTCAAACCGACAGAGGCACATATCACGCGGGAGCCGTTGTAAAGATAAACTGCTTTATTAACCACCAGGCATGAACTGCCGAAACCCCTCAACCCCCTCCCACACCCCAACGTCACTTCCCGTGTGGCGGGAAGAAGGACTGCAATGGCGGTCTGCCCACCTAACGACGTGGACGGGCAGTATGCTCATAGGAACAACATGACATCTCCCCCCTTTTTAACGTGCGAGGTCCCTTTTCACTCCATTTCCTCAATGAGTCTGTGAGTTTTTATCCGACTTCTCTGTGGCCGGCCTGACCTTCGCGGGGTCCACCCCATCTCTTCATGTTGTATTGTGCTGTGTTCACTGTCAGAGGCTTCACCATCTCGCAGATAGGGGGCGTCCCACCCTCTGTCATCGCCACTGTCTTCAGCTCTGTCCTGTACATCTTGTGGGTGTGTTGTCCGAGGCTTGAAGTGTGATAGGTTCCAGGTTACTGAGGATTTGTCCATCCTTTGTGCTGTAATCATCGTTCCTTTCCTCTGTGTGACAGTCAGCGATTCTTTTGCGAACGTGGCGTCCTCTTTTCTTTGCTTCGGCTGTCGCATCCACACTTGGTCCACTGGTTCGATGTTTGACTCTTGAGCTTTCCTCTTATGGTCAACAGTCTCTTTCATTTTGGCTTTTGCTGTGTCATCTTTGGCTCGGGCCTACTGTTCTAGCGGTGTGGCCTCTGCTGAGTGGGTGTCTGTCGGTAGCCTTGTTTGGACCGGTCGCCTGAACATCAAGTCAGCCGGGCATATTCCCGTCGTGCTATGAGGGGTGTGTCGATAATCTCTGAGGAACTTATAAAGTGCTTGTTCAAAAGGTTTATTGAGTATGGCTGCTATCTGTAGTGTTCGTTTAATGTTGGACATGAATCTTTCAACCATGCCATTGGCCTGAGGCCTTCGGGGCGATATCCTATGGTGTTGGAACCCCATGTACTTTGAAAAGTTCTCGAAGTCCTGACTCATGAATGGTGCTCCGTTGTCCGACTTTATGATCTTGGGTATTCCATACGTGGACAACATGCGGTCTAGTGCTGGGATGACGCTCGAGGCAGCGGTGCTGTTCACAATTTGGGCCTCTGGGAATCTTGAGTGTTCATCTATTAGCACCAGTACATATGTGCCGTCTCTCAGTGGTCCGAAGAAGTCTACCGCTAGTTCCTCCCACACGTGTCCTGGTAGGGGTGACATGTGTAGCGGATTTGGATGTGGGGGTGGTGCCACTTGTGCGCACGTCAGGCATTTGCCCACGATGTCTTCCACCATCGCGTCCAGTCTGGGGAACCACACTCTCTGCCTTAGTAATCTTTTGGTGGCTACCACCCCTCAGTGACTTTCGTGCGCGACATGTATCGTCCTGGCTCGTAGCGATTTCGGGAGGAGTACTTTGCACCCTTTTAGCACTACGTGTTCATCAACTATGGAGAGTTCATCTCTGACTTGGTCTATGTGTTTGACGTCATCTTGGACATCCTCCGATTCCTGCCTCGCTTGCTGCCGCATATGTGCTCTCCTTTCTTCTTGTGTACAGTGTCGTACGATGCATAGCGCTGGGTCCTGCTCCGATTGTGTGATTACGTCTGCCCATCCCACGGGCAGTGGCTGCAGGTGATGGACAACGTAGTTGAGATATTCATCTGCAATGGATGGTTGAGGACTGGAGGGTCCAGTGGGGTGTCGAGACAGATAGACCGCCGGGTTGTCTTCTTTGCCCGGGCGGTGCTTGATTGTGAATTTGTAATCCTGTAGACGTAGGCCCCATCTGGCTATTCTCGGGGGCATTCTTGATTTTGGATCTCCGTAGATTGTGAGTAGGGCCTGATGATCCGTTATTACGGTGAACTCCTTTCCATATAGGAAGAGGTGGAAGTACTCACATGCCCATACTACCGCCAAGCTTTCCTTTTCTGTTTGTGAGTATGCTTGTTCTATGGGGGTTAGGCTCCTGCTGGCGTATGCCACTACGTATACGTTTGTGGGCGCCTGAGGGTCAATTTGTGTTAGTATGGCACCCAGGCCAACGGGGCTGGCATCGACGATTACTTCTGTGTGTCGTTTGGCATCAAAGTAAGCCATGTCCTCCGCTCTTGTGATGGCGTCCCGTATTTCTTCGAATGCCCTCTGATAGTCTGTGGATCATGTGTAGGGTTGGTCCTTTCTCATTAATAGACGCAGGGGGTTGCTGATCGTAGCATAGTCCTTAAGGTACCTGGAGCAATAGCTGGCCAGTCCAAGGAACGACCTGAGCTCGCTCGTGGTGGTTGGGGGTGCGGCTGAGTTGAGGGCAGCCACTTTGTCCGGCCGCATTCCCTTGCTGGAGAATATATGACCGAAAAAACGTAATGAGCCTTTCCCAAATTCACATTTGGCCTTGTTCAGCGTTAATCCCACCGCTTCTAGCGCTTCGCACACTCTATGAAGAGCGGTGTCATGCTCTTCCTTCATCTTTCCATAGACCAGAACATCATCGGAGTAATTTAGGCAGTTCGGTACGTGTCTGATGACTCTGTGTATTTCTTCTTGAAAAATTTCGGCTGCAGAGGATATCTCGAAACTGAGCCTTTTGTACTGGAATAAGCGCAGGTGTGTGACAAACGTCATTATGTATCTGGATTCAGGTGCAATTTCAATCTGGTGGTATCTTTTTGTGAGATCCAATTTGGAGAAGACTTGAGCCCCATGGAGGAGGTGGATCATATCAGTTATCCGGGGCGCCTGATGTCTCTCCCTCTCAATAGCGTTGTTTGCCCTCCTCATGTCTAGGCACAAGCGAATAGATCCGTCGGGTGACTTTTTGGGGACGGGAACAATGGGGATAGCCATGGCGTCGGACCTGATACTGGTTCAATGACGTTGAGTTGGATGAGCTTGTTTAGTTCCTCTTCAACTTGGTGTTGAATGTTCACGGGTATCCCTCGATAGTGTTGGGCAACTGGTGATATGTCCGGATTTATGTGCAGTTGTACCTTCCTGTGTTTCAGTTTGCCCAGCCCTTTGAATAGGTTTTGAAATGTTTGTTCTATCGCCTCAGGTCTGGCAAAGTATTTGTGGGCCATGAGTTGATACAGTATGTACACCAAACCCATTTCGACGGCCGTCTTGAAACTGAGAATGCACCCACTGTTGGCTTCAGTCTTTAGGATGTGTAGAGGAATATTTGCCGCGTGTGATTTGTGCACGCACCATGCAGAGATAGTCCCTTTGCAGGGTAACGGGGTGGTGGCGCTGTATGGGTAGATGTCCACCGTAGCTTTTCTGATTTTTGGGGGGCTGACCAGCAAGTTGTATGCCTGTTCGATTATAATGTTGACTGTTGCCCCCGTGTCGATGAGGAATTCAAGCGGGGTGTTGTTAACTTGCAACGTGAGTGTGGGACTGTTTTGGGTGGCCGTGGCATTGTTGAGCGCCCACACATACCCCTTCTTCCGTTGGTCTTCCTCTGATGACTGATTCACTGCCGGACGGGGATCTCATTTCAATGTAACGGACAAATCTTCTCCTCTGAGATCTTCTGGACCTGTCTAATGATTTTCTGTCTTCTCTTGCGTGCGAGTTCCTTCGGGTCCTGTCTTCTCGTTTTGGTCCTATTTGTTCTTCTTCCCCCCTTCCCGTGGGAGGGCTGACTCGTGAGCTTCTCCTTCTTTCATGTTGCCGTGGTCTGTTGGTTACAGGTCCCGGTGCATTTTTGCAGGCGGCTCTGTAGTGGTCCATTCCGCCGCAGGTGGCACATTTCTGTCCAATGGCGGGGCACTCGCCCATGTTTGGATATTCGTATCCACATCGATAGTACATGGCGGCGGTGCGTTTGCCGCTCTGTGAGTGGGCGGCGAAGAGTTTGTTGATGGTGTCCGGATTGGATGATGGTTGTTGGATGGCGACCTTGCCTAGACTATCCAGCTGCGACTCTACAGCCGCCTCCATTCTAGCTAATGCGAGGATTTCCTCTAGAGATCTTTGCTTTTGGAGCAGTTGTTTTCTGAATGATTGTGACATGCAGCCGGCTATGATCTGGGATCTCAACGCCTCTTCATTGGAATATTTATGAAATTCACAGTATTTTAGCTTGATGCGCAAGCGCATCACAAAGTTGTCCAGCGATTCTCCCTTTTCCTGTCAGGTAGTGTGGAATACGTGTCGCTCATAGTCAATATTGGTGTGGGGGGTGAAGTATTCGGAGAGTTCTCCGTGGAGCTCATCATATGTGACGGTGTCGACGTTCATCAGCTCTCCTGCTATGTCCCTGACCTCTGGGCCTACCGTCATGAATAAGGTGTTTTTTAGCCTTGCGTCATCAATTAGACCAATTGCCCCCGCATAGAACTTAAAGTCCCTCAGCCATATGATCCATCTGGGTCCCAGATTGGAGGTTTCCCTGACATGAAATGGGCTGGGTATAGGCAGATTTTGTGAGTTGTTACCTGATCCTTGCGCCTGTTGAGGATCATCCGCGATGGCTCCTGCACCTCCTGATGACGATGCCGCAGGACTTGTAGGAGACGACAGGGTGCGGATGGCTTGCTTGATTCAGGCCGGTGCTTGCGTACTGTCCGGGGCTTGTCTTTGCCCAGTGATATCTTGAGGTGCTGATACGCTTCAGCCTGCACGCACGTGCAGAGTGTGGCTGCTGTACTTTCCTCCTTTGTAGGGTTTCTCGACTGACCGAGTCTATGGATGTATCTTTAAAAGTAAATGTTTCCACACTCACCACTGCACCTGCTTTTACTTCTTCACCTGTTTGCCGCTCTGTGATTGAGATTCACCCTATTCATACTATGGTTACTCTTCCTACGATTATGGAGGAGAAGGAGCAGCAACTGGTGCAATCTGTTATGCGGCTACCACAGCCTCCTACATCGCTGGGTCACAAGGAATCCCCTAAAGCTAAAAGTCAACAGAAAAAGAGGAAAGTACCACTGTGTGCAGAAAAAAGAAGACATTCCAAAACATTAACAACTCATGTGTTATGATGCTCCTAGATGAACTGGCTGAGTTGGAGAAAACTTCTTCTCTATCTTCAGGTCCCGCTAAGAAATGCCAAAAATGAAAAATAAAAATGCTAAAGCTTCTGCTTTTGTTCGGACCAAGTTCCTTCCGAATCTGACATGAGCATTTTACCATTTTTGGTAAACAGAACTGAAGGTTTTGATTGTGCAGTTACCACGGACATTATTTCCAACCAATCAGCTCTAGAGGTAGCATTGCATACATAGCCGCCAACCTCGTGGACATCTCCAGGAAATGTATCCTGTCAGCCTCGATTGCGGTTTGACTCCCCAACAACGTCGGAAGTTTCCAATATGAAATGGGCCGCAAATTCTTTACAAGGCCCAAGTCATCCACTGTGCACTCTATCTCAGTCGCTGCATTTGGCTACAAACAGGGCATCTCAGTCTATCATGAGGTTGGAAAGAGGGTCCAAGGTGATCATTCCTCTAGATAGCATTTGAAGCTGCGTTAAAAGACTCAGGCACATTTATTTTAAACCATGCTACTATTTTGTCTCTACTTGCTGAAATTCCATCTCTTAAGCTAATTGAATCTTATGAGCTACAGCAGGTCGATTTCATGGGTGATTTGAGGACGGATTTTGTTGTGGTGCACATCACCCCTAAATTAATCTTTAACATTATCCCTACAGAAAGTTGAATCATTACTGGGTTGTGGGTTTGATGTGTATGTCTATAACCCAATTATAGGGGTGAACCCTGGAATGGGGTCTCACTTACTAGCAGGGGGTTACATTTTCCAGGAAAGCTACAATGTGTAATCTCATGGATGGTGTTTGTCAGGTTTTAGTGGCTGCAGAGAAAGCAGCCTGTAATGTCTACTGGTAATGAGTAGTCCTGATTATCTGCTTCACTGACACAGTTAAACCGGTCATTTCACCATCCAACTCTTTAACTCGATGAAATTAAAGATGAGCTCTTGCAATAGCAGAGGGTTCTCAAGATTCCTACACAAGTCTAATTATTTTCCTGTTCTCTCAGAATTTGATATATTTGCATTGCAAGGGGTATGGCTGTGGGACCCACCAGTCTTGGATGGGTTTTGTGCGATTTTGAATCCTGCTAGGAAGGGTCTTTTGGGGCATCCGTTTGGCTGACTACTTTTGGGGATTAGGAATTATTTGTGGCCAAACACTGAAGTATGGGATAAACTTTCTGCAGATGTATTGTCTGTCAGGCTTCACTGGCCCTCAAAAGAGGCCAGGCAGTGTAGGAACCTACTTCTTGTAAATGTTTACTGGAATGTGGAGCGAACAAAGTATTGTGTCTTTTTACTGACTCTAGAGATGCTCCTAAAAAATGGCCACTATGTGTTTGGTCATGAAGCTATTCTTTTAATGGGAGATCTTAATTGTAATATTTCTGATTCTTGCAATAATGATACAACCCATATTGTTGCTATGATGAGTTCATCACAGAAACCTGGTGCAAGGTGGTTTGACACCAGTGATTCATAGTCACTGTACAAACTCAACGGCAATACAAAGGGGGATATTCTGAGCCAGGCAACATGGCAGAGGGGCTCTAGTTGTTCGATGATAGATTACATATCTGTATCACAACAGTTACTTGTTGACATTGAGTTCTTGGTGATTGTTCCGACTTTGATCAGTGATCATGCATCTCTCATACTCACCCTGTATCTAGAGGGGAATCACAATCAATCAGTTAATATGGGATTCCTTCAACTGCTACATACCTTTTGATCAGGATGAAGATATGGATCCTAAATTCTTTTCAGTGCTCTGTAATAAAATTCGAACTATTATACTTAACAAACTTCCGCCTAAAATACAAATGTATTTTGTGAGGTCCCATTGTTTTATCATGTGGTTCATGTGAGGAAATACCTGTTGCAGACATCACTCAGAGATATTTGGCAGTCCTTTGACCTCTATTTTAGTTTTTTTATTGGGTATTTATAATGTGCCTATACAAAAGTGTTGCAGGGATGACAAAACCAAAAATGGTCCTACTAGTCCTTGTGACATTTGGATTGTGCAAGTGCAGTAAACAGACGTGCGAGGATAGAGGGAAGGGGGAAGTGCAGGGGGTTAAGCCAGTGCCAGGGAGGCCAGGCGGAGAGAGCCAGAGGAAAGAAGAGAGTGCAGGGGCAGACGGTCCACATGCCAAGTGCGAGGATTGGGCTGTAAGTGTTCAAGGGGGTACAGGTCCAGCCAGACTACTGCAAGGGTAGGGAGTCTGTAGGGGCAAGTAAAGGTGGGGGTGAGGGGTTCAGAGGAGACCAAGTGCAGGGATAGACTGGTTGAAGAGGGCCTGGTGCCTTGTAAGAATCTGAAGGAACCAGGCAGCTAGTGAAGAGTCAGAGAGGGACATTAGCAGGAGAGGGAGATAGGGAAGGAGGAAGAGAAAAGGGGGGTCTTGAGAAGCTTCTGGAACTTAAGGAATCCGGCTTAAATCTGAGAGGGGCAGGGAGGCCATTCCAGAGGGAGGCACCTGGGGAGGAGAGGGATCTACCCCCCACTCTCTGCTTGGAGAAATGTCTGATCAGCAGAAAGCTGAAGCTAGAAGACCGAAGGCTTCTAGCAGGGAGGTATTTAGGGAGAGAGAGTTGGATGTAGCAGGGTACCAGGCCCCAGAAAGCCTTGTGGATGATGCAGACGGTCTTGAACTTTAGCCTTGCAGCAACCGGGAGTCAGTGGCTAGATTTACGGCTGGAGAGATGCAGTCCCAGGGCTTGAGACCAAGGTTACATCTTGCAGTCCCTATTCTGGATTAGTTGAAGAGGACGAAGGGAGGACTTAGGCAGGTTGAAGAAGACACTGTTGCAGAAGTCCAGCCTGGAGAGGATCACAGCCCTGGAGACATTGAGTTTCTGGGGGAAGGTGAGGAAAGGGCGAATGCATCGGAGGTGGTGCAGCTGAAAGTGGGCCTTTTTGGCAAGGTCTGTGATGTGACGAGAGAGGGAGAGAGAGAAGTTGAAGATGACACCAAGGTTTCTTTCAAATACTTTGCGCAGAATGGAATTCATACATAGCTATTTTAAACTGTGGGATTTTCGTTTGCATCCTTATCATTTATATAGATAACCTTACAATATCCTATTTTTGCTATTGGTGGTCATTAATATGCTTAGGTAGCATGAACGATGGTGTGAGGATCAAGAATGGCATTGCAAGGTGCTCTGCCCAGGGGAGGACTTGAGGATGCTGCCATTATGATGTTTTGGTTACAGATAAGAATGACCAGTGTCTGTCTGGCTGAGTGAGTGGATCCTCTTACTGTTAATTTGCATCACAATGTATGCCAACATTGCCACGTTAAAAGTAATTTGTAATGCAGTAACATCTGTACCATCTGGACGGACAGATCCTCATAGGTGGAGCACTCGTGGATTGTCATTTATAGTATGCATGTTGGTTAGTTGGGTAGTTCTATATGGTGCTCTTCCCACAGGCTCAGAAGGGTCCATGGTTATGAGGCTCATAGGAAAGATTTGCTTTATTCGGTTTTCCTCCTATAGACTTCTAAGGAACACCACATGTTTTTGCTTGTTTAAAAATCTGTCTTCCTTGTGTATACTTAAACCACTGTTCATCCTCCCCATCATGTAAAAAAACCCTCTCCTGGTGCCTCTATTCCTGGCACCTTTCCCCTAATTTCTCGTCTGCCTTTTCTCTCTAAACATTTAGAGTGCGATTTACTCTCAGGTTGCTTCCAATCTCAATATTCACTCCCTCTTGCTTCCACTTCAATCTGGGTTCCCTCCTTCCCATTCTACTGAGAATGCCCTTCTGCATGTCTCAAACACTCTTCTCACAGCCCAACATTCTAAACGTTCCTCTGTTCTTATCCTTTCTGAAGTTTTCTCAGAATTCGATACTGTTGATCACTCACTTCTTCTTTCCCTTGGCTTTTCACAGTCTATTCCTAAATGGTTTCACTCTCATCTTTCTAATCATTATTACTCAGTGACCAAATCTCTCCTCCCTGTCCTGTTCTTAATGGGGTCCCTCAAGTTTCTTTCCTTGGTCCCCTGCTGTTCTCGCTTTACACAATTCCACTTTCCACACTTATTTCCTCTTTTAATCTTTCAGATCATCTTTATGTTGATGACACCCACATCTTTTTATCTTTCTCTTCTTTTTCTGACACATTACACTCCACGGTTTCCAACTGCTTCTCTGCAGTTCAACATTGGATCTCATTCCATTTTCTTCACCTAACCCCCTCCAAAACTGCAGTCCTTTTCTATCCCTTTACCACAATTCTCCACCCTATCACTGCTCCTTCCTCACTTCCATTCTCTCCCTCTGCTCTTAACTTATGTGTGATCGTTGACCTTTCTCTCTCCTTTTCCCTTCACATCTCTTCTACTGTTCGTACCTCTTTTTAAAATGTGTCAAGCCCATCCTTATATTTCCTTCCATGCCAGCTTCTTCTTTTCTGCTTAGTCTTCTCTTGAATTGACTACTGTTTACCTCTTCTTCTTGGTCTTTGTGCATCACATCTAGCCCCTCTTCATGATGTCTATAACTTCACTATTTGTCTACTTTTCTTTCTCACTCCTCGTACCTCCATTGCATGCTCCTTGCTTTCTTTTTTTAATTTGATTTCATTGTGTTACAATTTTTACAAATCTTTTACAAAATATTCCTTATCACGTCATTCATCTTTAGTTTCCAGTCCATTACCAACTTGTCTTACAGAATAAAAAAGGGGGAAGAAAAGAAGAAGAGAAATAAGTTCTTTGTTAATTCCTGTTTGACTCAGTTCATTAACACTGCTCCAAATCAATGTTTTCTATAAATAAAGCCACAGCAATGACCCATTGTTTCTTTTCGCCGCTCATTGGTAAGGCCCACCATGTTTCCTCATTGTTAGTGGTTGATGTCTTCAAGATATTACCCAGGTATATAGATCTTGCAGCCTTTGTCCCCGTGCCGGCTAAGAGGAGGTGTCGGATTGTTTCCACTTGCTCTCTAGTTCTGCAGAAACGACATTCATTATTGTTGGACTGACCTCTTATCGCCATTATCTCATTAGTTCTCATGAGGTTTAGGCGAATTCTCAAAAACGTACGATCTAGATTTTTATTTGGAAATGTACTCAAGTATCCTCTGACTTTGTTGACTTTCATAGGGTTAATTGGGAAACTCTTGGTTAGTTTATAGTTTCCTGCTACTTCTAGGGTTTTGATCCAGTCTGATTCGATCAGTTTCCTTGTAACCTCGTTTGGAATTTTTATAAGGTTTTCTTCTGTATACCTATTTCGTGTAGAAGTTTAGAATTTTCCAAAGCCCATTGCGTCAACATTTTGTTCTTGCCGCCTTCCATATCTTTCTTTATGATGTCAAAAAATGTTGGTCTTTGCTGGAGAATGGCTTTTCTGTATAGCATCAAGGTATTTCTTGAGATCGTGGCGTTCAGTGATGTCAAACATAGTTCCCGACTAATGAGGGGCAACAGAATTGTTTGTGGGAGGCCAAGTACATGCCTCCAAAAGTACCCCTCTGTCTTAGGCCAGATTTTTTGGGGGATTTGAGGCATGGCTTATGTGCCATATGGCAGGCTTGGTACCACCTTGGCTTTGAAGAAGTTAATTACTGGGATAAGTGAAAAACCTCCGTATTTTCTGTCTACGGCCTTTGCCTGAATGGTCAGAATGTTCAACTTTTCGTACAGAGTCGCTTGCATAGGAGCTTCTGTGGCATTGCTGTTCATTGTTACTCCAAGATATTTGAAGCTGGTTACCTTCTCCAGTTTAGCTTCTTCAGCATGCCATTTCCACTTGTTTCTTGGATGGTTTTTCAAACGACATGATTATTTTTTGGTTTGTTCAGCTCAAAATTATTTTTCTTTAAGGGCCTGATTCATGGAACGTTTTCCTATGGGATTGTGCAATTACAAAACACTTCCATGAATCAGGACCTAAGTATTTTAGTATTTTTTTCAGTTGTCTTTGAAGACCCACTGCCGTTTGGTCCAATAGGATGATGTCATCTGCATAAAGGAGTTACAATACCTTTGATTCGCCTTTTGTCGTTGGAGAGATATAAAGCATGCTCCTTGTTTTCTATATCTCTTCTTTCTTTGGAGACTTGCCTCCTCTACCATTTCCTCTATATTGTTTTCAAGTGTATCCACTGGCTCCTCTCTATCTCTTTTCCTTAATCTCACTCTACTTTCACTCCCGTGTCCTGTGCTCTCAGAACCAGTTCCTTTTCTCTGTTTCCAAACCCCATGTGCTCTGTCCTGCTTTTGATACTTTACCCTTGCTTGCCCTTGCTTGCCCCTAAGCAGTGGAACTCTCTTCCTCTATTTATCCATTCATCCCCTTCCCTGTGTATCTTGCAAACCAACCTGAAACCACATTTTCTATCTGCTCGCTCTAAGAATTGATTTTACTTTTTCTTCTACCTCTTTGATTTATCTGGAATGTATTACGCACTTTGATTGTACCATTTTGTGTTCATATTTTGTTCAGCTCTTTGGCAAAAGTGCAATACAAATGAAATAAATACAAATACTTGTGCACTTTTGCATTTACAACAAATGACTACTAAATGTGGCTAGCACCCAAAGCCATGAGGTTTTTTGCTTGTTCTATGGCCATATTGTTCTTTGGCCTTCCTACCTTCTAAGGCCAGAAAATGCCTTATTTGGAAATCCCTTTCCTGAGGAAAGCTGTGGCTTTCGCTAGGTAACGGCCAGTGTGTGTGTGTGACCAGAGGAAGGAGCTGGGACTATTCCCAATACACATCCCTGATGCCTGAATGTCTATTGCTTTACAGATGTTGTGCTGCGCAGTGGCTTTGCAAGTTTGGATAGCCACTGCCCACTTTAATGGTGAAATCCTTACCACTCACTCCTAACCCACACTATAACCACCATCCAGTCAGGGAATTGGAAGAACTACCTTGCTTCCATGGCTCAGCGCACGGCAGCGGTGCAGGTCAAACTTCAATCCCTCTTCGGAATCCGTCACACACTTACTGTAGCCCCCGAAGGGGTAATACTAAATGGCCACCGCATTGTACTACCCACTTCGTTAGAAGAGCGAGCCCTCAGACTAGCCCACAGCGGGCACCAAGGTATCATGAAAACAACAGCATATTTGAAATCCAGGATGTGGATGGCTAACATGCAACAGAGAGTGATGGAGCTGGTAGGATCCTGTGTAGCCTAGCAGGCCACCTGGAGAGCTGAGAACCTATCATTTGCACCCCAAGAAGTAGTAAACGGTAGGAAGCTGTCAGTATTGATTTTTGCACCATTGCTGGAGAAGGTTACCTACTTGTCTTGTCTACTTGTCTTAATTGATGAATTCAGTAGATATCCTGAAGTCAAACATGTGGCGTCCACCGATGCAGAGACCATGACTCTCGCATTGGAGAAGGTGTTTGCAATACATGGGATCCCATCAGAAATCAAAAGTGACAATGGGCCGCCTTTCACCAGCCAAGAACTACGCCAATTATTTCAGGATCTCAATGTATGGCACAAACGAATCACTCCAGAATGGCCACAGGCGAACCGTGACGCCAAACATGGGGTCACTCAACAAAGTTATCCGCATCGCTAAGGAAAAAAGACATTCGTGGCTGAAAGCAGTGTATCGATTTCTGAGAACCCACAGGCAGACCACGCACTCCTCGACAGGAATCAGCCCAGCAACGCTCATGTTTGGAGTACCCAGACAGGCAGAACTCCCCATAGATCCCCGGTGGGTAGCGCCTGAACCAGATCTTCCAACCATAGATGCCAAAAGAGTGAAACGAAATGAACAAGAGAGTATTTCACGATGAGCCAGCCACCGGGAGCTAATACCCGGAGACACAGTTATGGTCAAGAACCGAGCCACCCCCAAAAAGATGTCCCTCAATTTTGAATACCAGCTCTGGACAGTCAGTGCCGCAAATCACAGTATGATCATGGCCACTTGAGGAAACAAGACTGTGACGAGAAATATTTCACACTTCAGAAAGTACCACCTGAATAGTGGGAGGAAAGCCAAGAAGCTGTGAGGGAAGGATCCGGGTCGCACTACCGGCCACTAGGTCAATCGCCTTACCAGCCGGTAAGCCATTCGACACCTGGACTCTATGAGACACTAAGAGAGCCGAAGACTCCCAGTCGGTGAGAAGAGGAAGTCCCTCCTGAGAGCCCCCCGGCAGATAACCCAGAGAGATGCAATTTCCGATACCACTTAAGGGAAAGACCAAAACCATTGTCCTACCTGCAAGGCTATGTGGTGGATGGGATCTACCAGCAGGTGAGCCTGCCCAGATAAACCAGAGAGACTAGAATAGACTACCCCTGTTTGTGTTGGTTATTGCTAAGTATTGTTAAAATATATGAAGTTGGGGAGGAATGTGGTGTCACGTGCCGGAGAAAAGCCGGTCACGTGACGAGAGGAACCAGGAAGTAGAAAATAAAGTTTTCACCGGAACTGGCGTCATAACGCCAGTCCGAGTTTGTAAGCTATACCGGGCAGTCATGTTTTTCTTCTGCGCAGCGACGCGCTGAGCCACAACATTTTAGGCCGGGATGTGTGTGGAAATAAACCCCCGAATGATGTTATGGTAAACATCTTCTTCTTTGGTCATCACTGTGTCTAGTAGGGTCTTCAGTTGCTTAATGGATAATGCCTTCCAATGTGCAGTTCTGTTCTATCCGGCTAACAAGTACATCCCAAGCATGGTGACTGGTACTTATAAAACCTGAAGGTCAAGCAACTGGCCAGGCCTTTTTAGTGTGGTGTGCCTGACTGACATTGTTATGTGCAGTGGAGAATGGAGTGTTCCTGGTCAGATGAGTGGTTTGGGTCTTGATCACAGGTGATAGCACAGGGATTTTGTTTACAATGGTGGATGGGTAGTCCTGCTGTAGTTTATGATTTCAAATGTGGAATTATATTGAAATATCTATTCCTACCCATGGAATACCAAAGGGCATAGCTCCTTCCCTAATCTCTTGTTTCTCTTAGATAATTGAAAATAGTCTTTTTACAAAACAATTGTTTTCAGAAAGATAAAGACTTGATTGCAAAGTTCACTGAGCAAAATACACATTGTTCAATCCATTTTGATTCTTTCAAATTTTTCCATTCAAATAAACATTTCTGTATTAGTCCAATTTATTTGCAGTTGCACCATCTCCACTGACCTTCGATACTCTGTGTTGTTAAAGAAATCGACTTGTTTGCATCAGATTTAAGATGTCATGATAGCCCAACTAGTCTGATAAATCAAAACCGATTTCGTCCTTTAAGCATGGAGCTTTTTCAAAAGGAGTAATCTTTTTTCATTAGAGCATATTCATTTCCAAAAGATGTTCTATTTTGATGAGGTAGTGTCTCTTTATGCTAGACTGCAGGTAGCTTGGTACATACAAGATCTTTAATAGAATTTCCATCTTCATCAGGTTCAATTTTGCACATAGCCCCAATTAAAAGGGTGGCCAATATCGAGCGCTTCATTTAAGTGGCTAAATAAAGAGCCAATAACTCTCTTTGTTGACTCACAAAGATTAGTACAGCCTATTTTATTTGATTATTCAAGGACAATGTTGTGTTACTTTCTTCTGGGATTCATTAAACCTAGGCTTCATCTTTTGTTCTTTCATACATTTCACTTTATAACCTATTCCTATGACTGCTCTTCTGGTGACTCCTGGCCCTGGTCTTCTGAGGGTTTCTGACCTTGGCCTGGTTCTTCTGGCAACTGCTGCTCCCGCTCCTCTGGGGCTTTCCCCCATATTGCTTCCCTGAGGGCATCGGTTGCATTTCCTGTTGTAATGTATGTTTTTCCATCATTCCCTTTTGGTGTTTATCCCTTTCCCGGTATTTTGAATTTTTCTGTTGTGCCGAGTTGGAATTAATTTGTCTGGTTGATAGGAGATGGAATATGGCTTTCATGCCCTGCCTGGAGGGAAGACATGGCTTTAACAGCCCACCAGCCCAAGCTAAGGCAGGCCCGAGTGAAGCGAGGGCCTCAGCTTGGCCTGTGGGCTGTTAACGGCCATGTCCGCCCTCTTGGCAGGGCATGAAAGCCATCCAGGGGTCAAATGGCTTTTCCAATTTTTCATCAGACGAGCTCCTGATAAAAATGAAAAAAAAAGAAAAAATATGGCCACCTCTATATGGAAAAGAGACTAAGTCCCTTTTCCATGTCTATGGAGGTGGCAAGACGGGAGGAGCTCCGGGACCGGAGCGCAATGCACGGTCCAAAAAATCTCCTGAAATTCATCGTTCAATTCTATTCAAGCAACACAGCAATGGTACGATGGGGCTTGGCAGGGGAATTGACTGAACCATTTGCTGTAACAAGAGGGGTGAGGCAGGGGTGTGTCCTTGCCCCCTTGTTATTTTTGGTATATATTGATGAAGTCATACGCCATGTTAGATCCAAGAGCGTTGACCACCATAAATTGGGCATGGAAGCCTTCCTGATCCTCCTCTTGACAGATGACACAGTCCTCTTATTTACTTAGATCAGGGGGTTGGAGGTTACCCTGGGTGCGTTCATTGAAAAGTGCTCAGAACTCCAACTGGAGGTTAACATAGCGAAAACTAAAACTCTAGTCTTCCAGCCCAAATTCAAAAAAATCATGTAGCTTTTACTACCTTGGTGTCAGATTCTATGACAGGGGTGGCTGGACACCGCACCTGGGTAAATCTAGCACAAACCTAGATCAATACATTGGCATAATATGGAGATTTTACCTTTCCCAAGACCAGGGGGCTATTACACTGCTCTTACCATGTATACTGCCCAAGCTAAGTCAGAAGTGTATGGCACAGAGATTTGGGGCCATGTAGCTGCTAATAAACTGGGTTTGGTGGAGAGAGGATTTTTTAAACACCTTCTTGGCTTGCCATGTTTGAGCCCGGGAACACCAATTTGTCTAGAGCTTGGTCTTAGGCCGATAGGTGCGGATGTCGCCCTTCTGCATTGGGTTAAAGAAAGGACAACCCCAGAGCTCAGCATATATTGTGAGGCCATAATACATTTGTTGGAGGACAAGGGTGGTAAATCTTTGCCCTGGTTCGCCCACATCCAAATTTTCTTGACAAACTGACACCTAAATTCCTGATGGGATAACTATGTACACCTCCCAACAGGCTTTGTTGTTAGGTTGGAAAGCATGGTGCAGGAGGATCCAGAAACAAACATGATCAATGCTTGTAGCGGGTTGGATATGGAGGATTTCTACCTGGAATTCAAACTGCTCCCAGGGTTTGAGAGCTATCTAGATGTGGCTATCCCCCCATATGCATGCTATCTATACACAAAATATAGGATGGGCCAATTAAACCTGGCTTATCGTACATGCAAATGGGATACAGGAGAGGGGGCCCTTGAAATCCAGCAGAAGCATATCCAGCCTCGTAACATGTCACCAAACCGGAATGGAGCTTATCCACATCACCTAGCGCTTGCCAGAGCAATCATTTCTTCTATGAATGGGCTAAAAAGAATTGCAATGATGCATGATGTCCATCAAGGTATCTTAGCCCAGTTTAATCTGTGAAGAGCTCATTCATATTATTTAGGATATGCCAGAGCAACAGCAGGTTTCATGGATGGTCCTAAAGAACATGGATGTTGTTCTATCAAAGTATCCCAGCCAAGTTGTCATGCAATAGAACAGAGGTTGTTCCCCATGTAAAAGCATGCGCTGATTCAAACTTGTTGTAGTCTATGCAAGGGTATTCTATTGGATAACAATGATGAGGTGTTTTAGGTCATGATGAATCCATAAAGTATCATTACCAGAGCAGGTCTATTTTAGACTTATCCATCTATGAAATGTGGTGATGTGCACCATGGGTTCCGGCAAATGACTACTGTTAAAAGAGCAGCTATATAGTGTCAATATTGTTTTAGATGCTTTATTAGTTGTAAATGAATTATAATTACTGTGTGTCTTAACCATTTAATGATATTTTTGAACCTGTATGCTTTTATGGCCCGGTGCCTAAATAAAGCTAATTTGATTTAATTTTAAGAAAAATGACAGAGCTGAAAAAGGCCACACCTCCAACAGACACTTCCACACACCACCATGCTGCCACTGACTGCAGTCAGCATTGACATGTAGCTGCTCCAGGCTAAAGATAGCGCTGCAGGGGCTGGAGGATCAACAGAGTGCACACAAGGTAGCGAATAGGAGGATGAGGAATGTGAGGAGGAGGCACCATGCAAGGCATGCACCCATCACCCGTGCTCGGGCCACACCATGGACCCTCACTGACATGCAAATCCTCAACCTGTACCGCCTTGACAGGGAAAGCATTGCATGTGTCCTCAGCATGATCAAATAAGATCTCTTGAGCAGGATTGGCATCAGGACAGCCATACCACCATGGTAAAGCTGGTGTTGGTATGTGCCCTTGCCAAGGAAGTGCAGCACCAACACACCATGAGCCAGCTGTGTGGCATTTCTCAGCCTGCATACTAAAAACTGATGGTGGAGGTGCTGGACGCACTCCTGCTGCATGTCAGACAGAACATTGCACAACCCACCACCCTGGTTCAGGTGAAAGCCACCAAGGCAAGATTCTATGCCATTGCGGGCATGCCGAAGGTGGTGGCTGTCCTGGAATGCAGACACGTTGAGCTGGTGGCACCCCAAGCCTTGGAGGAACTGTACAGGAACCAGGAACAGTATCATTCACTCAATGTCCAGGTTACCTGTGATGTAGACCCCACGATCACCCGCGGCTGTGCCCAGTTCCCTGAGTCAACCCATAAAGCCATGGTCCTGCGGAACAGCATGCTGCCAGTGTACATGGAGGGTCACAGAGGCCAACGTACCTGGGCACTGGGTGGGCACATGTCCCATCACACTGAGCCTGATGTGTGTGGGGGGGGGTTGCACAACAAAAATTCATGCCCTGAGAAGGCAACATAGACACTGGACCACACACCTGCCGAAACCAGACAGGTTGCCTGCCACCGTAGTAGGACATGACACACGAAGCAGCAGTGAATGGCCAAACCATGCAACCCAAACAGGCATGCCACACACAGTGGACCACAAGTACCCGAATGCAACAGTGCACACTCCACACAATGCATGGACTGCAAGGGGGGCATGGTTGCCCAGGGGTGTCCAAGCATGTCTACTGGGGCTCTAAGGGCCTTGAAGAGGTGCAAACATGACATGCAACAACATACATGATCACCAAGGCAGCCGTTCACAGTAAGCAGAAGCACACATCCAAATCATCGACAAGAAGATACATCTGCAAAATGGCATACTGGGCGTTTGAATGACCTACAAGCAGATACCTATTGTGCGTGCTGAGGGACTGGGGTATGGTACAGGGCCACATCCGACCAACAGGAATCAAACACATGGGGTGAACACATGTCAATGACTGCATCACACTGCCATGCATGAGATGTGGCCCTGATAAACTGCAACAGAGGGACACAACAGTAGCGATGGAGATGGCATGTGACCAGTGCACCATGCATGGGACAGTGGAGATGCCATATGCATCCCTGTCAAGACGTCAGAGTTGCTGGTGCATGCAAGAGTGTTGCCGGCATGTGAGCGAGACTTGCAGGAGCTCGTCTGTCGACTGAGGAAGCAGAAAGAAGCAGGGGAGAACTCACAATGAACGGTGAGTGTTGGGAGGAGCAACACGAGCCCAGGGCGCTCCCAGCAGGCTGCGGATAAATAGCTAAGTATCGAATGAGATGAAAACTTGAGATGAAAACTTGTATAAAGTCTCATTATGTTTTTGAACTATTGAACTGAATAAAGATTGAATTTGAACATATTGAATACTAAATTGAATAGAACTTTATGGGCAAAGCGACACACTGAATTAAAACTAGAAACAAAGGCAAATGATGCTTATTGAATATCAAACTGAATGAAACTCTGAATTTAAACATATTGAATACTAAATGGAACATAACTTTAAGAGCAAGGCAAATATCAGATGACAGCTAAAGGGAAAGTGCCCATGTGAAAGTAACACATGGAAGCGAGCACAAGTGTGAAGGATTGCCAAAGAAAGGAGGGGCATGGATACGTTCCAATGAAAGTGAACTTTATGAACAGATTCAGTGTGGCAAGGCCAAAGACTGGCAAGAGGCGTTCTGAGATGTTTTGGCAAGAGTTGCTAACAGAATTTGACTCTGAACACAGGGCAGATACAGAGGAACTTGTGTGAGCTGAAGAGTCTAGGGGTTCTGGTTGTGCGACCTGTGATGAGTGGACAATGTGGTCTGACAACTGCATGCAAGAAAAGTGAGCCATACATCGTGAAAAACAAAGACATTGGGCCTCATTATGAGGTTGCCGGTCCGGTTACGACGGTACCAGTAAGCTTGCCGGTACCGTTGTTACCAGACTGGCAAACTACGAGGTCTGCTCGCAGGTGCCTTTTTGCCCGCCAGGTCTGACCTGGCAGGTGAACGGCACCCGCGAGCAGACCATGTTGGATGCACTGGCACCATTCACAAATGGTGCCGGTGAATCCGGCCTCCCCATTCCCATTGAGCACTATTGGGGTGGGAATAAGCAGCAGAGATGCAGGGTAGGTTATACACCCTTCAGTGTCCAGATGGGACATGTGCCATCAAGTGGCCTCTGTGATGAGGAGCAGGAGGAGCGCAGTATATTTGAGGGCAGCTTGTGTGAAAGTGATGCTCATGTGATTTTATGGGGAGGAAGAAGAGATTTGGGGAGGCGGGTGATACACCAGCCAGTGAATAAACAACACATTGGTATAACATGTCAGCAACACACAAATGAGCCAGGTCCTTTTCACAATTGTAGCAACACTTTCTGTGCACACTGGGGGTATAATTCAAATCATGTTCCACACCCACATCAGAGGTCACACTGGAATACATGTTCCAGTAGAAGTACATGCATGGTAATGTACAACCATCATGTGGTGTTACAGTTCTTGTCTATTGAATATCAGGAAAGAAAAACAGACAGCGTAGTCTAAAGTGACAGGAGATTGAAAATACCCAGTCTCCCTCTCCACCGCCCCCCTCCACTGTAAAGGCATCCAATAATGATGACAATGACAAGATGGATGAAGATCAAGGCACATATTCTGATCCCTCAGAGTCCAGCTGGTACTGTGCATTGAAGCTGTAAATCAATGATATCAAGGAGGAGCCCTTCTCACTGGCATTCTGGAGATATAACTGGCATCACTTGCAAGCTAGCTAACATTCAGCAGCATGACTCAAAATAGGAAACAAGAAATGTGAGCACATTCTTACCATCCTAAAGGAAATGCACTCACTTCCCATCATAGTTAGATCATTATTTTAGACTGCCTGTATGACCTATAAGGCAACCAAAACTTGAACACCTCCTACCTAGCTTCAAACACTGTAGCTGAGGTGGGTCTCGGTCCTCCAGGAGCCAGGCCATCATGAGGCTTGAGACAAACTGGCACGCAAAGAAGAAAAACAAGAACTAGGCTTTCTCTTGTTATGCCACTGCCTACTGGAACACCATCCAGCTGGTAATCTGGATCACACCAATGCTCTTGCAGTTCAGTAAGTAATTCAAGACCTTACACTTCAGTCAATATCTAGACGCTATGTAGATTGTGAGCCTTTGGAAAAAGAGGCTGTTTAAAAATTGGATAGGACTAGGGGAGGCGAGACAGGGAGTTAGGAGCAGAAAGTAGCAGAAATAAAGAGAATACCAGTTTTACAAGATTTAAGCATTAGCAAGTGGAGTATCATGCAGGGACAGATGTCTGAGAGACAGTTGGAGGTGTGAGTGGATAGGTTAAGTCAGAAGACATAGAAGATTTGGATATCGTTCACCAAAAGTAAGCAAGAGAAACCATAGGAGGAGATTATGTTAGCAGTAGAAGAGGTGTACACTGTAAAGAGGAGGCAACAAAAGGCACTCCCACATGTTTTTCACCATACTTTTTGCATGCACCATTTCCAACACACTTAATACCAATTAAAAATACCATCAATGAGATTGGGTAAGGAGATTTAGATCACATAATCTCCACATAAATTTAAGGAGGATACAAAAAGCACAACTGGAAAATTATTATATGTTACAGCTCTATTTATTGCATAACATATTATTAAGTTGTCTTACCTTTCCTGCATAATGGTGAATTCCAAATGTTAAATCTACTCTTTTAGGTCTCCAAAAGTACTTTGATTTAAGATTATTTTCAAATTTTTCTGTAACAAAAAACAAACATTAAAATTGTGATGCATCGGGTAATAATCAAAGCACAATCATCCAGAGAAATTACATTGAAATAGTGAATAAAACACAGAACTTAAAGCAGTACACATGTATACAATGGGTGTAGTTATGCAAAGGCTATTTAAGAAAGATATGACATTTACCAGTATGGAAAATCACAGAGTTTGTGTGAAAAGTTCTTTTAAGAGAACAATGCATCAGAAGTGCATAACTCTGGAAGAATGTCTGTAACAACCTTATAACTACAGACAAGCTCATTTTCTTTGATCCAATACGTTTAGCATAAGTTTACCATGTCAGCAACGGCATTGGTTCTCATTACCTGTGATAGATTTGTATTATTTTCCAGCAGGTCACAGGAATCTGGATGGTTTCTAAATTCCAGTGCAAAATCCAAACTTATCCAGAAAATATACCTAGCTATACCTAGATAATCGATGTGTGGACATGGGAACAATACGATGATCGGTAACAGTGCCCTCCATGTACAAACATTTATCTGTAGAAAAGCAGATTGAATCCATGGTGATTACTGCCTCTCTTAAATAAATCACAATCATAAGCTCGGTGTTGGTTCCTGCACTCTACTATGAGCCTACAGAGACCACTTTATAAATTCATACAAATAGGAGTTAAATCATTTTCTTCAAGTCTAATTTACTTGTACTCTTTACTGTAGAATATATTCATATTAAAAAACCTTACGATCATAAAACAAATTTCCTTAAAAGAAAAATAGGTTTTTTCTTTGATTCCTATCATACAATGCTTCAAAAGAAACATACTTTAATATAAGATAGCAAATCAATATCAATTTCCCAGTTTTTTCTAATCATCATAAATCCAAATGGCGTCTGTAGTTACAGTCCAACTCATTTCGAATAGTAGACTATTCTTCTTCAGGGTAGTAATCACCAGATTTTCTACAACTGAACAAAATAAATACATTTAGCAAATTAGGAGAAAATTGTAACTTAAACTACCCAACATATTATCAAGCTTATAGATATTGTGTGAAGTTGCTTTGTGAACTTTCAATGTGTTTAAGATATAACAAATTCAAGCTAAACTCAATTCTGTAATAAAGGAAACAAGGTCCTTATGTCAAATCATAATCATATTTAAACTTTACTGTTCTCAACATAGTGCACATTGAAGAAATGTCATAAGAAGGAGTCAGACCAATTTTGAGTATTCTTGAGAAGGTTTCATGGAAATAATAAAATAACAAAGGGTTCACTATCCCTAGTCTAATGGCTTCCCTGCTGTGAATAATCATACGGATCCCTCACAGAAACCCTGCCTAAAGTCTCCACCAGGTGGCAAGGGAAAGGCAGACACTTCATGATCCTGACCTTGAGGGTGTTTACTGCAGGAGGATCACAAGCGGGGAGACAAAGCGCAGGATGGTGAGGACATCTTGTGGGATGAGACACAGCATTTGTCCTTTTATGATGAAAACCTTTCTAGGTTACCAAACAGCTAATGGCTTATTATCATTATAATGTCCCTGATCCACATATAAGTTATTGGGTTCTGGACACATGTATTATAAAATCTGAGAAAACCTTACCAACGGAAAGATCATTCAAAGTATTTCAGGATAAACATCCTCCTTACTCCCAAAGGTATAATGTAAAAAAATCTAGAAATGTCCCTCAAATAAATTGTTTTCCTCTGTAACTATGAATTATGAAGGTTCAATATGAAATTACCTTAAGGGAAGTAAATCTACCCTTAAAGCTGTATTGTTGGGGACTACATGTCTCATAATCCTATAAGTACTGGGGCGAGGAAGATGGTTGTTATGGCAGTGGTCAGGAAATTAAGCCTAACAGCCCACACCTGAAGGAACCTCTGAGACATGAAAGACCCCCTCAGGTACAGGCAATTGGAAGGAGCTGTAACTGTGACTGGAGCGCATGCAGAAGTAGTAGACGTAGAAAGAAGAAGGCACAGAGCTGGCAAACCAAGCAGAAGTGAGAGAACCAAAGGGAAGCCGGAACATGGATGCAACAGATTTCACCTGCTTGTTCCGAGAGAGTCCTGTTCCCCCAAACTCTGAAGTGCAGAGGCTGTGCAGTAGAAGACGTGCAGAGAGGCTGCCTTTCCATGTGGGAGCCTGTTTGCCATGGTTTCTGTGCAGGAAACTTGTTGGAGACCAAAGCAAGGAGCTGTGGGTGAGTCCCAGGTTTCAGGAGCGAGATGGGCTCCTGAATCGAGTGGCTGGGCCATAGACATATGAGCAGAGGAAAGGTGTGGGTCAATTTCCCTTTGAATCCAGAAGCAGTAGAAGTTGTGCCCTAAGTTGTGGAATTTGAGCAACGCGCAGAACAAGGATCACAGAAGCCGGGGGGGGGGGTCAAACCTGACATTCTGATTCCTTGTGCGACTACTGCTGGCAACAGTATCAAGTCTATTCTTCACTTGCGTAGAAGCCGAAGTGAGCTGAAGCTGATTGCTGTATTTTTAACAAGGGAACAAATGAAAGTAGCACTCGTGTGTGAATTGAAATGTCTCTTTTCCTCGCGTGAAAGTAAAATGCTACCGAAAGATATTGTTAAGTCCTTAAACTTAAGAAGAACTGGTCACATGTGCCTAATTTCATATTCAAAGTGAAGAGTAAACTGTACCTCTTCATTGAAATGAACAATTATTGTTTCTAAAAAAGACGTGTTTAATTTTATATCTGCAATTGGAGCGAGTACACGCATTGCCCAAGCCAAGAGTATTCCCTTATTGAGATTGAAAGTAGCCTTTCTCAAAGACAGACGCTATTTTAACAATTACTGTGAGCCCAAAAGAAGATCAAACTTGCCTAAGATACAAGTGTGCAAGCATTACCTGAAGCCACGAGAGTGGCACCAACGCTACTGGGTAATAATGTGTCTAACAGTGGCAAAGAGGTGATGGTAAAGTGGTGGAGGGAAACCATGCTGCTTATATACAATACTGAAGTTGTCATGGTTGTAGGCAGACAAGCGAGGCAAAGAGGCTGCCGCTTTTCAAGAGATATTCAGAGGAAGAGTGCCCTCCCTGTTTGAAGGTGTGGCAGTGCCTTAAAGTGAACCTTGTCCAAACCTGTCTTTAAAATTCAAAGTACTGGCGCTGTGGTGGTATATTTGGGTTGTCAGTGGATGCAAGACTTTAGTAAATCAAATGACGTGGAATGCTATGGGGTCAAGGAAAAAGTCCTCATGGTAAACTGTGGTAGATGTGAAGTTGTTGAAATAGAAGCTACCGAACTGAGAAGTTATCCTGACAAATACATCTACTGTGATTTCTAACTGGAATAGATGAATAATCATTGTTAACCAAGTCTTCTGTTCCATTAATATTTTAGAAGTTGTATTTCTTTTTGAACTGTGTCAAGTATTCTTGGATAACTGGAAGTGGTAAAAGGGCATTGCGGCTGAGATAAACATTGATGCTATTCAGAGGAAAGTCTTTATTTCAGCTTAAGAACCTTTGTTCATTTTATTGTATTTATTTTATTGATTTACAAAGTGCCGAAAGCCTGCAGGCATTGGGCTGCATAAACATAGACACTAATTGCAAACAAATATGGTACAAGGCAAAAAGGTCCTAACCTATCCTAACTGGGTGGAGAGGCCTACGATTTACTTGAATGTTGTTGTTGGAACATGGGTTGCCACATCTTTACCTCAATATCGACTTTTCAAGAGCTGAACTGAGACTTTACTACTTATGTGGATTTCCTTATATTCTTTTGAATCCTGGGGAAGGGAGATCCCCAAGTGTGATAATTGTGACAAGCCTTGAATAAAGCATCCCTTTGATAAACACTTGTTGTACAAAAATTCACCAACCTGTCTCAGATGCCACCAGCAAGCTGCAGTGAGAATTCACCGGGTAAGAAAGAGTTTCCAGGGAAACCCTCTGGTGGAGAAAAACCTGTGTAGCAGCATGGATGGATGCACGTCTCTGGATGAGTTGAAGAGAAGCAAACCTGATGAGATGCTCAGTAGCAGATTGCTAGAGCGAGTACAAGTGGTTCCCTACCGAGATAGAGAGTGGACCTGAGGCTCCAAGATTTAATAAGAACCGCACTGGGTTGGTTGAAGGATTGCAGGATGTCGTCTTGTCTTTCTGTTGGTATAAGGTATGAATGAAGCGTGTCGTGGAATGAGACGGAGGATCTACACCTAACGGGAAAGCAGTGAACAGCTGACATGGGCCGGCTGTTGCCTGGATACGGGCTGGCCGGGAGTCCGAGAATGCCTGGAAGGATGAAGAAGCACCAGAATAACGGGAAGCTGTTCTCTGTTGCCAAAGAGGAGACGTATACGCGGTAAGTGACAGATCAGGGATAAGGTAAGAGCCTAAAGAGGAAACTAGGGAGGAATGAGAAGTAGTGTACCGATGCAGGGAGGAGTCTCTGAAGTTCCGATCTGAGATTCGGTCCTTGGAAACCCACTGAGAGAACACTGGGGCAAGGAAAGGGAGTCTGGGAAGAGCAGAAAGTAGAATGAGAAAAGTAGTAATCGATGTCAGCAGAACAGAACATGCGGTTTAGGAAAACCTATGCAAACATATGGAGCATGGCTTCATACGGAGTAGCAACGCAAGGTGGCTCTGACAGAGGCTGTTGATAAACCTACGCTGATGTTGGGGGAGGAGCCGAACCCAGGGGGCTTGCAGGGATGACTGAAATGGCCCTCAGAGATTGTGCCACCATGTTAGGGGAAATGTAACAGCGCACTGCCAAGCGCTTCCATCTGTCCCACACAGACCATCCCCTAGCCTGAGGCATGACACCAAGGTTGCTAAAAGGTTACCACAATACTGTCAAAACATTATTGTGTTAATTGAATTGAGGCCATCCACTCATTGAAGTCTAACAGAAAAATAATCCTTAGAAAAGCAGACAAAGGTGGTGCAATTGTGATGCTAAACAGACAAGATTATATAACAGAATGTGACTGCCAATTAAGTGATAATACTTTTTATGAACTAATCTCGGAAGGGCCTACCAACAAGTTACAATTGTTAATTAATAAGAAGGTTGATAAAGCTTTAGAGAAACAATGGATATCCAAACAAGAGGCAGAATACCTTATGAGTAATAACCCTAACGTCCCGAGGTTCTGCTTAGTACCCGAAATTCAGAGAAAACGAGTGAGCCTGCCAGGGAGACCCATAGTATCAGGGACAGGATATGTTGTGGAACCCTTGGCAAAACTTGCTGATCACGTATTAAACCCCTTTGTAAAAGAAATGCAATGCTACATTCAGGCCACTACTGAGGTCATTAAAATGATTGAAGGGAACCAAGTTAATCATGAAGACATATTAGTTGTACTCAATATTGTGTCGTTATATACTAAAATACCTCAAACAGCGGCCCTTAACATGGTAGAAGAGGTACTCTTAAACAAAAGACACAACGGCCAAACAACTAACTTCTTCATTTAATGGTGTAATGAAATGTCTCTCACTGAGAATTATTTTGTATTTAACAATACATTCTTCAAGCAAATCCATGGAACAGCAATGGGCTCTGCAGTGGCCCCCACTTTAGCAAACCTTTATGTAGAAACAATTGAAACAGACATAATTTCGACTGAGACTAATCCACAGAAACAACACATTAAATTATGGAAGGGCTTTATTGATGACATTCTATTAATATGCCATGGTAATGTGACAACGTTTGAATCTTTTTTTAATTGGCTGAATGATCAAAAGCCGTTCTTTTAAACTTTCCTGCCAACCATGATAACAAAGTCACTCTCACCTAGCATTCCGCAAAGCTGTGAAAATGTTGATTTCGCCTGAACTCCACTCACTACTTCTAGTTAGGAAATACACCTGCATGACAAAATATATAATGTATGATATGTAATGAATAATATGTACAGTACTGCTGTTCTCCTTTGTAACTAAGCTCCTCACATGTAACAGCGCTGTGATGCCCAAGGGCTGTCTGTGCGTTGTACAAATGTACAAATAAATAAATAAATCCATTTCCATGACCTAACAATATATGTTGACAATGTGGAGAGATTACACAAAGTAAAACCATTTCATAAATCAATAGACAGAAACTAGTTATTATTATACTCAAGCTTCCATCCGAGACATACTAGAGAAAATGTAACATTTGGTCAATTACTCAGATTAAAGAGGAACACTACAATGAAAACAGAGTGTGATCATGAAGCAAAAATCTTGACAGATAATCTTGTGAAAAGGGGATACCCTAAGGAAAGTGTGAACATTTCGTACAAGCATGCATCTAACAATCATCAAGGCTTTTACAGACCTAAATCTAAGAGGAGCGGAGAGATTACATTTGTGAGCTCATTTAATCCATTGTCAAATGAAATCTGCAGAACATTAAACATAATTGGCATTTAGAGAATGGAGGCAAATGCCCTTTAGACCAACCCAGTTGTGCGTTTCGGAGAAGTAAACATTTAAAAGAACTAACTACAAGAAATGATATATATATGACTACACCGACACACAGAAAACGCTGACCCAACAGTGGGGTATGGGAAAAGTGACAGGAGATAGCACGTGTGGCCAATGCAATTGTTGTGCCCAAACCTCCAGAAGCAAAGAACAACCATGGCAACAAAACGTTTTGACTGATTGCAATACCTCGATGGTCGTCTATGCTATTTGGTGGCCTTGCACACACCTATATATGGGAAAACTGAATGTAAGATTAAAATACGGATAGGTGGACATAAAAGCTGTATACTGTGAGTCCCCAGAGATCTGTCATCCAGGTGGCAAGGACACGGCCATTGCTATTGGATCCAGTTCCTGGGGGTGGACCAGTGCAGGAGGATCACCTGGATGCGGGGTCCTCGGGGAGTGGAAGTGGGACACTGAAGGGTGAGACATGGTATCCCCTTCCTTACGACACATTTCCCCATCCTGCCCAGTAGGATACATAGAAACTCTACCCCACACCCTTTTCCAACACAAACACATCCTCACAGTGTGAACCACGATGGACTAATACACGAGCCGTTTACCTGCCATATCCCAGAACAAGGGTCGGGTAGAGTGAGGCAATTGCTGACAAGTACACACACCTGACTACCCTTTCCCTTCCCCATAGGGATAAAAGGCAAAGCACAAGAGCACACTCTGAGCAAGGCCGAACACATGAGGAAGCAGCCATTCCAGGATGGCAGTTCAAACGGAGGAGAAAGGTGGCGAGACCTGAAAAGACGTCAAGGAGGGAGTTGCTCATGCCCTTTTCAACCCAAACCCGCCAGGCCTCCAATGAAAGAAACATATGAACGGGAATCACAGCTGGCAAATGGTGTGATGGATGTCAGCGGTAGATGGCACCCTCCCACACTGATAGCCAGGGCGGGGAGGCGTGGTTGCCTTAGTGGTATGGACTTTCACTCCATCGACAAAGGAACCTGCTCTTTAATCTAGATGCCAATCACCCCTCTGTCCTCATCTTACTCAATCTCTTCTCTGCTTTTGGCATGGTCAACCATGCCATCCTGCTCAACCGGCTTCATTATAACCTGGGTATCACTGATCAGGCTCTGGCCTGGCTGACCTCTTTCCTCTCCGACGACCCTCCCAGGTCCAACTTGGGTCCTTCCTCTCCTCTATCTCACTCTCTAGCTGTGGTGTTCTACAGGGGTCTAACCTTTTGCCCTGGCTGTTCAACCAATACCTGGCTCCTCTCGCCCACTGCATTTCTGCTCTCTGCTCCAACATTCAGTGCTATGCTATGCGGATGACACTCAGCTCGCTTTCAGGCTCCTGTCAGCCGCTTCCTCTCCCTCTCTCATCCCGGATTGTCTGACTGCAAACCAGGAGTGGTGTGCCACTAATGATCTCTGACTTAATAACAGTAAGATGGAGATCCTCCTCATTGGCACACCTTGGCACTGGTCACCTTGCTACCCTCTGAACTCGTGCCCAGGTCCCTGCCCATCCAGTTGCACTCCCACACTGCCTCCCGGCCTCCCCTACACTTGTGGTCTGTATCTGCAACCCTACA
This sequence comes from Ambystoma mexicanum, assembly GCF_040938575.1. Taxonomy (NCBI): domain Eukaryota; kingdom Metazoa; phylum Chordata; class Amphibia; order Caudata; family Ambystomatidae; genus Ambystoma; species Ambystoma mexicanum. The sequence continues at coordinate 884,589,527 of NC_090924.1, forward strand.
GTCCCCTTAACTGCACTTATTGACACCTATTGTCTGCACTTTTAAAACTCGCACTTGCCACCTGTTGGCTGCACTATTTGTTTGTGATCCTGTGCCTGGCCCATACCCCCCACTCTTCTCCCGTCCCCTCTCCCCTGCACGTGCACGATCTCAATCTCACTCGGCCTAGTAAGATCATTGTTTTTGTCCTCAGTCTGTTTCCCCTCCCTTGCCTCATCGCGCCTTGAAACACTTGTGTATAGGCACGTTGTAAATGCCATATCATATCACAGCTGGTGAGTCAGAAGAACCTGATAGTTGACCGGACTGTGTTAGGCTCAAGGTTGCAGTGGAAACATTAAGAAGATAAATAGAAAAGAGGTTTTTTGTGAGAAAACTTGGTCCCAGAGATAGAGTGGTCCGGCGCCACATGGACGCTCAGTCAAAGGTTTCTGACTGGGGTTCTACGTTATTTTGCCGCGGGATTTTGCGTCGCAGGACTTTTCATTGCTGTTTTTTTATCGAAAAAAACTCATCGGTTTTTTTTGTTTTTTTTTTGGGGGGGTTAGGTTACCCACCCAAACCCCCCTTTATTTTTATTTTTTATTATTCCCTTTCACCCACAAATATTTATTTAATTTTAACCCCCCCCCCCCAAAAAAAAACGCTGATGAAAAGTCCTGCAACGAAAAATCCTGCGGCAAAAGAACTGTATACCCTGACTGGTACCCCTTTGCTGACCAAAGAGACTGTATTGAACATTGTGAGTAAAGAAACTGCAAGTACCAAGAGGCCATACGGTCATCACACAAGGGTCAAGCCATATCCCTCGTACAAATGAAAGTCCTTAACACATTGCAGAAGTCTTGATATTGTGAAACGGGCATTTGCGCTCGGCTGATTTGAACGCCATGCGAACTGTGATGGTATGAAGCATGCGCTTACCGGAAGCTAACAGAGTGACCGTGCGAGATGAGATTGCCCTACGTAAGTCTCTGCTTTAAATTGGCAAGTGCTTTGGTTGGTCTGAGCCCGACTGAGACAGGCTGACGACTGAGACAAGGATCGGAGCCCGGGTGAGGGAATCCAAGGGTGAAAGGTAATCAATCACCTGAAGTAAAGGTTAACAGAAGGAATGTTTTATTTTTTTTTGCGTATCAGGCCATCTGAAGCAAGAGACTTTGCATGAGAAGAGACTTGCGCACAGAAGGCCCAGATACTGGAAAAAGGAACTGTAAGCTTATGCCGGAGAAACCCAGGAGTGTGCTGTGCTCGAGAGTCCCGCCATAACATTCTGACCTTTCATTTGGTGAACACTTCTTTCTTTTCTTGTGGACATTATCTCAAACACTTTTGTAACATAGCGGTAAGGATTGGCAATATTTTATTTTTTAGTATAGGCCCTTCTTATTTGACTAGACGCCACTAGGAATGTATTATTAATATTTGATGGTCGTTACTTGCTCCCATCTTAGATTTATGTTTAGATTAGGTGTTTATCTCACCCATTTTACAATTTAGCAAACACCCTTGAACTGTGATCAGTTGCTCCTATCTTACTTTGATGCCATGCCCATGGATGTCATTTCACCAAAATGCCAGGGGTAGCGGAAGTGACATCACACGATCCTTGACCTCTGATTACATCACAGGAAGTGATGTCATTTCACCCCATCCCGAAGTGATATCAAAGGAAGCGATGGAACACAACCTTTCACCCCTTGACAAAACAGGAAGTGGCTGTTCCAAGCAAAAATCCACATGGTGCTGGCCGTAGCCCAGGACCTTGCATTTAAAAAAATAAAAAAAGAAAATGATGTTTCTTTTTCTTTTTTTTTTTTAGAGGTAGCAAGGGCGACCACAGTTGTAGCAAGGGAGACCTCAGGGGTCGTTGTTGCGACCCCTGGCGACCCCTAAATAACATCCCTGGCCATGCCTCCCTTGCAATACGTAATAGAGTGTTGACTGCACCAATAGTAGGCCACTTCATCATAGCAGACCACAAACCAGATGACTTGAGATGGACAGCCCTAATGGAAATTGGGCCAACAAACAACAAAGAGAATCATAAACATAGGTTATCTGTTCCAGAACAACGTCTGACCTACCTGACCAAAAGTAATGAGGCAGGTTTTAACAAGGTGATTGATTGGTAAGTCCTACTCTAAGCGAGATAAATAGAATTAAACTGTCTTCCTCTTTATCTTTAATTTTCAGTTCCAGTGTAATTATAACATTATCAATATGAACACTGCATAAGATGAACATCCAGTATATCAGCATTTCGAATTGTGGATACTAGTCTTATATTGAGACAGATCTGCACAATGGAGTCAAATACTGTAAGATAAACGTTAGATTCTAATTGGTGAATCATTTAAGTGTACTGATCGAATCACTGTGCTAATTGCCTCGTGAGTCCGACATCCATATATTCACTAAGTTTTTTTCATTTTGTTGTTTTTGTTGCCAATAATTGGGAGCTGTCCTCCCCTTTAACATGGCTGCTAGCTAATGCCAACTTACCCGAGGAACTTCATACATGCACCGTGATACGTCACATGATCAACATGTCATGGGATTACATTATCAGCAACCCACCTTTGGTATAGTGAACGTAGTTAACCGAGAGAACGTATCCCTGTACCGGTACACAAAATGAACAAACATGTACCCATGCAGTCTAGTAGGTTCACCTATTCAATGTGGCATTATGAAGCGAGCATTCATATACGTGCCCTTAGCACTAATGACTTTTCACTTGCCTCATATTTTTTTGACACTAGAGTTACTTGGTAATACTAAGCTGCAGGAACACTCTACGGCATACATAATCTATTTTTGAGTCGATTTCTGTAGGACACTTTGGGGCTTGTTACTGTTAGCATAAGACCCACCTGCATTACGTTCTTTCTACCTACAAAGCAAATTTATCTGCGTATTGTAGTGTCTAGCCACAAGATTGAGCTCTATGCTTGACATAAAATATGTTAGAGTGCCCTGAGCACATATAAATTGAATTGTCTTGGTGTGTGTGCTCTTAAGCTGGGATGTAACCTGGCACTCGATCCCCCCATACTTTTCTAGATGGAGTAATACAATTGAATTGGAGACAGCAATTGAAATTTGATCAAATCATCTAAGGATCCTTGTGATTTATCGTGGAAGACGAGTAAATGCCACCTTTAAATCTTGCATTTCTTGCATTCTATGAATCCCTAGGATTGGGTATTAATATATGGATGTGTATGTGTTTTTAAACCACACAATGAACAGTGGTAAGCATCCATTTAATCTACAAATACTAGTAACAAGTATTTGAGGTACATGTAAGAATTACCTTAGTAATCCGTGCTCTTTTCTCTATGGTCTAGGAAACGCTATTAGACTCACCTAGCGACATTGGACACTGGACAACAAACTGACAGAAATACACTGCACTCCATTGTAACAATACTGAATGTATTCATAGTGTCCACTTGGTATTAAGGCCACGTGGACACTATGTAGTGCAACCTTGGAATGTAGTGCAACCCTTCACTTCCTCTGTTTTTACAGAGTAAAGATTACTGCCTGTCTGTCTGTCTGTCATGGTCGCAAATGTTTAGCCTCCTTCTGGCCATTTACTGGCACAGTGAAAATGAGCTCAATAACGTGGCCCACCTGCTTACAGATACACCTACACCCTGTGTCTAAATCATATGCCAGCTACAATGGGAATATTATAACAAAAATAAAAATCAGGATGGCATCTCTTCCTTAGATGTTGAATAGTCTATGCAATTACTTTCAAAATTAAACTTGGAACACTTTTCAAAGATTCACAACATTGATGAAATGTCATGCATTTTCCCTTTGATCATGCAAGAGGGTGAATTATGCAGTGCAAGAGTAAAGACTCTTGTGCTACTCATTTGAAGAATTTTGCAAACAATACTAATTTGTATTGAAAAGACTAGTACAAAAAGTGCACTTTGCTACATGGACAGGACAGGACATTTCCTAGCCCAACATATGATCAGTGTCTTCTATTGATCTTTTATACTGTGCAAGATCCTCTCTGAAGCCTGTACATTAGCCCTCTGAAATGTCCTACTGGATTATACCGTGCAATGTGTTTGTTTAAGACATTTCTCCACAGTAGGCAAACAATCCCGGAGGTTGGAAAGGCATCTGTGACCTGCAGATTATATGCAGACACAAACACACACCCCACAATTACATCTGATTGCTTGTGATCTGATCCATTCATTCTTCCTGATTGACCACCATACCATTACATCAACATAGTAGTGAAATGTCTAAGGAATGTATGTTTATGTTTATTACAATGAAATAGCACATATCTATTACGCCCAAGGGCAACAATCTCACCAGGCAATCTGGTACAAGAAACAAGATTTTGAAAATAGTACAAATAATTCAGACTTCAATGAAATTAATACACTGTTGCTTGCCTACTTTTGTCTCACTAAACTTTCATTTAATTTCACAGGAATATCCATACCTAAAAAAACTAAGAGGTATGAATAACTATTCTATAAAATGTGCTCACGTATTTTACTATACAATTCATGTCTAAATACTGTTTTAAACATGGGAAAACATTAATATAAAATAAACAATTGGTAATTATGCTTTAAAAGCAGCATTTGAAATATTAAATGAGATATTCTATTCACCTGTGCAAAACTAATCCTATCAAAATGTAATTGTACTATATTCATAATCTAAAAGAAATGTACATGACAGTTTTATTTTAGGAGCATGGAAGGGGTTCCTATTGAGAACACATGGACAAACAAATTTGAACAGGTTGGGATTTTTAAAATGTAAATGTAGGAAATGGCAAATTTGAAAGGAAAGATAAGTTTGCAGGAAATTCAACACCTTGAATGGCATCTTTCTAATATTCAACTTTTTATCAAAATCCTCCCTCTCTATTTCTTATTCTTTGGAAATTATTCTACCTGATGTAATTTTATTATGAAAAGGGCAGTTTCATATACGGCTGTTCAAATCCCTTGTCAAATGATTGAACCACAGATTCCAAAGACAGAGCGTTTTCTGAAACCAACAAAGGGTATTCGTTATTTTGCTTAATTTCTGGAGAGACATTTATTTCAACACAGTGGTTACTTTTTACTTATGTATTGTATTGTAGTACTCAAACTCATTAGCAGAAAGGAGCCCATGGAATGTCTAAATGTCTCTATTTGGTTGGTGCTGTGCAGTGGTTGTAATTGGGGACGCACTAGGCTTCCAAGTCAGATGATTCTCCACTGCCACTTTAGATCCAGCTAGGAATGTGTTCTGCTCTGGTCTTCTTCTGGCCTGGATAGAGCATTCTTTCTGGGCTCAGTCCTCCTCTCCTTCTACACATTTTGGTATACATGTCTTTTGCCAAATTTGATTTATGTCAGCTGGCAGAACGGAAATTGATCATACAGTTCCTTCCTTTCGTTTTAATGGAAGTATCAATTTTTTATACTAGATTAACCCTGCCCATGTTCCATCATTTGACACTGCATTTTGGAATGGACAGGCCCTGTGATGGATTCCCTTAATGTTCTTGCACCCACCTGAGCCCTTTTCCATGATTCTATTGGTCCATTAAATCTGATGTGTAATAAGAGAGATGTGCCAGCTACAAAATAGCATCCCTCAGGACTGAAAATTAATACTGCACTGAAATATTCATTTTTGGAATACTTCTTTACATAAACCTACAATACTGGAGAAAATAACATTCATATTTATTAGAATATTCTGAATCTGGAGGTATAATGTATGTTTCTGCCATGTCCTGCATAGTGGAGTTAGTAAAATATGCGAATTGTGCATAAACCGTACATTTTTAATACATTAAATTTATTTACATATGATTGCCGTTTTTCCTCTTAATTCAGATCTTTGTTAAGTTGTTCAATGAGGCAAATGGTTCAAACGTTATATTTTGCTATCACATTGCCATTTTGAATGCATTTTTAAAACAGACTTCTTCTTTACATTAGCTCAATTTCATAAGTGTGCGGCTTGACCATCTGTTCTTTGAAATTGTTAAATGTGTCAAGTGCATAAATTAGTAATCTTTTTTTCATTAATAAGGCCAAATGGAACAGATGTGCATTCATCTCTGTACCTTAAGCTTTCCACACGGTCATGGGTTGAGGACCTTTATAGGCATTTGTTTCTGTAAAGCACTTACTTGCCAACCAGACATACACATTCAATGGTATTCTTGTCTTTCAGGTTAGCTTTTAAAGATAAGACAATGATTTAGAGCTGGATTACAAATTGCATGTATTTAATGTTATTTTTGCAGTTTTGGACCAGGCCCTATTGTATTAAGTAAATACAAATACTCTGCATATCTTACATACATTGGTCTAAGCATCATGTTAATGGAGGCCTGGACATGTTTGTTTCCTGAGAGCTACCTATCGATCTTTATGCACAAAAATATGGTTTGAGGTGGATTGAATTAACAAATCATGGGTTCACTGCAAAGGTCAATGCTGCATGACATAGATCAGTCACATGTAAGAGAAAATCATCAATTTAAGACATCTTTACTTTTAATTGCAATCGAACAATATGCGGGTGTATTCACAGATCGAAATAATTGTAGTTTTGAGTAGTGTAACGAACCAGGAGTAAACCCGGATACAAGGGCTTTGTGGTGTTTGGCAAAGACTATTATTAAAGTAAAAAGAGGTTTGGAGAAAGTCCTATCTTGACCTAACTTAAGAGGGGTTTCCCTGCCTCAACAAAATTAAACGATGTTTGTGTCAGAATGTTCAAAGTAAAGTTCTCCGTCCCATGCCAAATCCTAACCTGACCCTTACACACTAAACTGAAGATAAAGTGAAAAGAGAAACAGTCATTTAACTGGTTGTTTGCAGCCCTTTTCCAAAGTTCCAACAGAAAGCTCCAAAAGGTGCAAAAAGAAATGAACCGCCAAAGTTCCACATGTCTCAGGAGATGATTCTGTTCCCCTGAGTTTCTCAGGCTTTTTAAAGGTCACAGTTTTAAAGAGTATGGTTCTTCCCTTGGTCTCCTTTGCACTGTCACAATTAACGATGCCAAGAAGTTATTCCTCTTCTCTTGGCTCCTCAGAGTTTTCCAACAATACCGGAGGGAATGACTACCTTCCCTTGGTTGCAATGTTCACAGTACACAATTTCCAATCACTAGGGGAATGTCTCCCTTCCTCTATTCACAATGTTCAAATCCAACTCCACAGGGAATTACCCCCGCTTGAATTTCACACACTCAAGAGGATGTCTTCCTCCCCTTTATCGCCTCGTTTATATGCAGATTCTTGGCAAGCATGAGAGTAAGTACCCAACCCTCCTCTGTCAGTTTGGTACACTCTACTCCTTCACTTTTAAACAGGTGAAACCACATGCCCTGCGGTTGCTAGTGCACCTGGCACTCTCACTGATAAGATAACTCAAAGCAAGGGTTTTTTAGAACAAGTAAGACGTTACAGCAATAAAACAAGTCAGATTTCAGGACCCCCTGGTGCAAAGTACCACAACATAGAGTACAACCCCCGTGGCAGCAAGGGGGCAGAAGAAGGTTTGAATGAAGATATGGGTCAGACAAGCAGGCTGACCAGATAAAGTGTCAGGAAACAGACAGCAAAGGGATGGGCACACATTTGGTGACTAACTTATCTAGCAGAAAACTAATGAACTATGAATCATCTTTACTGAATAAAGGTCTGTCTTTTGCTCCAACCATAGGTGCAGACTGTACGAACTTCCAGATTGATATATTTGAATTCATCATAAAATTGAAACTGAAAGTATTCCTTGCCACCCATGTTAGGATATACTCACCGCCTTCCAGGCAAGAACCTTTGAGTCAACTGTCTATGGGAGATATAGAGAACATATATCTCTGTATGTGCATAGAACCAGAGACAGAACATGAGGCACAAGATATCTACCAGGAATTAGGGGTGCAAGCATCAAACTTAAAAATGCAGGAACTGAAACCGAAATCCAAATTCACCCCTCAGCTGACAACTGAAAACTTTATTGATAGTTTTCCTCAAGCTGTGATTAATTACATTCACCAGTATTTGGACAAGAAAATGCATGTGAGAACCATGTGAGAACCATGTGAGAACCAGAACCAGGTTTAGTAGGAATTAACAATTAGCAGTAGATAACCTTGCCAAAGACACAAATATCGTCATTAAGGAAACCGACAAGGGAGGCAACATTGCCATAATGAATACTTATGATTATCTGTTAATGGCCAATTCTCATTTAGAGACATTGGGATGCTATAAGAAGTTACCCAGTAATACAATGAAGGAAATTGTCAAAGAATGACAACTGATGCTGAATAGGTGGCATGTTTCAGGCCATCTCACGGACAATGAAAAATTTGTTTTTAACAATGCCAAACCTTTGGTTCCTACTATGTACTTTCTATGGAAGATTCACAAACCATATTATAGGCTGCTGGAAGTGCGTCCCATAATTAGTGGGATAGGCCGGGTTACAGAAGGCTTATCACTGTACATTGACATTGCCATCAAGCAGCATGTAGAAACTATTCCATCCTATATCTGACATAGTACCCAAATACTACAGATCTTAAAGAAAATTCCATGGTGTGATGGTTACCTACTTGTTACTATGGATGTATCAGCCTTATATACATCGATAGAACAGGTTTTAGTTTTACGAGCAATAGATTACAACTATCAGGATTTTCAGCCTCACATCACCAACACATTATAATGTTGAAAGAATTTTTGAATTTTGCATTAGCTAACAACATCTTTCTCTTTAATGACTTATATTATGTTCAGACTAAGGGAGTAGCGATGGGGACGGAGTATGCACCCTCAATAGCCAACCTGTTTATGGCTCTATATGAGCAAACACATGCAATGCTAAATAATTACGTTGCCACAAATGTAATTTTGTGGAAGGAGTATAGTCACAATATTTTTGTGATTTGGAATGGTACACGTGCAGGTTTTGAAAACTGCATACACCACTTGAATGATAACACCTATGGTATCACACTGACAGGACATTGTAGTAAGACTAACATTGATTTTCTGGATATACATATCTATATAGATCAAGAACAAATACACACAAAGACATACCTGAAACCCACATAGGTTAATTCCACACTTCATGTGGAAAGTTGGCACAGGATATCCACAGTGGCTAATATACCATGTAGTGAATTTTACAGGCCACGACGTAATTGTAGTCAAAAAGAACCATATGAAAGGGAATGCAACTCCTCACAGCAAGATTTAGGGAAAGGGGTTCCCCACCAGCAACACTTAAGGCGTTGCTTAAAAGGACTTGTAATACAGACAGGGGCACTATGATCAAGATGAAACCAGCAAAAGGTAAAATATCTAACAAAACAATAGATATTATCACACAATACTACATAGATACCCATGTCCTCTACCAACTGGTGCATAGAAATCGCCACATTTTACACCTAGATCCTGATCTGAAAGAACATACCATGAACAAACCAAAATGTGTATATACACTAGCACCAACGATCAAGAATATACTGTGTCCATCTTTCCTTGATGTTTTCACTCAAGATAATAAAGATGGTAGTGACTGGCTGAGGACTCAGTCAAGTTTTCACAAGAGCAGTACCTGCAGTATGTGTTGGTATGCGCATGCTGAATGCAACACATTTAAACATTCAGAAGACTCCACAACAGTCATCAGAGACTTTATCTATTGCAGAACAACCAATGTTATGTATGCCATCCTCTGTGAATGTGGAAAACTATATATAGGCTGCACCATACGCCAGGTCAGAATTAGAATCAAAGAGCACTTTGCCATCTTAAGCATCTAGGATCCCAAATTACCATTAGCCATAAACAGGCACAAATATCATCAATTGCAGGATAAACAAGCCTTACTGTATATAGGAATAATGAGGGCTAAACAAGGCAAAAGAGGGGAAGACTGCAAATTCAAACTGTGACTCATGGAATCTAAATAAATTTGCAATTTGTGTAGCACCTCCGTGGGCCTCAACACGGACCACAAAATGCATCTGTTTCTATGACATTGTTCAAGCCCCTAATATGCTTAGGGATTCTATCCCATGTCTGGCCATGTATATATCTTTTACGGACTAAGTAATGCATGCGCTTCTATTTTTATGTCGTATGCCTGATAATGATTAGGGAATATTTCCCATGTCATGCTTCTAATCTTGGATTAGGGGATCTGTCCCATGTTAAGTTTCAAATCTTTAATACTAATTCACTTGAGCAAAGAGAGAGAACATGATGGAACAAAAACCTCTTTGGCCTGGCCTTTAATTAACTATATAGGTACTGCCTTATCAACTCATGTAATTTGCCCGAGACTGTTTGCTCTAATAGATTGTTAGGAGACTCATTCTAGGATCCTGCAACACACCATCCAAGGTAACTAGTTAGTCATATATATTTCATCAATCAATATAATAATTGGTGGATTTTACAATGCTATATCAGATGTGAAAGTAAAGTGGCAATATTTTCGGCAGGTATACTCCTATCCACACTTTGCATCGCAACGACCTTAATGTTGACAAACAGGACCTCATGTTTGTTGTCATGGTTTTGACGTTTCTCGCATTTGAAGCAAGCATTTTAAAAGCTGTGTGCATGGCACCTGCCTGTGAATGATTCTGATTACGCACCGGCCATCAGCTAATGATATAGATATTATAGATATTATACCCAATACAGTAGCGTTACTTTCAGCTTTTGCAATGTAGCTCAAAGTATGCCAAACTCTTGGGATTGGGATTGCTCTAGCCAAGTAATTCAGGATTACATTCTGCAGTTATCATTACAGACCTCCAGTAATTATAATCTAATCGTAATCATTCTTTTCAGGTTAATATTGTAATACCTGTGACAAAGGGTCAGACTATATTTGTTTCTTTTCCCCATCTCTATAAATCCAGAGCCTGAGGTATGTGTACTGACAGTTCCTTTGAATGAAAGAAAGTATATCCTACATCTGATACTATTAGACAGTGACATTATTATAAACAAGTATCTTTTCAAACTTTTACCATTTAAGTTCTAACGTTACAATTTCTACCCTAATGCTGAATACAATGCAAAATGCTTGAGTGCAACATTACAATCAGTGGGTTTTGCACGGTTATTTCTGATCGAGTACACTAGCCATCAATCAGGTAAAATTCGAAATGTATATTTTGACTAAATGACGTACACAGTGTACAAGGGTATCGATGTGCGCCATGTGTGCGAGGAAAGAATTTGATTTCAAATATGATTTACTTTTTTTAATGAATATTCTGTTCAAGAGATGTATACAAGTTTGGGAAATAGAAGAGGAGGCACGTGGACCCGAGGTGGCGGACCAGCTTGCTGGTGCAGTCGTTACATTGAAGAACACGGTTTCACAGAAAATCAAGAAAGCAACGGTAACTAGCAAACAATTTCGATTACAAAAAGTGTTTTGGGCTGGTGTCTTCATAAAGTCTTCTTTTTTTAATCTAAAGTGCTATATACCGTATGTTGGATTTACATTGAACATGTTTTTACAACCCATCTCCTAGAGGCCCAGAAGTAAACGAACTATGAAGACACAGACAGCTAATGAAACCAGAGATGCTGCTTGCCAAACTGATTTCACCATGGAGCAACTATTAGTTGAGGCGCAGCGTGTTCAAATCAATAAGCAGACTCGAGATGCTTATGCCCAATGGCAAGAAAATTAATTGAATGTGACCGGCAAAGCCCGCAAAGTGTTGTTGGACCATTGCTACAACGTGAGAACTTCACAAGATGAAGATGAAACTGAATATAATGAAGATGCTTTTGAATTACTCGCTGACCACTTGACACAATCTACACCTGCAAAAAAAGGGCCACCCAACAAACATTCGACAAGGATGGTTTCTCCAATTCGTGTTCAAATAATAACAGAGACTGAAGCCTCAACGCAATTGACCGAGGAACTAGCCAAACATCTCGACTTCATTGTGTCCTGTTTGGCTGATATGTCCACCACAGTTGAGTCACAAACCAGATTCATGCTGGACGATAGTCTAATAAAAGAGCCCAAATACATTGTATTCGACAGCTGCCTGGTAGAGATTATACTGATGCTGAAATGTGTCCATCCAGTGAGGGGGGGAGTATGTGGGAAGTCATTGTTGAATGTGACTTGTGTATCACAAGGCACCAAGCTGAAAATTCAAGCCACCTGTGATCTGCTCCATGCTAAATATTCAAGGTCCGCTCAACCGATGCTGGGGAAAGTGCCAGCTGGAAATCTACTGTGTGCACCAGCTTTACTTTTCAGTGGCTCTACTTTTAGCAAGTTGTCCAGTTTGTCGATTTGTGGGACTCCAGTTCCTTTCTAAAATGCAGTACAACAAAAATCAACATGAATATGTATTCTCTGCTATTAGTGAAGCTTGGGAAATTGAACAAATGTCAATTGAAAGGACATTCTCTGACAAATGGTTCAGGCTAGCTCGCGATGGACAGTGTGACAGCTCTGGATTTTCAGCAATGTTCTGCACATACCACTTTCAGCACATGGAAACTAAAACAAATGAGAGTTCAGTGGTCATGCAGGTGTTCGAATGTAAATCATCAGTGGCCATGGAGAAACATGGTTTTATCAAATCCCTGGAAGACCTCAAGTTGAGGGGAATGCAAATAGACCTCATAGCCACCGACAGACATGTTTCAATGGCCAAGAACATGAGAGAGCAGTTTCCATATATTCGCCATCAATTTGATGTATGGCACGTTGCCAAATCAATAAATAAATAAATCTCAGCTGCTGGAAAAAAAAGGTTCAGAAAATATTTTACAGTGGTTCCAGTCTTTCAGCAACCATCTTTGGTGGAGCTCCAAAACTTGTGGTGGGTCTGCGGAAATTCTACTCGAAAAAGGTGCTCACTAATGCATCACTGTTCGAATGTTCACTCTTGGACAGAAAACCTACATTTTCACCAATGTGCACATGGACCTTTGTCGGCGGAGCAGGAACGCAAGAAGAAGTGGTTGATTCCATCTTCACCTCCACACAAAGCTCTTGAGAAGATCGTGTTTGATAAAACTATATCAAGAGATCTGAAGGGACACACAGAATTCTGTCACACAGGAGATCTGGAGGTGTTCCACAATATGTGCTTAAAGTACAGGCCCAAGAGATTGCATTTCGGCATAGAAAGGATGCAATATAGGACATTACTAGCAGTCTTAGCGCATAACGAGAATGTGGGTCGTGAACAATCGAGGACTGCAGGAAACTTTGGGATGCTTCGTTACAAAGAAGCAAAACATGGGTGGTGAAGCCAATATACCAGGAAAAAGAATTTGATTTTGTGAAAGATCTCATTTTGATTGTGTTGGACGTACATAATCATGGAATCGCACATGATTTTGTTTCGAGTACACATACATTGCCACAAAACATTGCAAACGTGCCCTATCCACTGAAAGCAGACCTTGTGGAACAGTTAACTTCCCGGTAGAAATGATTAGCAGCTATTTATTTGTTCAACAATGTTTATATAAAGTGTCCAAATAAAGCGTCCAAACAGTCTTTTGAAATGTATCCTCTTTGTCCATTTTTTTAGAAATAAGTGCCTTCTCGAGGATGCCATAGAGTGATGTGCTTTCACACTTCCCGGTTTCGGCAAGCTCTTGTGGGTCCTTCACTGATCGGGGGAGGGTCAGATGGATAACAGCATGAAAGCAACTTTGGGGTACTGCAGTTGCCTTACCAAGCACTTGTCCAAATAGCTGAATAAATACGAGTCTCACAAAAGAAATGAGACCTAGGCTAGATAAGATACTTGGCATGCAAGATCTATTAACTGTAAGCAAAACAGTGCATCAAAGGGGGTTGTTGGTGAGAAATAGGTGCATTCTGACCTATACTTTTATGGAGGTATGTGTTAGGGGTCTTTGCTATCGGATGCCTTATCACAGGGGCCGATCTATGATTTGCAGACGATTTCAAACGCAGTTGGGGTAGGTGTCAGCGTTACCAGAATATATGACCAATTCAGAATAGGCATATGGGAGGTGAATTTGAGGTGGTGCAGGGTTACGGTCTGGGATCCAGATGCGTTCAAAGGGAACTGGGGTCATGTGTTCAGGGGACCACGGCCTGGCAGGAGGGGGGTTGCAGCAGGGCTTGCTCTGACATTCTCGAGACGGGCTGAGCGGACAGGTGGTGTGGGCTGGCTGTGGGTGTCGCTGGGAGATGCAAAGTTCTTCAGAGGGACAATATAAATAAGCCATTTGGAAGTAAACTAACTGTAACTGGTTTCATTGAAAAAAATCACTAGAAATGTTGCGCGGCATTGGTGGATGGCAGCAAACAATTCATTTGTTTTTTCAAAATATTTCAAATGCCACTATGGTCTGATGGGCTATTTGCTCCCATTCGGAGTGAAGGTCAGTACCTTTGAATTTTCCTTGTGAGCTGCACAAACCCATACATCGTACACAGTATAAGGTTCAATTGTCTTTCGACCTTGCAAGAAAGGGAGGTTCCAAAAGGAATGAATGAAGGGAGGGGTGTAATACCGTCAAATATAAGGTTCACCATTCCAAACCTGGACAAAGGAACATGTCATTTAATTTTATGAAAATTTGTTGATCTGAATGGACACTCTACGCTGAAAGAATGGAAAAACTGAATATTATGTATGTTTACCTGTAGACGATTTTATAGACGAACAAGTCAAGGTTTCATTTTCTGACCATTATTGCTGGCTTACATTGTACTGGGTTGTTGTTTGTGGCATATTGCAACGACACGCAAAAACAACCTGTGTGTACTTGTCTTTGTCGCGGGTACATGGGCAGTTCAGCATCAAAATGCATGTAGTACACATCTGGGTTCCCCCAGGTTCCAGATTACAAAAAAATACAGTGATAAGGGAAAAGATATGAAAGGAACAAGGCTGTGGCGAAGGACAGAGAGGATACAAAGAAGTTCTAACTATCCCTACCTCCTATACACACCTTGCATGCACGTATGCAACCTTGTTGGTTGATATACCACACATTTTACCTGAATCAATTAGCCAAATGGCCGATGTCAGTATAAATAAGATGACGGAGTCAAACTATCTCGCGTTTATGGAAGATTTATTTGAGACTATCTTATCAGCCCCCGCTCTGATGGGAGGAATACCAGTGCCTCAGGTAACTACAAACAATGACGCATGGAATGAACTTGAAGGCCTAAAAGAAAAACTAATTAGAACAGAACTGCATGGTTTCATCATGACAGAATACCTCTGTGTACAGGCAGCACCGGATGGATTAATCATCCGGATAGAACCAAGAATATTTCTAGATATGATGCAATTTTGTAAAGATTGGAGCTTTATTGCCAACAAGTGCACCAGAGATTAGCTGATTCTAATAATTAATACGGCCAAAACTGTCTCCACTAAAATGATGACGGAAATGGAACAAAAAATTGACCAGCTGAAATCCACAGAGGTACTGGATAACTTCAAGAAAAAACTAGAAGACCTAGACTCTCTGATTAAGGAATTCAAAGAACTCAATCGTAATAAAAAAAATACACAAATTAAAAAAAGATATTGCGGCCTTTACACATGAAAGAACTTATCCCTATGTGACAGATAGTTACTATGACGAACCACAATCAGGGACGGCGCAAAGAACATCCTATCAAAACAGGAGAGGTTGGCAACCAAGACAAAACAACAATAAAAAATGGAATACGCCTGCCCTATGGAGCTTCTCCAGTGGAAGCTCAGAGGAGGAGAGTAGACCTGGCACCTCAAGAGAGAAGGAGCGTAATAACACACAGTACCGTGATCAATCGGGTGAAAGGAGAGTACAATTCCAGGACAATACCAACCAGAGGGGACATAATGCAAACAAAAAAGCTTTTTTATACTGAGACCAGAGAGGAGGGGGATGAGGGAGAGGCCAAGACCTAGGATCTCCCAGAGTCACAAGGAGCAGGGGCAGGGGACCCCAACAATCCCAGAACTATGAACCTTTCTGACCACAATATGACCAATGCGGGGATAAGGGTCCTACAAAAGGGACTGAGCTTTGTACCCACCACTAAACATGATGCATACCAGACAAGGATTGAAATTGCGAAATTAATGAGAAACATTTGATTATGGCAACACTGTTGGAAACTCAATCGGAGTCCTGATGATAGAAGAGAACTAGACACCACGGGACTGCATCCGAGACCAACATTCTATCCCCCGAATGTTTTAGCAGAATCCATAACATTTGAAAAAGCTATCCTAAAAAAACTGGAAGAGATAGAAAGGGAAAATAAAGCAAGTTTACAAAATAGAATGGGATGCCCTCAGAGATCTAAGTAACAACAAGGCAGTGATTATCAAACAGGCCGATAAAGGAGGGGCAATTGTTGTGATGAACTCTAGCGATTATGACTCAATGGTTTCTGTACTTCTCGATAATAGTGAACACTACAAAGTCCTAACAGGGGACCCCACAGACTCACTTTGGCATACGATCACTAACATTGTGGAAGAGGCTGCTTGTGAGGGTCATATAAGTGCGAAAGAAGCAGCCTTTCTGAATCCCAGATTTCTCAAAATAACAGTCTTCTATGCCACCCCGAAAGTACATAAGGGC
The DNA here is from genome assembly GCF_040938575.1 of Ambystoma mexicanum. Lineage (NCBI taxonomy): Eukaryota > Metazoa > Chordata > Amphibia > Caudata > Ambystomatidae > Ambystoma > Ambystoma mexicanum. The sequence continues at coordinate 884,606,187 of NC_090924.1, forward strand.
AACCACGCCCCGCCGGGACGACCAATTGTGGCCGGAATTGAATCCATTTTGCAACCACTTTCACAACTTGTGGATTTCTTCTTAGGGCCATGATTCCGAAAATGCGATCATATCTGAAGGAACCCATGAGCATCCTTAACATCCTCAATAATGTCACCTTTAATCCTGAAACACAAGTGGGATGTTGCACTTTCTCTCTTAACTTTGAATCCCTTTTGGCTCTCTCGTAGCAAGTTTAATGTTTTCGTCATAGACTTGGTTGTGCCCTTCTGAGGGAATATGTTTTTCCACAGCTTTTACTTTTAGGCTATAACAATTCTACTTTTCCTGAATCACTGGTATTTGTATAGGGTTTATGTCTGTAGGCTCAAAACCCCATCTTTCTCTCTCTTTAATACAATATCGTTCATGTGCAGGATAGCGCTTTGTTTTCTCCTTTTCTCAGGGTATTTTGTCCCACTGCTTCCCTGTCTTATTATCCAGCTTCTTATCAACCTTTTATCCTCGCTTGCAATCTTCATATCTATTGGTTTTCCAAGTTAACTCTGTTTCATATATTTTACTCTGATGAGTGAGCTTTGTTTTATCATGATTTTCACTTGATTGAAAATGTCTGTATCCTTTTACCTTCAAAGCTAGTTCTGTTTCATAACGTCTACTGTGACAAGTTAGCTTTGCAATATACTGATCCTCTCCTCAGACCTCTGATCCTCCTGGTAAACTTCTTTGCCAGGGTTTTGGTCTCAGGGTCTCTGTCTCTCTGCATCGTGGATGCCATCTTCTCCCCAGCGTTTGCGTCTTTGGTCTCTCTCTTCTCTCAGTGTCCCTGTGCTCGCTTGCCCTCACGGACACTTTGTGGTCCTCTGTTGTTGGCAGTTTCAGCGTCATTTTTTGGATCGATGGCCCACCACATGTAGCAACTGCAAGAGAGTTTGAAACTTGCAGATTTCCCGTTCTTCATTCTCGTCTGGTATTGCACAATTTGAGGCCTCCCACAGCATTGTCTACAATCCTCTCTCTCTTCCCCCACTTCTCTGTCCTCACTGTTTGGAGGCATGCTTTTTAGCATACTCATTCCAGTAAAGTCTGGATTTAAAGGGAAACAACCCTTTCTCACAGGATAACGATATCCCTTAGGAGTTTCTTCATGCCAGTCTGACAGTTCACATTTTCTTGTGATTTAAAATATCCCATGTAGGGTATGGCACATCCAGCTGGCAGGAGCTGCCTCCAAAGGGGGAGTCTCTCATGCTGGGGTCTCGTTTTCTTCTATCCCCAGGGAGGGTACTGCAGGGCGGGCTCACCTTCCAAGCCTCCCAAGAGAGACAGGACGAATATCCTGGATTTGTTACAATACATATTGTGAAGCATTCATTTTTATAAGTACTCTGCATGTCCTTCACTGAAGTCTTGTTAAACACAGCTTTGGCTTGTCTATATGTAATCAGATGCCCAGGTAGTCACACCATTTTGTGCCTGCTATTATCGATGTCCAGTTAATACCACTACGGCAGTGCCTGGCAAGTGCCTTTCCCATGCATACACAAAAACCCAAACTACTGTCATTGCCAATGCTTGTTTTTATATTATTTAAATTGCCCATGTATTTTGTTGAAGATATTTGTTGCAACATATATTAAAGTTTGTTTCTTGTGATGCCTTTGTGTCTGTATTGTTGACAAATCAAATGTTTAAGTGAATAGTCTTGAAGGGTGCTTATTGTCTGTTGAGAAAGGTGTGCTGGCTTTCATTATTTGTGCTAAGAAGAACAGTCCAATGAATGTGAGGAAATTCTGTGTTGGATGGTATTGACTAAAAATACATGACCATCAAACCCAAATATAAATATAAAAAAAGGACAAAAAAACTAAAGTGAATATGCCCCATACAGAACTTTACAGTGCTTTTTCCAGAATGTATTTATTTATTTTTACAGCAACGATTGCAATACTTTTGCTTTGAGGCACCCCAATAGGATGAGGAGTGGAGTAAAGTGAGTAAAGGGATCACGAGTGAGGGAATCTTTGGTGCATCCTTATTGCATGTCACATCAGCTAATGAAGGTTGGGATAGTGATACTTTGCACTGTAATATCAAGTGGTTAGTGTTAGACAGACAGAATCAAGTATAAAAAAGAAATTAATTGGTTATTCTCCTCACAGAAAAACAGACCATGTGTGCATGCTTAAATGAAAGATCATTTCAATTTTTAAAAGGTACTATTTGCTGCCATGTAAATTTTTAAAAGGTACTATTTGCTGCCATGAAAAGCTCAACAAGATCCCATGCATCCATGGACTTTTAACCATTGAAGAAAGAGTCAACATTAGATTTATTGTTTTTTATACACAGTATATGTTGTCAAGTAGTATAATGTTTTGTATGAATCGTATGGAAATAGTTGTATTTATTTATATACACTTCTTGTGAACTTTATTAATGGAATAAAAAATGATGTAATTCAGATCACTTCAGTTTTCTGTTGAAAGGATCACGCAAGATAATTCTGGGTGAGCCAGTAGAAATCTTTAGTAGGCACTTTTAAGTAACAAACCTACAACCTCATTTAGAAGTAGGAAAATAAATCTAAATAAGTTACTTAAAAAAATCAGGTATATAAGGTTACCCATTCACTTAATTAGTGTGGTTTTCATTTGATATCCCTGCCAGTGTATGGAATTACACGGACCCCCTGAGTTTGACATTGGCCATGTGAAGTGGGAATATGATGATTGTGAAACTTATATGTCAGCATTTTAGAGTGAAATGGTACACAAATTGTTATTACAAATCAAATGAGAGATCAAGTATGTAACGGAACAACACATTATCTGATTTACAAATGATTTACATTGCACATTTCTGTTACATGAGACAGAATATTACCATTATGTTGCATTTTGAGCTCTTAACTCTAAGCAATTCTATCAGTCTGCTTGTACAGATGTCAGCTATCTTTTAAAGCAGGTATTTCTAGACCCCACTATCCATTGTTTTGATCCTTTAATAGAATATTTAATGAGCCCATTTTAGAAGACGAAGGCCATGTTTACAATTTTAAAAATATATATATATTCAAATGCTAGAATTTTACCTCAAACCCCTTCAATTCATGCTCTTATATTTTTAAGCTAATATTAAAGCCAAGAGTTCACATATCTGGTCGATCAACGCACACTTAGAAACAGATTTCTAGGTCTCGTTAACCTCTGGCCTTGACCTTGAAGATCATTAGACCTCATGGAGAATGTGTCTGTTACCAAGTCATACTTTTGTTAAGTGAAAAAGTTCAAACAGATGTTTTATGTTTTTACAGAGTTAAGTCACCCAAAATGAAAAGTAAATCAGAAAATGTCCAAAATCAATCTTTCAAAAATTTGCATTCAAACAGGTCAAGTTGTAAAACATTATTAGTTATAACTTCCAAACTCCTCCAATTAGGAAAATGTATTAAAACCTTGGTTAGCATTAAAACATGAATCACATGCATCTAAAAACATATATTATTATGTACAATTCATGTATAATTTTCAGTTTGTAATAACTCCATTCCGCATAGAGTGACAGGAAAAAAATGGTCTCTTCAGAGTCCAATTCTTCTTACGAATCTAAATCGGTCATTGAGAATGTTATCACAATTACACATAGAGAATTATAAAATAAAATGAATATTACTGTCTAATTGTGATTCCTCATTTCTGAGAGGAGGGTTACTTCATAGCTGTCACACTCACCTGAGTCTCCGTGGGAGCAACGAGAACCTCTAATTCCATTCCTTCCTTGCACAGAAGTGAGGTTATTGGGTGCACCACGTGAGAAAAACCAGGTATGAAGCGTCGGTAGAAATTTGAAAAGCCAAGGAAGCTTTGTACCCCTTTTAACGACGTGGGTGGGGGTCAGGTGAGGATGGCTTCCACTTTCCTGTTGTCCATCTTCATGCCTTGTGGGGACAATATACACCCCAAAAACTCCACTTCGGTAACATGGAAGCTACATTTCTCAAGTTTAGCATACAGATGATTATCTCGTAACTTGTGAAGAACAGCTCGGACGTGTGATACATGTTCCTGAAGATTAGCCGAATAAATGAGGATATCATCTATGTACACTACGGCACATACGTGCAGTAGCTTGGGTAGCACGTGGTTCATAAAATGCTGAAACGCAGCTGGGGCATTGCAAAGTCCAAACGGCATCACTTGATATTCATAGAGGCCGTACCGGGTGTGAAATGCAGTTTTCCATTCATCACCTTTTTTTACACGTACCAGGTGATAGGCCCCTTGGAGATCAAACATGGTATGAATCTTTGCCTGCCGAACCTGATCGATTAGCACTGGTATTAATGGTAGTGGGTAGCGATTTTTTACAGTTACTTGGTTCAAAGCACGATAATTGATACACGTTCTCCGATCCCCCTCCTTCTTGGGAACGAAGAATAGGGGTGATGCTGCTGGTGATTTTGATGGGCGGATAAATCCGTTTGCTAAATACTGATCGAGGTACTCTTTTAGGTGTGCATTTTTGCTTTCAGTTAAGGCATAGATTTGACTACAGGGTACCTGTGATCCTGGTATTAAGTCAATCTGGCAGTCGTAGGAATGGTAGGGCGGCAGCACATTAGCCTGTTCCTTAGCAAACACATCGTGAAAGTCCTGTATTCGGTGGGAAAGGTTCCAAGTAGCCCCAACACGGGTTCCGCCTTCAGAGATGCTGAAATTGGGTGTTTCGATGCACAAACTTGGCCATAGCACTGGTTACATTGTTTGGGAAAAGTCAGTATTCTAGCTAGCCAGTTAATCTGTGGTTATGTGTTTCCAACCAGGGTATACCTAGGATCATTTGGAATTGTGGGGCAGCAATAAGGTCAAAGGAAATTTCCTCAGAATGGCCGTCTTGACAAAGCAAGGTGATTTCGGTGATGCGTTGGGTTACTGGTCCTGAGAGCAGTTGTGTGCCGTCTACTGAGGTCACGTTGTCTGCGGTATCCTTGTTCCGCACCGGCAAGCCCATCTTTTCCACAGTTTTCTGGTCCATGTAACTGCCAACAGCGCTGCTGTTCACCAATGCTTCAAGCGCATGCATTTTAGAGGGATTTAGCGGATTTACAATGATCACTGGAATTGCAAAGTGTGAGGTCCTGTGTGTCCTTTCTGCACTTGACAAACCGACCTCTAGGTCTGCCGGGCATTGGAGTTTTCTGCCTCGTCTGAGTCCTTGTTTCTCCCTTCGATAACTCCCACCGTTTTCCGAAGGGGCTTGGCCGGGCAACTACGAAGAAAGTGGCCTGCTTGGCCACAGTATAAACATAACTGCTCCTAACGTCTTCTGTCACGCTCGGCTTTGGTGAGAGGGAGGTCGGACCACGCCCAGTTGCATGGGTTCAGAATGCGCTTCTGCAGCAGGGCGAACTGGTGTTTCTTTTGGTCTGACATACAACGTGGTATGAGCACGGTCAGCCTTCCTGTTTTGTAAGCGGTGGTCCAACTGTATGGCTCGATCATTGTAATCCGCACAGGCATTGTGGGGATTCACCACCTGTGCCAATATGTCTTTGAGCTCTCCATCTAGACCCCTATAAAACAAAGTAGGTCACTTTTCCTTGGGCCAATTCGCTTCGGCTACCAGCCGATTAAATGTAGCAACAGAAGTCAGTAGGTCTTGGCTGCCTAGTCGGAGCGATAGTAGTTCATCATCTAAGGCCTGACCCTGCGTATGACGGGCGAAGAGTTTCTCGACCTCACGTTGGAAACCAGTGTAATTGCACAATAATGGGTCACCCCTATTCACCAACGAGACTGACCAGTCTGCCGCATGATCCCCCAAGTATGACAATACAAAGGCCACCTTAGACTGATCTGTCGGGAACAACCCAGGTTTGCATAAGAAATGGAGGCGACACTGATTCATGAAAACCTCAAACCTTTTCGGATCTCTTGTAAAACGGTCCGGTGGAGCCAATGGGATGTTACCAGGGACAACTACCTGCACAGGGGGTACTGGTTGGGGTTGTGAGGGCGGACCTGCCATAGCTCCCCCAGGCAGTGGGGCCAGGCCAGCTTGTGTCTGGATCAATTGTCTGGCTATTTCATCGGTTTTGTCCCTATTTACCACTAGTTCTCACCTTAAGGCGTTTGTTTCAGCACGGGCCGCATGCACCTCAGCCTGCAATTCCCCTAACAACTGGGACAACTGGTCAACTTCTGAGGTCTCCAGAGGTTTTAAAGGAGGCTTCACTTCAGTCACGCTCACCTGAGTCTCTGCGGGAGCAAGGAGAACCTCTGATTCCCTTCCTTCCTCTTGCCAACTGTAGGAAATGTGATCTGTTAAGAGAAGGAGATATTAGTGTGGGGGCCCAGGTAAAAATCACTCCACCCCCTACCGCCTTCTTCCCTTGATTCTGATTGTTAAACTACTGGATGTCTCACCTTCTCTTTAAGGTTGGTGCGCTCTCCATCCTGCATCTGCAGGGGTGCTACTGGTGGTGAGAGCTATGCGCTGGGAGAAGTTCTGCCGTGGATCTGGCTGGAATCCGACTGTTGGTCCGGAGAGTCAGGATAGGCACAGTTAACTTCACTGGGTTGATCAGTTCAGGTAAATTCAGTTCGTAGCTTTGAAGGTACTGGTTACTTTAATGCATTCTATTCAGATGGTTCGGTCTCAGGTACGTTCTTGTATAATGATGTTAGCGCCGGCAAAAAGAAAATGTTCCATTAACTTTCATGTCATTTTCTCTCACAGGTCGGAAGACGTGAGCTGCAGTGAAGAAGGGAGCTGTTCCGGCTCCAACAGGGTGGCGTCCGAAATGAACAGGTGAGTTTTAGCCACGTGGGATTAACAGCATGTACTCACTGTTTGCCTCTGTTCTTTCCTTCTTCCAGGAGCAGCTTTGACGGTATGCAGAAGACGCAAGGTCGCGGGAAGGAACACTGGATCCGAACGAAGGTAAGCGTGTGCTTCCAGCAACAGAGAACACACAAAGCATGGGCCGGTCTCTGGGCATGGCTTATAAAGGCAGCCACGCTCAGAGACTAGAGCACACTGCTAGTTCCTGGTTGGCACACAGGAAGTAGTAATTCATCCTCTTTGTGACATCCTTTAATGGTGCATTGTGTGCCTTCTGTAAAACTGAACTGGCAGAAACAGCAGCTGATACATTTCAGACTTAAGAGTCCATTGTCAGGGCTAGATCTCCAGAGAATGCAGGATGTGCATAGTTACATTCTAGTTATGATCTTTGTATGATAAAGCTATAATACATGTTCATAATTAAACATTCATACCTGTCCTGCAAAGGACTTTTGTCACCAGTGGATTGAAAACCTAACAATAGACAATTTGAGAGGATATTTGATTTTGTGTCCTATGTACCTCAAAATAGTACAAAAGAAATGGGTATACAAATAAGTGAGTATCAAAAGGGGACACAAGTTGCATGTAATAGTACAAAACATGTAGTACTGTAGAAGGAAATACCTTGTCACATGTGTTTAATGAGTTTGGAAAATGGTCAGCCTGAAGGGTAGAGGCTCAATGTTAACATGTAGGTATTGAGAGAATACTCTCAAGTAGGAAACCCAGTATGTGTAGAGCTTACCAGTTGCTCGAGGCAAGGCTGGTCCTACACTACATGGTCAGCATTAGCGGTTGTGAGGAAACCGCTACGCTTAAACACTTATGTAAGTGTGTGTCAATTCACGACTGACAGGAGACGAACATGTGACAATCATGAATGCGATGATGTCATCATGCTGGTCCTACTCGTGTGCTCGGGCTCAACCGGCAACATTGTAGGCTACTAGTAGTAAAATAACATTACAGAAGTTCGTATAGAGTACCAGCGGCGATTAGTTTATGGCCAAAGGGATATGGCAAATATGAAATTCTGCTGTCCTGGCACATGCAAATAGCATAATTACAAAAATGTATTTTGAAACAGTGTTTTGAATACAGTTAATCATACTAAGACAATTCCAGCAACTTCTTAGACTAATATGAAAATGACATATGATAATGACCAACTTTTGCCAGAGCTGAGAGTCAGTGTCCAAGTTCAACCACAGACAGGGACTATTTAGAAATGATAGCTGTGAAGGCAACAGGCTTAAAGTTAAAACAAAAGGTATTTATTAACTTCAATGTCAGGATGGTAGAAAGCCTAACTTGCCCTATGCTAAGGTGGGATTTCCCTACCTGAACGTAGCTAAGAATAATCAGAGGCAAAGAGCTCCACTTACATGTCTGTCCATGACCAAAACCTATACTTGCCCTCGTAACTAAAGCTACTAAGTATGTAGGGATGTCAATAATCAAATAAATGGTGATCAGCACAAAGTTTGAGCTTCTTCCAGCTCTCAGCTTGTTCTTCACCTCCTCTTCCCCAAGTTCAAGAACGTTCCACAAAAATCTTAGGATGTACCTGATTCCAGTTCAAATAGTTCCCAAAACTCTTCATTGCTGCCTTTCCCAAGTTCAAAGTAACATAGTTCAAACAAAAAAGGTCTTGAGGCCCTGTCCTCAAGATGGTACTTGTAGTTCATCAAGTCTCAGGGTTTCCCTGCCCATGACTTCAACGTAGCTACCAATGTGTAATTCAGTATTTTCAAGTTCAGCTTAACAATGGGTCAAACTGGCACTCTTTCTCGTTTGCCTAATGCTCCTTCTTGGGCTCACTTGTCTAGGCGCAGTTGTCAGACCACTCAGTCCACCCATCGCAGGTTGCACAACCAGGACCCATTGACTATTCAGCCCACACAGGTTCTTCTGCATTTGTCCCTGTGTACAAGGTCACATTCCTTTAGTTTCTCCTTGTTGGCCTCTTGGCTTTCTGTGCAATATTTACACTCCTCTGGCTTCTCCTGATTAGCCTATTGGGTCTGCCATAACGTGTCACACACCTCTTGCAAGTCGAGTGCCTTGCCGCACTGCATTTACTCAGGAAGTTCACTTAGTTGTGCTCTTGTTAATGCTCCACATTTGGTTGCACTTGTTTACTTCCCCATAGGTTGTTTAGTCTTTATTAGCCATTTGCTTTGCTTATAAAGTTTATTTTCCCTCTCAAAATTCAATATGGTTTTAATTTTAGGTTTTCAGTGAATTCCGTATTCAATCTGCGTGGTGTAGCACTGGTTAAAACTTCCATCCAGTTCAGCATTCAATATGCGTTGTTGAACTCTATTTAAAACTTTAATTCAGTTTGGTATTCAATATGTATAGTTTTAGTGCTGTTCTCAACTTCCATTCAGTTCGATATTCAATATATATATAGTTAAGTGCTATTTTTTAACTTCCATTCAGTTCGGTATTCAATATATATAATGTAGCGCTATTTAAAAACTTCCATAATTTCAGTTTTCAATATGTGACACATCTTGCTTTGAAGCTTTCATTCATACGGTGCTTCATTTGTTGCACGAAGCCTAGCTGGAGCGCACCGTTTTTCAAATGTGTCTTTCCCCAACACTCATTGGTCTGTTGTGTCTCTTGCTCTGTCTTCTCTGGCTGCTTTCTCTGGCTTCCCAGGCTGGCACTCCGACCTTGGCGAGCCTTGCTCGCATGCCTGTTTGACTTCTGCATGCGCCAGCAATCCTGTTGCCTCACAGTAGACGTGGACAGCGTACTCTCTGTCTTCTTTGCTCCTTCGCAGCTCCCAGATGCTCAATCTCTGTCGCAGAGGCTCCCACACCTGAGGATTGTCAGCCGGCATCCTGGTCACACTTCAGGTCCCACAATGGCTGTCTCCCTACGGAAACGGTCCCCTGGTCGCTCCTCCACAGGCCTCCCTGTTGATCTCTCTCTCTCTTCAATGGTCTCCCTTTATAAGAGTATTTGTAATTGGGTCCTAGGTATGTAACCGTCCTTGCTAAGCTCTGATGATTACTGTGGTGTCCTAATATAATTTTCTGCCAGGTCAAAGGATGGGGTTGAGGTGAAGCCCACACCTCCTGTATTGTACGATCAGGGGTTTATCCTGGAAACCTCGCGATTTGTTCAATATTTCAAAAAAGTGGATTTGCACACAATTTCTTTAAAAAGTCTGTTTAAAGTGCAATTTTTATTATTCTTTTCTCAATTGTTTCATGCGGACTCATAGTCCTACTTGTGGTCAGCCGACATGTGTTTCGACCGTGTGGGTATTTATCATGGCAGTTGGTATGAAAATTGATGCCCCATTGGGGTAGGGTGGTGAGGAGCAGTCAGTCCTTTGGATGACGGCTAGGCTTGGAGTGTGCCCTTAAATGAAGTCAATGTGGATGCATACGTGCGTCTTGGTCCGTTAGCTCAGCAGATAGGACTGACTACTCCTCACCACCCTACCCCAATCAAAGTATTTGGGGAACCCTGTTTAAAAGCTATAATGAAAGTGGGAAAATAAAACAAGGGGTATGTGCTTTGTGATTTGCACTTATTTGCAACCAATCTAAAATTACAACAGATTTCAATCAAGGATCCAGTAGTTTGCCTCAGAGTCCAACATTTTGGATTTGAATCAGTCCAAGAATTGGTAAAATGCATAGCATTGCAATATATTTCTCTGATATGTGTTCACCAGTACTTGTAAATGGTTTCAGAGAAAACAATGTACATTGTTTGTTTACAACTGTATTCTAAGTATTGTTTCACCTTTCGATTTAAGGGAGAGTTGGGTTTCGGGTAGCTATAATTACGTACTCTTGATTGATGATTTCAAAGATTTAAATCAAACAATATTAATTTGTGTGTCAACAGTGTGAAGCATTTGGATCTGCTGTCTAGAATAGTCATTCGTATTTGTTTCTCTATGTAGAAATGTTTGTCGACTGAAAACATTAGCAGGATAAGAGCAGGCAAATTGCATTTTCCTTTCTGTTGACAAGATGTCTGTATTCATTTGAAGTATTGTGAATGACCTCCGCAGTGTTGTATGTTAGAGGACTACATTTAATTCCTCGATGAAAACAATATTATGTTTCTTGTGTCATATTGTAGGTTAAGATTGTTGAACTCTGAGAGTGTTAAATGAGTGTCATTGTTCCATAAAAGAATCACAAGAAGCGTGATCTCATTACACCATTGTCATACAGTTTGTTTTCAAAGACACTGCACACTGCACTACACTTATAGATTTTACACTTGGTTTACATATATCTACATGTATGGGGGGAACTGTAAGGTTACACATAGAGCTGAAGCTTAGTTCTTTATTTTCTTTTACATGTGCAATAATCAATGGTGTCACTGTTAACTGATTCATATTGCATTAGTAAGGTTGGTGCAGCATTCCATTATTTGCCTATGTATGATTTGATTTTTGATTTGATTCTTACATTTATAACACACATATCCCACAAGAGAACCTGGCAGCGAACTGCATCTAGACACCGATGGATTTGTAATGAGCTAACAACTTTTAACGATGCCAAGTGACTCCGAGAACTACGCAAACAAATTTCATGTTTCCACAAGATAGTTAAATAATGCATTTGCCATAAATGTAATGGAAGGGAATTCCAGGCTCGAGGGCCTGCAACAGAAAAACACCCGTCGACCCAGTTAGTAGTTCTAAAAGGGGGCACCGCAAACAGGCGTTTTTCCTGTTTTCCGGGTAGGCCGATGACTTACATGCTAGATTTCAAGTAACTAGGGGCAATGCTTTAAATGCATTGAAAGACAAGGCATAACACTTTAAACTGTATTTGCTGCTGCACTTGAAACCAGTGAAAACACCTCCAAAACTCTGACATCAATGTTTTCCGTGGTAATAAGAACATCAATAGCGAAGCAGAATTATGTGTGACCTGAAGTTTCTGAAGTTGGTATTTGGGTATACTGACCAACAGAGCATTACAATAGAGCAGTTTGGTTTTTGTAAGAGATCCCACCACAATTGGACGTTCTTTCTCAGAAATCAGCGGGATTAGAGGTTTTAGAAGTTTCATCTGTTAATAACAGGCCTTAATGATCTGATTTACCTGTGAATTGCAACTCATACTGGACTGCCAAATAACACCAATATTTTTTACTGTCTGTGCATAGTTGCCACCCAACAATAACAGGGTTCGACAGGGTACCGAGTCCAGCACGTTTGTCAATTTCTTTTTAGGACCAAAAACAATAATCTCTGTCTTTGAAGGATTTAATTGGAGCTTATTGCCCAGCATCGACATTTACATTTTTTTGGAGCATTTTAATATGCGCTCAACTGCCTCCGCCGGCTATCTTACTCACACATATATCTGCGTGTCATTCGCGTATGATTGGTAACACGGATTAAATGCAACAAATATAATGAGTAGTGGGCGTATATGTAAGTTAAACAATATTGGGTACAAGGATGAATCCTTCAGGACTCCATAGCTAACGGGCACAGGTCCGGACAGGTACGAGCGTATGAAGTATGTTACATTTAAAATATCAATAATGTCAAAAATGGAATGAATGTAATGTATTATACTTACCAATCAGAGTCTGGTCAGTTGCTCTGGGGAATCGAATTTCTTCATCAAGTAATGACAATAACCCCATGGGCTTCTGCAGAAACATGTCTAACAGAGGCCTGTTGTCTTCATACTCAATCACTCGTGCATCAACATCTTCATTTAGATACTCATTCTAAAAAAAAAAGAATTTAGATTTCGAATTTGAAATGAATAATTACATTTAAAACAGTTTCACATAAAATTGTTTATGGGTGTACTGTGCTTGCGATACATTTTGAATAACTAAAATAAACTGTGATGAATGCCTCCAGTGAGAGACGAAACACAGCCATGGCGAAAAATAAAAGGGCAATGCAAACATGTGAGTGATGTAAAAGAAAAACAAACAAGGGAAAGTATTAGCATTAGGTATGTGGTTAAAGCACATGGGAATGATGAGACAGCTGTAGAGAGAAACATACTAAAGAAATTGGCCAGTGGGTATTCCAGAAAAAGAGTGTGGTATTAGAGAAAAATGCATTCAGATTTCTAATTCAGAATTATGAGTGAAATGTAAAACAGATCCCTGCGAAAAGTGTTTGCGACACATTTTAAATGACCACAAACCTTACATGACAAATTCCTGCAGTCACTGACAAACCACGGCAATCCCGAAAAATAAATGTAAAAAAGTGTGCCATGCAAAAATAAACGAAGGGCATTAGGTATAGGGTAATGGGACAAGGAGGCAGGGGGGCAGATTTAGAGAGAAAACGATCCAAAAAATGCACTCGGTGTTAGAGAAGAATAGTGTGGGATGGGATAGAAATGGGGTGCCTCCACTTCCTCCCCCACTTCTCCTTTCCCTTTTCCGCAAAAAACGGTCAAAGTCTGTTGAAGGTCATTGGAAAAGTCATTTAGGGAAAATAAAGAGGAGGAAGGATATGTAAGGGGGAGATGAGGCTGTCACCCCAACAAACAGGACGCAGTGATAAAGCTGATCTGTCTTGCTTTATTTAACACCATTAACAATCTGCTTTGCCCAGCTACAGCCTTCATAATCATGCGGGCAGACTCGTGAGAAGAAAAGACCAGCCATCAAATGATAGATGTGCCCACACATGGTTAGGTACTCGCATCATATGATTGGTGCAGTGATGCGATCCCTTATGAAGTCAAATAAACCTACCTTCAGTCAGTCTTCGCCCATGTCTAAAGTTGTGACCAGTTAAAGGCATCATGTACCCGGGTGCAGCTCATAGGTCAACTAGAGCTTTTGGGTATAACATACCATGATCATTCTGCTTATTTATCTGTATACCACACAACACAAAGTACATTTCTACATAGAGCCCTCAAGGCGGCAAATGGTTGATGTAGGGGAAGGGGAAACCTCATGTGCAGTGATATAAGTGTAGCTGCTAAGGTTCTCAATATTGATTCGAAAGCATGGTCTTTAGAAGTCTCTGAATTGTAAGATGGAGATTGCTTGACAGATACAGTTGATAAGTTGATTTCATAAGGTAGAGAGCCTGCTGTATCCTCATCCAGTGTATCGGGACATGGGAGCTCATACACAGTTAGGTCTGCAACAAGCCAGGTGTTGCTACCCTATTCCGTGGTACCCCACACACTTGCCATATTGCTTGCTTTTTTGCACAGGCTGATCAAGTTTATAAGTTTAAACCTGTCCTACGTTCCAGAATGAGCTGAACTTGAGATCAGACTATGGGCTCGATTCATGGAATTCTTTGCACGGTGCAAAGTGACTTTGCACTGCCAACAAACACCCTGATTCATGGAACAGTGCAAAGTGTATGTTTGCAGTACAAAGTCACTTTGCACTTGCACTGCTCCATGAATCAGGGTGTTTGTTGCAGTGCAAAGTCACTTTGCAAAGTTCAAAACATTTCATGAATCGGGCCCTTTATGTCCCAGAATTAATCATGTCCCACTCATTACTAATGTCATCACCGACATTCACTCTGCCTTTCTTCGTTACAGGCTCCTGCAAATAACTAGATGTCCCGTATCTTATTAGGCTCATTCTGTGCAAATTCCAAAAAAGGGGGCATATAACTGAATACATTGTTTTACTAAGTATACCCTGCTTTGTGCAATAGTGGTGCCAGAATGCATTCCTCTTGAGAGTACAGTTATTTACAAAGAGCTACAATTACCTGAATAAATGTTGCATCTCATAGTGCAGATAAGCAGGTGACTTAAGAAAAAGGCCTGCACAATACTAAGGGCCCAATTCATGGAAGTTTGCACAGAAATCCTTCAAGGTCCGCACGGCAAGAAGGACACTGCACGAGCCTGCATGCAGATGAAAAAATGCACCCCCTGTATATTCATGGAGTTGATCATGCAAAGTAATCGTATTCGCAAGTCGCGGCCGGAACGCCCCCAACACACCCACATGCAAAGCATAAAAAGCCAGATCAGCCACCTTTGTGTGCGTCCCTTCGCACAAATACACACACCCTTCAAACAGTTCATTGGGTTCCGCGCAAGCAGGCATGCATCTCGGAGTCCATGCACAGGGTCCCCCCATCACTGTTCCCGGCACCCCAACAACCTGCGTATGAAAAATCAAAACTCGGTCTAAACTCAGACATTCTGCGTGCGAACATCAGTAAACCATTCCTGTCCCGGCTACACTGTTTACATGCTTACAAGAATGTTTGGAACCCTGGTTGTGTACACACCCCCCAAAATCCAACATGCAACCCCAACTCAATGCTGCAAATTCTACGTGCAAGTGCACCTATGCCTACCTTCGGGTGGTGGATCGTATGAAGGACTTGCACTGCCATTTAACGGCCGGGAGGCTGCACAATCTAATCCATAAATATTTCTTGTGCGGCGCAATTGTGGGCGTGCGAGTGACTGCCTGCAGGCCATCACTCAGAACGCCCATTTTTGAGGAAGTTCTTCAAATTTATGGAGTTCCGTCCCCTTCCCAGCCCTCAGTGCAAGCCATGCCAAGGCTCAGCGTGGAGTCTTGTGCAAGGGCCTCGATGGCTCGCAGAGACGCGTCAAGCATGCGTAAACTCCACGCAAGTCCAGGAAATGTACCAAACATTTGATTACATGAATTGACGAACAGGGATTTGCAGGCAGAATGGCACACAAGTACCCTATTTTCCACGCGATGAATTCCATGAATTGGGCCCTATGTGTACCTATATATCAGAGGGCTTCTCCCAAGACAGATGATTCCAAAGGACACTATGTGAAGAAACAATTTGATCCACAGTTCAAATGCCTCCCCGATCACACCCAATACTACATTGCAAGGAATGCCATTTATTCAGTATGAAGTACCCATAGGACTACATTTATACAAATACACTTTCCCTTACACAGAATGCATTTTTCATCAAGGAGCACAGAGGCCCCTTAAGAATATCTTCCCACAAAATAATATATGCAGTCTACCTTGGTTCAGAGCCCAGAATGCACTTTGGCTCAATAGTATGCAGAGGTGAACTCTTATTTACTTCAGGGTAATCCTCTAACAGAACTACATACCATAGAGTGCCCCCTGCCTCTTTGTGGATGAGTTTCCCTTAACAAACACACTTTTGCTGCTTGTTTAATTCAGAAGTAGGCAATCACGTATTAGGTAATATCAATTTTTATGCAGTGATTAAATCCTGAATGGACTTTTTAAGACTGTATACACAGGCAGGGGATATGAAATCTGCTCCAGAGGGATGTGGACAGTTTGGTCTAAAATTGCATTTGGTGGTGGGGAGAGAGAACCCCGGGGGTGGTGATGGTGAAATGAGTAGAGAGGAGTGGTCAGATTTATAGGGATTGATGATGAAGTCTCTGGCGGTGATGTGGTGATGTGTGAAGAGAGAAATATGAGGTTGAGTGAGTTACCTTTTGTCATGCAGAGGTAAGCTTTGAAAGAGTGCCAGGTAGTAGTCAGAGAGTGTAGAATCAGATTCAGGGCTGTGGGCAGTGGAGTTTTAAAGGACATTTAAAAACTCCATTAGCATAATCGTGGTCTCATGGATGAGGTGTTGAAGAGAAGGTCAATGTGACAGAAGAAAGAGTTAAATGGGTTATTTTTGTTTTAAATTATACTTGATTCAAATATTTACTAGTTTTTACAAGTTTTGTGAGGCTTTGAGATTGATATTCTTTATCTCACTTCGTTCCTTTAGATGAGAGTGCATGTTTATTTAAAGGTCTTTCTTTGCTGAACACAAAAGAAGAGAAAAGAAAGAAGAAAAGTTTTCTTGAATCTCGGTTACAGTTGTTATTCTGGATCCTTTCTTTCTTCAAGTTATTTAGTGTCCAGATTAAGACTTTCCATAAAATTTCCTACTGCAATCACCGGTTTGATGTCTTCTCCGTTCATCAGGTATGCCCACCAGTATTCTTCGTCCAAGCTACAGAAGTATTTTTTTTAAGATACATGGTTTCATTACAAACCTTTATCTATTTACACACATCTAATTTCATCCATCATCCATCCTTTCTTTTCAAGGGAGCCATTCTTGAGTCAGTTAAAATCATTCAAGTCATTTAAAAGAAAAAAAAGTGAATGATTTTGCCTCTTCCAAGCATTGAATACCTGGTGGTGGCAAAGACAGCAAGCCTTCCAAGTACTTTTCATCTTCCAGTCTTCTTTCTGATTCATTGGGTTTGTTCCCTTCACCTAGAAGTAAGTGCTCAATTTTGAATTTTATTAGGGGACATATCGGCCTAAAAACCTCCCCATGCCAACTGTTCCCCACCAATCCACCGGCGAGTATGAGGTTTTGGTCCATATGATGGTACCCAGATGGGGATAGTCCTTTTAGTTGTTAGTGCTGTACATCTCAAGATTATATGTTTTAGTGTCTCCTTCTGACTCCTTGTTTGGCAAAATCTAGAGGTGGAATCTTCAGTGTTAATTTCAAATATCTTTAGTGAGCTTTTGGTCGGCAAGCAGTTTAATTGTATTCTCAGATAGATTTTTTGTATCCTTTTACTGGGAAATTTTAACAAATGTCTTTGGGGGTTGTTGTATGATCTTTGGGTGTTCCACCAATCGAAATTGAACTTGTCGGGGTCCCCTTGTGTGTGTGGTCTGGATCCAATCAGCCTCCCATAGCATTTGCTTTGCCTTGTCCGGGTTGGAGATTGGAAGTTCTCTCATAATTCCTGTGCTTCTTAAAATGTCATCACATCTCTTTTTACATTCTTCCACTAGAAGTCTGCCTCGGGCCTTGTGGAGCTTTAATATTGTGTATGGGTCTGGAGTGTCTTTCATGATGAATTTCCTGAATAATGCCATGGTCTTCCATGCAACAATTCCATGAATTGAGGTTAATGGCAGTTTGTGTCTTATTGATGCTGGGGAGACTCTTTTCAGGAGGCTCAAAATCCACCTCCAGAATGAGCCCTCCATCTCCCTCCATAGTTTCCACAATAGTGCTAGTTGTGTCTCTGCACCGTGAGTTCATTTGGGAACCATTTTCATCTTGTAGAAATCCAGTGTAGGTTTTAAAGTGAATTTCCCATATTTGTTATCCATCACCTTCGCTTGGGCTGCTACGACTCTCACCCGAGCCCTTAACAAATTTTCCCAAGGTTTAGCTTCACTGCCTGAGCTTACTACTGTATGAGGGTACCAGACCTCCCCACCTCAAACTGAGCACAGATAACATGATAGGTTGATCAATGGTTCCAGTATTGCTAACATCAGAATTACAATGCTTTTTGGAGATAAAGAGTGCATGTGAGGTGACACATATTTTTAGGGTCAGAATGACTCAGGAAGTGAAGGGTGACTCGGGTATTAAACGCACATCATGAATATGTAAATATATAATCTGAAAACTGGATAGAAAATGAGTTATGCTCATAAGTAAATAACGATGTACTGTTTGTTAGCGAGACTGAACATGCTGAGATGGATTCTAAAATGGATTCCAAAAACAAAACAGTGTCTTGGGAGTGGGTGTCAAAAGGCCTGAATCATGCTGATGTTGACTATTCTTTGGCAGCAGTTCATTGTGAGATAAATCACGTCTGGGATTGTATATTTAGCAATGTTGGCAAAGAAAGCAGACATGATTCATAGTAAATTAGATAAAGGCATGGGAAAGCTATCAATTAGGCAAAACAGCTGCTTACTTGACAACAATTAAAATGAGCTCATGAAGTTTTTCACAGTATTAGCTGCCAAGTAAATTTGGCAAGACCTCAAGAAGTAGATAAGAGCTGTTTCTTGGCAGGCTTTAAAGAATGTGTAATTATGTTTAGATGAGTCTAAAATAAGCTTATCAGTTTATGTGTCAGTCAGCCAGTGCTTGCCAAAATAAGCTTATGTGGGCTGTGTGAGTGACAAATAAGCCAACCAATCAAAGACAAGGAGGGCTTATATTCTAGTTAAGAGAACCAATTAGACCTGTATCCTGAATTTGCATGAACGTGTTGCGTCATTGGATAAAGCATATAAAAGCAAGCTGATTGCAGCAGCTCAGTGTGCCTTTTAGTATGACTTTTTGAACCGTATAAAAGATGGCTGTGAATTTGTACCCATGCGTCACTTCCTCCTTTGTGCAGTCTCAAGTGCCAGAGTCTGCATAAGCCAAAGCTGATCAAGTTCAGAGGGACCACCTTTACACATGGCGACCAGGCAAAGGGACCCTGAAAATCTTCCAGGGACATGAACCCAGGCTTCATGCTGACATGCTGACAGAGATGGGGAGATGCCCGGGGAAAGTGACAGGGTAAGTAAATGAATCTGCAGTGTGCCCGCATTTTGTCAGGGAAGGTCTCCCCATGGCTGTTAGCATAATATTATGGCACACTTTGGCATGCGTATATTATGGTATGCATTGTGGGGACAGAGGCAGAGAAGGAAAAAAATAACATTTTATGAATATATTAATTATGGTAGAATAAAAAAGTATTCAGCAGTTCTCAAAAATAATCAGTAGTAATCAGTAGTTTAAAAAAGTAATCAGTGGTTTAAAAAGTAATGGGGGACCTAGAAATAGTGTAGAAAGGATAATGAGTGGTGTTTTTGTCTATATAGACAAGAGATAAGGAGATAAAAGGACCAGAGAGTCCTGGTCCAAGGGATTTCAGAAGAAGTAATTATACACTTCAATTGAAGTAAACCTAGGAGATGCAGAGGACAGGTCCCTGTAAAATAATGACTTAAACTCCCACCGGGATATATTTAGGGGCAGAGATAAAGCGAAGAGCGCTGAGGATTAATGTGAAGAGTTGACTACTTTGTCTGTCTGTTTATGTGTCTGTTTTAAATTGAGGTGTCAAGGAGCGACAATGAGTTGTACAAAGTTGAGATGAAGTCAAAGAATTATATAATTTATTTAGGGTAGGTGATTTGCACCAACCCAGAAATAGACAGAAAGTATTGAAAAGGCACAGGTCTGAGAAAATCATTGATGGGTGCGCTCATATGCGCTGTCTGAAATTTTATAGAGGAAAAACCAGGGAAAAAAATAAAATATAGTCAAAATTGTGACCATATTTTACCCTTTGAGGCAGGCAAGTGAAGGCAGATAGGGGGCTACATTATATATATATATATATATATACCGGTAACAGTCTTAGCAAGCCAAAAAGCCTTGCACGGTAGAAAACCGCTAAACACATCATGGAAACGAAGGAAAGATAAGGCATGACATGTAAGAGAAATCAGTCTTGCTTCAGAAAAGGAAATACAGTAAGAAAATAAGGATAAATAGAGGTTTTAAATTAATTTGACACAAAAACCGACACCAGATTCCTTTTCTCCAGCAAAAAGTGAAGTGAATGTGATATATGACATACTTTGAAAGTGAAACAACACAGAGATAAGTCATTTTGTATGCGATGTGCGCAATTGTCAGAAAGCCAGCACTGACATACATGAGTGAAATATGTTTAAATTTACGCTGCTGGGAGCGGCCAGAATTTCCTTTCAAAGCTAGAGAAAACCGTGATGCAGCCAAAAAGAATGATAAATAAGTTCTGGGAAAAAACAAAGTTGTTTTATAGTTAAAAACAGGGATAGTTCTGTAAAGTTAATGGAGTTGAGCCAGTCTGCACAAAGAAAGTAGCAATATGCTGTTGACAATTTGTTTTTTAAACACTAGCGGAGCCATGGGCAAAAAATGAGGACACCATGGGTCTCATCACGAGTTGGGCAGTAACGCCGGTGGTATTACTGCCGGCGCTATTAGCCCTACCGCCAAACCCCCCGCCACTATTAGCTCCAGATCAGAGGTTTACCGGAACGGTGAATGCCCATTCCCCATTGGGTCAATTTGGGAATTTCTCATTCCCTATTGGGCCCAATGGGGAAAATGCGCGCTATTACCACTGGCAGATTTCCTAAAACAGCATTTTTTATCATGGCATTAGTGCAGGTTTATTAAAAAACAGATTCTAAGGGAAGCGCTGGATTGGATTAATATATTGTGGAGTAATTACACCCCTGGTTGTTTAGTCAAGCGAGGGTGTATATTTTTAAGACATTTTTGATTTTGGGCAGGACAATTATATGTGGTTGCACTTTATTTTTTTTAATACTGTTTTTTAATGGGAAGTTATTCCCAGTTATTGTATGTGTGTGAGCTGGGGAAACACATTTGAGTCACTGTTTAGGTTCAAGGCTGTCTTTGTTGGGCACACACTAGATCACCCCTTATGTGTTGATTTTATGTTGAGCAAATAGCCATTTTTTGTTGGTGATTGATGGGACATTTTTGAAAAGGTATAGTTCATAAGGCATGCATGGGCCAATTGCACAGATGAGAAAAAGAGAGAAAATGTTTTTCTAATCGGATTTCAGTGTGCTGTGAAAAGGAAGACAGATTTCAAATGAAAGCACAGGAAAGTGCTGTTGTTGACCAGAATGATGAGAATATTGGTAATTGGGGACAGAGAGAAGATATGCGATATGCACCAGAATACAATGTAGAATCATGGAGATTTTATAACATGTACATTTTAGGCATATACACCAAGGCTAGAGCAGATTGGATAGGTTTCAAGAGGGGGGGCAGTGTTTCCCCCACTATAAAAGCAATTCAATACAATATAGAGCATTTGAAGAAGAAAAATGATGAATGTGTCTAGAATCACACAAATTGTGAAAAAGGTGTCGCTGAGAATAGAAATGTAATTATGAGTGCAAATTACAGTAACAAGTATATTAATGCAGTAATGAATGACATTAAACTAAGCATAGTGAGTATTTATGGGGAATAGCAAGAATACAAGAAACAAAACCATCTTTTTAGGTAGGAATTTTGGAAAAGCATGCTTTGATGCAAGAATTTGTATTTAGAATAAAGAAGCAGTGGGTTAATGAGATGAAGTGCTCACAAAGCACCCTAGGACTAAGGTCACACAATATGGACAAGTGGCATGATATAGTTAAACCATTTTTTTAACTTTGTTTATTGCTATTTATTAACACAAAAACAAACAGTCAGCACTGTGTGCTTACAATCCCATTTGCCCCCCCAACCCCGGTACACCCCCACCATCTCTCCAGGATATATCACTGTCCATGTGTCTTGATATGCATATGTTCCATGCCGTGAGTCACACCAGTCTTGTAATCGTGTAATCAGATGGAAGCATTGGCGCGATTCCTCTACCACATCCCAGATCTCGCCACTACACTGTTACACATTATTCATTTCATTTAACACTCGGCTTCTAGTGTAGACTACACTTCCTCTGTGTCTTCGGATTGTTGGATCAAGAAGTGTGTATACGCATCTCAATTATTACTGACATTGACGATTTAGGTTCAAAGACCCCCAGCCGTTTTCCGTATCAAAGCAATACATTATGTCTTACTTCCATTGTGAGTGCCTGGGGCTCCTCACCCCCCCCCAAATGCATTGCCACCTGCCGTTTGGCCAGTATGAGCAGTAGACTAATCAGTTTTCTGGTATGTTTGGGGACTGCTTTGGTACAACCCAGTAGTCCTATTAATGGTTCTGGACGTATCTTTTGGCCTATGACGCCACTAACCATATCAACTACCTCCTTCCAGTATCGTTGTATGATCAGACAGTTCTAAGATACATGAAGAAAGCCTGCATGTTCAGTGCTGCACCTGTTGCATCTCCCCATTGCATCTCAGAAGTAACCTTTTAGTTTAGCTGGGGTGTAATAAAACTGCTGTATATATTTAAAGTGGATTAGTTTAAATCTCACATTAATGGCCCCCTTTATTATCTCCATGCAACAATATGCCCACACATCTTCTGGAATTTTCCTCCCCAAGGATTTTTCCCTTTTTGCCCTTGGTGAAGCTCAGTCCCTACTCCTAGTGTGTATGTAAATAGTTTATAATCCGGATGTCACTTTACTTCTAACCATACCCTGTAGTAGTTTGTTCAGTATGGGGGAGATCTGGGGTTGTTCTGGGAGTGTGGTGAATACCTGGTGCAGTCTCACCCTTAAGCGGAAATACATAAATATGTCCTACATAAATATGTCCAGAGTGGACATTGCCCCCTTCTCTTTCATCTAATCCAGAGTTATAAATTTCCCTTCTGGGAAAAAATCCCCGAAGTTAGATAACCCCAGACTTCTCATCAAGTCTACAAAACCTGATTCTGCAGTAATTCGGATCCCTGGTACATGCACCACGGGAAGTCTGAGCGAGTGTAGAACCTGCCCCCTCTTTTTATGCTCAAGACACGTCCATGTTCTGCAGGTCATCTCCACTAGGTTCTGTAAGAATGACTGATATTAGGAGGTCTGGAGCTGCCACTGCTCTTTCCACTCCCACATGCCTCCTATCTCCGTGTGCCTCATACCAGTGCTTAAGATATCTCGCCTGTGCTACATTATAGTATATTTCAAGGTCGGGTAGTGCCAGTCCCCTCTCGGGAATAGGTGCCACCAACTTGTCCCACGATACTCTAACAGGTTTCCCCACCCACAAAAACAGTGAGATTGCTGACTTCGCATTACGAAAGTATTACCCGGGTATTCCTATTGGAGCATTCAGAAATACATAAATGAATCTAGGGAGCAGTGTAATTTTAACAAGGGATACCCAACCGTATGGAGTAAGGGGGAGATTTGTCCAATGCATCATTGCCGCTCGAGCTTGATCTAGGACTCTCAGGTAGTTGCTATGGGATACCACGGTTTCATCCCTCCTCCCCCCTTCCCTTGCAGCCTCTTCCTGGTGCCCTCCTCCATCCAGCCTCCCTGCCCGCCCACCTCCCCAACCCTCCCCCCTTATACGGACCCTCCTGGGCAGCCCCCTGCCCGGCAGCCCACCATGGCTAAGGGCCCCTTAGGCAAAGGGCGGCTCCTTTGGCTGCGGCTCCTGTTGGTGTCTGCAGGTGTCCGCAGGGGACGCCAGGCGCCGTTCCGCCGCTCCATCTTGTCAGCTCCTCCTGCTCCCTGGCCCACCTACACCTGTTCACTTTCCATGGTGTCTACACTTCACTGTGCCCTGCATTCTTGTGGTAAACTAGGTCCTTTTCTCCCCTCGCAGGATTCTCAAACTTAGGTGGCCTCTCCACTGGGTACCTAATATGCATTACTGTGTTTACTGTGTTCTGCAATTTGTGGTAAACTAGGGTTTTTTCTCCCCTCGCAGGATTCTCAAACTTAGGTGGCCTCTCCACTGGGTACCTAATACACATTACTGTGTTTGCTGTGTTCTGCAATTTGTGGTAAACTAGGGCTTTTTCTCCCGTCGCAGGATTCTCAAACTTAGGTGGCCTCTCCACTGGGTACCTAATACGCACTTACTGTGTGTACTGTTGTTCTGAAATGTGGTAAACTAGGGCTTGCCCCTCACTCCCTGTCCGCTTACTCTCGTCTGTATTCCCCCCCTCCCTCCTATTCCATGGTGCTCTCTATCTCGCCTATCTTCTCTAACTGCTTCTCCATTGACTATCCTGCTCTCCTCACTAAATCTGGTAGGAAAAAGTTTAAAAAGGACATCCTGGTCGCCAACCCAGGCCTCCCTATCGCTGACACCTACACCAGTGCCTCCTCCAAGGAAACTCTCACTGACATCCTCTTTTTCGTGCTTTCTCCTGACCTATGGACTCTTCATATGGTCTCTGTGTCATCTCCTTTCTCCTCTTCTCCCATTAATGGTGGCACCCGTTGGGATGTCCTCTTGGCCTCCTTCCATTCCTCCAAGGCCATTATTAATGTCTACGCTAATGGGACCGTCTTGGTCCAAGGCCCTCAGGCCAACCTTCACCTCTTTGATAGACGCTTCCCGTGCCTCATCAACTTCCTTTCCTCCCCTGCTGTCCCCCCTCCTCTGTCCTCGGCTACCTTGCCTCCACCCTCCCTCCCTGCCCCCTCTTGTGGTCCCTCACCTCCGCAGGGCGTACCTCTGATCTGTACCCCTCCCCGGAAGTCCTTCAAGGTTGGCAACCTTCTCCACATTGCCACACTTAACTCTCGCTCTGCCGTCAAACATTCCTCTGACATCTGTCACCTTCTTGAGGAACTGGACCTTGACGTCCTCGGTCGCACCGAGATATGGTTCACGGCCAGCTCTGTCACCAGCTTTGACACACTCCTACCTGACGGCTAGAAGATCCTCTCCGTGCCCAGGCCCAACCGTGCTGGGGGGGGGTGTGCACTTATCTTCCCTGAGTGGATTCCTGCCACTATCACTCCTATGCAGACTTACTCCTCTTTTGAATGCCTTGTCTGCCGACTCTCTCTCTCTTCTAGCCATTTCTTTACCGTGGCTACTATCTATAGACCCCCTGGTCAAATTTCTTCTTTCCTCTCCGAGTGGTCGGAACTCTCCTCCTCACTCCTGTCCTCAACCACTCAACTCCTCTTTCTTGGAGACTTCAACATCCACCTGGATGCCTCCTGTCCCCCCTATAGACACTTTTGCGACCTCTGTGACTCTCTCTCACTCTCTATTTTCCCGTCTGGGCCGACTCATTCTGCAGGGCACACTCTTGATGCTCTAATCTCTTCTGACCTTCCCCTCTCTGTCCCTCTCTCCACTCCTCTCTCCTGGAGTGATCACTTTCTCCTACCCTCCCACCTCACCTTCCCTACCCCACAGGCAAAGCCACCCTCTTCACTGCCACCCTCCTTCTCGGTCATCCGACCCATGAAGCACCTGTCAGTTGAGGCTTTCACTGCCTCCTTCTCGCCCCCCCTCCTCCTTCGGCTGACTCCCACCCTGACATAGCCCTCTCCACTCTTCACTCTGCTATATCTGATACTCTTGATATCCTTGCCCCTGTCATGAGAATCCGCCTGAAGCCCAAAGCCAAATGTAACTCCTGGTATGACTCGGATCTTGTCACCCTTAAACGCAAGTGCAGGGTGGCAGAGAGGAAATGGCGTTCTTCATATGCATCCTCTGACAAACTGGCCTGCCGCCTGCTCCAAAGGCAATACCGGCTCTCCGTTCTCACCAAGAAGAGAGCCCTTATCCAAGCCCGCATCTCTGCGGCATCTAACAATTCGGCCGAACTCTTTAAAATCTGCAAGGCGCTGGCCAACCCTGCTGCAGTCGCTACCGCTCCTGTCCCCTCCCAGGCCCTCTGCACGACATTGGCCTCTCACTTCATTTCAAAAACTCAGGACATCCTCCTATCACCCCCCCCTCTATTCCCTGCTCTTCCTCTGGCACTTCTGCAGCCACCCCTCCTCCCTCCTTCTCTGCCTTTCCCCTTTTTTTCTGCTGACAAGGTTTCGAGACAAGTCCGATCTATGAAAGTCTTGTCAAAACAGGTCCGCCCATGCTCCTCCAAAACCATCAAGGACCGCATCGACTCCTTGGCTCCTGCCCTGGCTGACTTCTGCAATCACTCCTTCGCCTCTGGAGTCTTCCCATCCCCCCTCAAGCACTCCCTTGTGCACCCCCTTCTTAAGAAACCCTCTTCCGACCCCTCCTGCCCGGATAACTACCGCCCAATCTCCATCACTCCCTTCCTGGGCAAGCTCCTGGAGAAACTGGCCATCTCCCAGCTTAATCTCCATACTGAATCTGTTGGTAGTCTTCACGACCATTAGTCTGTCTTCAGAGCTGCCAGAAGCACGGAAACTGCTCTCCTGAACATCCGTGAGGACCTGCTCTCGAACCTTGACTCAAACACTCTATGTGTTCTCATTTTGCTTGATCTCTCTTCTGCCTTTGATACTGTCAACTATACCATCCTGTGCCACCATCTCCGTGTTAACCTGGGTATCACTGGTCAGGCTCTGGCGTGGCTGACCTCTTTCCTCTCCAATCGACCCTGCCAGGTCCAACTGGGCTCCTTCCTCGCTGACATCTTTTTCTCTACCTGTGGTGTCCCCCAGGGATCTAACCTCTCTACCTGGCACTTCTTGCCCACCGTATCACTGCTCTCTGCCCTAACTTTCAGTGCTATGCGGATGACACCCGGCTCATTTTCAGGCTACCCTCGGCCTCCTCCTCTCCTTCCCTCATCTCTGACTGTCTATCTGCTATCCAGGAATGGTGTGCCGCCAGTGACCTCTGCCTTAATGCTAGTAAGACTGAGATTCTACTCATCGGCACACCCACTCCCTCCTTCCCTGCAGCTGTCTGGCCGGCCTCTCTTGGCCCTCTTCCTGCTCCCACCTGCATGGCAAAAAACCTCGGGTCATCTTCGACTCCACACTCCCTTTCTCTCCTCACATATCTGACGTCTCTAAGAAGTCACACTACCAGCTACACCTCCTCAGAGGTATCCTTCCTTTCCTCTCCTTCCCCCAGAAGCTCACTGTCTCTAGAGCCCTGGTTCTCTCAAAGCTGGACTACTGTAACAGCCTCTATCTAAATCTGCCTGCCTCTACTCTCCGCCCTTTGCAACTCATCCAGAACAGAACTGCAAGACTTGTCCTTGGCCTCAAGCCCAGGGATCGTATCTCTCCAGGACTGAAATTGCTACACTGGCTCCCATTGGATGCGAGGATTAAGTTCAAGACCCTCTGCATTGTCCACAAGGTCTTCTGGGGCTTTGGGCCAAAATACCTTCAACTCTCTCTTCCTAAATATCTTCCTTCTCGAGCTCTTCGCTCATCCGCCTTCAACTCCCTCAGGGTCAGCCGCTTCTCCAAGCAACGAGTTTGGGGTAGATCTCTCTCTGCAGCAGGGGCCTCCCTCTGGAACAGCCTTCCTGCCTCCCTGAAACTTGAGGAGAACCATATTTGGTTCCGGAAGCACCTCAAAACCTTCCTCTTTGCCTCCGCTTTCGCTCCCCCTCTCCCCTGCTAATATTACTGAAATTGCAATGAATCTGCAACTGGGCCATTCACCGATCTTGGTCCTTGGCCCTGCCACTCTCCCCTGCACTGCTTCACTAGCAACCCCTGCACTGTGGGACTGTCTCTGTATCCCTACAGCCCCACTTCCCAGCACTTGTCTGCACTTACCTTGCACTT